>NC_062551.1:127274604-127906271 GCF_016906955.1 Phacochoerus africanus | reverse complement strand
AAACAAAAAAAAAAGAGAGAAAAAGAGAAATTTTTTTGTCTTTTTAGGGCCACACCCATGGCATATGGAGATTTCCAGGCTAGGGGTCGAATCAGAGCTGTAGCCCCCGGCCTATACCATAGCCACAACAATGCCAGATCTGAGCCACATCTGCAACCTACACCACAACTCACAGCAACACCAGATCATTAACCCACTGAGTGAGGCCAGGGATCAAACCTGCATCCTCATGGATCCTAGTCACATTCATTTCCACTGAGCCACCACGGGAATTCCCAGAAAAAGAGAATTTGATGGGAATACAATAATAGTAGGGTTAGGGTTAGATTTTAATGCCACCCTCACATCAAAGGACAGATCCTCTAGACATAAAATCAATAAGGCAACAGAGATCCTAAATGACATAATAAAAGTTACACCTAATTGATATTTTTAGGACATTACATCCAAAAAAAGTCAGAATATACGTTCTTTTCAAATGCACTTAGAACATTCTCTAGGACTCACTACATACTAGGGCACAAAACTAACCTCAACAAGTTTAAGAATATAGAAATTATCTCAAGCATCTTCTCTGACCACAATGGCATGAAAGAAGAAATCAACCACAGGAAAAGAAATGAGAAAAAAACCAGTACATGGAGACCTAACAACGTGCTATTAAAAAACAGCAGGTCAACAAAGAAATCAAAACAGAAACATAAAACTACATTGAAACAAATAAAAATGAAAAAAAAAGCATACAAAATCTGTGGTATGCCTCAAAAGTAGTTCTTAGAAGGAAGTTCAAAGTGATAAAAGCCTTTTTGAAAAAATAAGAAAAATCTCGAATCAACATTCTGACCTACTGCCTAAAAGAATTAGATAAATAAGAAAAAAAACAAAACCTAAAATTAGCAGAAGGAAATCATAACGATCAGAGAGGAAATTAATAAAATAAGAGATTACAAAACAATAGAAAAAATAAACCCAAGAGTTCATTTTTTGTAAGGGTAAACAAAATTGACACACCTCTGGCCATTTTCACCAAGAAGAAAATGGAGAGCCCAAATAAACAAAATAGGAAATTACAAAGGAGAAATCTCAACTTATACTGCAGAAATACCAAAAAAAAGAAAAAGAAAAAAAGTTTAAGAGAATATGATGATCAATATGACAGAGGAGTAAGATGTGCCACTCACTTTCTCCCTAAAACACATCAAAAAAAAAAAAAAAACCATCTACACATAGAATGATTTGCACAGAACATCTACCAAATGCTGGCAGAAGACCTCAGACCTCCAAAAAAGGGCAAGAAACCCTCCACATGACTGGGTAGAACAAAAGAGAAAAGAGAGAGAAAAGTGAAAAATAATGAGGAGAGGGCCAGCACTCCTGAAAGGGAGCTGTGAAAGAGGAGAGGAATCTGCACCCTGGGAGGCCACTTAACTGATATGGAGATCATATGGAACAAAGAGGGAACCTCAAAGCCTCAGAGAAAATCTTAACAGCTGGACTGAGGGGGGAAAAGAAAAGAGAAAGCCACACAGATCATCTGTACCACTACCTGGGACACCACAGTCTAAGACACTGGATGGAGGCTGGGCATTGAGACTCAGGCTTTGGAGATTAGTTCTTGGGAGAGGACTAGGGGTGGCTGTGTGAAAGCAGCCTGAGGGGTCTAGGGAGCAGTGCAGCACAGGCTAGGGAGTGGACTGCCACAGCCAAGAGAGTGCAGGAGGAGGACTGGGCCTGCAGGAAGAGAAAGGCACCATTGTTGGGGAGGTTGAGAGGGGGAGGGGTGGGACTGCCATAGGAACATCTTTCTCTATGCATTCATGGGCTCTCAGGCAGCGGGGTGCCACTTGTGTGGGCGCAAACCAAGAGCAGCCACTTAGGACTCCAGAGGTAGGCACAAACCACCAATACTAGGCGTCCATGAACAGGCATCACCTGTGGCCTCAGTGACTTCAGAGGTCACTGCTGAGCAACACTGAAACCAAGCACCACCTGTTGCCCTCAATCCCCTGGGAATGAGTCCAACAACAAATAAAAAAGATCACACACAACAACCAAGCGGAATTCATCTGATGGTCACAAAGGTAGTTCAACATTTGCAAATCAATCAATGTCATACGCTGCATTAACAAAGGAAAAGTCAAAAACCACATGGCCATCTCAACAGACACAGACAAAGCATTTGACAAAATCCAACATTCATTCATGATAAAAACTCTTTTCAAGTTGAGTACAGAGGGACCATATCTCAACATAATAGAAGCCATTAATGACAAACCCACAGCCAATATAATACTCAACAGAAAAAAGCTGATAGCCTTCCCACTAAAATCCGGAACAAAACAAGGATGCCCACTCTCACCTGTTATTCAACATAGTGTTGGAAGTTCTATCCATATGAATCAGACAAACAAAAGAAATAAAAGTTATCCAAATTGGAAGAGAAGAGGTAAAATTGTCACTCTATGCAGATGACATGATACTACCCTATAGAAAACCCAACCCTAAGGATTCCACACAAAAACTACTTGAACTGATCAACTAATTCAACAGAGTAGCAGGATACAAGATAACATTCAGAAATCAGTCGCATTTCTGTATACTAAAAATGAAATGTTAGAAAAGGAATATAAATAACATACTTTTTTAAATTACACCCCCAAAAATTAAATACCTAGGAATAAACCTGACCAAGAATGTGAAAGACTTACATGCTAAGAACTACAAAACATTAATAAAGGAAATAAAAGGGGATTTTTAAAATCGGAAAACTATTACATGCTCCTGAATTGGAAGAATATTGGGTTTTTTTTATTATTATTACTCAATGAATTTATTACATCTGTGATAAACTGGATCATCACAATCCAATTTCATAGGATTTCCATCCCACAACCCAAACATATTCCCCCACCCCCCAAACTGTCTCCTCCAGAGACCAAAAGTTTTTCAAAGTCTGTGAGTCAGCATCTTTTCTGCAAAGACCAGTCTGTCCTTTTTTCAGATTCCACATGTCAGTGAAAGCATTTGATGTTGGTGGCTCATTGTATGGCTGACTTCACTTAGCATGATAATTCCTAGGTCCAACCATCTTGCTAAAACTGCCAGTATTTTGTTCCTTTCAATGGCTGAGTAATATTCCATTGTGTATATGTATCGCATCTTCTTGATCCACTCCTCTGTCAATGGACATTTAGGTTGTTTCCATGTCTCGGCTATTGTAAATAGTGCTGCAATGAACATCGGAGTACATGTGTCTTTGTGAGTCGTGGTTTTCTCTGGGTAGATGCCCAGGAGTGGGATTGCTGGATCCTATTTTTACTTTTCTGAGGAATCTCCATACTGTTTTCCAGAGTGGTTGCACCAATTTACAACCCCACCAACAGTGTTATGGGGTTCCTTTTTCTCCACACCCTCTCCAGCAGTTATTGTTTGCAGACTTTTGGATGATGGCCATTCTGTCCAGTGTAAGGTGGTACCTCAGAGTGGTTTTGATTTGCATTTCTCTAATAATGAGTGATGTTGAACATCTTTTCATGTGTTTTTTTGCCCATCTGTATGTCTTCTCTGGAGAACTGTCTGTTTAGATCTTCTGCCCACTTTTGGATGGCGTTGTTTGTTTTTTTGGTATGGAGCTGCAGAGGGTGTTTATCAATTTTGGAGATGAATCCCTTGTCAGTTGATTCACTGGCAAAGATGTTCTCCCACTCTGTGGGTTGTCTTTTTGTGTTGTTTAGGGTTTCCTTAGCTGTGCAGAAACTTTTGTTTGATTAGGTCCCATTTGTTTATTTTTGTTTTTACTCTCATTACTCTAAGAGGTGGATCTGGGAAGATGTTGCTGTCATTTAAGTCAGAGAGTGTTTGGCCTATGTGTTCCTCTAAGAGTTTGATAGTGTCTGGTCTTATATCTATGTCTTTAATCCATTTGGAGTTTATTTTTGTGTATGGTGTTAGGGAGTGTTCTAATTTCATTCTTTTCCATGTGGCTGTCCAGTTTTCCCAGCACTATTTATTGAACAAGCTGTCCTTTCTCCATTGTGCATTCTTGCCTCCTTTGTCATAGATGAGTTGGCTGTAGGTGCATGGGTTTAATTCTGGGCTTTCTATCCTGTTCCACTGATCTCTATGTCTGTCTTTGTGCCAGTACCATGTGGTTTTGATGATTGTTGCTTTCTAGTATAGTCTGAAGTCCAGGAGCCTGATTCCTCCAGCTCCATTTTTCTTTGTCAGGATGTCTTTGGCTACTTTGGGTCTTTTATGCTTCCAAACAAACTTTAAAATATTTTGTTCGAGTTCTGTGAAAAGTGTCCTTGGTAATTTGATAGGGATTGCATTGAATCTGTAGATTGCCTTAGGTAGTATAGTCATTTTGATATCTACTCTTCCAATCCAGGGAAGGATAGTCCCCACAATAAACAGTGCTTGGAAAACTGGATACCATGTACCATATGCTGTCTACACTGCACACAAAGCTGAATAAAGCCGTTTTCCACATCAAGCCCTTTGTTTCTCGTCTGAAGACAGACCACCCCCCCCAGCAGTCAGTTGCACACAGGAAGCTTCTCCTCACCTCTCCTCACCTTTTCCTCCTGGCATTGTCTTGGTTGTCAGGAAACCAGCTCCCAGCTCCTGTCAGCATGGATGCTGCCCCATGTTGTCTTGAAGCTGGAAGCCTGGTGAGTCCCAAGAACTTAATGCCTTTATTAGGGACAGTTCAGGGTCTTATTTAGAAATACTTAGGTATAATTAGTGACACTGTCCCTATCACTTTGAGCTCTCCAAATATCATCCTGATTCTCACTAATGATGTAACTGGGCTGTCCCTAACTAAAATCCAGAGCCTTCCCTAAGGCCTTGGTTCTCTCTTGAACTAACACCCTACATTGGCCCTAAATAAGGACCTGGGATGTCCCTACCTAAAGCCTTGCACTGACTATAACTCACACTCTGAACTGTCTCCATTTAAGCCCTTTACTCTTTCCCTAACTTAGGCCAGGCCTGTCCCTTAGTAATGCCCTCTCTCCAACTAAGGCCTTTGGCTATCTCTAGTAAAGGCCCTGACTCTGTCCCTCAGGACCTGATATTGTCCCTAATCAAGGCCCTTCTCTCTTCTAAACTAAGGTTGTGTGCTGTCCCTACCTAAAGCCCTGTTCATTCCCTAATTAATGCCATGCTCTGTCCCTAATTAAGGCCATGAACTGTCCCTAACCCTGATCATCCCCAGCTAAAGCCTTGACACTGGCCCTAAGGCCCCACGTTATGCCAAATATGGCTCTGACTCTGCTCCTAGGAAAAGTCCTAACTCTGGCCTCAACTTAGACTCTACACTATTCCTAAGGCATTGTCCACAATTAAGAACCTTACGCATCCTTAACTGAGACCCATATGTGACCTAAATTAATGCCCTAAGTTATCTCCAGCTAAGTCTTTGACTCTGCCCCTAAGACCCTCACTATGGCCAACTATGGCCCTAATCCTGTCCCTAAGAAAAGTCCTAATGCCGTCCTCAACTTAGACCCTGAACTCATGCACTTCCTAAAGTCATGCACTGTCTTTAACTAAGGCCCAGTTATATCCCTAATGAAGGCCTTTTCTGTCTATAACTAAGTACCTGAAAATGTGCCTAACTCAGGATCTACATTGTTACTAACTGAAGCCTGAACTGTCCAAACCAAGACCTTTATGTATCCTTAACTAAGGCCTTAATTATCTCCATCTAAAACCTTGAGCTTTTTCCAACTATGGCCCTGACTCTGTCCCTAAGTCTTAATGCTGTCCCTGAGGCCCTTACATGTCCCACATTAGGACCATTATGAGTCCATAAATAAGGCCCTGACTCTACCTCTAAGTAAATTCCAAATGCTCTTCCTAACTTAGGCCCTGTGTTTTCCCTAACTAAGGCCCTGGGGTCTCCTTTAATGAGCCCCTGACAGTGTCCCTAACTAATTACCTAAGCTGTCTCCAATTAAGGCCACAATACTATGCCTAAGGCCCTGTGCTGTCCCTGTCACTCTGAGCTTTATCCAATTTCCATTCTCTTTCCCTAACTATGGCACTTGGATGTCTCTAACTAAAACACTGACCTTTCTCTAACTATGGCCATGATTCTCTCCAGTATTAAAACCCTGCACTCTCCCTAAGGCCATGGGCTACCCCTTAATTAGGCCCTAAAACTGTTCCTACTTTAGTTCCTAAGCTATCTTCAACTAAGTCCTGACAATTTGCCTAAATCTCTATCTGCCTTTAAATAAGGCCCTGGGCTATCCCTAAAAGATACCCTGACACTGACCCTACTTTCATCCCTATCGGATTGCCAACTAAAGCCCTGATAGTGTGTCTAACTTAGGTAACTGTGCTGTCTATATCCAAGGACCTATTTTTCTAATATCAGGAAATAGTAGATATCCCTGATATCAATAGCATTGGGTTATCCCTAAAAGAGGCCCTGACACTGTCCCTACTTTAATAACTATTCTATCTCTAACTAAGGCCCCTTCTGTGTGCCTAACTAAGGCCCTGGCACTGTCCCTAACTATCACTCTGAGCTCTCTCCAACTAAATCCCTGACACATCTTGTAACTGTGGCCCTGGGCTGTCCTTAACTAAAACAAGGATCATTATCTAAGGCCTTGATTATATCCCTAAGGCCCTGATTATATCCCTAAGGCCCTGCAATATCCCTAAATGTGGCCATGGGATGTCCCAAACCTATGTCCCTAGACTAACACTAATTCATGCTCTAAGGTATTTCCAAAAACAGCATGGAGATTCCTCAGAAAACTAAAAATATAACTGCCATTTGATCCAGCAGTCCCACTCCTGGGCATCTACCCAGAGAAAACCACGACTCACAAAGACACATCAATTCCAATGTTCATTGCAGCACTATTTGCAATAGCCAAGACATGGAAACAACCTAAATGTCCATTGACAGAGGAGTGGATCAAGAAGATGCAATACATATACACAATGGAATATTACTCAGCCATTAAAAGGAATGAAATCCCAACATTTTTAGCAACATGGATAGACCTAGAAATTATGCTAAGTGAACTCAGACAATGAGACACCAACATCAAATGCTATCACCGACATGTGGAATCTAAAAAAAAGGACAGAATGAACTTTGCAGAAAAGATGCTGACTCACAGACTTTGAAAAACTTATGTTTTCCAAAGGAGACAGTTCAGGGGGTAGGTCATGTGCTGGGGTTGTGGGATGGAAATCCTATAAAATTGGATTGTGATGATCATTGTTCAACTATAAATGTAATAAATTCATTGAGCAATAAAAAAAGAACAAATACAGAAAAAAGAAAGAGACAAATACTATATGATACCACTTACATTTGGAATCTAATATATGGCACAAATGAACCTTTCTACAGGAAAGAAATTCACAGACTTGGAACAAACTTGTGGTTGCCAAAGGGGAGGGGAAGGGAATGTGATGGACTGGGAGTTTGAGGTCAATAGATGCAAACTATAGCATTTGGAGTGGATATAAGCAATGAGATCCTGCTGTATAGCAAAGGGAACTGTAATCACTTGTGATGGAACATGATGGAGGATAATGTGAGAAAATGAATATATATATATGACTGGGTCACTTTGCTATACAGTAGAAATTCACAGAACAAGTAAATCACCTATAATGGAAAAAAACTTTTAAAAATGTAGAAAATATATGTATCCACACCTTTTAAAAGGCTTATTATCATTTTAGTAATCTTTGCCTTGGATTCTTTCTCTCATAAAGAACCAAAATATCACACAGATGTATAAAGCCCCTTTGAAATTTCTTCAATTTTAGCCTTTTCCCTCACTCCTCAGAGGTAATTATTTTAACTTCATTTGCTATATGGCTTATTCCCACTCATGGGAATGTCCATATACATCCCTAAGTAATTTCTCATTTTATTTTGCATGTTTGAGAGTCTATATAAATAATGTTGTACTGTATATGTTGTTTTGTAACTTTTTCACTCAACATTTTTTGTAATGTATTCATGTTGATGCACTAATTTTAATAGCTATAATGTATTTTATGAGTGTGTTCTATATTTTTTACTTCTGTCTATATTAGCTTAAAAGCTATCTGGGATGGAACTAGAGACTGAGTGAAATGAGTCAGAAAGACAAACACCATATGATATCACTTATAACTGGAATCTAATATCCAGCACAAATGAACATCTCCACAGAAAAGAAAATCATGGACTTGGAGAATAGACTTGTGGCTTCCCAACGGGAGAGGGAGGGAGTGGGAGGGATCCGGAGCCTGGAGTTATCAGATACAACTTAGAATAGATTTACAAGGAGATCCTGCTGAGTAGCCTTGAGAACTATGTCTAGATACTCATATTGCAACAGAACGAAGGGTGGGGGGGAAATGTATACATGTAAGAATAACTTGATCCCCATGCTGTACAGCGGGGAGAAAAAAAAACTATCTGGAGCGCAAATCCAATCCTTAATGCTCATTGCATTCCACCACTACAAAGAAGCACCACAGTTTTAAAAGCCTGGACTATGGTGTCAAGTAGATCTGGGTTCAAATCTAAAATCTTTGATTTACTAGCTGTGTCATTTAGGGTAAGTTACTTAACCACTTAGGTTTTGGCATCATCATTCACAAAGCTTAAATATTAAATAGTGTAGACCTTATCCTTTTGAGTATTAAATAAGAATATAGATTTCAATACAGTATCTTATAATAAGTAATAAAGTAATGGAGCTGCTATTAAAAAAAAAATAAGGTATTTCCAATAAAGGTCCTAACTCATTTACTAACTAAAGCCTGGCCTTCTCCCAAACTATAGCCCTAGGCTATCTCTAAGTAAGACCTCCAGCTTTCTCTAGTAAAGGCCCTGATTTTGTCCCTAAGTAAGGATATTGAGGCCCTTCAGTCTTCCAAATTAATGTTGTGTAATGGTGTTACCTAAAGCCCTGTTCCTTCCCCAGCAATACCATAATCTGTCTGTAAGGGTATGCACTGTCCCCAGGTAAGGCCACTTTGTGTCCTTAAGCAAGACCCTGAGTTATCTACAACTAAGGATCTGACTCTCTCCCTTACTAAGATCCTGTACTATTGTCCAACCAGCCTGACACCATCTCTAAGAAAAGTCTTAGTGCTGTTATCAAAGTAGACTCTGCACTGTTTTTAAGGCCATGCATTGTTCCTAACTAATGCCCAGGGCTATCCCTAATTAGGGCCTTACACCATCCCTAAGTCCCTATTCTATCTCCAAATAAGATCCTGTGCTCTCCATAATTAAGGTCCTGGCTCTATTCCTAACTAAGGCCTTACACTGCCCGTATTACACTGAGCTCTCTACAACAACATCCTGACTCCCAAATTATGGGGTGCCCTGACCTATCCCTAACTAATGCCCCAGGATGTTTTTTAACTAAAATCCTGAGCTTTCTCAGTGATGCCTTGATTCCCAAACTTGGGCCCTGTCTGTCCCTACACTAACCCTAACTCATGTTCTGAGCTGTCTCCTATTAATGCCCTAACAGTGAGCCTAACTAAAGTCCTACACTGCCCCTAAGGCCCTTATGTGTCCTTAAATAAGGTCCCAACAATGTCCCTTACTAAAGCACTGTGCTATGTCCAACCATGGCCCTAAATCTGTCCCTAGGAAAAGTACTTAGACATAGCCCTGTTCCTAAGGCCATGCACTGTCCTTAACTAATGCCCAGTTTCGACCCTAACTATGGCTCTTGCTGTTTTAACTAAGACCCTGACCCTATGCCCAATTCAGTCCCTGCACTGTCCTAAGACACTTATTTGTTCTTAACTAAGACCCTTACCTGTCCTAATGAAGGCCCTGATTATCTCCATCTAAGGCCCTGAGTTATTTCCAACTAAGGATCTGACTCTGTTCCTAAGTCCCTAAGCAGTCTCCAACTAAGGCCCTTACACTTGTCCTAAGCCCCTACACTGTCCCTAAGGCCCTGGCACTGTCCCTAATGAAGGTTCTACACTGTCCCTAAGGGCCTACATTGTCCCTCATTATCTCCCTGAGCTCTCTCCAACTAATGTGCTGATTCTTTCCCTAACTATGGCCCTGTGCTATCCCTTTCCAAGACCCTGGAATGTCCCTAACTAAAACCCTGAGTTGTCTCTAACTAAAGCCTTGATCCTATCCTAAACTAAGTCCCTGCACTGTCTCCAAATAAGACCCTGGCATGTCCCTACCTAAGGCTCTGCACTAACCCTAACTCATGATTTGACCTGTCTCAAATTAATGACCTGACTCCTTCTCTAAATAAGACTCAGCACTAACCCTATCTAAAGGCCTGAGTTGTCTCCACCTATGACTTCAGCTATCTAAAGTCAGTTCTCTGAATTTGTTCCTACGTAAGAATAGGATGGTGTCCCTAACAGAGGCAATTCACTCTTCCAATCTAAGGTCCTATACTATCCAGACCTAAAGCCCTGTTCCTTCCCTAACGAATGCCATATTCTGTGTCTAACTAAGGTCATGCACTGTCCCCAAATAAGTCCCTTATGTGTGCTTAAGGCTCTGATTATATCCAACTAAGGCACTGACTCTGCCCCTAAGGCCCTGTGCTATGTCCAACAATGGCCCTAACCCTAATAAAGTCCTAATTTTGTTCTCAATTTAGACACCACAGCTCACAGCAAAACCAGATCCCTTAACCCACTGAGAAAGGCCAGGGATTGTACCCACATCCTCATGGATGAAACTCGTTGGTTTCATTACTCCTGAGCCACTATGGGAACTCCCGGGGGCAGCACCTTTAAACAATCCGTGGAGTTCAGCTCAATAAGCTCTGCCTTCAGTTCAGAGGAGAAATTTCCTAGACAACCAAGCTTAGCAATCTCCCAAACTCTTCTTCAAACCTTCCTATTCTAGTCTTGCTGAGTGTAAAAAGACAGTGCTATCACCTGCCAGAAATCGATTCCTCCAAGCCTATAGTTATTGGTTGCCTAATGATATTTTTTTCTTTGTCTTTTTAGGACTGCACCCTTGGCACATGGAGGTTCCCAGGCTAGGGGTTGATTCAGATTTGTAGCCACCAGCCTACACCACAGTTACAACAATGCCAGATCCAAGCCACATCTGTGATCTACACCATAGCTCATGGCAGTGCTGGATCTTTAACCACTGAGCAAGGCCAGGGATCAAACCTGCATTCTCATGGATACTAGTCAGATTCACTTCCACTGAACCACGACAGGAACTCTGCCTGATGCTATTGATGATGAACTCTCAGAGGGGCCAGCTTTGCAAGGTACCACTCCTGGACTTAGCACTAGGTCCCTCTCCATGGACAGGGTAGAGTGGCTCTTTTCACAGCCTGTGGTGGAAGAGCTCATCTTCTGATGAAGCCAGGCCTTGATCCTTTCCAGGTGTTTCCAGGGTCCTCATTCCCCCCAGACACCCATTCATATGGCTGCTGTCTGTACCAATCTATATGGGACCTTCATCATCTCTTTAAATTAGGGTTATTTTATACACAGAGAATGGGTTGAATGGTGGCTCCAAAAGATGTGTCCCCCAGAACACATGAACAGCACCATACCTGGGAAAAGCATCTTTCCAAATGAAGTTGAAATGAGGGCATCTTGGGTTATAGTGGCCCTAAATTCAATGTCAGAGTCCTGATAAGAGACAAAAGAGGAAACACAGACACAGAGGAGAAGCCATGTGATGAAGACAAGGCAGAAATAGGAGGGATGCAGCCATAAGCCTGGGATGCCTGGACACCCTGAACCTGGAAGAGGCAGGAAGAGCCCTCCCCTGGAGCCTCTGGAGAGACCTCAACCCTGAAACACTTTGATCTCAGATGTCTGATCTCCAGGACTGGGGGAGGATGATTCCTGGCCTTTTAAGTCACCTAGCTTGTGGTCATTCATGAGAGAAGCCACAGAACAGCCACAAAGACCCGGCTCTGGGAGTTCCCACCATGGCGCAGTGGTTAACGAATCCGACTAGGAACCATGAGGTTGAGGGTTCGGTCCCTGCCCTTGCTCAGTGGATTAAGGATCCAGCGTTGCCATGAGCTGTGGTGAAGGTTGCAGACGCGGCTCGGATCCCGCGTTGCTGTGGCTCTGGCGTAGGCCGGTGGCTACAGGTCCTATTCGACCCCTAGCCTGGGAACCTCCATATGCCACAGGGAGCGGCCCAAGAAATAGCAAAAAGACAAAAAAAAAAAAAGGATCTGGCATTGCCATGAGCTGTGGTGTAGGTTACAGACGTGGCTCAGATCCCTCAAAAAGACCCGGCTCTGTAGGATCCTGGAAGTGTAGGATTTACTAAAGGCATATAGAGGTCAAATTACAGAACCCTCACAGTCAGCATTGGGCCCCCAGAAATCCTAAAGCAGTCTCTGGATGCCAGAATGCTAAGGGGTCAAATCTGAAGCCCTTCCCTAAGGGTGCCAGCTTCCCACAGTCCCCCAGGTTCTCACACCTGTACATGTGAGGTATTTCAACATTGATTGATAACATTTAATGTCACCATTCACACTGCTAATTAAGAACCCACAGATGAAAACCCAATGAGGGAGTTCCTGTCATGATTCAGTGGTAACGAACCCAGCTAGGATCTATTAGGATGCAGGTTTGATCCCTGGCCTTGCTCAGTGGGTTAAGGATCCAGTGTTGCCCTGAGCTGTGGTGTAGGTGGCAGATGCAGCTCAGATCTGGAATTGCTGTGGCTGTGGAGTAGGCCGGCAGCTGCAGCTCCAATTTGACCCCTAGTCTGGGAAGATTCATATGCTGCAGGTGTGGCCATAAAAAGCCAAAAAAAAAAGAAAAATAGAAAACCTGATGAGGGCAATCACAACACTGATAAACAATTCTGAGGTTGGTCAGAGGTGGGGAATTTTCTTTTACGCAGCCAGTAGACCCTGCAAGGAACATCCTCACTGGAAGCTGATGGACTATGGGGAGGGGTCTCTGAGTAAATATTAGCTGACCCCCAAGCCAGCTGCTCCTGAACCTTATCCACCCTCCCAGGTAAACCACCTGAATACGTGCAGACTTTAAAGGCTGGTGGAGAGGGCTTGGGGCCACGCCAGTGACAGCGCACCTGCCAAGTTGATGTCTGCAGCCCATGCAGGATGGTTCTGGCCTGGTGGCTCTTCTGGAAGCTTTTCATTTGCCTACCTGAGTTATTTCTCCCATCCAGACCCCAATGCCATTTTTCTTGCTTCTTCACCTCTGCCTGGGGAGAACTTCCAGTGGCAGGTACAGGTGACACATCCTCTTCCTTAGCACGTAGTTCACGCAGCAAATCTGGCAGAAGGTCCAACAGAGGCCCACTCAGACCTGGCCACCCACAAGGCCGCGGCCCCTCACTCCTTCCCACCAGCCCAGCCCAGGGGCTACAGACAAGGCTGGAAGTATGGCATCAGGTACAGCTGCAGGTGCTCTCACTGCTGGAGGGGTTATATATACACAACTCAACCCAGAACACCTGGGAAGGGCTGGCCAACAGGGTCACGCTGCCCAGGTCAGCCAATCCTTGCCCACCCCAGGCTCATAGTTGAAGAAAACAGGCCTTGCTGCATGGGCTAGGTCCAAGGAACAGGTGTGGGTCCTTATGGTCAGGATAGGCAAGGGGCTGCAGCTCTGGCTTGCTTTCTAACCATTTAAATGGTTCATGAGTGGAAGACAATTTCAAGAAAAATTTCTCCTCATGAGAGGAAGACTGAGGGTCTGAGCTGGGAATGGATGAGCAAGTGAGTGTGACTCAGGAAAGCTGCCCTGGTGACATGGGGCTGAACCCACTTCAGGGGGATAAGCCTCCTGGATCACCCCAAAACAGGATTGTAAGATAAATCCCATCAAATGAAGGGATTTGTAACATGAATCCCAGTGAAGCGAAGGTTTGCAAAGTGAATCTCCCTAAGAGGAGGCTCTGTGAGCCGGTCCCCTCAGAGAAGGGACATGGAACCTGCAGGGAGTAGGCAGTCAACCTGGGTGGGTGGGAGGTGTAGACCTCAATCTGGGGCCCCACATCTGCCACATCTGTGCTTCTGGGTGGGTCACTTTGCTTCTCAGACCCTCAGCTTCCCAGTGTGCTGGTGGGGGTGATAGAAGCAAGGACTGACTAGTAGTTTGCTCATAAGAGGCTAGAAAGGCATCATATGAAAATCTCACAGAATTTCCTCCTTACAGGTCCCATTTCCTGTGATTTATATAGTATATAATATACCACCTAGTATAAGTTATATACTATATAGTATATATTACAATATATATCATATAATTTATAATATAAATAAATATACTTTAATAAAAATAGGAAGAAGGTCTAAATTTTATACTTACTTTCCATCAACATCTTTTGAACCCAAATGACGAATTTCCAGTAATAGATAACCTCATGAATCACATTTATTGCTGCCTCTCTGATGGGTATTTTTTTTTCCTAGTGATAAACTGGTAAGGCATATTGACTTCATTACCTTCTTCACACAACTGGGGAGGAAGAAACTAAGGCAGAAGCTTTAAATTTTAATGTAGTTTAATTTATCTCTTTGTTTATTTTGCCTCCTGTGCTTTTGGTGTCACATCCAAGACATCATTGCTAAATCTACTGTCATGAGGTTTTCCTTCTATGTTTTCTAGAATCATTAATGCACATATTTAGCTCTCTTAAACACAGAATTTTAGTACATATCAGTGAAGACTTTAGCAAATCCATGATACACTTCCAGGACAGAGTTTCACAAATTTATCACTGTACATTGTACCACACAACCTACTTTTATTAAATAGAATTCCAATATATATAATACTGGCAATACACACTGCTAAATACTGAATTTCACACTGATATCCTCTGTTGCTTACGCACCAATCTATCTTATATCAAGAACTCAACAAATATAGCTAAAGAAAATACCACATGCACCATATACAAATTTCCAAAAAAAGTTGTCCCTTTAAATATCACTATACTCAGTAACCATTATAAGGCTATTTTTTCCCCAGCTTTATTGAGGCTTTATCGACATATAAAATTGTGTATATTTAATGTATACAATGTGATAATTTGAAATACATATATATTGTGAAATAATTATGGAATCAAGTTAACTAACATGTATATCACCTCACATAGTTAACATTATGTGTGGTTAGAAAGCTAAAGATTCACTGTCTTTGGAAATTTCGGGTATATAATACAATATTATTAACTGTAAGTCACTATGCATTATATCCACAGATCTTACACATCTCATAAATTAAAGTTTATGCCCTTTGACCAATATCTCTTCATTTCCCCCAACCTCAAGCTTGAGGCACATGGCAGTTCTGCTTTCAGTTTTTTAGAAAAACCACAATAATGTAGTTCCCATTGTGGCTCAGTGGAAATGAATCCATCATCCATGAGGACACAGGTTCAATCCCTGGCCTTCGTCAGTGGGTTAAGGATCTGGCATTGCCATGGGCTGTGAGTAGGTCGCAGAGGTGACTTGGATCCTGTGTTGCTGTTGTTGTGGTGTAGGCCAGCGGCTAGAGCTCCTATTTGATTCCTAGCCAGGGAACCTCCATATGCCATGGGAGCACCCATAAAAAGACAAAAAAAGAGAGAAAGAAATAAAAACCACAATATTATTTTCCACAATGGTTGTATCAATTTACATTCCCACCAACGGTGCACAAGAATTCCCTTTCTCTACATCTTCACCAACATTTTTTATATTTTATGTTTCTTTAAAATAAAAGGTATCCTACAGATGCGAGGTTATATTTATTTTGGTTTTGATTTCTCTTCCTCTGGTGATTAGTGAAGGTGATCACTTCTTCATCTTTCTTAGGTTTCCTTTGTCTATTCTGGTTCTTCTGTTCTTCCATTTCAATTTTAGTGTTGTTTTTTCTATTTATGTCAAATGTCATTTGCATTTGATAGAGATTGCATTGAATATATGGATTGCTTTGGGTAGCATGGACATTTTAACAATATTAATTCCTCCATTCCATGAACATATGATATTTTTCCATTTATTTGTGTTTTCTTTAATTTTGTAAATCACTATCTTACAGTTTTCAGTGTACATGTCTCTTACCTCCTTCATTATATTTATTCTTAAGTATTTTATTATTTTTGGTGCTTTTGTAAATGGGACTATTTCCTTAATTTCTCTTTCAGATAGTTTGTTGTTATTGTATACAAAGGGATTTTTCTACATTGATTTTGTACCCTGCAACTTTACTTGTTTATTATTTCCATGATATTTTGTTGGAGTCTTTAGGGTTTCTATATGTAAGATTATGCAATCTGCAAACAATGACAGTTTTACTCTTTCCTTTCCAATTTGAATGATTTTTATTTCTTTTTCTTGTCTAATTGCTCTGGCTAAAACTACCAGTACTGTGTTGATAAAAGTGGCAAGAGTGAACATCCTGTCCTTTCTTGATCTTAGAGAAACAACTTTCAATTTTTCACTACTGAATGTTAAGTCTGGGTTTGTCATATATGGCCTTTATTATGTTGAAATACATCCCTTTAATACCAAATTTGTTAAGGACTTTTATTATGAATTTTGTCAAATGCTTTTTTGCATCTCTTGAGATGATATGATTTTTATTTTACTCTATTAATGTGATCTATCACAGGTATTGATTTGTATATATTGAACCATTATTTGATCCATGGAATATCCCACTTAGTTGTTGTGCACAATTCCTTTTATATACTATTGAATTCAGTTTGCTAGTATTTTTGTTGAGGATTTTTGCATCTATGTGCATCACTGATATTGGCCTGTAATTTTCTTTTCTTGCAAGTGTACTTGTCTGGTTTTGCTGGCATCATAAAGTGAATTTGAAAATAATTCCTTCTCAATATTTTTTGGAACTATTTGATAAGAGTTGGTATTAATTCTGTAAATGTTTTTTAGAATTCACCAGCGAAGCTGTATGGTCCTGGCTTTCCTTTTTTGGGAGATTTTTAAGTCTTATTTGTTAATGGTCTCTTCAGATTTTCAATTTCCTCATGATTCAGTTTGATACATTTCATGTTTCTAGGAATTTATCAGGTTTTTTTGTAATTCAATTTGTTGGTGTGTAATGGTTCACAGTAGTTTCTTGAGAACCCATGTATTTCTATGGTATTAGTTGTAATGTCTCCTCTTTTCTTTCTCATTCTGTATATTGGATTCTTATCTTTATTTTTCCAGTTTAGTTAAAATTTAGTCAATTTTGTTTTTTTAAAAAATCTAGCTATTTCCTTGACCTTTGCTTCTTTAGCCTTTATTTCTGTTGTTTCCACAATGATTTTTTTTCTTTTTTATTACTCAATGAATTTAACATTTATAGTTATACAATGATTATCACAATCCAATTTTATACGATTTCTATCACACAACCCCAGTGCATCCCCCCATAACCTGAACTGTCTCCTTTGGAAACCATAAGTTTTTCAAAGTCTGTGAGTCAGTATCTATTCTGCAAAGAAGTTCAGTCTGTCCTTTTTTCAGATTCCACATGTCAGTGAAAGCATTTGATGTTGGTGGCTCATTGTATGGCTGACTTCACTTAGCATGATAACTTCTAGGTCCATCCATGTTGCTGCAAATGCCATTTATTTCTTTCCTTTTAATGGCTGAGTAATATTCCATTGTGTATATGTACCACTTCTTGATTCATTCCTCTGTCGATGGACATTTAGGTTGTTTCCATGTCTTGGCTATTGCAAATAATGCTGCAATGAATATTGAGGTATAAGTGTCTCTTCGAAACATGGTTTTCCCTGGGTAGATGCCCAGGAGTGGGATTGCTGGATCCAATGGTAGTTCTATTTTTAGTTTTCTGAGGCATCTCCATACTGTTTTCCAGAGTGGTTGCACCAATTTACAATCCCACCAACAGTGTTATGGGGTTCCTTTTTCTCCACACCCTCTCCAGCAGTTATTGTTTGCAGACTTTTGGATGATGGCCATTCTGTCCAGTGTAAGGTGGTACCTCAGAGCGATTTTGATTTGCATTTCTCTAATAATGAGTGATGTTGAACATCTTTTCATGTGTTTTTTTGCCCATCTGTATGTCTTCTCTGGAGAATTGTCTGTTTAGATCTTCTGCCCACTTTTGGATGGCGTTGTTTGTTTTTTTGGTATGGAGCTGCAGAGGGTGTTTATCAATTTTGGAGATGAATCCCTTGTCAGTTGATTCACTGGCAAAGATGTTCTCCCACTCTGTGGGTTGTCTTTTTGTGTTGTTTAGGGTTTCCTTTGCTGTGCAGAAACTTTTCAGTTTGATTAGGTCCCATTTGTTTATTTTTGTTTTTACTGTCATTACTCTAAGAGGTGGATCTGGGAAGATGTTGCTGTCATTTAAGTCAGAGAGTGTTTGGCCTATGTGTTCCTCTAAGAGTTTGATAGTGTCTGGTCTTCTATCTAGGTCTTTAATCCACATGGAGTTTATTTTTGTGTATGGTGTTAGGGAGTGTTCTCATTTCATTCTTTTCCATGGGGCTGTCCAGTTTTCCCAGCACTATTTATTGAACAAGCTGTCTTTTCTCCATTGTATATTCTTGCCTCCTTTGTCATAGATGAGTTGGCTGTAGGTGCATGGGTTTAATTCTAGGCTTTCTATCCTGATCCACTGATCTCTATGTCTGTCTTTGTGCCAGTACCATGTGGTTTTGATGATTGTTGCTTTCTAGTATAGTCTGAAGTCCAGGAGCCTGATTCCTCCAGCTCCATTTTTCTTTGGCTATTCTGGGTCTTTTATGCTTCCAAGCAAACTTTCAAATATTTTGTTTGAGTTCTGTGAAAAATGTTCTTGGTAATTTGATAGGGATTGCATTGAATCTGTAGATTGCCTTAGGTAGTATAGTCATTTTGATAATATTGACTCTTCCAATCCAACAGCATGGTATATCTTTCCATCTATTCGTGTCATCTTTGATTTCTTTCATCAGTGTCATAGTTTTCAGAGTACAGGTCTCTTGTCTCTTTAGGTAGGTTTACTCCTAGGTATTTTATTCTTTTGGATGTGATGGTAAACGGGATTGCTTCCCTAATTTCTCTTTCTGATCTTTCATTGTTAGTGTATAGAAAGGCAGTCAATTTCTTTTTTTAATTAATTAATTTATTTTTTTAATTTCCTTTTTTAATTAATTAATTTATTTTTTTAATTACTCAAATGATTTTATCACATCTGTAGTTGTATACTGATCATAACAATCTGATTTCACAGGATTTCCATCCCACAGCCCAAGCACATACCCCCCCCAAACTGTCTCCTCTGGAGACCATGAGTTTTTCAATGTCTGTGAGTCAGCATCAGTTCTGCAAAGAAGTTCAGTCTGTCCTCTTTTTTTTTTCAGATTCCACATGTCAGTGAAAGCATTGGATGTTGGTGTCTCATTTGTATGGCTGACTTTACTTAGCATGATAGTTTCTAGGTCCATCCATGTTGCTAAAAATGCCATTATTTCATTCTTTTTAATGCCTGAGTAATACTCCATTGTGTATATGTACCACATCTTCTTGATCCATTCCTCTGTAGATGGACATTTAGGTTGTTTCCATGTCTTGGCTATTGTAAATAGTGCAAGGCAGTCAATTTCTGTGTGTTAATTTTGTATACTGAGACTTTGCCATATTCATCGATGAACTCTAACAGTTTTCTGGTAGAGTCTTTGGATTCTCTAGGTATAGTATCATGTCATCTGCAAAGAGGGATAGTTTTACTTCTTCCTTTCCAATTTGGATTCCTTTCATCTCTTTTACTTCTCTGATTGCTGTTGCTAGGAGTTCCAAAACTATGTTGAATAGTAGTGGTGAGAGTGGACATCCTTGTCTTGTTCCTGATCTCGGTGGGAACTCTTTCAGCTTCTAAACATTAGGAATGATGTTCACTGTGGGTTTGTAATATATGGTCTTTATCATGTTGAGGTAGGTTCCCTCTTATGCCCACTTTCTGAAGGGTTTGTTTTTTTTTATCAGAAATGGGTGTTGGATTTTGTCAAAGGCTTTTTCTGCATCTATTGAGAGGATCATAGATGGTTTTTATTCTTCAGTTTGTTACTGTGGTATATCACACTGAATGATTTGCAGATATTGAAGAACCCTTGCATCCCTGGGATAAATCCCACTTGATCATGATGTATAATCCTTTTAATGTATTGTTGGATGCTGTTTGCTAGTGTTTTGTTGAGGCTTTCTGCATCTATGTTCATCAGTGATATTGGCCTGTAGTTTTCTTTTTTGTGGTATCTTTGTCTGGTTTTAGTATCAGGGTGATGGCGGACTCATAGAATGAGTTTGGGAGTATCCCTTCCTCTGCAATTTTTTGGAATAGTTTCAGAAGGAGAGGTGTTAGCTCTTCTCTAAATATTTCGTAGAATTTGCCTGTGAAGCCATCTGGTCCTGGACTTTTGTTTGTTGGAAGTTTTTTCATCACAGTTTCAATTTCAGTTCTTGTGATTGGTCCATTCATCTTTTCTATTTCATCTTGGTTTACTCTTGGAAGACTGTACCTTTCTAAGAATTTGTCCATTTCTTCTAGGTTTTCCGTATGTAGTGGTCTCTTATGATCCTTTGTATTTCTGTGATATCCGTTGTTACTTCTTTTTTATTTCTAATTTTATTGATTTGAGTCTTCTCTCTTTTTTTCTTGTTAAGTTTGGCTAAGGGTTTATCAATGTTGTTGATCTTTTCAAAGAACCAGCTTTTCGTTTCATTGATGTTTTCTATGATTTTCTTCATTTCTATTTCATTGATTGCTGCTCTGATCTTTACGATTTCTTTCCTTCTACTAACTTTAGGTCTTGTGTGGTCTTCTCTCTCAAGCTGCTTTAGATGTAAAGTTACCTTGTTTATCTGAGCTTTTTCTATTTCCTGAGGTGGGATTGTATTGCTATAAACTTTCCTCTTAGAATGGCTTTCATGGCATCCCATAGGCTGTATCTTTGTTGTCATTTGCTTCTAGGTATTTTTTAATTTCCTCTTTGATTTCTTCAGTGATCCATTGGTTGTTTAGAAGCATATTGTTGAGTCTCCGCATGTTTGTGTTTTATGCAGTTTTGTTGTTGTTGTTGTTGATTTCCAATCGTATAGTGCTGTGGTCGGAAAAGATGCTTGATATGATTTCAATTTTCTTTAAGTTACTGAGGTTGGACTTGTAGCCCAGGATGTGATCAATCTTAGAGAATGTTCCATGTGCACTTGAGAAGAATGTGTATTCTGTTGCTTTTGGATGGAATGTCCTATAAATATCTATTAAGTCCATCTGTTTTAATGCTTCATTCAGGGCCTGTGTTTTCTTACTGATTTTCTGTCTGGATGACCTGTCCATTGCTGTACGTGGGGTGTTAAAGTCCCCCACTATGATTGTGATATCATTGATTTGACTTTTTAAGGTTGTTAGCAGTTGCCTTATATATTGTGGTGAACCTATGTTGGGTGTGTAGATTTTTAAAATTGTTATATCTTCTTCTTGGATTGATCCTTTGATCATTATGTAGTGACCTTTTTTGTCCCTTAAAATATTCTTCAGTTTAAAGTCTATTTTGTCTGTTATGAGTATTGCTACTCCAGCTTTCTTTTGATCCCCGTTTGCATGAAATATTTTCTTCCATCCTCTCACTTTCAATTTATACGTGTCACTAGAAGTGAAGTGGGTCTCTCGAAGACAGCATATATATGGGTCTTGTTTTTGTATCCATTCAGCCAGTCTGTGTCTTTTGGTTGGGGCATCTAGTCCATTAACATTTAAGGTAATTATTGGTATGTATGTTCTTGTTGCCATTTTATTAATTGCTTTGGGATTTGTTTTTGTTGCTCTTTTTTCTTCCTTTTTTCTCATGTTCTCTCCTCTTCTGGTTGGATTACTATCTTTAGTGTTTTATTTGAGTTGATTTTTCTTATTTGTGTATCTATTGTAGATTTTTTGTTTGCATTTATTCTGAAGTTTTGATGTGAGAGTCTATATGTATATGAGATTGTTTTAAGTTGTTGGTCTCTTAATTGCAAGTGCATCTCCAGCGTCCTGCATTTGTACCCATCTCTTCTCGTGATTCCTGATTTGGTGGCATAATTGTGCATGGAGGATTTTGTAACTTTACTATATATATACCTTTACTGGTGAGCCTTGTCATTTGTGAAATTTTTGTGTCTGGTTGTGGCCTTTTCTTTTCTGCCTAGAGAAGTTCCTTTAGTATTTGTTGTAAAACTGGTTTAGTGTTGCTGTGTTCTCTTAGCTTTTGCTTATCTGTGAAGCTTTTGATTTCTCCTTCAAATCTGAATGATCACCTTGCTGGTAAAATAATCTTGGTTGGAGGTTTTTTCCTTTCATCACGTGAAGTATATCATGCCACTCCCTTCTGGCCTGCAGAGTTTCTGCTGAAAACTCTCCCGATAACCTTATTGGGGTTCCCTTGTATGTTATTTGTTTCTTTTCCCTAGCTGCTTTTAAGATGTTCTCTTTGTCTTTAATTTTGGTCAGTGTGATTAATATGTGTCTCAGGGTGTTCCTCCTTGAGTTTAGTTTATATGGTACTGGTTGTGCTTCCTGGATTTGAGTGAGTGGTTCCTTTCCCATGTTAGGGAATTTTTCAGCTATTATCTCTTGGAATATTTTTTCTGTCCCCTTCTCTCTCTCTTCTCCTTCTGGCACTCCTATAATATGGATGTTGGTGTGTTTAACATTGTCCCAGAGTTCTCTGAGGCTCTCTTCATTTGTTTTCAATCTTTTTTCTCTTTTCTGTTCCACATCCTAATTTCCACTAACCTGTCCTCCACCTTGCTTATTCATTCTTCTACCTCCTGTATTCTGATGTTAGCTGCTTCTAGTGATTATTTTTATTTCAGTTATTGTATTTTGCATCTCTTCTTGTTTAAGTTTTATATCTTGTATCTCTTTGCTCAGTGTTTCCTGTAAAATTATCCATCTTTGCCTCCAGTTTATTTCCAATGTTTTGAATCATCTTTGGCATCAACAGTCTAAAGTCTTTTTCCTGGAGGCTGAGAATCTCCCCATTACTTAGCTGATTTTCTGGGGGGTTTTCTTTCTGCCTCATCTGAGTTATAGTTCTCTGTCTTTTCACTTTTATAGGTTTTTGGTGTGGTGACCTTTTTACAGATAATAGAGTTGTAGCCTCTCTTACTTCTGGTGTCTGCCCCCCCTTATGGCTGAAGTTGGTATGGGGGCTTGCTGTAGGCTTCCTGATGGGAGGGGCTGATGCCTGCCCCCTGGTAGGTGGAGCCAATTCTAATCCCTCTGGTGTGTGGGGCTTTGTCTCTGAATGGGATTAGAGGCAGGTCTGTGTGCCTAGAGGGTCTTTAGGTAGCCTGTTTACTGAGGGGTGGGGCTGTGATCCCACCTGGGTTGTTGTTTGGCCTGGGGTTTCTCAGTGCTGATGGTTGGGGCCAGATTTTCCCAAAATGGCCACCTCCAGAGAAAGGCACACTGCTGAATATTCCCAAGAGCATTGCTTTCAATGTCCTTCCCTCACAACAAGGTACATTCACCCCTGTTTCCCCAGGAGATCCTCCAAGAACTGCAGTCAGGGTTGACCCAGAGTCCTATGGAGACTTTGCTTTGCCCTGGGACCCAGTGAACATAAAAGTCTGTGTGCACCTTTTAAGAATGGGGTCTCCATTTCCCCCAGTCCCATGGAGCTCCTGCACACAAGCCCCACTGGACTTCAATGCCAGATGCTCCAGGGGCTCTTTCTTCCAGTGCCAGATCCCCAGGCGTGGGGATTTGATATGGGGCTCACTCCTGTAGGTGAGTCTCTGTGAACCAGTTACTTTCCTGTCTGTGGGTCTTCCCACCTGGGAAGTATGGGGTTGCTTATATCGCAAAATTGCCCCTCCTACCTCTTGATGTGTCTTCCTCTTTGTCTTCTGGAATAGGATATCTTTTTGAAGGTTTCTTGTCCATTTGGTTGAAGGTTGCTCAGCCTTTAGTTGTGAATTTAGTTGTTTTTAGGAGAGATGTTGAGCTCCAGTCCTTCTATTCCACCATCTTAATCCCATCTGGATTGTTTTCTCTATTTTAGCTCCTTGGCAGATTAACTTTGGGAGATAATTCCAGCTTTGTGTTTTCTGCTTTGCCTCACTCCCACAATGATTTTTTTATTGCCTTTTTCTGCTAACTTTGGACTTAGTTTATTCTTTTTCTCCTATCCTTGAACCATTATGTCAGGTAATTTATTTGAGATCTTTCTTTAATTATAATGTATATGTTTATCATTATAAACTTCCTTAGAGTTATTTTCCCTGAAACCCATAAGTTTTAGTATATTGTGTTTCCATTTTCATTTGTTTCCAGATTTTTTTTAATTTCTTTTTTTATTCTTTTTGACTAATTGGCTATACAGAAATATGTTGTTTAACTTCCATACATTTGTAAATTTTCCTGTTTTCCTTCTGTTATTGATTTTTAGTTTCATACCATTGTTGTTTAAATAGATACTTGGTAATATTTCAATCTTTCTAAATTTCTTATGACTTGCTTTAGAGCCTAGCTTCTGGAGAATATTATTTGTGTAGTTGAAAAGAATGTGTTTTTTGACAGTTTTTGATGGAAGATTTTGTGTATGTCTGTTAGGTCCATTTGATCTACAGTATAGTTCAAGTCCTATGTTTCCTTATTGGTTTTCTGTCTAAATGATCTATTCATTGGTTAGAGTGAGGCATAGATATTCCCTAATATTATCTCATTGCTATCTATTTCTCCCTTCACATCTGTTTCATATATTTTATATATTTAGGTTCTCTGATATTGGGTCCATATGTATTTACAATTGTTATGTCTTTTTGATGTATTGATCCCTTTATCATTATATAATGACCTTTGTTTCCTATGATAGTTCTTGACTTAAAGTCTATTTTGCCTGATCTAAATTAAGCTACCCCATACTTCCTTTTGGTTTCCATTTGCATGGAACATCTTTCCTTTTGTTCACTTTCTGCTATGTTTTCTTGAAGCTGTAAGCAACATAAATCGGGTCTTTAAAAATAAAAGTCCATTACCATTATATGTCTATTATTGGAAAATGTGTTCCATTTACATTTAGAGCAATTATCAGTAGCTAAAAACTTACTCTTACCATTTTGTTAATTTCTTCTAGATGTTTTGTAGATCTTTTGTCTTCTCTTACTCTTACTCTCTTATTTTTTTATTTGTGATTTTTTTCCCACAGTCATAAACTTTTTTCTTTTTCTTTTGTATATCTACCATAGATTTTATTTTCTGGTTAACTTGAGGCTTGCATAAATATCTTACAACAATCTTTTGTAAACTAACAACTTAATTTTGTTCACAAACAAAAGTTCATCACTTTTACTATCCCCCACCATTTTGATTATTGATGTCAATGTTTACATTTTTTTTTCCTTTTTTTTAGGGCACACCTGGGGCATATGGAATTTCCCAGGCTAAGGGTCGAATCAGAGCTGCAGCTGCCAGTCTACACCACCACTACAACAAAACCAGATTCTTAATCCACTGAGCAAGGCCATGGATCAAACATGCATCTTCATGTGTGCTAGTTGGATCCTTAACCCACTGAACAACAATGGGAACTCCAAGTATGGTTATTATTAATACTTTATATTTCAGCTTTTACATTAAAGTTAATAATTTATACACCACTATTACAGTGTAAGTGTATTCTGAATTTGACTTCATACTTAATTTTACCAGTTTTTGGCGCTTTTATCTGTTTTCATTTTATTCATTAAGGCAAATTTCAATTAACTATACATCAATTTAAAAAATATTTAGCTTGAAGAACTCATTTTAGCATTTTTTTCTAATTATCATCTTTCTCAGTTTGGTGCCCATGGTTATTTTAACATTTTAGCATTTCTTATTAGGTATTAGGCAGGTTTAGTGGTGATGAATCCCTACAGCTCTTTTATGCCTGGGGCTAGGTCCCAGTGTGACTCTGTGGATGGAAAGTACAAGGTTTTGCAGATGATTAGTCGTCATAACAGAAGGCTGGCATGACTCTGAAGACATCCATATAAATGAAGTTCATAGAACAACAAATAGATTCAACTTAAATAGGTCTTCGCCCAGGAATATTATAATCAAACTGTCAAAAATCAATGGCAAAGATGGAATTCCGACTGTGATGCAAGGGGATTGGTGGCATCTCTGCAGCACCAGGACACAGGTTCTATCTCTGGCCTGGCAGAATAGTTAAAAGGATCTAGTGTTACTGCAGCTGCAGTGTACATTGTAACTGTGGCTTGTATTTGATTCCTGGCCCAGGAACTCCATATGCCATGGGGCAGCCAAAACAAATAAATAAACAAAACACAATGGCAAGGATGATCTTAAAAGCAGAAAGAGAAAAGAAACTCATACAAGCAAGGGAACCCTCATAAGAACACTAGCAAATTTATCAGCATAAACCTTGCTGGCCAGGAGAGAGTAGGGTGATACATTCAAAGCGCTGATGGAAAAAAACAGCAACAACAACAACAACAACAGCTTGCCAATGAAGAATACTATACCTGGCAAAACTATCCTTCACAAATAAAGGAAAGGTGCATGGAGAGTGCTCATGGGCCAGTTAGGGGTCCATAGATGAGGTAACCACAGAGGCCTATGGTCAAGCTTCCTGATGGATACTTCAAGGCAGTTAATATAATCGACATTCCTTTGATGAGTTTCAAACCCTGGCAGCTGTTCTCCCAGTCTCTCCCAGCCACTCAACCAGGCAGATCACTTCAGTATTCTGAATAGGGTAATAAAGAAAACCTCCCACTCTGGGGAAGGGTTAAAGCAGGCAAAGTGTCCTGAACAACTGCAGGATTTGGCACTGACTCATTATACTCTCCTTCTCTCAAGGGAGAAATCAGAGGCTGGAGGGGGGTTCTCTCTTGGCACTGAGATGTGCCACCCTGGGGAAGGGTTAAAGCAGGCAAAGTGAAACTGTTCTTATTGTCTTCAATACATATATTCTCAGACTTTTTGCTCCAAAGATGTTATGGAACTTCACTGGACTTCTGGACTCCCACAGAGTTACTCTTACCAGTGGGTAATTGTTCAAACTGATGTTCTTTGGGAGGATGTCAGTAGAAAACTCCTATTACACCATTTTGCTGATGTCACTTTCCTATATAGCTCTCTTAAAAAGACGATTTCAACATATAATACTAAATGGCATAGTGCACACTGTACACAGTTTCACATATGTATAACTGTAAACAGTAACAAATGTACCTAGCTGTGTTAAACAGTGCTTCAACATATTTCACTAATCAAAATTGTACATGAATACATGGAGTAGAAGAGTATACATGCAAACATACAACCAAAAACAATTTTCAATCCCGTAAAATAATATACACTTAGCTTCCTTAAACACAGAGATTCAGTATATATAACTAAAGTAGATACATACATTACATTAACCTGTACAGTTTTTTTGTATATCAAATACATACATTAACCAACAGTTTTTTTTGTATATCAAATATACCTCAATAAAGCTAAGAGGAAATTAAATATGTTTCACACATATATTCCTATCCACAATAGGAATAGGAAGTGTGTTCCTATCCATAGTAACACTCTTTCCCACCAGTCTTAAATATAATGTATCATGATATATCACTTAGCAAAGAGGCACACATGCCATGCACATATAAACACAATGTTTTTAAAGTTTATGTTGATACAGAATAATACTCACCTGACACCATTAAACACACTGTTTCAACATGTACTATTCAAAAAGTCAGAGTAAGACTTAGGTAAAAGATACAATTTAGAGTCTGACTGATAGTCAAGGTCAGGGTTGGATTCAGGGTACAGTAGTGTCAGTTTCAACATCAGCTTCAGGGTCAGTGTCAGGGTGAAAAATCAAAGACAAAGTCAGGGAAAGAATCAAGCAATGGATCAGCATAAAGCTCATACTCATGGTCAGGACAGGTTCAGGATCATGGCAATATCAGGTCAGGACAAGGATCAGAGCTTAGAAGATGTTCAGTGTGAAGTTTAGGGTCATCAGGATCTTCATGGTTAAGGTCAAGGTCATGGTGGAAGTAAATGGCAGGAGTAGTGTCAAGGTTAAGTTCAGGGTGAGAGTCAAAGTCAGTGTCAAAGTTATGATGAAGGTGCTATTCAGCATCAATATGATTATCAGGGTCAGGAAGTTGGTCAAGGTCTAGCTCAAAGTGAGTCTGAAGATCAAGGTCATAGTGAGGGCCAAGGTAAAAGTTGGTTTCTGGCTCTTATCAGGACTGAGGTCAGAATGAGGTTCATTTTCAGGGTAAGGATGAGTGTTAGGGTGAGGGCTAGATCACGGTAAATTTAAGATTCATTTTTATGGGCAGTCAGTGTGTATTAGTTTCCTAGATCTTTTTGACAGATGAACATAAACTAGTTAGCTTAAAGCTACAGAAATGTATTCTCTCACAGTTGTGGAGGTCATAAATTAGAAAGCAAGATGCTGGCAAGGGCACACTCTCTCCAAAAGCTCTAGGGGATTATCCTTCTTTGCTTCTTCCAACCTCTAGCAGCCCCAGAGTTCCTTGGCTTATGGACCTTAACTCTAATCTCTGCCTCCATCTTCACAGGGACTTCCTATAAGACTTTTTTTCCCTTCTTCTGTGTTTCAATATGTATCACCTAACAAACTAGTACCTGCTCCATCCACAATGAAACAGTGTTTAATACATCTCATCTTGAGGTCCTTAATTCTGCAAAGGCCATACTTGCAAATAAGGTCCATTCACTGATCCTGGCATGAGTAATTGGACATGTCTTTTGAGGGCTAATATTCAGGCCAGCATAGGGTCAAGGTCAGGTATATTTAGGGTCAGAGTCAAGGTCAAGTCTCAAGCCAGTCTTAGGTTAGCATAAAGGGAAAGTTGAGGGTCAATATTAGGATCTATGAAATTCAGCTTATAAAAAGTCTAAGGGTTAGGGTCAGGGTTAGGGTTGGGTGAGATGAGGATCAAAGTTAGGTGTAGGTCAGTGTTACGGTGAGGGTAGGGTCAAGTGTGAGGGTCAGAGTAATGATCAGTGCTGGTGTTAGGGACAGAGTCATGATTATGGCTGGGGTCACTGTCTTGGGGGTCAAGGTCATGGTCATGGGTCAAGTTCAGGTTTAGTTTCAGTGTCATGTTCAGGGCCAATGTGAAGCTCTGGGTCAAAGGTGAGAATCAGGATTAGGATGAAGTTCATGACTATGGTAAATGTGGATCAGGGCAAAGTTCAGGTTCAGTGTACATGTCAGGATCAGCATCAAAATGAAGGTCAATGTTAGAGTCAGAGAATGTTTAGGTTAGGGTTAGGTCAGGTTGAGTGTCAGAGTTAATGTCTATTTTTCTAGTATTAATTCCTCATAATTATACTGTGTTATACATAATATAATAGAGAAAACCTGGACCTTGGTGTCACATGTGAATTCAAACCCTAAACGCATACTAGCTTTGCAACCTCAGGCAAGTGATTTCTATTTAATAATTATCAGTTCATTTATTTCCTCATATCAAATATTTATTTGAGTGCTTGGAATGTGGAAGATACTGTGCTAATGTTAAGGATATAAAGGTCAAGAAGACAGAAATGGTACATAGATGGAAATATGATGAATAATTAAGATAATTATTTAGATTATGACTATTATAACATCTTCAAATGAGCATAGGGTCTGCAAAAATGTTGAACAGGGAGGTTCAGCCACCTGAGAGTTCAGGGAAACTAAGGAGATCAGGTTCAGGGTATTTGTGGTTTCTTTGTTTTGTTGTTGTTGTTGTTTATCTATCTCAAATTTTTAAAAAAATTTCAAACATATCAAAGAATAATATAGTAAACCTCTATGTACTGATCTCCTAGCTTCAGTAATTTTCAATAGCCATATACAAATTGTCATGGCTGAGGGAGGCCAGAGCCTTTCAGGACATGGAGTAGCAAATGCAGAGACACTGAGGCTTAGGGTACAATTGACAACTAAAAGTAAGGCTTATATGGAGAGTATAAACATCACTGGGATGCTTGTGGGGAAAATGGATTTTATGTGTGTGATAGATGAGGGCAAGAGTGGACTGGGGTATTGGTTAGGAGGCTACTGAATAGTCTGGGCAAAAGAAACTGGTGGTCTGAAATACGGTAGTGACAGTGGGTAGATAAGAGATTTACACAAGAGAGATTAGTGCAACTTTGTGTGCTCACTGCAGTGAGGCCAAACACACCAAAACGGAGTTTGGAGCAATAAAATGTTTATTGTGGGGTCATGCAAGGAGACGGGTGGCTTATGCCCCCAAATACCCCAAACTCCCCAAAGGGTTTTTGTAAAGCACTTTTGAAAGCCAGGTGAGGGAGAGGGTCACAGGTAAGTGATCAGCTCATGCACAATTCTCTGATTGGCTAATGGTAAGAAAACATCAGTGTCACAGGGTTAACATTATCAGTCCTTGGGCTTCAGAATGCCTGGGACTGTGTGTTCAGGGTCATCAGGGAATTAATACCTTTCATTTGGTGGGGTGGGAGGTTCATATTTGTAAAACTCAGGAAATGTGCATCAGACACTGTTATCTAGATACTTCAGGGAGGAGCTAGAGCAGAGGATACGGGGGCAGGGCCTGTCCCAGGAAGACCCCAGAGGGTCCTGCTCAGTTACAGAGGTGGAACAAAACAGAGTTTGATAAGAGAGGCAAAATGCTCATGAAAATGCTCAGGTCTGTTACTGATCCCCAGTAGGTCAGTGACCCCTCAGTGAGTCCTTTGCTTGGAAGTTGTAAATGCCAACCAAATGAAACCCAGTTGGGTAAGGCATAGCAGGAACATTATTCACTGACCAAGGAATGGAGACTGGAGAGGTAGTTCTCTAAAAGCACCTTCTCCCCAAAGAGAAGGGAGTAAGAGAATTTTAAGGGATAGGAGGCAGACTTCTCACCAGGGCTCTAGAAAAGGAGTGAGGATTTCCAGGGGAAGCTGGGATAAGCTGGGGCATGTGCGGGATTCAAAGCTTCCTTCCACATGGAAGAATTGTCCCCAGCAGAGTAAAAATCCTTCCTTGGGATAGAGATCCTAGCATGGTAATGAAACTGGTAACTTTTGGACACCTCCAGGTCTCATTTGCAGAGGTGAGTTCCTGTGGTCATCAGAGCCATTTGGGGGCAGTTGTGCACTGCATACCTCTCAAAGCACAGCTGCAAAATATCTTTGTCAAATACCAGGTGCTTTGGGAAAAAACCATGGAGGTAAATTGAGGCAAGTTCCTTTAGCTCTCAGAGGCTGGTAAGGATGACAGCTTCAGCACAAGCCAATGGGTGGATGCCACCCATTAGTTGGAGATTTCTGAAAAGGAACTAGTCCAAGAGTTTCAAAAATAGCCATTTGCAGGATGCAAACAGATGGAAAAAGCAATTCTCACATGGTTGTGGAATGCAGGGCATTTACTCAGTTCTGGCTAAGTGTCCTGCACTTATTGTCTATTGACAGAGCTGCAGATAAGTCAGTATGTGTGTAAGAGGGTTGCCATTAGGTTTCCAGACATCATCTCATTAAAAAGGCAAAAAGGGGAGTTCCTGTTGTGGCTCAGCACTAATGAACCCGACTAGTATCCATGAGGACGCGGGTTCAATCTCTGGCCTGACTAAGGATCTGGCATTGATATGAGCTGCAGTGTATTTCACAGACGTGGCTTGGATCTGGCATTGCTATGGCTGTGGTGTAGGCCAGCAGCTACAGCCCTGATCCAACCCCTAGCCTGGGAACTTTCCTGTGCCGAGGGTACAGCCCTAAAAAGAAGACCGATAAAAAAGGCAAAAAGGTCCTTTTGGAATAGGTGAAGATTAAAAGGTGGAAAGAAGAACATTTAAAGGAAATCATAAGATGATGAAGTGGAAAAGCTTTCCTATGCCATTTGCTTATTTCAACTGAAATTGTCTCATTCTCCTCCAGAAAATACGTTAGAAAGCATTGCAAATGTAGTAGCAACTGATTCAAATATTACAGTAATTCTTTCTTATTGTCCAGACCAGAACATATTTTAGAGAATGTTTTCTTAGGAAACATATGTCTGTAACAGGTGTTCAATCATAAAAGAGCCCTATACCTTTTTTTTTTTTTCCACTTAACTTCCATCTCTGCAGATTAAAGTCTTGGTGACAAATTACTACATTTAATAAATATGTTTAATGATACATTGGCAGCAATGGCTCTTTTAAATAAGTACTTATAGTTACATCACTCAAAATACAATATACCTACAAAAAAATCATTTTAAGTATTTTGTGGGAGATAAAAGACACATTTGGATATGTTGCCTACATTTCCCACAGCATCAAGAAATGACTTTCAGAATGGAGCACAGCCTTTCCTTACCCATCACCCTAGGCACTCCTTCCCCTCGTCCACTGGACTGCAGCTTGGCTGCAGAACTGACCATCAGATCTCTGTCTGGTTCAAGGAGGCTTGAGCAGGCTCAGTCCTCCTCTGTCAAGAGAGGACTAGGGGGAGTTCCCATTGTGGCTCAGCAGAAACAAAGCCAACTAGTATCCATGAGGACATCAGTTTGATTCCTAGCCTCACTCAGTGGGTAAGGATCTGGCATTTCCATGAGCTGTAGGGTAGGTCACAGACACAGCTCAGATGCTGCATTGCCGTGGCTGTGGCCTGCTCTGATTAGGCTCCTAGCCTGGGAACTTCCATATGCCACATGGGCAGCCCTAAAAAGTAAAAAAAAAAGAGAGAGAGAGAGAGGATTCAGATTCCTGCTCCCACAAGAGCCCATAAAAAATGGGTAGCTAGTATATCTGGATATAACTCCCAGGTATTGCATGATCACATGAGGTACAACTGTGGGAACACAGGTGATTCAAGTCTATATACAAATTTGATTTACCAGCTATGATTTTTGTCTGGAACTGCTTTTCTTGGAGTAATTCCTGTGTGTCTTTGCTTTGTCTGGAACTGCTTTTCTTGGAGTAATTCCTCTGTGTCTTTGCTTTGCCCTCTAATTTTACATAATCACCATTAGAACAACTTTGTAGTTAAAGACAAAAAAATGATTTGGGGGGGGGAGGTCTTTTTGTCTCTTTTAGGGCCGCAGCAGTGGCATATGGAGGTTTCCAGGCTAGCGGTCCAATCGGAGCTGTAGCTGCCAGCCCATGCCAGAACCACAGCAACTCAGGATCCAAGCTGCATCTGTGATTTACACCACAGCTCACAGCAACGCCAGATCATTAACCCACAGAGTGAGGCCAGGGGTTCACTGGATGAAACCCATGTCCTCATGGATGCTAGTCCGGTTTGTTAACTGCTGAGCCACAGTGGAAACTCCCAAAAAAAGGTTTTTCACTAGGAACTATCCAGTTATTTTGGAAGTTCCTTGGTAATTTAATATTTTTGTGTGTACCTATTTGCAAGAATTTACTATACAAGACTAAATGCTTCTGCCACACAGTAATGGCCATGTTGTGTAATTAAATAATATCAGGCAGAATCTACTCTCATTGAAGAACTTTCATCTGGAAGGACTTACAAATCCCACACCCAACTTATCCCAAACTCTGCATTCACTGAGGCTGGGGACACAAGGAGAGAAAAAAGTTTGCCCTGCTCTCCTATTCCAACTCAGCAGGTCCAGGATCCATTCATCTACCTCTTGGCCAGCCAAGCAGTCCCAAGGGAAAACTATGTCTAGAGGGAAAGGACAGCCAGAGAGATATAAAATGACAATGCAGTGTGACAGGGGACATTCAGGGGAACAGCTAAGTCGGCAGGAGGACTGGGGGTGTGAAGCTTTGACCAGACAAGGGGTAGGGCTGAAGAGGTTCTAGGAGGACACGGCTGTTTCCTTGAGGAGCTGCAGAAAATGATGAGCAGACAACTGGGCACCAGGAAAAGGCAACTGCTACCCCAGCTGAAGACATTTAGCACCTCGGGTTCACCCAGGCCTGCTCTGGCCTTCTGCTCCCCCTCTACCACAGGCCACCAAGACAGCTCTGGGAAAAACTGTGCCCTCACTTACATCCCACCTAAACGCCTCCTCACCCACTTCAGGCCTTGCAGAACCCAGAGCACCAGGGATGCCCAGCATCCTCCCAGTCAGAGCACCCAAGGCTATAAGCTGCATCCAGCTAGCCAGCTCTCTGGGATCCTTCCAGCAGGCCCCTCAGGGTAGTGATGGAGATGAACCCAGAATCTTAGCTATACAGTCTACTTATTTCACCATCAGTGATTTTTTTTAAGTCTTTATCCATGAAACATACTTCGCATTTACCTCTCCATTTTTGGTCTTCTAAAAAACACATTTTCTTAGGGACTTTTATACCAGGATGTCTTCCACAAACAAAAATTCAGTAATGAGATTTATTTCAGTACAACTTCCTTTTATGTATATAGCTGTGTCCTTAAACAGGGCTGTGTATAAGATGAGGTGTGTAGTTTGCTGTTTCTTTGAAGTCCAAGGTACCTTAGGGTGAGCATGTCTGATGTTTATTATTATTGCTTTCATAGAATGCTGTTTTCCCACCTTTATCTCCAGACACAAGGATGGGGAACAGAGGCAAAACAGGTCTGCACACTGTAAAGTGTCTTCAGACAACTGCAAACCCAGCTTCCTATAGGACTTAAAGGCTAGGCAAGGGCGAGTAACCAAAACAAGTGTCTGCAAGCAGCCCACTTCTCTGACTGTCAGGAGCATGCCACCTTGAGCTGGTCTCCCTGTTTGGGCTAGCCCTTGTGCTGAGCCAAGCTGGCCAGAGACACCACCTGCCAAGTACCTGTGCGACCAACTCCCATTCCTGAGCTAAGGTTAACCCATAATTACATTTATTTGCATATTTACTATGACAGACAATGTGTTCAGTGCTTTGGGTGATTACATTCGCTATTTTATTTTTTAAAAAACCACTTTATGAAGGTATGATCGACATACAGAAAGCTGTACATAATTAATGTATGCAACCTGATGAGTTGGAGATCGGTTTACACACATTACCACAATCTACACCATAAATATATCTATCACTCCCAAAAGTTTCCTCCTACTTATTTGTTCATTTATTTATTACTACTATTATCATCACCATTTGTGTGTATGGTAAGAACACACATAGGATCCATTCTCTTAGTCAATTTTATGTACACAGCCCAGTATTGTTAACTATAGGCACCATAATGTACAGATCTCCACAACTTATTCATCTGCCATAACAAACTTTGTCCCCTTTGAATGGCACCTCCCCATTTCTGAGGGACCCAAAAGGGGTAAAATATTGCCTTGAGCCTTTACAGCTGGGAGGTAGCAGAACCATGGTGTCTTCTAGCTCTGTCCAGACCTATGGTCACTAAATGCTCTGTTCCTGGCCACAGCCCCTTGCTCATGCACCCTGGTATAAAACCCCAAGCTCTGACCCAAGGACCGCCATGCATGAGTGGCAAAAACCCTTAGCACTTGGACCCCCCTCTGCCTCTTTTTCCTATCTTCTCCCTCCCTCACATGACCTTCCCTGCCTTCCCACTAAAGGAGGAGGTGGTGAGAAAAACGAAGCCAGAAAGCTATAGTAATGGCATACACGTGGGTGCTTCCTGGTATGAGGGGCTTTTTTGAGTGCTCAGTGCATTCGCACACTAATCTTCATGACAATCTTGTGAGGGGCGTTATCATTGTTCCCTCCATGTCACAGAGGAAGGCTCAAGGCAGAGAAGTGGAGTAACCTACCCTGACTCACACATGATGAGACCCAGATGTCCTTCACCTGTGGCTCACCTGCTGCAAACATCTGGTTCCAGTTACAGCGGCCGCAGGTTCCAGAAGACTGCTAGATCCTTACATAAATCCCTTTGAGACCCACAGGCTCTGAACTAATCCCCATGGGCAAGTTACTTGGAGTTGATCTGAAAAATAACCCCTGGCAGGCTTTGAACCAGCTATGAGAAGATGAAAAACTGAAGACAGCTGGGAGATCCCAGGTTCTAGAAGATGAGGAAGCAGCTGCCTTACTGGAAAAGTAGGAGAGAGTAGAGCTTGGGAAAGAACATGAGGGTTGTGGCTGCAAAGGAAGAGAGTATGCAACCTCGCAAAGCCCTGTCCTCTACCCAAGTGCCCACTTTGACCAAGTCTGAAGTAATATAAGGACTCCAGTCAAAAACTGAAGTCTTGCACTCTGGATCAAGGCCAAGTGCTGGCCAATATCTTTGGAAGTGAAGAAAAATATAAAACAGCTTTGCTTTGAATTTTTGAGATTTAGCTGTGAGTGGCAGACATCAGCACCATCCTTTCTCCAGCATGTGTCTATGCCCAGTGGTGCAATTCTCCAAAGGTAATTTTGGACATTTGTGAAATGTATCTGCCCTTTTCCACCACATATGAGGAACCCAAGAGTCACAGAACTCAAGTCTCTAAGCCAGGAGCACACAGTCTATATAAGTGGGCAATCATTTTAGGAGGTCACTGCTGCTGACCAAGCCCCCAACTTCATGTGCATTTAGGCACACAAGTTGGTTCAGAGTAAGGCAAGACCCTTTTCAAAGCTTCATGTCTCCACTGAGCTTCCACTTTAATAGGGTTGTTTTTTTTGAGGGGGTTGTTGGTTTGGTTTTTTTTTTGTCTTTTTAGGGCTACACCTGTGGCATATGGAAGTTTCCAGGCTAGGGGTCGAATCAGAGCTGTAGCCGCTAGCCTATGCCACAGCCACAGCAACACCAGATCAGAGCTGTGTCTGCAACCTACACCACAGCTCATGGCGATACTGGATCCTTAACCCACTGAGTGAGGCCAGGGATTGAACCTGCGTCCTCATGAATACTAGTCAGATTCATTTCCACTGAGCCACAATGGGAACTCCCACTTTAATAGGTTTTTGATCACAGAAATGCAAGCTTATTGCAAATAATTTCTAAATGCAGAAAATCCCTTAATTCCATCCAAGACATACCTGCCATTAACCTACTGATGGATCTTTTGGCCCCACGCTGAGCCCCTTTGACCTGAAGTTTGGTCTGGAGTGGACACCACACCTCAAACACCCCTGGATCTCCCAGTGCAGGGTTGGCAGCGAGCTGAGAGTCTGGGGGAGAGGGGTATCTGTGGCTAACCCTTCTCAAGAGTAAACTCTGAAAGGTCCAGGCCTTGGAGCAGGTGTGAGGCCATGTCTTCATCAGACCTCAGCTACTTATCAATTCACCCTGGAGGGGTGAATCAAGAGTGCTCCATGGAGCAGCCACCGCCTCACTACTAATTGGCCTAATTTGTCCTTTTCTACCCCAAATATCACACTGTGAAACCAAGACTGCACCTGCTGGCACCAAATCCAGCAGCTTTACAGATCCTTCTCCACAACAGAGGAGAGGGTGTGGGGATAAGGGGCACTCTGAGCCAGTGAAATTTGGGGAGCTAATGAGGCCCTCCATTCCTGACTCCTGAGGCTAGGGCTCCATGTCGCTCACCAACAGTGGACAACAAAAGGACCTTAAATTTGACCAAGCTAGAGGAAAGGACCACCCACCCTCCCTTTGTAGTCAAAAGATGGATGGGCTAACCCTGGAGGCCAGTATATATAGATTTCTCACCCTTGGCACTGCTGACATTCTGAGCTGGATCATTCTTGGTGGTGGAGGCTGGCCCGTGCATTGCAGTGTGTTTAGCAGCATCCCTGGCCTCTGCTTGCTGCTCACCTACTCGCCAGACATTGCTAAGTGTCTCTGAGGACAGAGGGTAAAATTGCACAGTTCAGGAACCCCTGTACTTATCCTGCTGCTCTGATCAGCCCTGCAGCCACCATGCATGCAGGGTTTATCTCCCAGTCAGGCATCCCTGAGGTGGGCATGGGAGTACTGGGGGGGGTTCCTTCTCCACCATATTTGGCAGCAAAAAATCGTAACTGCTGACTCAGCAACTCACCTGAGGTTGGCATTTCTCCTCTCTATTATGAGGGTCTTAGAAACAACATATAGCTCTGTTTTCGTTATTAAATTCCTTTTCTTTCCGATAAAAATGCCTTTGGTCCCCACATATGCAGAAGTTTAAGATTTTAAGTCTACGACTACTTCCGTGTTAGATACCGTGGACTGTGAGGCAAACCTAGGCCTTTTGAGGAACATGTTTTCCTGGGTCTGTAGCATGTTTCCTTTTTGATACTGGGGCCCTTAGGTATCAGTTTGGGATGGATTATTTGAGGCCAAAGATTTTAGGAGTATTGTGCCCCTACCCCTTGTTATTTTCCTTCTCAGTCTCTGTCTGAAACCAGCCATGAGCCCCTTATGCATGGAAAGTGAATACCTCTGCAGCCCCGGGGCCTCCATGAAGGAACATCTCTGGCTGGGCACATCCGTAAGGGGTGCTCACTCCTGACACCCTCTCTGCCCCAGACCAGGTGAGGCACTGCTGGAAAGGCGCAACCTCCAGGCACTTGTACTGGCAGAGCTCTTTAAAGATTTCAAAGTGGGGCCATATCTGGTGTCTTTTTGTTGCCAGGATATCGCCATGAAGTAGGCAGGGGAAGCACTGATCCGGCCACTTCACACATACAGCTGAGGCTCAGGTAAGTGACTTGTCCAAGTTCACCTAGTTTCAGGTCCTTCACCGGAGGACTGCAGGACACACAATGGAAATATAAGGCCTCCCCAAACTCCCAACCCATCTGCTGAGAGTCTACTCATTTAATTTCATTTAAACCTCTGAATCCCTTACCATCTCAGCTAACTCAGAGATAACTACCAGAACAGCAATCAGCATCGTGTGTCTGACCTGAGGAACAAGTATGCACCTGCCAGCCATAGAGAACCCCCAATGGGGCCTCCCAAGGCTCTGTGACCCCACGGATACGTATCAGGCAGGACATGTATAGAGATTTTCTATTGTGCTTCTGGACGTTGAAGAAACATTTCCACCTGAAGGCTCTGTTAGGCAAGTTGTTCTGTCTACACCCAACCCACCCCCAAGCTTGAAGCCCTAAAGAATCCTGCTTCAAGTCTTAGCTGGATACTCAGGCTCTGCCAGGAACCAGCCAGGTTTCCAGCCTTCCCTCCCAACAATTGGCTGGCAGCAGACCCAATGAGATGGTTGAGAAAAGAGCATGGGGCCTGTTCCGGAGCCTCTTCTACACACACAGGTCAAGGGAGCCCGCTGTCAGCAGTTCCCTGTGAGTCCTTGGGGCCAAGGACCCACATTCAGTTTTGGAACTTTCCCTTTGAGAGAAAGTCAGCACCTGTGTATACTCTGCTCTCCCACTTGCCGAGCATGTATCTCATTGACATTTTTTGGTTCTACCTGGAATTAATTAAAATTTTCAGAGATGGCAAACTAATGTAGCAGGTCCTTTCTAGTTTTCAGACCAGTGGACACTCTCAACCTTCTGTCAGGAACAGTTTTCTCCTGACTCTGTGGGACTCTCGGAATTTTTGTTTGCTGGCTTACTTCACTCGTGCCTTGTTTTGGTTCTGTGCATATGCCTAGACCACTGGCCAGTCTGGTGTCTCTCTTAAGGGCAGGGACCGTAAGTCAGTGCCTCTGTGATCATAGTCCCTGGCATGTAATAGCATATTTAGTAAAAGGAAATGAAGATTAAATTTTGGGTACAGCAAGTTAGCAATCTGTATTGAAGGGTTTAGAGATGTGTACTTTATGGCCTAGTCATTCCATTTTCAGGGGTTGATTCTAATGAAAAAATCAGAAATAAGTGAATTCAAGAAACATAGTATTATATAAAACCTAAACGTTGGAAATATCCTAAATATCCAATAACGGAATGACTAAAAATTAAACCTATATTCATATATGCAGCTACTAAAAACCATGTTTTCTAAGAACATTTAATGAAATTTTTTTTTATATGATGTAAGGCTGCAAAACTGGTTAGACAGCACAATAAAAAATTTAAAAAATACATTAACATATGTGTAGAAAAGAAACATAAAATATTTCTAAAAGGTAATAGAATAAACTACTGAGTAGTGTAATTATGGGTGATTTTTTTACTTTTTTTTTTTTTTAATGGCTGCACCTGGGGCATATAGAAGTTCTTAGGCCAAGGACTGAATCCTAAACCGCAGCTGCAGCAATGCTGGATCCTTTAACACACTGCATTGGGAAGGGATCGAACCTCAGCCTCTGCAGCAACTCAAGCTGCTGCAGTCAGATTCTTAACCCACTGTGCCGTGGTAGGAACTCCTAATTTTTTTCTTTCATGCGCTTGTGTTCTCCAGATTTCTTTATAATAGTTTATAATACTTTTTAAATACTCTGTAATTTATAGTACATTTATAATTACATAACATATAAATTATAATCATTCATAGTATACCTTATAATAATTTTTAATTGGTTAGGTTACCTAATATTTATTTGTTTTTCCAGAAAGCTACCACCTGCATTTTATTTATTGATTTTATTATTCTTTGCTAATTTGATCTTTCTACTCCCCATCCTACAATTTTAGTTGATTTTTATTTAAAAATTTTTCAATTTGATCCTTAATTCATTTTTTTTTTTCTTTTTGGGCATGCCTGCAGCATGTGAAAGTTCCCAGGCCAGGGATCAAACCTGTACCACAGCAGCGACTAGAGCTGCAGCAGTGACGACACCAGATTCTTAACCCACTGTGCCACAAGGGAACTATTTTAATTAATTTTTATCCTCATTTATCTATTGGCATAATTACTTATGTCTACAAAATTTTCCTCTGAGTACTACTTGAACCACATAGTGTATGCCTGATCTATGGTTTTTCATTATTACTTTAGCTATTTTAATTTGATTTTTATTTACTCATTTGTTCAAGGTTTGTATGTTTTCATAAAAGTTTGGGTTTATAAAATTATCTTCTAGGTGGTAGAGATTTTTGTTGTGGTTATTTAATTTTTTCTTTCATTTCCATTTTTAGTATCTCGTGATCACATATATATCAGTATCTATATACATATACATTTATGCCCTTTACACTTTGGAATTATTAGTGTTCACAAACTAATTTAGGGAATCGGAAATTTTTTTTTTTTTGTCCTTTTAGGGCTGCATCTGCGGCATATGGGCGTTCCCAGGCTAGAGGTCAAATCGGAGCTGTAGCTGCCAGTCTGCATCACAACCACAGCAAGGCCAGATCCAAGCCACATCTGCGAACTTCACCACAGCTCACAGCAACACCGGATCCTTAATCCACTGAGTGAGGCCAGGGATAAAACCCACATCCTCATGCATACTAGTCAAGTTCATTACCACTGAGCTACAACAGGAACTCTAGTAAACATTTTGTATAATGAGCAAGATAGCAAATGTTTTTGAGTTTGTGTCCATACAGTTTCCCTCTCAACTATTCAGCTTTGCAACTAGAGCACAAAGCCAGCCAAAGACATCAACGAGTGAGCATGGCTGTGTCCCAAAAAACTTTACTTACAAAATCAGGCAGCAGAGCAGATTTGGCTGGCACTTGGGTCATAACGTCCGGCCCTGTCCTAACATATGTCCTAATCACACAGTCATCTTGTGGATGTTCTATGAATGATTTGAAAAGTTTTGAAAACTTCAAAAGGACCACTGTCTCTATTCAAGCACAGAATTCAATATTTATATAAATTCAAATGACTGAATTTACTATTCTTTACCTAATACTGTGCATTTTACCAAAGGTACATTATTTAATTTCGCATTCTATTTCCTACGATTTTATTTAGGAAATAATAAAAAGTGAAAGCCAGTCCATGTAGTGTTCACCTATAGTAGCTCTTCATGTTGGCATATTATTTTTCATCAGGAAGGCCCATTTTCATTAAATGAGGTAATGCCATTGTCCCTAAAGCAATCTTAAATTAAGAACATAACATAATCTTAAATTAGGAACCCCTGTTTACTCCCTTTACTGATATTTTAAATTTCATCTTTTCTATGTCACTTTGTTGTAGTTATATCTCTTGTTTACTGTTTTTAACTGGATACTACTTAGTGATAAAATCCAAAGCCTGGAGCTCCCTTCATGGCTCAGTGGTTAAAAACCCAACTAGCAACCATGAAGATGCAGGTTCTATCCCTGGCCTCACTCAGTAGGTTAAGGATCCAACGTTTCCCTGAGCCGTGGTGTAGGTCACAGATACAGCTCAGATCTGGCGTGGCTGTGGCTGTGGCTGGCAGCTGTAGCTCCAATTTGACCCTTAGCCTGAGAATTTCCACATGCCACAGGTGTGACCCTAAAAAAGAAAAAACAAACAACAACAAAAACACAAATCCAAAAGCCTTAAAATAGGTGAGTTTTATCTCATTCACATTTGTAGGCAACGCATAGACGCTTTCGCTTCCTATGTCTTATGTTACTTTTTTCTGCCTACAGAATTTAATAAACATTTCACATGTTTGTATTCGTTTCACGCCCTCTCTCTATATATGTATATTTATATACATAATGTTCTGAAAATATGCAATGGTTATATTTTTGTTTTAGTTTTTCTCTTGATCACATTTAAAATCACAAATGTAATTAATACACTCCTCTATACAATTAAATTACCATGTTTGTATTTCTTTTAACTTTTTCTCCCATGAATTTACACTAAGAAAAATTATATAACCAACTAAAATTGGATTGTAAACCCGTATAGTACACTTTATAATAATTTTAAACACCCATTTGTTCTTTCTTTGCCTCATTAAACATTCCGACGGTGACGATTGGGGTTTTGGCAGTCCCGCTTCCAGAGCTCTCTAGGTAATAAGTACTCATGACATCGCTAACAATCAATGCCATCTTTCTCCCAATGTGTTCTTTTTCCTATCAGCCTTGGCATAACTCTTCCTTCTCGTCAGTCCTAGAGGTGTTTCTGACTCTCCGTACCTTTTTACTTTGGCATGTGTTAGACTATGCCTTAGGAGTTTGCTCCCCGCAGAACTTTTGCCCAGACCATCTTCCACATGGCAGCTAGTGCGGACAGGTGTGCCCAAAGGGGTCAGGCCTCCAGTGATTCCCATATCGTCCAAAAATCAGCCAAGATCAGTCTCCTTCCCAGGGCAACAGGTGGAGGCAAGCAAAATCTAGTGCGGGCTGCTTGGTGGGAACAAGGCGCCAGGGTGGGGGTCGGGCGGCGCTGCTGCGCTTCTCGGCTCCTGGGTTTGGAGCGCGCACCTACCCGTGAACGCGTCTTAGGGGGCGGGCCCGCCGGGCGGGGCTTGGGGGGAGGGTCCTCGGAGCTAGAGGGAGGGAGGGAGGGAGGTGGGAGGGCGGGTCGGTGAGCCGTGGGTGGGGCCTGAGGGGGCTGAGTCTTCGGAGCACCGTGCGAGTCCTCGAGGCTCCGAGGGTGGATCCTTAGGGCGTTCCTTCAGGAACCCGTCCTCGGAACGCGGGGCGGGACGTGGGTCCTCGGGGCTTGTGGGGCGGGTCCTCCGGGACCGGGGCCGGTTCTCGGCACGAGGGGCGGGGCATGGGACCTGGTCCTCAGGACGAGGGGCGGGGATTGGTGGTGGATCCTCCCGGCGCAGGGCGGGACCTGGGTCCTAGGGCCTCGGGGGGCGGGTCCTCGGGGCGGCGCGCGCTGGCGTCCCCCGCTCCTCCCGCGCGCGGCCCCTGGAGTCCCCAAGGCGCGCGGCCAGCCCTGCTCGGGCTGCTGCACTCCAGCTGCCCGGCCGCCGAGCGAGCGCGGGCCCGGGCCGGGGCCGGGGCTGCGGCGAGGGGCGCCGCACCCAGGGTCCTTCTGCAGCCCTCGTAGCGAGGAGCGAGGGCGAAGACGAGGCTAAGTGGAGCCGGAACCATGAACCGGAGTTTCCACAAGTCTCAGACCCTGCGCTTCTACGACTGCAGCGCGGTGGAAGTCAAGAGCAAGGTGAGCCGGGGTCCAGCGGTTTGCCTACCCCCCTGCGAATGAATGGGCGCCCCGCAGGGGACTGAACTGTGCGAGAGGGACTGGCGCCGGCGACAACTTTGGAGCGCGGCGCGGTCGGTGGAATGTGCAGGGGTCCCGCAGTCCTTCCCGCCCCCCTGCGCGCGCACAAAGCCCGGCAGCCCGATAGGGTCCAGCTGGAGCCGTGGCTCTCTGAGGGCCGCGCGGCCGCCGGACCCTTCGCGGGAGCTGCTCTTTTGTTCCACAAACCAGCGGCGACCCGGCGCGCCGCACGGTGGAGGGGCGACGTTTCCGGGGCTACCCGAGGCTGCTCGGATTCGGGGCCGTGGAGGGGCCTCGGGGGCCCGGGCGAGGGGAGGGCCCTGACCGCGCCGCCTCCCTCGCTGAGGAGGAGCCTCGGAACCCGCAAGGGGGGAGACAGGCTGCGGATCTCCGACCCCTGGACTGGACCCCCAGACCCCGGCCCCGCCCTGCGTACCAGCCCCTCAGTCTCCCGGCGAGCCCCAGGCCCAGATTCCCCCGGCGCGCAAGACCGGCGGCCCCTCCCGCTGCCCGCGCCCTGGCCCAAGCTTGCCCGAACTTGCGGGTGGCTGTACGTATTTGGATAATTGGCTGATAGGATCTGGCGCTTCTGCCCTTTGCGGAGGCGGCTCCTTTGCTGCAGACGCTTTTGTCTGCGAGGGTCTCGGGTGTCCGTGGTGAACTCCGCGGCAGAGGAGGAGCTGCAGTTGTTCAGGGTCCTGGTGGAGGGGCCCCTCGGGCTTACTGCTGCCTGAGAGCCGGTTCTTGCCCTTTCTCTCTGAGCGCCCCCCACCTCGGTAAAGCAAAGCAGAGGAGCCTTGAGTGGTGGGAGAAGGAGGGTGGGCTCCGACCAACTCCGCGCACACTCGAGTCTTGGGGCTTGTGTGCCCTGGCCCGGTCTCTAGGAAGACAAGTCCAGCGGTCCCCTGCCTGTGCTGCCCCTACCAGCGAAGGGGGATGGGGGTCCTTTGGTGTAAGATTCCCAGGGTTTCCTCCGAGAATTGGTGGAGGGGGCGCGGGTTATCTCACGGGAACCTCGCCGCAATGAGTTGTGGAATTTCATCACCATCTCGTTGAACAGTGTTTTTATGAGATCCTCATGTCCAGTTACTCCGAATGCTAATTCTGTGACCCTTGCCCAACACTCATCCCCTCTTCTAGCCCCAGAGTGCCTTCCCATACCGCCATCAGATGTGCCGGCCGTGAGTTGTGGGACGGGGAAGAACCGACAAGCATGAGTGAGGGCACCAAATAATTGACGTTTCATTAGCTCAGTGGGAATAAGGCTTTTAAAGCTCATTGTCCACTACAGTAGCCACTGAGCACTTATGGTGTTTCATTTTAACTTTCTGTTTTGAGATCATCATAGATTAACAGGCAGTTGTGAAAAAGAATACAGAAACTCCTCCAAAAGTAACATCTTGTATCACAGTGTCACACCTAGGACCTCATTAGACTTGTTCACAAGTGTTTTTAGGTCATGCATTTTCATCAGTGTGCACATTCCTGAGACCCAGCAGTCACAATACAGAGCACTTCCATCTCAAGGGTATCTTCTGCTGCCCTTTCATAGCAGCTATTTAATTCCAAGTGTGAGTTGATTAGCATCAATATCATACACTCTTCCTGAGTTCCCTGTGCTCAGTAGCCACATGCAGCTTGCAGCTCCCTGACCAGATGCAACTCCAGAGGGTCTATCCAGAGGGGACAGCCCTGGAGGAAATGACCTCACAAAGCCTTATCTTACAGTGCTGGACTGTTGACACTGTGGGCCAATGGGTTCTGGAGAGTTGAGTCTGCCTTTGCCCCTCGTTGGGAGCTGGGGGCTGTGGGTGTTCTGGTAGCCCAGTGGATGGCCTTCTTGGCTTCCCAGTGAAGAAAAAGGGGCACTGCTCCATGCCCCAAGCCTGGGTTCAAGTTCAGATGCAGCGAATGCTCCCCAGAGGTGAATGGCAGAGCCAGACTTTTGGTTGAATTTGGGAGCAACCCTGGGCCTGGGCCCTGTTGGGCTGTCTGGTTATAGACACACCACCACCAGCAGTAGCAGCAGCCTTTTTGGATAATGGGCTTGCCTTACTTTTGTCCAGAGGGTTCATGTGGCTCTTCCCTCTGTATTCGGCCTTCCACTGACCCCCTTAGTAGTTAATACCTAGAACCATTGCGTCCATCTCTGCAGGGGGTCTTGTGCCAGCTGCTGTTTTTAAAATATGGGGAAAAAAAAACTTGATGACAGTGATGTCTTTATCCAGTCTAAATGTAGCACCTAGCACCTGGGTTTGTATTTGGATAAAATAGTGCCAGGGAGCTGAGCTCAGCAGGTTTTGCCACCTACCTTGTGAGCTTTCAGGCAAGTTATTTAACTTTTCTGAGTCTCAGTTATTTCATCTGTAAAATGGCCATTGTGCTGGTTCTGCTTACCTCCCAGGATCAAATGAGGTAGTGAATGTGAAACCACTTTTAAACTGAGAGCAGGAGTTCCCGCTGTGGTGCAGTCAGTTAAGAATCCAGCTGCGAGGCTGCAGAAGCAAGAGTTTGATGCCTGGCCTGGGAACTTCCATGTGCTGCTGGGACAGCCATTAAAAAAAAAAAAAAAAAAATGCTGAGAGCACCCACTGTTGTAAGAATTAAGCACTCAGATCAGGATTCTATGGCGTTCCAGGATATTGGGTCTAAAAATCACCTCTGATCCTCTCAGAATTTTTGGCATTAGCCATGTGCCACAGCTGGTCAGTTTCCAAAGCCTTGGGGACTTTATCTTGACCTGGTGCCTCAACTCCTCCCCCAAACATTTCATCTCTAAAACCTGTGACTGGGCTCCTCCTACCCGGTCCAGCAGCGTGCACTTCTGATTCCCCAGTTCTGCTAGTGGGACTAGCGTTTCATGCTCATTCTGACTTCTGCCCCTCTTCCCATGAGGCCTGAGGGGGCAGGGGTTGTGCCCATGTCTGGGGGTGTAAGTCTTGGCCCATCAGAGGGCAGCAGGAAGGCCAGTGCTGAGGGAAGGGTCTCTAGGGGGCAGAGTAATTGGAGATGACTTGTTTGAGGAAAGACAGAAAGTCACACAGGTTAGCTGTGAGTGCTGCAGTGGCTTTAACTGTGTGTCTTGTCAGTGCCACCAGCATCTGCTTGTGCCTGAAAAATCTGAAAGCATGATTATCCCATCTCAGCCCGAGCCCCACCCTCTGGCTGGAGGCCCCTGCCTTAAACCACGTCCATGTGGTCCCAGTTTCCTTACCTCTCAGGTCTCATCCGGGTTCCCCTTGGCCACTGGGCCTCTGGCCATGTGGCTTTCCCCCACCAGCAATGCTTTCTCTAAGAACCTGCCCTATCTTGGTGGCCCCCTCCTCTAAAGCCCATCCGATGCCTTTCCCAGGCGGAGGCTTCTCCATCCTCTAAGCTCTTCCCCATGTTTCTCGTGTTATGGTCCTTGTCATGGTGCTGGTGACAGGGATGGAGGACTCTGTTCACACTCGCAGGGCTTGTTGTGTCCATTGTGTTTGGGGCAGAATAACACTGCTGAAGGATTTGATCCAGTTTTGGCTGCTTTGTTTAGATAATGTTGGAGGCTTTTTTGGATTCTAAACAAACACAGCGTTGTAGAAAATGTAGAAACCATGATAGGCATGAAGAGGGGTAATTGTCACACCCAGCGTGTTGTCACATGTCCTCCAGCCCCTTTATATGCACGTTTACATGCAGATGTCTTTGTTTTACAGAATCAGGGTCCTATTTATAGATATATTATTCTGTAGCCTGCTTTCCCCCTTCAGCTTAGCAGTGTATTCTAAATGTTTTCTCATGTCATTAGTATTTTTAGAAAACACATTTTTGAAATGGCTGCATAGTATTTCAACTTATGTATAAACCTTAATTAATCTAACCCTATCTGGGTTATTTCCAGTTTTTTCTAGAATAAACAATTCTATGTATAACATTTTTATATTTAAATCTTTTATTTAAAGATTACATGTAGAATGTAAAGAATATATATGTGTGTGTGTGTTGTATGAACTGTAAAGAATACTGATTCGCTTAACTCGCAGCAGAACTTTTATTATTTCTTTAGGATAGATTCCTAGAAGTGAAATTACTAAGTGAAAAATATGCACATTCTTAAGGCTTTGAATACATATTGCTTCCAGAAAATCTATTCTGTAAATGTGTATACCCTGTTTCATGTCCACCCCCTCTCTCCCCCTCCCTCCTTCCCACATTAGGTATTTCCTTATTCTTTCTCAATTGGATAAATGAAACGCTACCCCCACCATTTTTTTCATTTGTATTCTTGGGTTATTAGTGAATAGAAAATTCTTATAGTTGTTAGCTATATGTATGTCTGTTTTTAGCGGCATCTTTCTTTCCTGCATTCTTTTTTGTTAGTGTTCTTATTTTTTATTGAGTTCTGGAGCTGCTTTCCACCGGGATTTTCCAGTGGGTGCAGATGATGCTGAGGTGACAGTGCCTTCAGTCCACATGTTTCCTCTGGTCCCCAGATCTTATCTCTGGCTGAGGTTGTTGCTGCCTGGCCTCGCCCTTCCGTCTGGTGGCTGGGGCCTGGGCCAGGCCCTCCCCGTGGGGTGCTTGGGCACTTGCCTCCTGTGGGCCAGTTGAGAACCGCCTGACATGGTTTGACTCACCTGTGTGTGCAGCTACACCCTTTTAAAGATTCCAGCTTGTTTGTATCTGCGCATGTCTGTGTTTAAACAGGTTTGGTGACTTGATGTGGGGAAGTTGCCTCTGGAGGGGACTTTCCTCAGGGACCCAGGTGGGGAGTGTCAGTCTGGGGGGCTTGGGTGGTGCTGCTGCCCACCTTCTTGGCTTTTGGGCCCTTGAGCAGCAAAAAGCCCTCTGGGCCTTCCTGGGGGCACACCAGTTAGCAAGGGGTTTAAGCCACTTCCTAGAATCCATGACATTTCAGGTAGAGGGTTCTTACAGTTCTAGAGAAGGGAAGGAATACCAGGGATTGGGAGATGCGACCATTCAAGGTTGCTTCAAGGTATCAGAAGCTCTAATATTTCTGAATCACATCCAGAGTCGGCGGAAATGGAGAGGCACCTGACCTGTTGCCATGAAGGGGCCTCCAAGACTTTCAGAGGCAAGCAAGGGAGAGCTTGGAATGATGACAGCAGAGGCATCCATGACTTGGGGGTGAAAGGGGCCTTGGGAGTCTGGGTATTGCATTTGTTCAGCTAGCTGAACCAGTATTTACTGGTTCCACACTGCCTCTCAGCAAATTTCTTCTCTATTGTGAACCTGGGGAGCAATGGGAGGTGCTATGCCCCTTTTCAGGCCCAACACTCACCCTACAGCCCTCCTTTGAGGTTGCCCTGAACACACTGGGGGTATAGAGATGGTCCAGGCTGGACATTGCCTTCTGTGTATAGGTTGTGTTCACAAGTATTTCTTAAAATTTGTTTAACCACACACACCAGACACTGTTCTAAAAACATTGCAATTGCAGAGATTATTCATTAATCCCCATCACGACCTTGCAAGATGGTTTCTGTCATCACCCCCCTTATACACAGGAGAACACTGGACAATCCAAGTGGCTTTACTAAGCTGCTCCAGGTCAGAGATCCTGCTCACTTTAGCTCCGGACTCCACGCTCTTTACCACAAATCGCCTGTGGCCTCTGGTGGAGGTGGCTCCCGCTCCTCCTCCTCTGACAAGCCCTCAAGCCAGGTCCACACATGGGTGTTCCCAGCCCATCCCGGGAGAATGAGGCAGACCCCCTTGGGCGCCTCCATGGAAGGCCAAGGCCTGGTACTCTGGGGGAAGAGGTTCTATTTTTCTTCCATCCCTGGAGCAGGTTCCAGCTGTGTGGCCTCAAGGGAAATCCTGTGTTGAGTAGTTGTTCTCAAAAGTCTGATCCCACCATCCATTCATGTATTCATTTACTGAGTACTTCCTGTGTGCCAAGCATGGGGTTCATGCTGGGGTACAAAGGTAACCAGGACAGTATGCCCACCTTAACAGCTTATGGTCCAATGAAGGCTCAGACCCAGGTGGGTGGATGCTGGGCTCCTCATTCTCTTGTCCAAATTGTCACCAAATCCATGGTTTCACATCTTAAGACCAGAGGTCGCCAGTGCATTCCGGCCATTCTAACCCCACAGCAAGACCAGCCACGGTGTTTGGGCACCCAGAAACCACTCCCGTCTGTCCTCTGATGTGAGAGAAGCTGCGCCTGCGAGGGTCACTCTGAGATGAGTCGGGGCATCTTCTCATCTCCTTGCTTCCAGAAATAGCTGGGCTCCAGTCTCTACTTTTCCTCATCTGGGGACTTTCCCCTGCGCTGCATTTGTCAGTAGTATGCTCCAAGGATAACTCCAGCATCTAAAGTGTGAAGAGCAGTGCTTTGCATGCAGCAGGTACCCAAATAAATGTTAGTTGAGTTGAATGCAGATGAAGAACATCTGGACTTTCCTGCTAGCTACTAGTTCACAAGTGGTCTGTTAGGGTACTTTAGAAAAGAACCTCTTTTTGAGAAAGGTGACCAAAGCTGGACTCATCAATTGACTTATTCCCAGGGCATCTCTGTGAGGGGTCAGGGGCCTTGTCCCCCTCTTGCTAGTGCCTTCGGGATGGAAGGGTAGAAGATGAGCTAAACCAAGGAGGAACTTTGAAAGGTTGAAGGAAGCTGATGTTGGTATTGCCACTGCTGATAGTATCCCCTCGTTTCCTCAGTGCTAAATTTCAGGCTGAGAGCTGCAGGGGTCCAGCTCCGGCACTACATCGGAGCCAGCTCCCGTGTATCTCTCATTGTTCCTACAGGCTGCCTCTTCCAGAGCCACCCGGGTAGCCCTGTGTTTCCCACAGGACAGGGGTAACAGATCAGGGCACTTGCTGTGGCAGCTGTGACATCTGTTACCTTTGAAGCCTTCTTTCCCTGACCCCTAAATTCTGTGCTTCCCAGGTTCCTGGGGTACAGGGGTATGTCTCCCACACCCCACCCCTCTTTGACCCTCCCCAAGGCTGTGTTCCTCTGGGGCTCTGCAAAGATGCTTGCTGGCAGAGGGGACCAAGAGGATGGGCACTTCTCACCACTCCCCAACCAGAGCATCTGCTCTGTATTTTGGGGTATGAGTGCAGTATTTTACTTGGGGGAAGAAAAAAACTTTTGCTCCATAAAGAGTTTGAAAGTCACCCAGACCCTCCTGCCAGGCCCAGCCCTGTAAATTCATAGTTTGTCACCCTCCCCAGGTCCATGGGCTGACCTTGCAACCTGATCCTTTCCTCCTCTTACCCAAGAAGCTCTGCCATGCCTCAAGGCTGCAACATCTGCCTTTTTAGGAAACTGTTCCAGCCCCCCTTGACACTGGAGAGTCTCCTGTGTGAAGTTCAGTATGTGTGTGTGACCGTAGAGTACACTAACCTCCGGCGTGCAGCTTGATGAAATTTTACATGTTGACACACCTGGATGAATGCTGTGCACATCACGGTAGGTCTGGAACATTCCAACATTCAAGAAGTTTCCTGAGAGTTCCTGTCATGGCTCAGCAGAAATGAATCTGACTAGCATCCATGAGGACACAGGTTCGATCCCTGGCCTTGCTCAGTGGGTTACGGATCCGGCTTTGCCGTGAGCTGTGGTGTAGGTCGCAGACGTGGCTTGGATCTGGCGTGGCTGTGATTGTGGTGTAGGCCAGCAGCTATAGCTCTGATTTGACCTCTGGCCTGGGAACCTCCATATGCTGCAGGTGTGACCCTAAAAAGACAAAAATTTCCTTTATGCCCTGTGTAGTCAAACTCCCTTTTAACATCATCAGGGTCTCTACCACCAGAGATGAGTATGCTGGTTTCATCTTGATGTCACAATGCACTCTGTGTCCACAGGGTCCATCCACGTTGTATGAGTCCACAGAGCTGTTTTCCTATGGATGCAGAGTATCCCATTGTGCATCCGTCTGTGTTGATGGAGGTCTGAGTTGATGGAGGCCTAAAGCTTCCTGTGTGAGTTCCTCTTCATGCACTTGTGATTTTCACTAGCTGTCCTCAATGCTGCTGTAAGCCTGCCAGGGGTGGCCCTGGTCAGTGTAATGCTCGGCCCAGTGTGGCTGTCCTCGACTCAGTGGTGCAGCCTCCAATCCTGGACTGGATTGGATTTGGGTGGAGCAGCTGCTATAGGAAGTCTGAGGGTTCGGGAGTTCCTAGAGGCCTTGAACTGCAGCTTATTAAGTATTTGTTGATTAATAAATCAAAACAAATCAGGATTCGCGTCTTACAGAATTGAAGGGCTCCTGGTCCTTCCTTTAATTCTGGTTTGGGTTGCTGCTTGAGTGCCTTTCCAGCTGTCCTTTACTCTAGCCTTTGTGTGGCCTTCTGCTGGGCTGGGTGTCCTGGGAGAAGCTGAGACCCGAAGTGAACCAGATAGGCCTGGCGCTGCTCAACAGTCCAGGGCAGCTCGTGCCACAGTCTCTTTGGCAAAGGCGAAGAGTCATCCTTTTGATCATCGCCTGAGTTTCACATCCAGAATGAACACCACACCGCAGCCTTGATCATGGTGGGCTGTGGAGCTGAGCGTTCACACGGCCTTCACCCAGGGGACTTGCCTGTGTCGCCCTGCTGCTCACCACATGCACACCTAAGGATGTTGGTGAGTCCCATCCTTTGCCTTTAGGGATTTCTTTGCTCCCCTGAAAGTTCTGCCTAGTGATCAGCTATGTTTATTTTCCATTTTATCACGTCAGTAGGCCTGTTGAAAGCTGGATTGTATGTCAGTCAGTGCACAGAGAAGATCTTTTGTGCCTTTGCTTCCAAGAGAGGTCATGAGGTACTGATGCACAAGTCCAGAAAGTTCCCCCTCAGATGGCTTTTTGGGGGGATGTGTGCTGTTGTGGGAGGACCCTGAGGTCCCTGGCCAACAGCTGTGTAAGAGAACTGCGAGGACCATTAAAGCTTTAGGTCATCAGCTGTGCTAGAGCAATTCAGAGACTAAAGTCATGTTCATATCCTGTTTTCCATGGCTTGGGGGCCTGAGCCACTGCCTCCCCACCCACAAGTCCCGACCTCACTTCCCTCACTGGTCTGGAATAATAATGGGGTGTTGCTATGGGAAAAACAAACTTCTCTGTCTGAAGTTTGGTCCCTCATGTAGACAGGGAAGTGGCATCTGGCTCTTGGCAGCAGCCGTACAGGGCACAAGACAGATTTCACAAGAATGTGCTCCTTTGGGCTGGAAGGTGATGCAGAAGCTCGCTATGTCTGGGCAGACATCAAGGGATGCTCTTGTGAGAAATGGTGTTTTGAGGAAGCTGTACTTTGCCCCCCAGGAGCAGAGCTGCCCAGGAGCATGTTTGTCCCTGCTCACTGCATGCGGGCTTGGAGTCACCTATCCCGCACACAACCCTCCCCCACAAGCTGCTTCCCAGGTAGGTGACTCCGTTGCTTATCTGGTGCCTCTGTGATTCTTGTCATAACCAGGCTGAGGATTAGCACCTGGCCTTGAGCGTGAACAAGCATGTACTGTTGAGGTTGCCCTGCAGTTCTTCCTGGAATGGGTTTCCAGGGAGCACACGGTCTCTGGGCTCCCTCTCTGCCCCCGGAGCTAGGTTCGGCCTGGTGGGAGCAGCTGCTGCCCAGGTGATAGCACCTGAAGGAAAGTCCCGGAAAGTGTGACCATCTCTTATCATCAGTGATGTCTCATGGTTACAGCTTCCTTTCTTGGAGCATCAGCTGTGTGCCAGCTTTCTGCCAGGCACTCAGCACAGATGTTTTCCTTGACACTTCTGATACCTAATGGATGGGGGTCTTAACGAGGCTGTTAACTTGCCCAACAAAGGCCCCAGCTAAGTGGCAAAACCAGGTCTTAAGCCCTCAATTGCTCCACCATCCTGCTTCCCATCTAGTTCTCATTATCCCCTGATTCCACCGCATGGAAAATAGGCAACACCTACCTGGTTCAGATGTGCTCTGAAGTCACATCACGTGTCCCTCTACCTCCTTCCTGGACACCAGCTCAGGGCTGTGCTGCTTCCTAAATATCCCTCTTGCATCCTGTGAAATCCCCTCTCCTAGGCAGCCCATGAGCCTATGTACAGTCTGCTGGGAGGGAGATGGGGTGGGTGCAGGGAGAGCCGCTTCCTCTGCAGTACTGCAGAGGTTCTTTGCTGCTGTGGTCAGAGTGCCAACGTGACCACCCAGGTACCTGGCACCCCAGACATGTCACTCAACAGAGGCCCCTTGGATTGCCAGGCTGGGAGTGGGCAGTGCATGCTCAGCTCAGCTCTGAGTCCCCATCCAGAGACCCAGATGCATAGCTTGTCTCCAAAGCACAGCTTGGCTCTCATAAAATTATAAAAAGGTGGTTTTGGAGTTCCTGTCGTGGCGCAGTGGTTAACGAGTCCGACTAGGAACCATGAGGTTGCAGGTTCGATCCCTGGCCTTACTCAGTGGGTTAAGGATCCAGCGTTGCCGTGAGCTGTGGTGTATGTCGTAGATGCGGCTCGGATCCTGCGTTGCTGTGGCTCTGGTGTAGGCCTTTGGCTACAGCTCCAATTAGACCCCTAGCCTGGGAACCTCCATGTGCTGTGGGAAGCGGCCCTAGAAAAGACAAAAAAATATACATATATGAAAAGGTGGTTTCATTGTGAAAAATGACCCTGAAAAATAACCGCCTGCCAGTGATGGAAGAGAGAGGCCTGAGAAAGCCATGACCCCTATTCAGAAATTAGGAAGGTGGCTCAATTGAAGGAGGGAATCCTTCAGTCAGGGGCTGACTGCATGCTTCCTGCCCTTTGACAAATCCACTCAGGCCAAAATCTCACCTTATTATGCTTGCAAGCATGGGTCTTTGAGAAGGGCTCAGTACATTCCTACGAATGGCCATGGAGGGTCTAGCTGGGTGTGCACCTTCTCCAGGTATGCTTGGCCTGGAAGAGCAAAACCCCAGATACAAGCTGATCGAGTGCAAGCTGGTGAATAGCTGCTGTTTGCTGGACTCTCACTTTCAGAACAGCATAAAATTCGTATTTGATTCTCATAACTAGTTTGTGAAGAATACACTTTGTCTTGGAGTTGCTGTCATGGCTCAGCGGTTAATGAACCCGACTAGCATCCATGGGGATGCAAGTTCAATCCCTGGCCTCACTCAGTGGGTTAAGGATCCGGCGTTGCTGTGAGCGGTGATGTAGGTCCCAGACGCAGCTCGGATCTGGCATTGCTGTGGCTGTGATGTAGGCTGGCAGCTACAGCTCCAATTCAGCCCCTAGCCTGGGAACCTCTATATGCCGTGGGTTGTGGCCCAAAAAGAGACAAAAAGACAAAAAATAAAAAAGAGTATACTTTGTCCCTCTTTTTCGAAGGAGGAGATATGCTTGGAGAAGCTTAAATTATTCAGAACCTGTGTATTAATCTAGAGCCCTGGCTTCTGATGACTTGTTGTCTGTATTGATAAGGAGCCATTGACCCAGGAAGCCCATCTCCTGCCTCAGCCATCCCCTCCCTGGACAGTGACTCTTTTCCTTGCATCTGAGCTCATGTCTGAATATTACCTCACTTTCCTGCTCAGGTTGAGCTTCCAGGCTTCTGCCTGAGTGGATTTCTTTTCCAGGAAAGTTCCATGAAGGCAAAGAGAGATGACCCTCCAGTCCGCCAGCTCCCTCTTAGCACCAGGGTCTTCCTTAATCCTACCCCATCCCTCAGCTTCTAGAGCTGCTTGCTCTGGTTCACGCTGCTACCACCATCACGGCCCCTCTCTGTCCACGCTGTCAGCTGGTTTGGGCATCCTCCTTTCCCACGTGGGGCATCTCTGCCCCTTGGAATTCTCCCCCCACCACTGGCACTCTTTAGGTCTTGTTTAAATTCCCTCCTGTACTAGCCTTAGTTCCTTCATTTACTGGCCTTGTGCCTCTGTGAAGTCATTGAATCCTTCCATGTCGGAGTATCCTGGTCTATAAATGGGAACAGTGACACCGCTGGGTCGCTCTTAGGATTAAATAGAGCAGGAATACAAAGCTTGGCACTTGGCACTGACTACACCTTCTCTGCCACAGTTTAGCAGTGCTGGGACCACTGGTGCAGATCGCATATGTAAACTAGAGAGCACATTCATGAGCAGGGGACTGTGTGCACACCCAGCTGGAGCACACACAGAGGCTTACGGAGGTGACCACAAGTGCAGGGGGTTCTTCGTTCCCAGCAGTTGTCCAGATAGCCTCATGCAGAACTGGGTGCTTATCTGAGCAGTTCTGCAGGTGCCAAAGGCAGCACCATTGTTGCTCTGGATTGAGTTAGGTTGACAGGGCAAAGCGAGGGACCAGGCTCTGCTGTTGGTCCCATCCCATCTGACTCACAAGTCTGTGGCCGGATTTTAAACTGTCCCAGTGTGTCAGCCCAGGAAGTCATCCCATGGCTGGGTCCCATACTTTAACAGATGGTGTTAGGATGACAGCCTATGCTACCTGGTCATTCCATACATAATTGGAGGTCTTTCCATGGTTTTCTATATGACGTGTGTGTACACATGTTCCTTGGCCCTGTCCTGAAACGATCACGAGGTGCTTGCGTTTACCATATAAATGCACGCTCCTGAGCTCTTTTACAGTTGGGTATGGACCCCCTTCCTGACAGAAGCCCTGACCCTGCACTAAGTAGGGGGCTCTGATGGTCTCAGGGGAGTCCTTTCCTCTGTCATTGATTGGTCTGAGATGGGCATATGACCCTGTCCTTGATGATGAGATGTGAGGTTCTTCTTCCTCTGAATATTGTGTTGTTACTCCGGGACCCACCTTGGTGGGTAACAGGACGTGGCCCTACCCTCCTTCTGGGGCTGCCTTGGTTCCTTCCAGCCATAGTGTGGGTGATGTGCCAAAGCCCTCTGTTCCCCTGATTATTGCTTTCCTCATACCCACAGTTTAAACCAGGGCTTCTTTGTTTGAATTTCTGTTTGTCACTACACACTTGCCACGTGTGATTACTCTTCAGCATCTCATCCTTGGGTTCTCAAACAAACCATCAGACTCATGAGGACACTTAACACTAGTGCTGGGCCTGGCCCATACTGGGCATTCAGTGAAATCTTATTGAATGAGTGAATGGATGAATGAGTACTAAAAAATAGCCCATAGCAGTAACTAGTAAGATGCTTACTGGGATGTTTGTGATGCTGCTTTTTAGGCTTTAGTGTGCACCTGGGTCACTGGGAATATTGTTAAGATGCAGATGCTAGAGTTGCCGTCGTGGCGCAGCGGAAACAAATCCAACTAGGAACCATGAGGTTGCGGGTTCGATCTTTGGCTTCACTCAGTGGGTTAAGGATCTGGCATCACCGTGAGCTGTGGTGTAGGTCACAGATGTAGCTCGTATCTGGCATTGCTGTGGCTCTGGCGTAGGCCGGCAGCTATATCTCCAATTAGACCTAGCCTGGGAACCTGCATATGCCACGCACGGGTGCAGCCCTAAAAAGACGAAAAGAAAAAAAAAAAAAGATGCAGATGCTGATTCCTCGGCCTGGGGCCTGAGGTTATGCATCTCTAGCAGCAGGTCCCAGGTGATGCTGATGCTGCAGGCTCAAGGAACACATCTTGAAGAGGAGCTAAGGTTGTAGAACTCCCTGTGCCTGGGCCCAGTGCAGAGAGACTGTCTTGCTGGCCAAAGGTGGACCAGGTGTACACAGCTCCCTGGGCTCTTGGCTCAGGCATGGTTCCCCAGCCCAGGGATGGACCGTCCTGCTTTGTTCTGTGTTGCACCCAAGTAATTTTCCACCTGATAGGGATCACACTGTACATTCAGCATTGGACTGTTGGGTTGTTTTTTGGTTTTTGTTTTTCACTTTCCATATTGTAAAGGCTTCCTTGAATCTATAAACCCTTTCTAAAATAGCACTTATGTTGGCGTCATCCTATTTCATCCTGGGAACATACTTCATCTGTTTGATGAGCTTTTACAGTTTTCATTTTTCATCACTGTGAGTATTCTGACGGAGATTTTCCATTAGAATCTATCTGTGCCTCCCATGACCTATAGCTGCTCTCATTCGAGAGGCCTGGGGTGGCGCTTGGTGTGGGTGGGACCTTGTGGGCGGGGCCGCGTGAGGGTGGAATCAGGCGTATTACAGCCTAGCTGGGGGCGGGGTCTCTGCCTCTGGGTCGGGAGCGCTGGGCTGGATTGCATCCTGCTTTGAGTAGCACAGAAAGCTGGTTAACAGGTGTGTATCATTTTAAGTCTGCGTTGTAAGACAAACTTTAATTATAAAGGGTCGTTCGAGTGTGAAATAACATTGTAGACCCCTAGACCCCCCTCAAGAGTATTTTCTATTCAAGGTAAACACATTTTACAATAGGAAAGTGAGCTGAAGATTCTTGGTTGGTTCAGCCCCAGGCCAGTGCCAGGAAGCAGTCAGTGGGTATCGGAATGAGAAGATTTAGCTTCTAGGGTCCTCCTTGATCCCTCGAGGGTAGTTTCAGGATAACTGAGAAGACCCCAGCCCTGAAGGATTTAAGCACTGGCTGCCATAGCAAATGTTAAATTATTACAAGTGATCAGGAGCAGCTAACCTGCTCTGAGTGCAAAGCTTTACATGTCTTGTTTCTTAAAACCTCACAGCAGCCCCATCCTACTGATGGGTAATGGAAGCTCAGAGAGGCTGAGGGGCTTGCCCCAGGTCCTCTAAGTCCCAGAGCAGTAGCGTGAAGACCAACCCATCCAGGACTCATGCAAGGGACCCAGTGAGCCTTTTGGCTGTGAGGGTCTGTGCTCCTAGGCAGTTCCCAGCAGATTATGGAGTGCACGTGGCCTCTGTTGTCCCATGTTACTGTTCTCTCCTTTCCCCTTGGCACTTACAACCTTCTAACATACTATATGATCTACTTATTCATGATTCGTACTAGTTGCTTTCTGTACTCACAGTGTATAGGGTAGTACCTGCTGCTGGAAGCCCCGCCATAGCTATTCTTTGGATAAATAAGAGCAGGGCCACTCCTTATACTAGTTGTCCACTCAGAAAATGTACTTTGAGTGCCTGTTCTATGCCAAGGTCAGTGGGGGTAAAATGGAGACCACATTTTTCTTTTGCAGCTGTAAAGCCTAGCTCATGAAAATATTTTTCAGTGAGTAAGTTCCTACTTGGTATTTGGAAGTGAGTTCAAATGAAGAGACACATGTCACCTGAAATGACACTTTTGTAGAAGTGTCCTGGTGGTTCTTGGGTCACTCGCTTGTGAGAGGGGGCAGCAAAAGCAAATGATGCTTCTCAGATGTTCTCCTCTTTCTAGCATCAGTTCTGCCAAAGGTCAGTGTTGTGGGGTGGGGAGTGGGTGGAAGTTGGCCTCCGGGGCTCTGGCAGGGGGAGTCTGCCTTCCTGCAGCAGATGCACTGTACCCACTGTGTGGTCTGTAGTGGAGGGCAGGGCCTGATGCTGCTGGGCCCGTGAATCCCCACCAGTTTATCCGGAACAGAAGGTCAGTAGTCAGAGAGACTGGCAGAGGCCCCGCCCCCAGTGAGGCTGTAATAGTTGGTTCCACCTTCATGTGGCCCCGCCCACAAGGCCCCACCCACCCCAAGCGCCACCCAAGGCACTCTGACCACTGACTCCTTGGAAAGTGACTTGAAATCAAAGGCTTATTTCAAGAAAACACAATACCTTCAGGCAGCCACTGGGTCTCTGTATAATTAACTGGCACTTACTGTTGAGCTGTGCCATCTGAAACAAAGACATAGACCAGAAGTTCCTGTCGGGGCTCAGTGGTTAATGAACCCAACTAGCATGCATGAGGACGCTAGTTGGGTTCCATCCCTGGCCTGGCTCAGTGGGTTAAGGATCCGGCGTCTCCATGGGCTGTGGTGTAGGTCGCAGACGCGGCTCGGGATCTGCTGTCGCTGTGGCTCTGGTGTAGGCCAGCGGCTACAGCTCCTATTGGACCCCTAGCCTGGAAACCTCCATATGCAGCGGGTGCAGCCCTGAAAAGACAAAAAAACAAAAACAAAAAACAAAGACACAGACCAGTGTATTACACCTTAAAGACCACCACATCACACTCCTTTGCAAGTATTCATTGGAATATTACCTCCTTGGATTTGCTGGTGAGAACATCTTCACTTTCATGGTGACATGTGGTATTGGGGGCAGTCTGGCATTTGGCCCCAGGTTGATGAGATGGGGCAGGGCTGGTGGGGGGCGAGGGACCTGGTTTGTGACCTCATGCTTATATCTCCTTCTGCATCCCTGTTTTGTCAGTCAGTGTCAACTGATAGCATTTTATTTTGAAACCGGTTAACAGAGGTTTAATTTTTTTTTTTTTAATTCAGTGAGGATTTGAGTGCCTGCTCTATACCACAGACTGTGCTGTAGCAACCAGACCTTGCACTCATGGGCTTCTGGTCAGGTGGAGATTTCGTGCTATCGTTCATATGGTAATTAAAAGTTTGTGGCGACTTGGGGTTTGAGAGGTATCTTAATAAGTGACTCAGCTACTCAGCAGATTTTAACAGGTAAAGACTCCTCCTTAATGCCTGGCTCCTGTGGCCTTGCCTGGTGAGTCTGACAATACCACCTTACAAGCAAGGAGCCGGGTGACTTGATTTTTCTCAAGTTCAGGGGTACCTGCAAGTCCAGGGTACCTGCAAGTCTGAGACACCTGCCCCATAGGACCACAAGCAGGCAGCAAAAGAATGGGTTTTTTTACTTGTTTGTTTGTTTTTTTTGATCACACTCAAAGTATGTGGAAATTCCCAGGCCAGGAGTTGAACCCACGCCACAGCAGCAACACGAGCCACACAGTGACAATGCTGGATCTTTAACCTGCTGAGCCACAAGAGAACACCAAAAGAATGTTTTTAAAGTATAGCAGATAAGTAAAAAAAACACAGAGTAGATGAATGTAGACAGTGTACTATTTGTTTAGAAAAGAGAGGATTTAGGTACAAGTCACTTATGTTGCTTTCACATGCGTGAGATACCTTTTGAAGGGCACATATAACTGACATCATAGGTTCCTGTGGAAAAGGGACTGGGAGACTATTCACTGAATATCTTTTGAATTTTGAGCTATGTGGTTCTGTTCCATTCAAGCCATAGCAAGTGACCGAAGATGAACCTTGAAAACACTATGCTTAATGAAAGACATCAGACGCAAGAGACCATATATTATTGTATGACTCTATTTATGTGAAATGTACAAAATAGGCAAATTCATAAAGAAACAGACTAGTGGTTTCTAGAGACTAGGAGTAGAAAGGCATTGAGAGTGGCTGTTAATGGGTATGGGGTTTCTTTTTGGGGGTGAAAAAATGTTCTAAAATTAAATAATGGCAATGATTGCACAGCCCTGTGAATATACTAAAAACTACTGAATTTGCCCTTTGAAGGTATGCATTGTATTTCCTATGAATTATAGTTTATAGAGCTGTTTTTCTTTTAGCCTTCCCCTCAAAGAATAATTTTTTAAGCAGCCAATTCAAAGCTGATTGAGAGTTGTGGTCAGAAATATGGAAACCCCAGATGGTGGTAGTGGACTGGTGCCCATGAAGGCTTTGCCTTTGCTCCAGGCAGACAGTAAGCCTCAAGTGACCAAGGGTCAAAGCATCTGCTGTCAGCACACATCTTTAGAAGATCAAAACCTTTTTAGGACTCAGGGAAGGCCCCCCATTATTGCTGGCCCTTGCAGAGGAGAAACAGGATGTGAGATTTAGTCCAAGCTGGTAGGGCAAGCTTTTCCAGTTTGAATTGGTCCAACAGTGTTGGACTGGAAAGGGAGACAGAGGGCAGGTACTCTGAACAGGGTAGAACTTGCCTCCCTCACACACCCATCTCCACCCTGACCCCAAACTGCAAAAGGCCCTCACAGTCCCTCTTCTCCAATTTAGAGACTAAAGCTTTATATGAATGATGTTTCTGGAGGCACAAGACTCCGGCGGTATAAGTGTATTTTCATCACTCCATGTCACGTAACTCCATTAATTCATTACCGTTACCGTAATTATATCTTACTTTCCAGGTTAAAAATATTAAAAATGTAAAGCTCTCCTTTTCTTGATACCTAAGGAGTTCTCTCTACACCCATCTATTTTTTTTTTCTTTCTCTTGTTCTTTTTTGGTTGCCCATGCAGTTCCAGCTACAACCTAAGCTGCAGCTGTGACATGCCAGATCCTTAACCCACTGTGGGCCAGGGATTGAACCTGTGCCCCAGTGCTCCCAAGATGCCCTGATCCTGTTGCACCACAGCAGGAGCTCCTATCCATATGTTTATCCATTTTGTATAGAAACATATTTAATTCAGAGCATGAAATGCTCATTGGGTGTGTGCTACAAATCTCGTTAGCTGTCCTCATGCCCACAATTAAATTGTAAGCTTCTCAACAAGAAGTGCCCTTCCAAGCCCTATACTGAGAGGCTCAGAGAGAGTGAGAGATTTGCCCAAAACCATAGAACTACTTGATTCCAGGCTGGCTGGAAATAAAACCCCATTTCCTGACTCTGGTGCTGCATTCCATCTGCAGCCAAGCTGCTGCCACTCCAAGCCAATCAAAAATTTCATTGTTTTTACAACTGAAATCATGGTCCCCAGGTTTCATCTTAAACTCACTCAGCTACTATTTATTTACAAACTCTAAATGGCATGTTTTTGATGATTACCATGTAGCTCTGGCTTAATACCATCCCCAAAGAGATTGTGGCACCATTTCTGAGTCTGAGAAAAGCAGCTGACACCCTCCTGTTGATCTAACATCAGAGGGAAGGGGAGGAAAATTATAAACAGTTCAGTCTTTTGCACTTGGTCTTTTCACACTGTTGTCTTTCTAACTCAGGAGGGCTCCTGGGGATTGAACCGCAAGAGATATCCCTTCAGGGCCCCAGGGAGGGCCAGCTAATAACTATTTCCCTCACTTGGGAAAGGCTGAGAGAGAAATGTGCACACGTGGCTGTGTCTCTACCAGCTACGGGGGGGGGGGGGGGGGGGGGAGCACCACAGAATTGTTCATTTCAAGCGGCTGGAAAGAGACTTCTCTCCCCCCTTCATAGATGTAGACAGCTAAAACCCAGAGGTGGAAAGTGTTCAGTTTTGATGAAGTCCAATTGATCAACTTTTTTCTTTTGTTGCTTATGCTTTTAGTACCATATTGAAGACGTCATTGCCTAAACCAAGTAATGAACTTGTCCTATGTGTTCTTCTAAGAGTATTAGCTCTTACATTTAGGTTTGTGATCCAATTTTAATGTGTTGTATGTGACATGAGGTAGGCATCTAATTCATTCTTTTACATGTGAGTATCAAATTGCACCCAGCTCCATTTGTTGCAAAGAAAAACTATTTGTCTTTTTGTGACTGATTTCACCGAGCATAATGTCCCCAGGAGTCACCCTTGTTATATAGCAAGTGCCAGTTTTCCTTTTAAATTTTCTATTGTATGTATATATATGTAGACACACCACATTATGTTTAGGATTCTTTATATCTTCTGAGTACAGTGGATACAGAGTATCCACCGGCTCTATATCCGGGGATTCAACCAACAACAGATAGAAAATTATTCAGAAAAAAGATTCCAGGAGTTCCCATCATGGCACAGCGGAAATGAATCCGACTAAGAACCATGAGGTTGCAGGTTCGACCCCTGACCTCGCTCAGCGGGTTAAGGATCTGGTATTGCTGTGAGCTGTGGCGTAGGTTGCAGACGTGGCTAGGATCCAGAGTTGCTGTGACTGTGGTGTAGGCTGGCAGCAACAGCTCCTATTAGACCCCTAGCCTGGGAACCTCCATATGCCTTGGGTGTGGCCCTAAAAAGACAAAAGACCAAAAAAAAAATTTTCAGAAATTACTAAAAAGTAAAACTTGAATTTGATGTGTGCTGGCAACTATATACAGTGTATTTACAACTATTTACATAACACTTATATTTATTAGGTGTTAAATGTAATCTAGAGTTGATTTACAGTATGGGGGTGGGATGGGATATGTGTAGGTTATATGCAAATACTATGACATTTTATATAAGGCACTTGAGCTTCTTTGGATACTTGTGTCTGCAGAGGGCCCTGGACCCAATCCCCTGCTGATAGAGGTATGACTGACTGTATTTATCCCTGTTTAAAGCCTTTTTACTCTGTGGATGGTGTCTTTTGATGCACAGATTTACTTTTTATTAAGTCCAGAGTCTATCTTTTCTTTTGTTACCTGTGCCTTTGGTGTCATATCGAGAAATCGTTACCAAACCCAATGTCCTGAAACTTTTGCTTTATGTTTTTGTCTTAAGAATTTTATAGTTTTAGGTCTTACATTTGGTCATGGCTCCACTTTGAGTTAATTTTTGTAATGATGTGAGGTGAGGGTCTAACTGCGTTATGATAAAAGCATTTTATTTTAGAAAACATATTGGTGTGTGGTACCAATTTTATGTTTTTATTTTTACTTCCCCGTTATATCAGATCTGACAACTTGCCTGTAAATGAAGGAATTAGCAGGCACAATTCATTGTTGTATAATTCTCAGTACAGCTACCAGAAATTGAAAAAATGAATTGCTTTAATCACTGGGCAATCGATCTTTCCCAATTCTTTGTTTTCAGTAAAATTGAAAGCAGCCCTAATTGAATTGTCAGCTAATAGACTTAGACATACTCTACTGATAGACCACTCTGTGGTTACTTATATCTGGCACCAGGCTTGGAGGGAGTCCCAGGACTGAATGTCTTCATGCCTTCAGAGCCTTTTACCACTGTCTCCTCCTTTATGTGAAAAGTCTTCTCACTGGTGACACCAAACAGTGAGAAACAGGAGAAGAATCGATGCTACCTTTGCTTCATTTAATAAGAAATACTTTTCATTACAGATTTTTATATGTTTACTTTAGAAGGCTAATAATTGTTTGTCAAGTTTTATAACTGTATGTTCCAATTGATAATTGTAATGACTCAATCTAGAAATGTTTTTACTGTAAAAATCTGTTTTTACTTATTTTATATGATTTGATTTATAAATATGATAAAATACACATACCAAAAATCTACCATTTCACCATTTTTTTTAGTGTACAGTTTTGTCGTGTTAATTACATTCACATTGCTGTGCATCTTAATCCAGAACTCTTTCTATCTTACAAAACTAAAACTCTTTACCCATTAGAAACAACTTAGAAATATTTTTCACAAAGAGAGCCTTATGGCCTTGGGGAAAGTGTCTAACTTCAATTCATCTATCTATTTTTGTTGTAGAGAAGAGTGGCAGGGCAATCAAGCATAAATTATTAGGCTGAAATATCAGGATTAAATTCTCTTGGGGCAGTGTAATGGAAACAAGAGATCAAAGAGAAAAGGGAACCTTGTTGAATTTCTGATTATTATAATAGAGCTTGTTCATTCTATTTTAAAATGCATGATGGTAGTATCAAATCACTATGGCATTTAGATTTCATTGACTATATTTAAAAGATCATATGATAAAATATTTATTTTTAAATGAAATATTTACAGCATGCTGGAAATTAAATCCTTTGCAACTATTTATTTTTATTATGAAAAATTTCAGTGCCAACTTAAAAGTATCTTATCCTTTTTATGGGGGCAGTTTTTCCAAAACTCTTTCAGGGATATCTGACATCTGAAGACCACTGAACTGGGGATGCCTGTGAAAGTGCCTGAATCACCATTCAAGTTCACTAGAGATTTAACCACCACCCCTAAGATATTCAGCATCTCATTGTGGATGTGTGTTCCCATGGCAGGGCTCATGACAAGGGTGACTGTTGAGCTTCACCCACTCACCTCTTATCCCATAATCAAACCCTAAAACACCTCAAAGGAAGTGGCACTACTTTGGAGGTCATCTCTTCACTCTGTTACCCATTTCAAATGAGGCTCAGTGCTTACTGTCAACTGAAAAAAATGCACAACCTGAAAGTTAAGAATTATGTTTTATTTGGCAGACAAAACTACAAAACTGAGGCCTTAAGCCCAGGACATAGCCCAGGAGCCAGATTATGTAGGAGTTTTTGCAACAAAGATGCAGTATTTGGAACATCTAAAGATTGCTGTTAATTAAAGAAAACTAGGTATCTCAAAGAATTGAGTGTTTTTCTATGTATGGAAAGATATAAAAGTCAGGGCTCGTTGAAATCCTTCCTTTGATATGCACCTCAGCTGTCTGGACCAGTATCCTGTGCTTTCCTATCCTGAGTCTCCTCTGGGTGCACCAAGGGGGCTGCGGCAGTTGACCGCTGGATGGCAGGCATCCCATTTCTATCCTGGGTTCCCCAGGGCTCCATTGGGGCAGCTATAATGTGATGGCTTGATGGCTGCAACATCTTTTGTTTACTGAGGCAAGCAACATTTTTTTTCATTGATAATACTAAAGAATGTTTTAAGAGAAACTTGTGTTACTGTGCCTGGCCTAGGTTAGGAAGTAAGTTACACAACTCTATCAAAGTCCATCTACCCCGTCTAGCACCCTGCTACAGCTGTGATATTTCTCCTTAAAGGACCCTGATCGACAGAGTAAAAGGCAACCTATAGAATGGCTTGCAAGTCATGTATCTGATAAGGAATTTTGTTTATGTTTAGTGAAAAGAAGGTGTGTACTAATTAAAAAAAAAGACCTAATTGCGCCGAAAGTTAACATGTATTAGTTACGTGAGATGGGAAAGATGGTGGACTTACTGAAATTAACATTTGTGATGTATCTGGATAACTGATTATGAAAAATCACATTAAACTCATGTTGCTGCTTGATCTCTGGTGTTCTTGCAAAGCTTTGCCATCCCAGGGTGTCTCCCCTGCGTGTATGGGACTGTGTGCCTGGCTCACTGTAAGCCTGCTCGTGTATGTGCTCAGAGTGAGCATTAGCAGGAGGATGCTTGTCTTTTAAGTAACGGGAGAGGGACCCTGCCTCAAGGGGAGGCTTCTCTGACAACAGCAGGGCCCCAGCACATGGGTACAGGGTTTAGTTTTGATTAGTCATTGAAGGTAGCTTTTCTCAAAGGTCAAGGTTTTTTTTATTGTGAGGCAATGCAGGATGGGTAAAGAGTTTGTTTTCTTTTGATTCTTAAAAGGGAAATGGGATCTGAGCCTCTGGTTTTCGGAGATCTGTGGAAATTGAGATCTGGAGTCTGATTCCCTTAAAATTGGTGATTATACATATGGTCCCTAGACTAGCAGCAGCTTCTCCTGGGAACTTGTTTAAAATGCACATTCCTGGAGTTCCCGTCGTTGTGACTCAGCAGGTCTAAGTATCCATGAGGATGCAGGTTTGATCCCTGGCCTCACTCAGTGGGTTAAAGGATTCCTGCAAGCTGTGGCACGTAGGTTGCAGATGCAGCTTGGATCTAGCATGGCTGTGGCTGTCACCAGCTCCGGTTCGACCCCTAGCCTGGGAACTTCCATATTCTGCAGGTACAGCCCTAAAAATAAAGTAAAATAAAATGCACATTCCTGGGCTGCATTGCAGATTAGCCAACTCCAGAACTCTGGGGTCCTCCAGGTGATTCTGATGCCTCCTCAAATTTTAGAACCACTTACAATCTGTATGGTTTGAGTTTCATTGCCCTTAACTCGTTGACATAATGTCTGGATGGTATAACTATTAGTTTTGTGTTAACGTTAGACATTTCATTTTTGTGTATTTTGGAACCAATATAATTAGTTTTCAGTTATATAGAAGAGCACAGACTCTGTCCTGAATGATGAATAAAGGTCCTGTTGCCAAGTGAGAAACAGCAGCATGTCCTGGGCCAGCACCCTCAGTCCAAACAATCAGAGGCGGTGTCCTTAGATCACTGGACAGTTCAGCCCGTGGGAGGTGACCTAGGGTCCTCTCCTGGCAGGCAGCCTAGGTCTGCAGGCAGCACAGTGGGCATCTGAGGCAGGGCCAGGGGCCGATGGGAAAGAGGCGGGCCCTGTGTGTTTCCCAAAGCAGGAGAGTGAATAGCGTCTTTTTTGAAGAAAGACCGGCTGTCTTGCCTGCCAGTCCAGAGCATAGCACCCCTAGATTTGTGAAGCATCTTTTTTTACCAGGTTCTTTCTATTTTGCTTCCACTTCTGAGCTTTCTGAATTGCAACCATTTGGTCTTTTTAAAATGCACATCCTATCAAGTAATTTCCTTCCTTAAAATAAAAATTGTAAAATTGTTACAGGACTTCCCATTGCCCTTAGGAAAGAGTCCAGAAGTTGTAGCTGCTGCCTTGCTTCCCTCCTGCCTCTGAGAGTCTGACACTGCCCCAGGGCTGTGCACACACTGTTCCCTGGACCTGGAGATTCACCCCAGGGTCCTCGGATGAGGTGAGGGTCTTCACTAAGCAGTGACTCCTGTTGCATTCCTTCTGCCTTGCTTATCATTAATTTGACATTGCTTTTTTCCCACAACCTGAGCTCCAGCACCTGTCCAATCCTCAGGACATGGTCTGTGTTGAGTGAGCTGTCCCCTCACACTGCCACCTCCCTCCTTCATGGGCTCACATAGGTTCCATGAGGCAGGGTTGCTGTGGCTGTTGCAGCTGTGTCCTAGGCCGCCTGGAGGCTCAGAAGATACTCCCTGGTTAAACGAACAAGCCACACCTTGCTTCTGACTCCCTTTCCTTGCTGTTCACATACACCTTGTCTGTTTCCTTGTAGTTTGGAGCTGAGTTCCGAAGGTTCTCCTTGGACCGTCAAAAGCCTGGGAAGTTTGAAGACTTCTATAAGCTGGTGCTGCACACCCACCACATCTCCAACACCGAGGTGACCATCGGCTACGCTGATGTGCACGGCGACCTGCTGCCCATCAACAATGATGACAACTTCTGCAAGGCCGTCTCCAGCGCAAACCCCCTGCTTAGGGTCTTCATCCAGAAACGAGGTACCAAGGCTGAGCTCTTTTCCATTTTGTCTGTCATTATAGAACTATATGATTCTGTTTTCTAGTCTGTGGAGGGAAACCAAAGAAATTAACATTTGTTTGGTCAACGTTAATTTCTTAGGAAGGAATAACAATATTTAAACTACATTTCCACCTTAAATCATGTTGACTTAATGATTTTTAAATACTGAGGAAAAGATAGCAGTGATATTTTCAGTATTTTAACTGAAAGCATGAGCCAGTAACCCAAGAATGAACCTTAAGGTTGTCAGTGTATGTTTTCTGCGGTCTTTTTAGGGTTGGAAAAAAAATGTTAGCTTTAGATTTTAACTTTGGTTAACTTTTAGCTCTGAAGGCCTAGCTTTGCTGCAAGGAACAATACCATTTTATGTGAAAGCAAATTACTTACACAGGTTAATGGTTGAAAGGGGGCACCACGCTGTGGAGTCATGATAGATTTGTTTTCTCATTTCTAAACTTGGGAGAATTTAACAATCCTAAATAACATACATAACAAAAGAACCACCGGCAGGTAAGGCCTGACACTCAGAAAAATGCATTTCATGATTGACCTGATTCTGAATGTCCCTCCTTCCGAGTGGCCCTCTGTGCCTACAGCAAGAGTGGACCACCCTGGCAGAGCAGCATGGCAGTGGGGACACTTGCAGAGCTGCAGCACACTGCATTCAAGGTCGTGGACTCTCATCAAATGAGGAAAAGGGGGAACAGTCTTAGTCTCCAGGGCAGTGGGGCAGCCTCACAGAGACTAGGAGTAGCCACACAGTGTGCTGGGTGGAAGGCCTTCCAGGGTAATACGAGTCACCTGCTGTTGGATGCAGCAGTAGTTCTATATAGTCCATAGCTCTGCATATTACAGGTCTGTCTGTCTGTCTGTCTATCTGTCTGTCTATCTATCTATGAGACAAGCATGGTAAGTGTAGGGAGGCGCGGGGCTGAGGTTTGGAGATTTGGCACCTGGCTCTCTGTCACCTGAACCCTCCTTTGCATGATGTGTTCTAGCAGCACTTGGCAGGCAGCTTGTCCTAAGTTGAGGAGGCCGCACATGCAGAGTGCTCAGAGCATGCTGGCCACAGCCAGGGCTCTGAACACTGGCTGTTGCTGTCCTCTTGTTTGTGGTGGTGGGAAGGACCGTACAGAGAGGGAACAGCAGGGGACCCACTGACCTCACTTCAGACTGGTTCTCTGGCACTAGATCAGAAAGCTTTGCATCTGCAGCCCTTGCTGAGCCTTGTGTCCTGCTGATGGTCCCGAAAAGTCAACACAGCTGTCACTTCCTCACAGTGGCCCCAGGGAACTGGCGTTCACTTTCCTGTAGGGCTGCTGGGGCATCTGCACAGTCCCTGGGTCTGCCTCCTTGTTCTGTTCCTCCTTCCCTTTGCTGTAGCCACACCGGTGCCCGGCTGTCCCCACCTGGAACTTGCTGCCCCTCATACCTGTTGGGTGCCTGTTCACATACCACTGTCTCAGAAGGGCCTGGCCTCAGCGCACGCTCCCTCTGCCCCTTCTCTTGCCTTTTTATTCTGCTTTCTCTGTGTTGCATCATCACTTGCTCTAGGGCTGGCATGTTGTCCAGATCCCACGTCCGCATCTCTGCCCTGGTCATCCCAGCTCGGGGCGTTGTCCCACAAGGTGCGGAAGTGTGAGCAGTGGGTGTGGAGCCCTGTGTGAGTGACAGATATGTGCAGGGACTTGGTCCCCTGCCATGTAGGAAACAGGTCTCTCTGTGCCGCCACATGTGGGACTGGGGTTCGTGGCACTGCAGCAGGCATTCTTTGACCTTTAAGAGGCCAGCCCCAGTGACACTTGGCAACCTGTGCTGTTGATTCACGAAAGCCCAGGTGAGACAGGAAGTGCCGGTGGAGGTGCACCAACTTCCACATGTGGCTCACATGGCTTTGCTGCTCAGCTTGCTGGGTCAGGCCCTGTATCCTGTGTTTATTATTTACTTTTTCTTTCTCCCTTGGCCTCAAGAGAAATAGCCCAAAGTTTAACTAACTGGCTTAGGTTTTCTAACCCTCTCATGTTTTGCTTTTTCCTCCCCCCCCCCAACAATTTCAGCATATAGAAGTTCCTGGGCCAGGGATGGAACCTGTGCCACAGTTGCAGCCTGTGCCACAGCTGCAGCAATGCCAGATCCTTAACCTGCTGCGACACATGGGAACTTCCACCCTCTCATGTTTCAAGTGTGAGCACTTCGCCTACAGCCCCTGCCTTTCTCTGTGATGTGACAGCAAGGAGCTGAACTCATGCCCTTCCTAGCACTTTCTTACTGGCTCTGTGACCTCTGAGTCCTAATGTTCTCATCATAAAATGAGAGAGCCCACCTCAGGTTGTTGTCAGTCTTAAAAAGGAAAATGTTCCCAGTGTTCACAAGGCCTGGCCCCTCAATCCTTTCTGGGTTAATTGGGGCTCCCTTCTCATCATCCTCAATGGCCCCTAACTGTAAAGACTAAGTCCCAGGGGGAGAAGCAGGGGCAAATTGGGGGAGAGGCAGGGGCAAATTGGGGGAGAGGCAGGGGCAGCTGGTTTCCATGGATGGTGGAAGCAGCAGCCGTCCTGATTGATGCCATCTGTGTTCGGAAAGACTTGCTAACCATGTGACAGATGGTGTCTGTCCTGGGTGGGGCAGAGCTGAAGTTCCTCTGGAAATGACACTCAAGTCCTTTTCCTACAGTGTGGGTTCTGAGGTTTTGGTCACAGTAATGTCATTTTCATGATTTTACTATAACCACACCCACCATCATTTACTTAATAACTTTTTGTACCTTGGTGTATATTGTAAGAAGAAATTATGTTACTATCACAAATGAAGAGTCATTCTTCTAACAGATGTTGAAATAAACCTCAGTAATATTTGGGAAAAGTAGTGTGTTTGCCACCTACTAATCTCTTCTCTTGAACCACACACAGACATCATAATAAAACTTGAGACCAACATTCCTTATGAATATAGATGTAAAACCTCTCAACAAAATACTAGGATATGGGAAAAATGTTTCCATGGTGATGAATAGATTAAACTAAATGTGGTGTATCTATACAATGGAATATTACCCAGCCATGTAAAGTAAAGGAATAAAGTACAAAAGGATCCATGCCACAGTACAGATGGAAAATAATGCCAAATGAGTGAAACCAGTCACGTGTTGTAGGATTCTATTTACAGTCTATCCTCATCATGTGTGGATTCTGTGTCTGTGAACTCACTACAGTTTATAACCCCAGGGTCAGTACCCTGGGCCCTTTTAGAGTCATTTGCAGGTGTGCACAGGCTGCTGATATAAATTCCAGCTGAGGCTGAGTAGGTGCTGCTCTTCCTGCTGGTTTCAGGTCATGCCACAAAACAAGCGTACTCTTCACAGTATATATAGTGGCACATTTTCCACATTTTGCTGCTGCTGCCTTTTGTAAAATTGGGTTAAAATACCATCACCACCATCCATCCCCCTAACTCTTTTCTTGTTAAACTGAATCACTCTACCTTTTAAACACTAACTCTATATTTTCCCTCCCCTATCCCCAGGCAACCACCATTCTACTCTTTCTGATTTTGACAACTCCGAGTACCTCATATAAGTGAAATCATACAGTATTTGTTCTTTTGTGATTGGCTTACTTCACTGAGCTGATTGTCCTCCAGGTTCCATGCTATAGCAAGTGTCAGAATTTACTCCTCCTTTAATGATGAATAATATGACACTCTATGAATATACCACATTTTGCTTATCCATTCATCCATTGATGAACACATGGGTTTCTTCCACATTTAAGCTATTGTGAATAATGCTGCTGTGAGCATGAATATATCTCTTTAAGACAAATGTCTTTTTGAGATTCTGCCTTCAATTCTTTGAGTATATACCCAGAAGCAGAATTGCTGGGTCACAGCGTAGTTCTATTTTTTATTTTTTGGAGGAACCCCCATAGTACTATTTTCCATGGTGGCTGTTCCACTTTACATTCCCACCACAAATCAACCAAGGGTTTCCAACTTCTCATCCACACCAACACTTGCTTGCCAGTTTTGGGGTCATGGCCATCCTCATGGGTATGAGGTGGTAGCTCGTTTCTTGTTTTGATTTGCATTTCCCTGATTATAAGTGATGTTGAGCTTCTTTTCACTTGCTTAATGACCATCCCTATATAATCTTTGGAGAAACGTCCATTCAAGTCTTTTGCCCAATTTTCCCTGGGATGTTTTCAGTTGTTGAGCTTTAGTTCTTTATCTGGCTATTAATCCCTTATCAGATACATTATTTGCCAACATTTTCCCCCTTTCTGTGGGTTGCCCTTTTACTCTATGGATTTTGTACAAAATTTTTTAATATTCCTGAGGTCCACTTTGTCTAATTTTTCTTTTGTTATCTGTGCCTTTGGTGTCATATCCAAGAAATCACTGCCATATCCAGTGTCACAAGGCATTTGTCCTATGTGTTCTTCTAAGAGTTTTATAGTTTTGGGTCTTATATTTAGGTTCTTGATCCATTTTGAGTTAATTTTTGTATAGGATGTTAGGTGAGGGTTCAGCTTAATTCTTTTGCTTGTGGATGTTCACTTTTCCAACACCACTTGTTAAAAATATTGTCCTTTACCAATTTAGTGGTCTTATCACCCTTGTAAAAAATCATGAGACTATATATGTGAGGGTTTATTTCTGGGCTTCTCTATTCTGTCCCATCTGTCTCTATGTCTGTTTTTATCCAAATATTACACTATTTTGATTATTATAGCTTTGTAAGAATTGTTAGCATCAGGAAGCATGAGTCCTCCAGTTCTGGCCTCTTTTTCAAGATTATTTTGGCTCTTCGGAGTCCTTTAAGTTTCCATATGAATTTAAGGATGAGTTTTTCCATTCCTTCAAAAAACATCATTGGGATTTTGATAGGGATTACTTTGAATCTGTAAAATGGTTTGAGCAATGTTGACATTTTAACACTATTAAGTTATCTGATCCATGAACATAGGATATTGAGGTGATCATATGCTTTTTTCCCTTCTTGTTGTTGATAGATTGATTTTTGTGTTTACCATCCTTGCATTCCAAGAAAAATCCCTCCAGGTCTTAGTGTATAATCCTTTTACTTGCTGCTGAAGTCTGTATCCTAGTATATTGTTGAGTATTTTTGCATCAATGTTCATAAGGAATGTTGGTCTGTAATTTTCTTCTCTTATAGTGCCTTTGTCTGGCATTGCTATCAGATTTATGCTGTCCCCTTATAATGAGGGGGGAACTATTCCCTCTTGAATTTGGTGGGAAGTTTGAGAGGGATTGGTATTAGTTCTTCTTTAAATGTTTGGCAGAATTCATCACTGAATCCATCTGGTCCAGGACTTTTATTTGTTGGGAGATTTTTGGTTACTTACTCAATCTCTTTAGTCTCCTTACTAGTCTATTCAGATTTTCTGTTTCTTCTTGATTTAGTCTTGGTAGGTTTTGTGTTTCTCTAGGAATTTGTCCATTTCATCAGGGTTATCCAATTTGTTAATGTAAAATTGTTCATAGCACTCTCTTCTGATCCTTTTTATTTCTGTAGAAATGGTAGTAATGTCTTCACTATCATTTTAATAATTCGGGTCTTCTCTTTTTTCTTAGTCCATCTAGCTAAAGATTTGTTGATTATATTGATCTTCCTGAAGAACCAACATTTAGTTTCAGTAATATGTTCCACTGTTTTTCCCTTCTCCATTTTTTTGATATCTGTTCTAACCTTTCCTTCCTTCTGTTAGCTTTCACTTTAGTTTGTTCTTATTTTTTAGTTCCTTAAGTTGTAAGTTAGGTTGCTGATTTGAGACTTCTCTTGTTTTTTAATGCAAATATTATAGCTATAAATTTACCCTTAGCACTGCTTTTGCTGTATCTCATGAGTTCTGTTATGCTGTGTTTTCATTTTTTTTTTTGATATTTACATTTTGTTTATATGTCATTTTCTTTGCTTTCCTCACATCTTCCTAAAATTATTTGGGCATTTTTAGGACTGTTGTTTTAAAGTCTGACTTTAAGTCTTTACAGGGACAGATTCTGTTGAATTATTTTTTATCTGTGAATGGGCCAGTTTATTTGTATGCCTTGTGATTTTTTTTGTTAAACATTGGACATTTGAATCTAATAATGTGGCAACTCTGGAAACCAGGTTCTACTCCTTCCCCAGGGTTTGCCAGGTGGTGGGTTGGGGGTGGGAGGGTGGTGGTGTTTTAAATTATTGTTGTGGGCTGTCTGTGAAGTGTCAGTATGAGGTTTAAAATGAATAACTTCTTAGGTTTTTTCTGAGACTCTCCTTGGGCATGAGCAGTTACTGTCTTTCCTCATATATGCAGTTGTTTTTAATGTCTTAGTTTTAATGTCTGGCTAGTGAATAGGGAAAAGAGAAAGAGGGGGGATAAAAGGGCACTCACCTTTGAAATCCCCTGGAGATCACTTCAGCTCGTTGAGGAGGGGTCGCAATAGTTCCAGGAGGTGTAACAACAATGGCCACTTGCCTCTGGCTGCACTTTTATGATCAAAAGAAACAGTCAGCATCAGAACACAGATTCCTGATGTTTGGTGGACAGGGCCCTCTTTGCCCACCCTGGTTCCTGCAAGCTGCTCCAGAAATACATGCGCAGCTGCCTGCTCCTGTGCTAAGACCTGAAATTGACCAGAGCGGATTATGGTGATCTTCCATTTCCTCCCCCTGAAGTTTCAAGCCTTCAACAGGCCCTGATTTCCAAAACAGTTATATCGGACAGATTCTCCCCGCCCCCCCCCCATTGTTGACCCATTCCTGCTGCTTCCTCCTCCACTGTCATCCCAGTATCCCTGTGTGTGTGTGTGTGAGTGTGAGATATTTCGCTGTTTAAAATTACCCTCAAGCGTAGTGTTTAAGTGCTGTAGAGTTTCCCTAAACATGAGATGGATGCGATGTGCTTAACTTAGAAAATGCTTTTGGCCATGAGTTCAATTTTAATGAATCAATAGTGTATATGAAATAATATATCTTAGCCAGAAACACATTAAATCAAGTTTATGTATTGCTCAGTGGATGAAAATGTGATCAGAGGCTCACAGGACCCTAATCCTATATATTCTGGCAGCCATGGTTCAGTATTCAATAATTTGGTGTTCATGGAGCTTTGTAAAACGTAGCGATTGTGAATAACAAGAATCAACTGTATATGAAAAGTCCAGAATGGGCAAATCCATAGAAACAGAAAATAGATTGCTGGGGGAGGGGGCAGAGAGATTGGGAGGTACGGGGTTTCCCTACTGGATGGTGAAAATATTCTGGAATTCGATAGTGGTGCTAGTTGCACAGCTCTGTAAATATACAATGACCATTGAATTATATGTTTTAAATGGGTAGAGTCTATGATATGTAAATTATATCTCAACAAATTTGTTAAAAATAAAAAGTATGAGATTAAAACCAGGTTCTTCTGGGTCCGAATCTCAGCCCTGAGTGAAGTCATCTGGGCTTATCTTAAGCCTTTTTTTCCAAAATTCTGCCATCCTCAATCTGTGTGAATACTTTGACTTTTTAATTAATTTATGTATACAAAATTTTTAAACAATCATCTCTTCCCCTGGTACCTTCTGTGCTTCATTTGATGGCCCCAGCTGTAAGTAGCCCCTGCTGTCCTGCTGCATTGGCATTGAAACACAAGACAGCACCCTGGACACTGGAGCTGGTCCCCAAAGGGCTTCTGATAGAGGAGGAACCCTGGCTCCCACCTTGAACTCAGTAGGAATGGGGATGGCAGGCACAGTAACATCAGCAGGACCTGCAACTTGTTACCAGTAGAAATCACAGATACCATTTTTATGTCATGTGTCACTTGTAGCCAGAGATCTTGAATATCACTTACATTATTATTATTATTATTATTATTATTATCTATTCTAGGGCTGCACCTGCAGCATATGGAGGTTCCCAGGCTAGGGGTCTAATCAGAGCTGTAGCCGAAGGCCTACACCAGAGCCACAGCAACTCAGGATCCAAGCCGCATCTGCAACCCACGCCACAGCTCATGGCAACTCTAGATCCTTAACCCACCAAGCAAGGCCAGGGATCGAACCCGCAATCTCATGGTTCCTAATCAGATTCGTTAACCACTGAGCCACGACAGGAACTCCTATCATTATTATTAAATAGTGCAGATTATTATTCAGTGCATTACTAAGAAAGCACACATAGCATTGTATCACACATTTGCTGTAGTCTTTTGATCACTGTCTTCAAAGTAATTTATTTCTTTCGTAATCCCATATCTCTTAATGCCTTTAAGAACATTTTATTCATCAGATTGCTGAGGGTTTGGGGGCTCAGGGTTGAAAACTTAGTTGTAGATAGTCTGCATTTGGGAGTTCAGACAACAGCCAGCGAGGACTTGGCTTTTGTCCTCCCCGGACCCTGTCAGGATGTCAGATGGCAGTTCTGCTCACAAGGGCCAGAGGACCACAGCTTTGGCCTTCTCATCTGCAGGCTTTTTTCTTTCTATGTTTACTACACTTTGTCACGCCTCTGTCCAGGGCTCGCTACTGTTACAAGCTGTTGTGGGGGAGTCCTTTGGGTAAGTAACAGATGTTATCATGTCTTTCACATTAAGGCTTTGCCCATTTAAGTAAGAAAAACAGCATTAACCAGAATGAAATCGTCACTGGGGGGGAACCTGGATCACAAATTCGCTCCGTTCCCTACAAACTCCTGTCCAGGATGCAGGAACATTGGGAAGGCTGGCCCAACTCTGGGAGCGTAGGAGACCAGCAAAGACCCTTGGAGTATCTATTTCTATTTTTAGCAGAATAAACAGGAAGTGCAGACTTGTCACTACTTAGCCATCAAATAAACCCTCCCAGTACTGGCAATCCCAGGGCTCTTGTCATTTAAGAGAGGGACTTTTTACCCCCAAGGCCCCAGCCCAGGATCGGAGGTGGAAGGCTAATGGAATCTCACTAGCTTTCTGTCCCTGGAGTAAGGGCCTCCTGGGGTGTCAGAAGAGGCTTGACAAAGATGTTTTTATTTTCTTAGGGCCACACCCGCAGCATATGGAAGGCCCCAGGCTAGGGGCCTAATCAGAGCTGTAGCTGCCAGCCTACACCACCGCCACAGCAATGCGGGGTCCTTAACCCACTGAGTGAGGCCAGGGATCGAACCCACATCCTCATGGATACTAGTCAGGTTCATCATCCGCTGAGCCACAACAGGAACTTCAACCATTTGCTTTCAAAATAAACATAAATAGTGCTCATTTGCATATATCTGTTAACTGCCGTTGCCATTCTCACATTCTTTTGGGTTCTGAGAATGAGGAAGACACATTTGTAGACTTTTGGACTTATCAGAAGTGGCATGACTGGGGGCAGGGGAGGGAGAGAGGGGTATTTGCATGTGATGTCACTTGTGATGTTAGTTGCCAGAAAAAAATAATTAAGGGATGTTCTTCAGAGTAAAACTATAGAAACATTGAGAATTTGGTTATACACACTGGCAGAACTCTGCTTATAATGGCTTTTCTTGAATTCTTAATTAAGTAGTAGGGTGTGTGTTTGGTTTCTAAGTTGGGGGCTCACTGCTCAGGAAGCACTCAGCGTGTCCAACGTTTTAAGCTGCCACAACCGAATTTCTATATATCTCTCCCATTCTATTCTGTTTCCTCATATGCTGCCCAAGGTTTTGAGGCTGTGTGTTTTGAGGAAAGGGTAAAGATGTAATTTTGCTGAATTAGCCTCATCTTTGTGCCCACGCTTACAGGAACAGGCATAGAACCTATAGTTAACCACCCCTCTGCTGTGGGAGCTTTTTCTTGAGATACATTTGCTTTTTTAATTGCCACTGATTCCTAGAAGTTTGCATGTTTGGAGAATGTCCCTTTTTATTTTTTTTTTCTTCCCAGTTGTAAAAAAGGGCAGAAACTCCCACTGCTCTACCGTGGGAACATGCAGAAAACAAAATGCCTCAAGCCCGTGCTCACCCCTGGAGCAGGAGTAGATGGGGAGAGAATGTGCTGACGTAGCTCATTAAAAAGCAAGCAAAGCCAGAGCTGCCCACCATCCAGAAGAATCCAGGGGCATGTCCTGGAGAGGCTGGCCACTCTGCAGCCCTCACTGTCTGCTGGGCACAGCTCAATCCACCTGTGTTAGTGGGCTGCGTCTTCCCCTCCAGCTGAACCTTTGGAAGGGAGGGGAAGACAGCAACGGCTGATTTTGTTTTCTGACGGTCCCACAGAACTTCTTGTAAATAAATGGGGAGAGTTTACACAGATGAAATTGGATTCTACTCTTCACATTTACTTGCTAGTCATATATACTTTTTCACAGTCAAGCCCATCATATTAGTAATTTGGAGTCTTTCAAAGATCCTGATTGGGTTGTGATGATGGTTGTACAACTCTAAATATAATAAAATTCATTTTAAAAAGAAAAAAATAAAATGAGGATGGACTAGGGGAAAAAAATTCCTTTCATATCATACACGCATCCTAGGTCATTAAACTCTGTAAACCTTTTGTTTTAAAAATGGTTTTTTTGAGTTCCTGTTGTGTCTCAGCAGTTTAAGGACCCGACATTGCCTGCGTGAGGATGCAGGTTCAATCCCTGGCCTCACTCAGTGGGTTAAAGATCCGGTGTTGCCGAGAGCTGTGGCGTAGGTCACAGATGTGTCTCAGATCTGGTGTGGCTGTGGCTTAGGCTTCAGCCGCAGCTCTAATTTGACTCCAAGCCTAGGCCTAGGAACTTCCTTATGCCACCGGTGTGGCCATAAAAAAAATATTTTTTTGTAACATAGTTGTAAAGGAAAATTAAACAACCTGGAAATAAACAACTCTACCACCCTGAGGTGACTGCTGCTACCAGTTTGCTGAACCCCCTCCAGACCTCATGGTATAGATACGGTTAGTTGGATATAGCTTTACATAAACAGGGTCGTAATACACATACTGTAGAGATTATTTTAACCTAGCCTCATATTTTTGACTCTTTGTAGACTATATGGATGTACATCATCTTTTGAACAGACATATCAGTTAAATGAATGTAACAAAATGTAGCCAACCCCATATTAATTTATATTTAAACTGTTCCAATTTTTACTTATAATAAACTGTTGTGTGTATATATGTATATATATATATTTTTTTGTCTTTTTGCCATTTCTTGGGCCACTTCCACGGCACATGGAGGTTCCCAGTCTAGGGGTCTAATCGGAGCTGTAGACACTGGTCTACGCCAGAGCCACAGCAACTCGGGATCCGAGCCGCGTCTGCGACCTATACCACAGCTCACAACAACGCCGGATCGTTAACCCACTGAGCAAGGGCAGGGATCAAACCCGCAACCTCATGGTTCCTAGTCAGATTTGTTAACCACTCCGCCACGACGGGAACTCCTGTATATTTTTATATACATGTCAGATTCAGGATTAATTGGCAGCAATGTTCTTGCCAAATTAAAAAACATGCAGATTTTGAACATTTTTTGCCAGTGGATCTGTCCCTTTCTCTCTCTCTCTTTTTTTTTTTTTTGCTTTTTTTTTTCTGCAGCATATGGAAGTTCTCGGGCTAGGGCTTGAATCGGAACTGCAGCTGCCAACCTACACCACAGCCACAGCAACTCAGGATCCAGGCCATGTCTATGACACCACAGCTCATGGCAACGTCAGATCCTTAACCCCACTAAGCAAGGCCAGGGATCGAACCCCCAGCCTCATGTTTACTAGTCGGGTTCGTTAACAGCTGAACCATGAAAGGAACTCCCACCAGTGGATCTCTCTTTCGCAGAGCATTAGAATGACATTTAAATTGGGTCTTTTTAAAACACATCTTCGGAGGCTGTCTGTGTGTGTTGCATAGAAATTCATGAGCTCTGAATTTATGCTCTTGAATGCTACAGTGAAGGCCAGCAAGGGTCTGGCCAGTAATGTGGGGAGAGGGGCTGCCCTTCCCCTAGGATAGCCCCCACCTTGGGCCACATGGACTCCATGAATCTAGGAACTCAACTTCTATCTTGTGGGTCCCAGCCTGCCCCCAAAAGCTGATCATCCTGCTCTAGACTCCTGAGTTCAGGGAGCACCCTCCAGCCTGGCCTTGCTGGGTGGGAGCTGCAGACCTGCAGGACCTGAGCTCCTGGGGAGAGAGGGCACACGCGGGGGGGATTGCGCCTGTTGAAGCACTCTGCTTCCACAGAGGCCAGAGGATGGCGTGGCTGAACATGGTATCATATTATTTCTTTTCTATCTTATCAGAGTGGCTTGTTTGTGACGATTAACACATGTGTTTATGCCGGTTCTCAGGAGGAGGGGCTCAAGTATTTCTAGTTTGATGGGAAATAAGGCCAAGCACAGAGGTATGGTTTGGGGCTTTCTTTTTATGTTTAAGCTGATAATCTTGGTTGTCAGGCTGCCTATGTTGGTAGGATTTCTCTTAAAAATATCTTTTTAAAAATAAAGCAGCATACCCCTCAGATAATGTTACAGGGCTGTTTCTGTTTCCAGGGTGGGTGGGATTATATGCTGTCACCTGTTTTTAGGAGGATGGTGTTCTTGGGCCTTCTAAAATGGCCCTGCCCGTAAACCCTGCATCCACATCCCCCCACCTCCTGTGTGTGCTCCCACGGAGGCAAAGCCCTGAGGCCCACCTACCATTCAGGCCTGCGAATAGTCATTCCTTCTTGGACTCATTGGATCTCATGGTTCCTCAAGTGCCACAGCAGGCAGGTTGAGTCCTGGCCCTGCTCCCTAAGTGCCTATTCTACTGGGGCCACATGGGAGTGTGCATTGTAGCCCCAAAGATGCAGTGGGTCCTGCAAGAGCAAGCAGGTTGTGCCACAGCTGATGGAGAACTGTGGGGAGGGTTATGCAGGCACTCTGTGTCGTGGCAGAGGTCCCATTGCGGGTGGTGGCCCCTGGAGAGGCTTTTCGGATAGCCCGCCACACCTGCTTTCTCTGCAGCCTGATGATAACCCATGGTTTCCTGGATCACACGCTCCTTTATGGCTGGAAAACCAGCTGTGCTGAGTGAGCCAGAGAGCTGGCCATGTCCCCAGAGCAGGTGTGCAGTTTGGGACGGTCCCGTGCCTGGACTGGAGTGGAGTTACAATCTGATGTCATGTTTTATTAAATGTCCCTGAAAGCCAGCAGATCAAGAAGTGCCAGACCCCTGGAGTTCCCGTCGTGGTGCAGTGGTTAACGAATCCAACTAGGAACCATGACGTTGCGGGTTCAATCCCTGCCTTTGCTTAGTGGGTTAAGGATCTGGTGTTGCCATGAGCTGTGGTGTAGGTTGCAGACTTGGCTCGGATCCCACGTTGCTGTGGCTCTGGCATAGGCCAGCGGCTACAGCTCTGATTAGACCCCTAGCCTGGGAACCTCCATATGCCGCAGGAGCGGCCCTAGAAAAGGCAAAAAGGCAAAAAGGCAAAAAGGCAAAAAAAAAGAAGAGAAGAAGTGCCAGACCCACTGGGCCTTTGAAAGCAAGAGATTAGGTTTGAGCTTTCCCGGCCCCTGTTGGGGATGGGTGTCAACAGCACAGAGGTTTGGCAGAAGGGACCCTAGCCTGGCAGCTTCCAAAAGTCGGATTTTTCATTCTCCTCTGACTGTAGCTAGGTCAGCCAGCCCTAACTCTGTGCTGTCAAATTAGAGCCCCCACTGCAGATTTGGCTTTTAAGATCATCCTTCATGAGAGTCACAGAACTACCAGCTCTTTGATGACTTACTCATTCCAGCACTGTTGACTATTTCTCCAAGTTCTGCCAGCCGTACCCCCACCTCTGTGTCTCTGAGACTCCACTGCATGGCCCAGGGGACCCAGGGTCTTGCCAAGCGAGTCTCCTGCCTGTCACCCAGTCCTTCTGCCCAGACACCTTGCTCAGCAGCTTAAAGGCTGGACTGGCCCCTGACATGCAGCTCAGGTCCCATGGCAGCTTCAAGGGTCCTCTTCACATTTTTCATTAAGGTGCACATGGCTCCTCATGCCAGCATCTGGCATTCTGACTTCTGTGTTTGCCAATGTTATTCCCCAGCGCAGTCACAGCCCTCCTGTTTCCCTTTAACATCCATTCCTTCCTAAGACTCACCATTGTTGCCATCTTACTTGAGGAGCCATCAGAAGTAATTCCCACCGGGCCTGGGCAGCCCCTTCGTGAGAACTCCAGGAAGGAGAGGGGCTTGTGAGATGCAGATTCTGGCACTCTCCCAGCCCAGGAACCAGAACTCCTGGATGCAGGTCAGAGTTGGCTTCTCCCGTGACTCCCCACTGCCTCAGGATACATATATTCCTTGCACCCTCAAAGACAAATGCTCATTGAACAGTTTGATGTTGACCCAGGACTTTCAAATCATCATGTGGCTGTCACAACAAACCAAGTTTTATGATTGTTCTCCTTTTGTGTACGATGAAACTGAAGCTTCAAGAAGTGTCAAACACTCCAAATATAATTCTCCACTAAAGTTGTTTGGAATTTATTTACAATACCCCCTAGTGAGGGCTTATCTGGCACCTTTCAATTGAGAGTTTAGAGGGAATGACATCCAGGTGTCTCACTGTAGTGGACGTGACATGTGACTGTCTGCAGCTCAGAACTGAGACTGACTTAGTGGCCCACAATATGACCATATTATTTTTCTATAGATAGGAGAATCCTTATTTATTTATTAGTCTTTTAGGGCCACACCCACAGCAAATGGAAATTCCCAGGCTAGGGATCAAACCTGAGCTGTAGCTGCTGGCCTACACCACAGCCACAGCAATGCCAGATCCAAGCCACATCTGTGACCTACACCACAGCTCACGGCAACACCAGATCCTTTAACCCACTGAGCAAGGCCAGGGATTGAACCCATGTAGTGTGTTTGTTACCGCTGAGCCACAACAGGAACTCCCAAGAGTCCTTATTTATCTAGCCACTTATGATGGAGCATGATAATGTGAGACAAAAGAATATATATATATATGTATGTGTAACAGGGTCACCATGCTGTACAGGAGAAAATTGACAGAACACGTGAACCAGCTGTAATGGAAAAAATAAACATCATTATTTTAAAAAAAAAGAATGCTTATTTATAACACAGTAAACGTCAGTGGTACATTAGTGCAAAGCAGTTCATTGTACAGATGATTTACCTGTACTGGTTTGGAGTCCAGAGATTAAAAATTTCCACTGTGAACTTTTCCCCTTTTCCAGAACATAAGCAAGCTTTGGATTTCCTCTTGCATAGTAGTTTGTCTTCCTGTTTCTGTCCTGTATCTCTGTACTTTCCATCCTGTCCTGTGGGAAAATGATTCAGCACAGAACCGCCTTCTACAATGTACTCTTTCTGCACCCATGTTCTCATGAAGGCCCAAACCATTTTGTAGAGTCCAACAAGTGCAGACAGGAGTTCCGTGTGGCTCAGCGGGTTAGGAACCTGACATGTTGACTGTGAGGATGCAGGTTCCATCCCTGGCCTTGCTCAGTGAGTTAAGGATCCATTGTCGCCACAAGATGCATCACAGGTCACGGAACCTTGGCGTCGCTGTGGCTGTGGCATAGGCCTCAGATGCAGGTCCAATTCAACTCCTAGCCCAGGAACGTCTATATGCCACAGGTGTGACTATAAAAAGGAAAAAACAAAAATTGCAGACAGAGAAATAGGGTGAGAGAGTGACAGTTGTATTTGGAGCTGTTTACTCCTAAGTTGCTTTGTGGGGAGGCATGAATGCAGAATATGCCCCCTTGGCCCTGCCCAGCCGTACTCCAACGTCCACTAGAACTACAGAGTGGAGATAGGCTGGGCTTGGGAATGCTGTACCTTGTTAAACTCTAAAGGAGTCAATATATATGATACAGTACATATCGAGTAATAAAGGCTTTTTTTTATTGTGGTAAAACATATGTAACATAAAATTTACTGTTTTAACCATTTTATAAGTGTGCAGTTCAGGAATATTCAGTATATTCACATTGTTGTTCAACCACCATCCACCCCCTGAATTTTTTCATCTTCTCAGTGAACCTATACCCCTAAAAACATCGTGTGTTTGGGTACATTAACGTCAAACTCCAAAAAGTGTCACTGCCCAGGTATAAATTCCCATAAAATATCCATGGGGTACATTTATAACTGACATATATCTGTGGTCTTGTTAGAATTTCAAATCAAGGAGTTCCCATTGTGGCGCAGTGGTTAACGAATCCGACTAGGAACCATGAGGTTGCGGGTTTGATCCCTGGCCTTACTCAGTGGGTTAAGGATCTGGCATTGCCGTGAGCTGTGGTGTAGGTTGCAGACTTGGCTCAGATCTGGCATTGGTGTGGCTCTGGCGTAGGCCAGTGGCTACAGCTCTGATTAGACCCCTAGTCTGGGAAACTCCGTGTGCCGCAGGAGCAGCCCAAGAAATGGCAAAAAGACAAAAAAAAAAAAAGAATTTCAAATCAAGAGTGAGGAATTATACTTTTTCAGAAAGATCACTTAGGAATTAATTGTCACTTAGTGGAGTCATGATGTCCCTGCAGAGAACAAGGCCTTTCCCGGGGGCTTTGTCCACAGCCCAACCTTATCCCTCTGGTTCCCATGCACTGACCACTCCTAGACCAGAGGTTAGTGGTGAGGGAGTTGCTTCTTGGACTTGAGATTGCACATGGTGAGCATCAGGTTAAATTACTCCAACTCCTCCCGATAACACCGGGGTGTCAGCAGTAACTCAGGAGGGTTGGTCGCTCTGACTTGTCTTCCACCTGCTTGAGGTCCCTCTGAGCTGTGAAGTTCAGGTCAGGAACTATGACATCTCTCATGATGCGTGCTTGTGTTGTGGCTGGGGACCCTGACAACTCCAGGACTCTGCTGCCAGGGCAGTGGCTACTATGCTGCAGATCAGCTTCCCTCCAAACCCTTCTCCTTCCACCTCCCAAACACGGACGAGGGGAACATCAAGACACCCTGAGCCCGGGATTCTGCTGACAGAAGAGCAGGAAACCAGGGAGAGAGGGGCTGGCGACCCTCCTCACCCAGGCCAGTGTGCTGGTCATGTCCTCCTTGTCTTCCCTCAGGCCCAGCGTGGCCTGGCAGTAGTGGCTGTTGCTTGGTGGGGAGCCCAGCCTGCCCTTCAGGTACCCTCACGCCAGCCCCAAGAGCCCTCCCCCAACCCCATAGCCTTAGGTCTCCTCTCCTCTCAGCCTTGGCTCACTCTGGGGTGGGCTTCAGTTGGGGTGGACATTTGCACAGTTCTGCCCAAATGACCCCTGCTCATCCCCTGTACCACGTTGGTGGAGAGATCAGCTTCAGAGACCACCAAAGAGTGCTTGCCTTTGGGAGCAGGTGCCCATGCAGAGGGTACATTGTCTGCTGCTGTCACCTTTGACCCAGTTTTTGGTGGTTTTTTTTGTTTTGTTTTGTTTTGTTTTTGTCTTTTTGCTATTTCTTTGGGGCTGCTCCCACGACATATGGAGGTTCACAGGCTAGGGGTCGAATCAGAGCTGTAGCCACCGGCCTACGCCAGAGCCACAGCAATGCGGGATCCGAGCCGTGTCTGCAACCTACACCACAGTTCACGGCAACGCCGGATCATTAACCCACTGAGCAAGGGCAGGGATCGAACCCGCAACCTCATGGTTCCTAGTCGGATTCATTAACCACTGCGCCACGACGGGAACTCCTGACCCAGTTTTTTTAAGCATCACTTAGATGGACGTTCTTCATGTGGTTGACGCTGAAAACATGAGATGGGAGTTCCTGTTGTGGCTCAGTGGGTTAAAGACCCGACATTGTCTCTGTGAGGATGTAGGTTCAATCCCTGTCCTAGCTCAGGGGGTTGAGGATCCAGCATTGCTGTAAGCTGTGGTGTGGGTTGCAGATGCAGCTTGGATCCAGTGTTGCTGTGGCTATGGCATAGGCTGGCAGCTGCACCTCCAGTTTGAAAACCCCTGGCCTGGGAACTCCCGTATGCCACAGGTGCAACCTTAAAAAGAAAAAAACAAAACAAAAACATGAGATGCACTTTTTTGATGCACAAGGTCATCAGAGGGCAGAATCTGAGACTGACCAAGGTTTAGATTCAGGGTTTGGGAGACACATTTCTCAGTATAAGGAAGTCAACCACCTAAACCATCTCTCCAGCCACTCTTTCTTGTCTCTCGTCATCAAAAGTGAACACACGCTCGGTTGACAAACATTGATGAATCTCCTGTGCTGTCAGAATCAGAGGAATTTGAAGTTGCCATAACATCAGGGTCAAGCACTCATTCACAGACTAGGAAGACCTTGTACTTCCTCATGCACATTTCAAGGCTTGACACGAGGAGGCTTATAGATCCTTGAGTTCTGGATCCTCCTAGAGTTCCTGGGGAATTCCTACTGGTTGTGAGGTTGCTTCTGAAATTAAAATGCATCCTCCCTACCCTTTGTTACTTTTTTTTTTTTTTTTGCTTTCGAGAGCCACACCTGTGGCATATGGAGGTTCCCAGGATAGGGGTCCAGTCAGAGCTGCAGCTACCAGCCTATGCCAGAGCCACAGCAACTCAGGATCCAAGCTGTGTCTGCGACCCACCCCACAGCTCACGGCATCACCAGATCTTTAACCCACTGAGCGAGGCCAGGGATCGAACCCGCAACCTCAAGGTTACCAGTCAAATTCGTTTCTGCTGTGCCACGACGGGAACTCCTACCCTCTGTTACTTTTAAAATCCTCATCCCCCGGTGCCACAGCCCAGTAAAGCCTCATGTGCTGTGTGCTGCCAGGCTTGCTCTGTAGACACTCTGCCAGGCCCTGCCCTGTACCAGGCAGGCATCCCTAGGGCAGTGGGTGAAGGGAGCTACATACAGAAGTTGTGTGTTTCACAGGGAGTCGGGCCTAAGGTTTCAAGACTGTTGTTACAGCGGGACCTAAATGTGCCCTGTTTCCTGTATGAGGGTGGTGGTTTTGTTGTGTGGACTATAGGGACCACTGAAGAGTCTGGGGCTACGGAGTCCTCACGGATGAATCAGGTGTCCTCAAATCTGTGGCCTTTCTGAGTAGGGCAGCCTATCCCTCTTACAAAGGATGAACCTGAGTCCCAGAGAGGTTGTGTGGCTTTTCAGAGACACACGACTATGCAGGTTTCTCCGTGTTTCCTCCCATGGCAGAGCTGTGAGTCAAGAAGGAAGAGGAGGAGTTCCCGTCGTGGCGCAGTGGTTAACGAATCCGACTAGGAACCATGAGGTTGTGGGTTCAGTCCCTGCCCTTGCTCAGTGGGTTAATGATCCGGCATTGCCGGGAGCTGTGGTGTAGGTTGCAGACACGGCTCGGGTCCCGCGTTGCTATGGCTCTGGCGTAGGCCGGCGGCTACAGTTCTGATTAGACCCCTAGCCTGGGAACCTCCACATGCCGCAGAAGCGGCCCAAAGAAATAGCAAAAAGACAAAAAAAAAAAAAAGAAGGAAGAGGATTGCTGCCCTCTTGGAGTGGTCAGCGGAGAACCTTGGCACTTGCACAGATCCACAGGCTGCAGTTTCCATTGGCTTGGGCGGGGGGGGAGGGGGGGGGCTTCAGGACCAAATTCCTTTGGACGGTTCCTGGCCTGCTATTGGCCCATCTTAGACAATCCTGCCAGTCCGGACCCTTTCCTGACCCACTAGTGTATGGGGCAGCTCCTTAGAAACAGCAGGAAGATGACTCATTCAGATCTTAAAATCCAGGCTCTTAGTATTAAGTGGAAAACACAGGGTGCAAAATCATGTGTATAATCCATTTCTCACTGAAACAAAAGAGTAAGACCATGTCCATGTTTGCTTGTATTTGCATAAAAAGACTCTGGAATGATTGATAAACTAGCAGAAGTCACAACCTCAGGTTTGGGGTGAGGAGTGATTGTTAATGGGTTCAGGGTTTCCTTTTGGAATGATGAAAATGCTCTGGAATTAGGCGGTGGTGGTGATGACACAACTCTGAGTGCACCAACACTGTTGAATTGTACACACTGACAAGTGAGTACTGTGGTAAATCACATCGCATGTGAAATCTCTATCCAGCTGTCTAGGATGTCTTGAAGCAATATTTCATTTGGCTCTGAACCTCTGCAGGTATTTAACATGAGTTGAGTTACACTAGGCTTTGCCTCTCTCTAGAAGGGGCATCTATGGCCTGAGGGGCCCCCCACAAAGCTCTGTCCCTCAGAAGGTCTTCGTGGGTATCAGGTAGACGAGCCAGGGCAGGGGCTTGCCTCTGAGTGCTGTGTAGGGTCAGGGGGACCTGCCACATCCAGGGAACAGCTCCCCAGGATTCATGCTCAGGAGCTGTCTGTGAGGAAGACGAGAAGCATCTCATAGAACAGAGGCACTTGCCTTTTGGGAGCTCACCTACTGCTGGCCGGCCTCGCCTTCGAAAGGGCTGTGGTTGTGTCTGTGTGGGACTCAGCTGATGGGGGAGGCGCAGAGACTGGGGCCCTTGGTCGAGTCGGGAAGGGATGAGAACCTGGCTAACAGTCCCCTGGCCTCTTGGTGGTGCTTCTGTGCTCTTCTTGGAGAGGAAAGAAGACAGTTGGTTTGCCGTGCTGGCCAGGCCTGCACTGTTGAATGCCAGCCATGGGAATTGCTGAAGGAGGTCTGCTCTAAGTATGGGGTTTTCTGCCAGTGGTTATTTTCGGCTGTTTCAATTACAGTTGTCCCCTCCAGTAACCACTGTAGTGTCCCGTAAATACAGGCTGAATCACAGCCCCGGGCTGCGGAGCCAGGGCTGGAAGGGTGGACACGTGGATGGCCCTGCTCCTCCTGGAGGGAACGGTGACCCCATGAGGCTTGAGTGGCATCTCAGAGGCAGGAGATGGTATGGAATGTGACTCCATACCCACTGCTCTGAAGCTGAAATTGCTTTGCATTCAGGAGCCTGAGTGAGTGGGGTCTGACGCCTGTCAGACAAGCTGGATTTTCAGAAATGCCCAATCCCCATTCTGCCCTGGAAATCCAGTCCTGCTCCTGAGAGACCCTGTGTTTTCACTGGAAATTTCATGTTTCTTCTTATCTGCTTGCCTTTCTCCTACACCCTAAAGAAGATTAAATATGAGAGGGTGGGAAATGGGGAGAGCTCTTCACTGAGGTGACTTCCACGAAGCAGAGGGGCTGGGAAGGGCTGTCGAGTGGGGGCCTGAGCCAGGCTTAGCCGCCAGCACAGTGCATCGGGGCTGGTGAGATGAGACAGGGGTCTTTTGCTGCTTTAATCACTGGGGATGTCATGTCTAGACCGTGGGCCCGCACAGCAGCCCCAATCAGAGTTAAGGTTTGTGTTGAGGGCAGGAAGAAGGACCACTTGGACCCTCAGAATAGCTGGCATCTGTGCCCCATGGTTCTGGGCCTCTGGAAGTGTTCTGCCTGGCAGAACCAGACCAGCTCTGTCCTCTGGATGCCCAGTGGCGAGATGGGCCCAGGAGGGACGCTCATGCTCCAGGGCTCAGGGCTGGCTGAGTCTGGATGTGCGGCTTGGTTACACGTGGTTCGGACTTGGGTAGAGGCCCCACACAGTGGGAGGACTGACTGGGTCCAGGCTGTCTCACTGCTGATGCTGAGCCCTCTCAGTTCAGCTCCTTGTCTGAACTTTGAGTTTTTCACTCTAGCTCCCTTAGAACCACCACCATCCTCGACCTCCTGGGTCAGTCATGGTCCTCACCCTACCAGCCACGTGGCCCTGGCAGGTTACCTCATCTCTCTTGTGCCTCAGTTTCCACATCTGTTAAACCCCAGTTGCGAGGATTAAATATTTGGAAATCTTCAGAGCAGTGCCTGACCCCCTTAGGGCATCTTGTGAGTGTTAGCTCTTACCATCGCCATGGCACCTGGCTAGAAGTGTGATGGGGCCTGTGGGGATGGGAAGGGGGAGCAGAGCTGGGGGATGTGGTCATGGGGGTCCTGGCCTCTGAGCATCAAGAGAGGACGACTGGGCCTGCCATTCCCTTTAGCCCAACAGCACCAGCTGCTGCCCAGGACCCCCTTAGTGCAGAGTGGCATTGATCCTCCTCCTTGAGAAGAAGGAGCACGTAGTTCTCACACCACCAGCCTTTTGTGTCCTGCCCATGGAGCATGCATTCCTTCCACTCTGGAGCACAGCCGAAGAGCACTAAGGCCACACCCAGTGCTCTCTAGCAAGAGCCCATTGAGCTGAAACTGCACCGTCCCCTCCCAAAAGCAGAGCTGAGTTGAAGCCTGGGGTGGTCCTGTGTCTTGAGCTGGTCGCCAGGCAGCTCCACCATGTGAAGAATTCTAACTGGGCTTCAAGGCCGTTAAGTAACTTCTATTGGATTCTCCCTCCATTTCTTAAGATGGTTCTGAAGACCAGAAAAGATGAAAAGACATTGGGCATGAAGCAGATTTCACGGATTGAGGATAAATTTTTACTTTTTAAAAATAGTGGAAAGAATAGCAGCTACAAATGAAATACTTATTAGCACTTGATTACAGGTGTGACTAGGAGCTGTAGCTAAGGGTTGGCGCCCATGTTTGCACGTGTGTGCATGTCCTATTGTGTCCCCAGATCTGTGGTTGTGTGTGCCTGGAATAATTTCACCTCCTGGTGGTGTGACATTTAGAGAACTCTGGCTCCAAGTTTAGCTAGATGGGAAAGACAGTGGAAGTTAATTAATGTTCATTAAAATCAGTTTTAAAATCATTCCTTCCTAGTGCATCAAGCCTTAAGTCACCTTCTGAGGATATAATTGCCCGTTCAAAATGGATTTGTAAATGGAGACTCTGGCTTTGCCACCTGTGTGCTCCAGGGCACTGATTACTCATCCCCACAAAGCAGATCAGCATTTGCTAGACTTTTATTAATCAAGGTCAGTTGCTGGAAAATACCCAGGCCACCCACCTGAAGAGGGTGGGACCTTCTAGTTTATCATAGACCATGTGATTTCCTGGTACCACACCAGGAAGAACAGTCTCTCGTCTGACTGAGACTCACACCATCTGCACTTCCGGGCAGTCTCAGCACAGACAAGGTGAGGAAATAGCCAAGAACAAGCCTGGTCGAGTCGCCTGGGTTTATCTTCCTGGCTTTCGCCTCTGCCTTCCCACAGGCTGGCAGGGAGACCACTGTCTGACAAGTTCTTCATTCTGCCTGTGATCACTGTGCTCAGTCCACTCTACTGTCTCAGGACTTAATTCTGAGGTGGTCGCTGGGGGGGACGGAAGTCTCATGTCCATGGCCACAGGGAGAGGGTCTCAGCAGCAGTGAGGCCAAATGGAGGCTGTTTTCTAAGGCCCAGGGGGTGGGCACAGGCTCTCAGGGCTGCCTGAGGGGACAGAACACTGCTCCCTTGTTTCTTGATCATCCTTCTGGACTGTGTTGACTCTTAATTTTTGTCTTCTACAAAATAAGGGTAAATTTTACTTGTCAATTGCTTGTCTGACAAAAGTGCTATCAGAGTTGGTAACATTTCTCCAGAGAAGATACACAGATGGCCAACAAGCACATGAAGAAAGGCTCAACATCACTAATTATTAGAGAAATGCAAATCAAAATTATAATGAGGTACCACCTCACACTGGTTAGAATGGCCGTCATTAACAAGTCAACAAATAACAAATGCTGGAGAGGGAGCAGAGAAAATGGTACCTACACTGTTGGTGGGAACATAAATTTGTCCAACCACTATGGAAAACAGTATGGAGGTACCTCATAAAATTAAATAATAGAGCTACCATATGACCCAGCAATCCCACCCCTGGGCATATATCCAGACAAAACTATCATTGAAAAAGATATATGCACCCTATTCATCACAGCACTATTCACAATAGCCAAGACATGGAATCAACCTAAATGTCCATTGACAGATGAATGGATTAAGAAGATGTGGTGTATACACACACACACACACACACACACACACACACAATGGAATACTACACAGCCATGGAAAAGAACAAAATAATGCCATTTACAGCAACATGGATGAAACTAGAGACTCGCATACTAAGTGAAGTAAGTCAGAAAGAGAAAGACAAATACCATATGATATCACTTATATGTGGAATCTGAAATATGTCACAGGTGAACCTACCTCAGAACAGAAGCAGACTCACAGACATGGAGAGCAGACTTGTGGTTGTCAAGGGGAAGGGGGAGGAGTGGGCTGGACTGGGAGTTTGGGGTTAATAGATGCAAACTATTGCATTTGGAGTAGATACGCAATGAGATCCTGCTGTATAGCACAGAGAACTGTATCTTGTCACTTGTGTTGGAACATGATGGAGGATAATGTGAGAAAAATTATACATATATGTATCTGGGTCGCTTTGCTCTACAGCAAAAATTGACAGAACATTGTAAATCAACTATAATGGAAAAATAAAAATCTTAAAAAAAAAAAAAAGAAAGAATGTTAGCAAATTACGAAGCACTTCTGAGCAGCCAGGTCCTGTGTTTGCACAAAGCATCGTTGTAGCTGCAGACATGAGCAGGCTGCTTTCACTCACCTCTCTTCCCGGAGTCTGAAAGCCTAGACAGATGTTTAGGATCACCCTTCAAATTACTGCTGCTTGCTTTTGCAAAACCTGTGGTCCTCACCTTTGGCTCCTCAGAGACCTTCACAGAAACCAGAGTGACCAAAAGCTCCAGGTTTGTAACAAAAATAAAAGCAGTCCAAAATGGTCAGGAGGAAAAAGAGGCTTCAACAGAAATGAGTAGCCGTCATGTTCACAACACCATCAGTTCAGCTATGATGTGTGGCCAGGGATCTCCTGACCCTGCCTCTCATATACGTCCCATCCTGGGAAATGGGAACAGGGGAGCCTGTTTGGAAATGAACAATGTGAACCTACCCAGGATAAAGCGAGGTGTGTACCAGATAGTACAGTCAAGGCCAAAACCTTCAGGCTCTAATTCATTAATGTTGATTTTAGTCTAATTGGGGGAAAGAGAGCAGATTAAAAGTAGGAAAAAGATTCAAATCACTCACAAATCCCTTATTCTTTTTTTTTAATTTTTTTTAATGGTTTAAAATATCTATTTCTTTTTTTTTTTTTTGGTCTTAATCTACTTTTGTTTTTTTTTTTTTGTTTTTTTTTTATTATTTTCCCACTGTACAGCAAGGGGGTCAGGTTATCCTTACATGTATACATTACAATTACATTTTTTCCCCCACCCTTTTTTCTGTTGCAACATGAGTATCTAGACAAAGTTCTCAATGCTATTCAGCAGGATCTCCTTGTAAATCTATTCTAAATTGTGTCTGAGAAGCCCAAGCTCCCGATCCCTCCCACTCCCTCCCCCTCCCATCAGGCAAGTCTCTTCTCCAAGTCCATGATTTTCTTTTCTGAGGAGATGTTCATTTGTGCTGGACATTAGATTCCAGTTATAAGTGATATCATATGGGATTTGTCTTTGTCTTTCTGGCTCATTTCACTCAGGATGAGAGTCTCTAGTTCCATCCATGTTGCTGCAAATAGCATTATGTCATTCTTTTTTATGGCTGAGTAGTATTCCATTGTGTATATATACCACTTCTTCTGAATCCAATCATCTGTCGATGGACATTTGGGTTGTTTCCATGTCTTGGCTATTGCGAATAGTGCTGCAATGAACATGCGGGTGCACGTGTCTCTTTTAAGTAGAGTCTTGTCCAGATAGATGCCCAAGAGTGGGATTGTGGGGTCATATGGAAGTTCTATGTATAGATTTCTAAGGTATCTCCAAACTGTTCTCCATAGTGGCTGTACCAGTTTACATTCCCACCAACGGTGCAGGAGGGTTCCCTTTTCTCCACACCCCCTCCAGCACTTGTTATTTGTGGACTTATTAATGATGGCCATTCTGACTGGTGTGAGGTGGTATCTCATGGTAGTTTTGATTTGCATTTCTCTTATAATCAGCGATGTTGAGCATTTTTTCATGTGTTTGCTGACCATCTGTATATCTTCTTTGGAGAAATGTCTATTCAGGTCTTTTGCCCATTTTTCCATTGATCGATTGGCTTTTTTGCTGTTGGGTTGTATAAGTTGTTTATATATTCTAGAGATTAAGCCCTTGTCTGTTGCATCATTTGAAACTATTTTCTCCCATTCTGTAAGTTGTCTTTTTGTTTTCTTTTTAAAGGTATTCTGAGGTTGTAATATCTGGGAAAGTGCTAGGCTGGGAGCTCTACAGGCCATAACATTTCTTTTTCTTCCCTTGAAGCTGGAAGGAACCATTTTATTTGTTTAATAAAAACTTCATTGAGATATAATTCACCCATTTAAAGTGTGCTATTCAGTGGTTTTTAGGATGTTCACACAATTGTGCGACCATCACCACAGTCAATTTCAAAACATTTTCATCACCCCAGAAAGAAACCCTGAACCCAATAAGCAGTTTGTCCCTAGGCCCTGAGACCCACTGGTACGCTCTCTGTCTTTCCAGATTTGCCTCTTCTGGTCATTTCACATAAATGCAGTCATGCCATATGTGGTCTTTTGTGATTGGCTTTCTTTCACTTGGCATCTTGTTCTTGAGATCCATCCATGTTGTGTCCTGTGTCAGTACTTCATTCCTTTTTTATGGCTGAGTAATATTCTATTATATGGCTTGACCACATTTTTTTCATCCATTCCTCAGTGGATGGACGCTTGGGTTGCTTCCACCTTTTGGCTGCTGTGAACATTCATCGTATAAGTGTCTCTGTAGACATCTACGTTCAGTTCAGTATGGTGGTTCCTCAAAAGATAAAACTGGCATTACCACAAGACCCAGCAAGACCACTTCTAGAGATAATTGTACTTCTTTTCCCACCTGAATGGATGCCTTTTATTTCTTCTTGTCTAACCGCCCTGGCTAGAACCCCCAGTGCAGTGTAAGTACAATAGCAGATACTCTTGTCCCGTTCCTGATCCCGGCAAGGGGGGGAGCACCCAGCCTGACACCACTGACCATGAGGTTTGCAGTGAGTCTTCCTTGAATGTTCTTTTTCAGGTTGAAGACCTAGTGTTTCTTTTTTACATCAGGAGCAGATGCATCAGGAACAGATGCATCTTGTTCGTAAAAAGGACCAAAGAAAATAGAGCTACTTGACCACTAACATAGTTATAAAAAGAAAGTCCATTAAAATAAGAGTTAAAGCACTTTTAGCAGCGTCAACATTCAGGGCACACATGTCATTGGAATGACAGTTTCAGTCTGTATCTGTACTTGTGGTTTCCTTGTGTGTGCTTTCCTGAGTTAGGGAATTGAAACTTTATAACACAGCTCTATTCCGAGGATTTATTTTGTTGTATTTTCCATTCTTTTCATTTAAAAGTTGTATAAAAGGTCGTTAGGGCTGGTTTTGATAGAGAAAGGTCTTGGTTTTGCTAAATTCATATCTTGTGGTCTGGGGAACGTGCAGTGCTCAAGCCTAGGAATGTCTGCAGAAGCAAATGTGGGGTTTCTCTCAGCACAGAGATGGAGGTGGAAAACATACTGCCCTGGGGTGGGGGGCTTGCTCAGCTCCAAGTGGGGGTTGGCTGGGGCCCCTCTTTGCCTCCAGAGCCCCCTCTGCCTCTCTGACCAGGGCAGTGAGACTTGTCTGACTACAAGGAAAGGAGAATGGTGCTGGTGTTTTTTTGTCTTCTGGGTGTTTTAGGTTTTGTTTTTAGAAGAACCGGTGGGGGGACCAGCCTTCTTCTCCACTCCGCCTGTGTGTGGCTTTCCCCAAGCTCATTCGTGCTGTTTCCTAGGCTCGGCCCTCAGCCCGTTCCCGTCCATCCTCTGTCTCCCTGCCGGTGCTCCTTCTGATGGGGCTCACGGGGCTGGGCTGGGGTGCAGCACCTCCCCAGGGAGGACTCCTGCGACATCCCCAGACCCCTACACAGGCTGCCCACCCACTGGCCCCTCCAGAGGCCACATGGGGCAGAAAGAAGCCACAGAAGGGACTTCAGCTTTGAGGCATGTGCCACCTTCACCCGAGTATCCAGCCCCACATCCAGAACGTAAAACTGTGATGTTGGGTTAAAATGTCTCCCTGAATGTTTGTCCTGCCCAAACAATAATTTTGTAACTTTTTAAGAGTTTTGCAAGTGTTAAAAATGTGCTTTGTCCAAGGGACTGCCGTTGTGGAATAGGCCATCACCTCCCATACAATTTCTAGAGAATTGGAAAAAGTGTCAGATTAGCACCTTTTTTTCTCTGTGAAAGCTATCTTTATGCAGTTTGCGTTTGTCCTCAGAACACACTGGCCAAAAACATTACCTTCAAGTGTGAATTAATTGTGCATATGTTCAGATATTATTGGAAATAAATTCAGAATTAAGGTATCTAAACATAGAAAATCAATTCCTCAGTCAGTAATAGAGACAGGTAAATGTATTTATTATCAGAAGAAAAGCTAGTCGTTTTCTAAGTGAAGTTCCAAAGTCTAGAACTGGACACAGAACATGTTCTTTGGCCCCTTACCCTTACCTGTTGCATGAGTATCTGCCTCTCCTAGAGACAGCAGGGGAGGGGCAGAGGAGGGGCCACAAGGGGCTGCCACTTCTCTGAGCCCCTCAGCAAAGGCAGCTGAGATGGCCCAGGTGTTCTGGGAGAGGGACACAGCATCTCAAGGCCAAAGGCAACTGTCAAGTTGCAGACACAGGAGGGCTTTGAATGCTCTGTGACCCCTACTTCCAGCTTCAGGTTCCCTCCTAACAAGGGGATGAAAATGAGTGGAGTTTGTGAGAACTCCAAGCTTCTCACTGCAGCATGCATGTGGTCTGGGTCTGGTAAAGATGCAGGTTCCACTGGGCTGGGCAGGTCTGATTCCACCTCTCTGGGACAGCTCCACAGACTAGCCTCTCGGGAGACCCAGAGCCTGCTTCCCTCGTTCATTCTGCCCAAGGAGGGAGCGAGATGAGGCCCCCATTGCCAAAACCAGGAGCAGGAGACAGCTCCCAGAGGCAAGAGGCCAGGCCTGCTGTCTCAGCCTGCTGTGGGCCCTGGCTGTGCCAAGCAGCTCTGGGTGAGTGGGGTGTTATAGTGGGTGGGGGACGCTGGAGTAGCAGGGTACCTCTTCCAGGAGTCTTCATGTGCCCAGTCAGAGCCCAGCACCATTGGGGTGGGTCCTCAGAGGGCGGTCCAAGCTCATAGGCATTCAGAGCACTGCCCCCTGTGGTCCCCTGTATTCTCATGGCTTTCCCAGGAGATGGGGTGCAGAGTGGGCAGAAGACAGCCACAGACCAGTCACTTGGCTATGCCAGCTCGTCGACTGCAGATGACACCCAGGTCTGCCTCCCTTCTTGGTCTTATGTCTGCCCCATAGGGTTGCCTGCTGGCCCACGTCGTCCCCATCACACGGACATTGTGCCTGCTTCCCCAGCTTGCACCCCATGAACTGGTTTCTAGTGCTGACAGTGGCCTAGTCATCCTCTGGCTCGCTCTTTGTTTGGGGTCCTGGCAGCAGGGACCTCTGAGGCACGCAGCAGGATCTGCCCTTCACGGAGTGTGAGGAGGAGAAAGGGCTCAAGACAGTTTTGATCTGACTGCTGAATTTGGGGAGGAGGTGTCTGTCTGTGTGCACTTTGTGGGGGGGGGATGCTTTTCTCCTCTGAGACGTTCCTTGACGCCAGAGGCCTGTGGGCATCCTGGGCACTCAGAGCGGCATCTTAGCCGATTCCTGGTGCCAAGTGTGTGATGCTCGGGACATCACCCCAAGTATGATGTCCACCTCAGGAGTGTGCGGGACAGGGCCACATGTGGAGGGTTGAGGCCACAGCACTGTGAAACCAGTGGCCAGCCCAGAGTCCAGTGGGGCTGTCTCCCTGCCTCCCTGTGTCTGACCTGGCATGCTTGGCCCGCACTGCAGGGCCTGGTATCAGGGCCTGGTCCTTGGAGTGCCTGACCACAGACAGACCCTCTGGGCTATGGCCTCCCCTCCCACCAGCCCAGGCTGGCTCTCCTGTGACCGTGTTCTCACATTGCGGTCACCCAATAGGTTCAGTCAGGCCTTGGACAGCCTGGCTCTGCAGTGTGCCCGGCAGGTGTTCTCACCTGCGGCTTTACTGACACTTGGGCCAGGGAACTCCCTGCTGTGCATTGTGGAGTATACCTCTTGGCACTGCTGGCTCCCACCCACATGTTGCCAGTAGCACCGCCAGTAACGACAACCACAAACATCCCACCATTGCCATGTGTCCCCTCGGGGTCAGGAACCTCTGCTGTATGTCATGGCTGTTCCCTGCGTCAGATGTCATTTTCTGTGCTCTGTTGAGAAAGGGGCTGTGCTCTGGGGCTAAGGGTCTGGCCTCCCCAGGAAAGGCTGGCCCTGGGGTCTCAGACCTGTGGGATGTGGACTGAGGTGAGAGGAGCTGGACCAGGCCTGCTTCTTACAAAGATGGAGAGTCCCCATCACACTGAGTACACCTGTCAATGTGATGTGACAGACACAAGTAAGAAGGTGGGTGGACCTTCTGGAAACTTCTGGAGGCAGCTCCTCCAGGTGGTGTATTTTTTACAGGAGGGGGAAAAAACACAGAGTAAGCAAAGAACCTGAACAGAATTGCATCCATTGGATTGTTTTGTCTGTGCTGTCTGTATATTGCCTGTGCTGCTGTGGTTTCTAAACCTATGCTGCTACTTAACTGGCTGGGTTTTTTTTGTATTTTGACGTACCTTTTTTTGAAACACTAAAGTTCTTAAAATGAAACTTAAAATCTACTGTACAGTAGAAAATTGACAAAACACTGTAAACCAGCTATAATGGAAAAAATCAAAATCATTATAAAATTTAAAAAATCAAAATAAAATTGAAAAAACAAAAACAAAAACAAAACCATCTGCTATGCCTGGCTATGGGGATGGTTCCCAGCTTTGCCGCAGGTTAACCTCATGACTCCTAGGCCCTACCCAGAGACAAGCTGAGGGGGGCCTGGTACCCATGTTTCCAGGGCAGCCAGGGTGCAGATGGTAGTCCAGAGGTCCTTCCCACTCACAGGGCTGCTGGGGAACTCATGTGGGACGAGAGTCCCACTCCCCCAGGAATAGAGCTGAGCTGCATATGACCCTGCTGGGAACGCCCCCAGCAGGAGCTCAGGTCAGCAGGGCTGTGCCTTTAAGCAGAGTGAACTCCAAGCTCTGAATGAGGGGCTGGCCCAGCCAGACCTTCGTGTCACTTATGCACATGACACTTAACTCTCCTTTCTGCTGCGCTCAGCAGACCCCTGGACTCTCATTTACCTCTGCTTCCCCACTCAGGGAGGGGCCACCTGGGCTCAGCTCTGCCAGCCGGGCAGACACCTCATCACACCTTCTCAGAGGCCCTCCAACTCACCTTGTCCTTGTTGGAGCCTCAGTGCAGCTTCCTCAGTCCTCATATCACAGGAACATCTGTGTTCCCAACCAGAACGCAAGCAGCATAGGCCCATTTTGGAATTTGCCTTACCCAAACCGTTTGCTCTAATGCGATGGTGTCTGGGCATTATGCATTCCACGTGATGGCAGTGACCACCAGGCTTCAGGGGTACTCACTGGACACAGGTAACCCATGGCATTGGTGCCTGTCATAGTGCTCACTCAGCCAATGAGAAAATGTGGCCTTGGATCTGAAGCAGTTGCCCAGGGTGCTATGAGTGCTGGGGTACCTGAGGCTGAACTAAAGAAGGCCCAGAGAAAGGAGCCTGCAGAGCAAGACCTGCCAGGTGGGATATGGGGAAGGGCAAGTGGGGCATTCGTGGGGTTCTCCCACCCCTGTCAGCCCTTCTGCAGTGATGTTGAGGCCCGCCACTTGTTGAGGGAAGGACACAATCCTGGCGAGGAAAGGAATGTTCTCCTGCGATGGCCGAGGGGGCGGGAGGCGTGTTGCTGCAGCCCGGGACACGCGAGCCTGGCTGCAGAGGGATGACTTCATCCTGCCCCGGCCCTGCTGTGTGTCTGAGGCTGCTTCACTGAGACACACCTGAGTGATTTCAGCTGCCGGGATTACGGAGTAAAACTGTTCCCGTCTAGTTAAAAATATGACTGCGGACCTCCTTCTGGGCCCTCCCTGCTGGGCCTGGCCAGGCGGCTGGGAGGTTTGGCAAGAAGTCCTCCCACGTGGGCTTGAGGCAGGACTGGCGAGTTCTGATTGGTGCTTTGTGATCAGCCCCCTTTTGTGGCTTCTGCAAAAATGTAGGAAATTGGGTGGTTGGCTCTGGCTTTCCCTTGACTCGGCATGTTCTTTATTAACCGTCCGCCTAAGTTGGGTTCATCCTCCTTGCTCGTCTTCCCAAGAAGAGGACCGAATGGCATGAAACCTTAAGGCTGTTTTGGAGTTGACGCAGTCCTCTGTGTGGGAGAAAGGTATTGGAGCCAAGGAAAGGCAGGCAGGCTTGGGCTGGGGAAAGACATTCAAGGAAACCACGCTGGATCCCCCAAAACGCTGTTCCTCACCCGCTTTGTCTTCTCTTTGATCTGTGTCCCCTTTGAGCAGCATAGAGCAGTTAAGCCAAGTTCCAGGCACGTACCCCTCCGCCAGGTTGCGTCTCCACCCACCTACGTTGTAGACTTTTGTTTCCTGCCCTGTGTTACATATGCCCCGCGGGGCTGGGTGAGAAGATTGTGCTCAAGACGATGCACCTTCAGACTCTGAGTGCTCCACCCCTGCTCCACGGAGAGGAGAAGGGGAGACAGCAGAGCTCCCCATGCACCGTGAGGAGACCTCACCAGAACCCCTACTCCCCACCCCACCCCACCCCCGCCTCCACATGGCACCCTGAGGGCCGACCGACCGCAGCCCCCAGAAGCGTGAGCAGTGCTGTCATTTTAAACCACCCAGTCTGTGGTGCGTGTTACAGCAGCTCCAGCGAAGGCAGTAAGTTCCCAGTTCTGCAACAAAACAGTTACTGAAGTGTCACTCTGTGTGTTTGCTGTATTTGGTATCATGATGGTTCCTTTTACTTGTCAACTGGATTGGCCGAAGGGTTGCCAAAAGAGCTGATAAAACCTTACTTCTGGGTGTGTCTGTGAGGTGTTTCCAGAAGAGCTGAGCATTTGAATCAGTGGTCTGAGTAAAGCAGTGGTATGAGGACCCAGTCATTTGGGACCCAAATGGGAAAGGGGGCAAAGGAAGGGTAGGTTCTCTCTTCTGGAACTGGATCATCTGCCTTTCCCTGCCTGCGGGAACTGGTTCCCTGGGCCTCCAGCTTGCCTGTGGCTGTGGGACTCCATGGCCAGAGCCAGTTCCCATGGTAAATCCTCTCCCATTTGGGCTGGATGTGCCCTGTCAGCTCCATTGCTCCAGAGAATCCCTGCCCCCCAACGCAGATAGGTCTTAGTTGCACTAAACAATGAGAAAGTGTGCATTGGACTATTACTAGGAAGGGGCAGGATTATCGGGGCATTTTCTTGCTGTTTGGGGTATTTAATCCATTTGATCCTACCTGTTTACTGATCTGCTCCCAACACATGCCGAGCACTTTCTCTGAGCCAGCAGAAGTTAGTGTGTTTGTGATGCTCCCTTCACTTCTCCAAGTGCCTCACACTTCTTCCTGCCTCCAGAGCAACACAGCAGTCAAGCAACTGGGCCTCTCTAGACCTAACACTGCTGCCTCTGACCTCAGGTTTCCTGTCAGTCAAAGAAAGGTACACTGGGCCTCAGAGCCATGAGGACTAAGGAGGAAGGGTTGGGAAGCTCTTACCTGCCTCTGCTTCCTATACAGGGAAGTCACCTAGAGTGGCTAATAGCTCGCCCTGGGCTGACCAGGCTGAACCAAGGACCGGCTCCTCCCATGTCCTGCAGCTTAATGCTTCACTCTCCTTTTTTTTTTTGGTCTTTTTAGGGCCACACCCAAGACCCCAGGTTAGGTATCAAATTAGATCTGTAGCTGCTATGCCACAGCCACAGCAACATAGGATCTGAGCCGAATCTGCGACCTGCCCCACAGTTCACAGCCACGCGGGATCCTTAGCCCACTGAGCGAGGCCAGGGATCAAACCTGTGTCCTCGTGGATCCTAGTCAGATTCATTTCTGCTGAGCCATGAAGGGAACTCCCACTTCACTCTTCTTGACCTCAGGGATCCTGTCAGCAACTTGGACCTGGAATCTCAATGGAGAATTCCAGGTGCTGCCCAGAACTAGCAGCACAGGAGTTCTTCACCTTGGGCTTTGAAAGTCTCCACAAACCCTTCGAGAAGTGATCCAAACATCTCCCAAAACTTGGGCGTGGCTTCTCTTTGGCAGAGAAAGGTATTTCAGTGTTGACTTCATTTTTATTTTGAGGAATCTTCAAGACAGATCCATTGTCTGAGGAGACTTTTACCAGAAAAGAAAAAAGAAAAAAAAGTTGATCTGAGTCATCTCCATGAACTTGTTCAGCAGTTCAAAGCAACTGAGGAGGTGTACACCTCCCTCATCTGAAGCTGGGGAAACTGGGAGCTGAGCTCCAAGCTAAACTTTTTTTTTTTTTTTTTGGCTTTTTAGGGCCACACTTTCAGCATATGGAAGTTTCCAGGCTAGGGGTCCAATTGGAGCTACAGCTGCTGGCCTACACCATCACCACAGCAACACTGGATCCGAGCCACATCTTTGATCTAATCCCCAGCTCACAGGAACGCCAGATCCCCAATCCACTAAGTGAGACCAGGGATCAAACCCGCATCCTTGTGGATACTAGTCAGATTCGTTTCTGCTGTGCCACAATGGGAACTCCTAGAAGAGAGTATTTTCAAGTCATGTATTTTGTAAGAGACTTGTATACAGATTATTAAAACATTCTCATCAACTGAAAAAAAAAAAAAAAAAAGGAACAAACCAGGAGTTCCCTCCTACTGTGGTGCAGTGGGTTAAGGATGTGGCATTGCTACAGCCTGTGGCATAGGCTGCAGCTGTGGCTCAGGTTCAATCCCTGGCCTGGGAACTTTGATATGCCTCAGGTATAGCAAGAAAAAAAAAGAGAGAGACCAATTGAAGTGGGTGAAGGATCTGAGTATACATTTCTCAAAAAAAAGAGATGTGCAGAAAGCACATGAAAAGATGAAAGACAGATAAAAACAAATATGGAGAAACTGGAACCTTCAGGCACTACTGATGGGAATATACAGTAGTGCAGCCACTGTGGAAAACAGTTTGGTGGTCCCCCCCCTGCCCCCACAAAGTTTAAATGTATAGCTACTGTATGACCCAGCAGTTTCACTTCTAGCTATCTACCCAAGGTAAATGAACATAGAGAACTTATATATATGTCCACACAAAAACATTCATAGCAGCATAATTCACAATAGCCAAAAACTAGAAATAACCCACATGTCCCTCCAGGATGAGTGGATTTTTAAAATGTGGTCTCTCTATACAGTGGAACAGTATTCAATCATGGAAAGAAATGATGCACTGACCGATGCTACAGTGTAGATGAGCTTGAAAATACTGTCCTCAGTAAAAGAAGTCAGACACAAAAGACCACTTTTTTTATTTATATTGAGTGTCCAGAAATGGCAAATCTAAAGGGACAGAGGGAGTTCCCATTGTGGCGCAGTGGTTAATGAATCTGACTAGGAACCAAGAGGTTGTGGGTTTGATCCCTGGCCTTGCTCAGTGGGTTAAGGATCCAGCATTGCCGTGGGCTGTGGCGTAGGTCACAGAGGCCGCTCGGATCTCATCTTGCTGTGGCTCTGGGTGTAGGTCAGTGGCTACAGCTCCGATTGGACCCCTGGCATGGGAACCTCCGTGTGCCAAGGGAGCAGCCCTAGAAAAAAGGTAAAAAGACAAAAAAAATTAATAAATAAAGAGACAGAAAGTAGACTGGTATTTGCTTGGGGCTGGATGGCATTACAAAGTACAGTGTTTCTTTTTGGGGTGATGAAAATGTTCTGGAATTAGAAAGTGGTGATGTTTTCACAGCATGGTGAATGAATATAATATAAAAAAACTCAAAAAAAAAAAAAAAAAAAGGGAGTTCCCGTCGTGGCACAGTGGTTAACGAATCCGAATAGGAACCATGAGGTTGTGGGTTCAGTCCCTGCCCTTGCTCAGCAGGTTAACGATCCGGCATTGCCGTGAGCTGTGGTGTAGGTTGCAGACGCGGCTCGGATCCTGCGTTGCTGTGGCTCTGGCGTAGGCCAGTGGCTACACCTCCGATTAGACCCCTAGCCTGGGAACCACCATATGCCGCGGGAGCGGCCCAAGAAATAGCAAAAAAAAAAAGACAAAAAAAAAACTCACTGAGTTCTACATTTTTTTCAATGGTTTAAATAGTGAATTTTATGTTACATGAATTTTGTCTCAGTTTAAAAAAACAAACAAACAAAAAACAACCCTTTTTAGGCCAAATGCACTGGGAATCCAATTCCCTCGGGCTGGTGAAGCAAACAGCTGGGCAGTGCTTGTTTCATGGACCACTTAGAGCTCTTTGCTGACTGCTCCCACCCCCATAGATTGGGGCAGTGATGGGGGCCTGGAAGCTCCTCTGTCTTAGAGGTTTTCTTGGGGAGAGTGGAAGCACCCACCCAGGGTGATGACACCTTCTAGCTGTGTCCGTGCCCACCTGTCTGACGGCTTCATGGAGAACAGGTGGGCACAGCCTGAATCTTCCCTGAAATTCTGGTGGGGAAAAGATACACTGAAGTGCTGATAGTGGTAACCTAGGAGTGGGCTTCCGGCTTTGGGGGTTTTTTAATTAGTTTGCTTCCATTTTTTTCTATAATGAATATGGATGATTAGGGTTCACATTTTTTTTTGTCTTTTTTTTTTTTTTTTTTTTTTGCTATTTCTTGGGCCACTCCCTCGGCATATGGCGGTTCCCAGGCTAGGGGTCGAATCGGAGCTGTAGCCACCGGCCTACGCCAGAGCCACAGCAATGCGGGATCCGAGCCGCATCTGCAACCTACACCACAGCTCACGGCAACGCCGGATCGTTAACCCACTGAGCAAGGGCAGGGACCGAACCCGCAACCTCAAGGTTCCTAGTCGGATTCGTTAACCACTGCGCCACCACGGGAACTCCAGGGTTCACATTTTTAACAGAAGGAAATAATAGATAGCCAGAGCCAAAATAAGATTCTTAAATGGTTCCAGTGAAGATTTAAACTCTCTTCTGCTGCTTTCTTCCTTGTGTATACTGTGTGTCAGAACCAGCAACACAGTCTCCTTGCTGTGGATTTTTTTTTGGGGGGGGTGCGCATTCTAGACACAGGGTCCTAAGTAAGTTAAGAATTCTCTGCCTTAGTTACAGAAAACATTATCTAGGGGTAACCATTATAGCTGACCCTCTGTGTCCATGGGTTTCACATCTACATTTTAACCAACCAAGTATCCAAGGGGATTCAGATTTGGAACCCATGGATACAGAGGGCCAGCTGTACCAGGTCATTTTACGTAAGCAGCTTGAACATCGTGGATTTTGGTGTCCACAGGGGGCTCTGGAACCAAGGAATGGATATTGAGGAATGACTGTACTTTGTTTTGTTTTCTTGGTTTTTCAGTCAAAAGAAAACTTGTTGTTAAGCACCCATCCAGCTCCCAGCCTCTCTGAAGCTCAGAATGGAGAAAAGTTTATTTTGAAAGAATCTGTTTTAAAGTAAGAGGGAAGGCGAGCTGGAGGGCTGGGTGTCTTCTTAGTGAGGTTTTCTCCCCAAACGAGTCCCTGATTGAACACTCTTGCCTCTTCCCCATCCCTTTCGTCTGTGACAAGTCAGAGCTGACTCTCTTCCTCCTCCTTCTGAGCTCTTGATGGGCACCTGCATCCCTGCCTGTTTCAGGTTCCTTTGGCTCTCTGTGCACACCAAGTGGATAGGTGTGTCTCAGCCCACCTGCTGGGGGGCTGCTGTTCTTCACCTGAATACTGCAGGGTATCCCTTTGGACCAGTCCCCTGCTTGGCAGATATAAGACCTAGGGTTCTAGTCCACTTCAGGATGAGTTACAACTAAGTTAGTACTGCTAATAATAAAGGACTGAAGATTTTTAGAGTTTACCAGAAAGAGTGGATCCATAGATATGACTATAAGGACACTTTATCACTCAGCCAGCTTTGGGGGAGGGGGTTATAGCCGCCCTGAGGCTCTTGGCCCTCTCACCACCCAACCCAGATGGGGAGCTGGTCAAAAGTCACTGGCCCTGCCTCCCAGCACCACCGGCTCCCAAGCTGAGGAGTGGGCCCTGCTGTAGACGGAGGCCATTGCCCAGGACCAAGCCTTGCTGACCACTGTCTATGACTTGGAACTTGGTCAACCCAGAACCAGCCTCTAGGTGAGATAATGCTAGTTGAGCTTAACTGGTGAAGCCAGAGGGGAGGTAGGAGGGCAGGTGGGCAACTGGCAGCTTGGTGGTGGGGGGTAGGGGAAGGAGGCCAAAATACTTAAGAAAAAATAAGTGACTGGGAACAAAAAGCAAGCATAGAAGATACCTCTGTGCTAGTTAAAAATGGCTCTTGTAACCTGAGAAGCAAGAGCCCTAGAAAATGGCTCTAATTCCTGGACCACTGTCAAGAGACCCAGGGACCCTGGGTCCTGGCACCACATAACCACTGAGAAGGCCCCACCCCAAGGAGCCCTGCCTCTGTGCCCTCCTTCCACACCCCTGACCCTGGTCCTCGAGGGGTCACTGTGGCTGGTGCTATCTGTGCCATCTGCAGCATGGATATGCCTCCCCTCATCCCCCCAGATGGGCCTCAGTGATCCAGAACTTCCAGGCTTCCCCAGCTAGAATAATCATCAGATAAGCTTAGGCACATGCCAAGTGTCCATGCCCAACCCTCCAAGGCCCTGCTTGTGCACCTGAGTGATAGCAGGCACTGCAAGTCAGGGAGATGCCACTGGCAGGTGTCACACCCTGAGGCAGCACAGCCAGCCTCCTTCCCAGAAAGGGCTGACATGCATGCTTACCTTCAGTGATAACCTTTGGGAGGGGACCTGGGACCCTAGGCCATTGATCCTGGGGTAGGCTGACTCATTTTGGAGCAGGAAGACACAGACTGATAGGTGATAGGCGAGGAAAACTGGTGGGGGTAGGACAGAGCATCTGGAGGTGACCCTGTCTGAGTGCCTGCAGCCCAGCAGACCAGATGAGCTAGGACTGCAGAGCTGGGTGCATGGGGGGTGGCCCTCTGGGGGTCCTGGTCACGGCCAGGAGTGGCCCTTCCACTCTATGAGTTCACCTGGGGGCACTGAGGGGAAAACAGAGTCAGGAGACGGGCCGTAAAGCTTCACGACAAAGTTTGTGGGGAGAGAGGAAACTGCAGGAGTTTTGGATTCTTTTGTGTTTTTCAACTTATGTGGCAAATTTTTTAAATGTTGACATTTCCAATGTCTTTAAGAATAAAATCTTGTTCTGACTTGTGTTTTGATCGAGTGGTGCAGTTCTTCCGGAATGTTTTTTGTACATGTCTGCATGTTTGTTTAATTATGGGAAGGGGAGCTATTTGGCCTTAACTACCCTTGGACAAGCTAAGACTAGAAAAGGTGTTTTCACACAGCCAGGCTGAGGGCTGATTGAAGTAGTCCTGTGTGAGTTTCCCATCGTGTGGTCTCACTGAGAGGGAGAAGTGTAGTCTCCTGCCCCCTTCCCCCTCCCCACTCCCCCACATCCCTCTCTCTCCTCTCACACTTTGTTTCTAGAATTTTTTTTATTTCTAGAATGCTTTTTTGGTGGCACCACTTCCTGTACCTCAGCCAGGCGCTTCCCCCGACAGCCACATGGCAGATGCACAGCAGCTCTCTTGTAACCCTGATAGCAAGCAAGTCAGGCTCATAGTAAGCTCTTACTTCTTCTCTTCATGATGCTCTCAAGTCGGCTAACTGTTCTGGGAGGGAAAGAGACCTGCTCAACTTGTCCTGAGGAACAGCAGCAGTGGCAGCAGGACCGGAGGACAGTGGGGGCCAGTTTACTGGGGGGAAGCAGGGAGCCTGCAGCCCTGGGCTAATTCCGTAGGAAAAGCCAAGAAGGCCCCACTAAGCTCTGGGGCAGAGGCTGTCCTCCAGGGCAGAATGGCACCGTGGTTTCTGTCCTCTAGGGCAGAATGGCACCGTGGTTTCTGCATCTGTCTGGTGCTTCCCCCACCCCCTGAGCAGTTATAAGAGGGGAACATGTGGGTGGAGCAGGGCATGCAGGGCTCGGGGTGTCCGGATGCTGAGGTCCGGCACAGCACCTGCCTACCACCCTCTGCTCTCCTGGCCTCCCCTCTCTGCAGGGACCCCCAGCTCTGCAGAACATGTTCCCGGGATGTTTCTTTGTAGGCCAGTGCTGTGTACCACCTGCAGGCACACAAGAGTACTCCTGGGATTCAAATTAAAGCTACATGGGTCGTGTTTTCTCATATTTGCTTTCATCGTGAAGCCCTGGCTGAGTGCAATTCAGACTGTAAGCACTGGCAGTATATGCCAGGTGTTGCACTGGCCCACTGGCCTGGCGGCTCACATCTGGGCATCTGCTTTAAGGCAATAGAGGAAGGCACAGCCATCTTGTTGTTATTTATGAGGCTAAAAAGTGATCTAATTACAAAAGACAAGTTAGATAAATTCAGGCATGTATTGGCATCTTATGTAGTCTTTAAAAGTATCTCAAAGCAGGGAGTTCCCTTCGTGGCTCAGTGGTTAACGAATCCGACTAGGAACCATGAGGTTGCAGGTTTGATCCCTGGCCTTGCTCAGTGGGTTAAGGATCTGGCGTTGCCGTGAGCTATGGTGTAGGTCACAGACTCAGCTCGGATCTGGCATTGCTGTGGCTCTGGTGTAGGCCAGCAACAATAGCTCGGATTAGACCTCTAGCCTGGGAACCTCCATACGCCACGGGTGCGGCCCTGAGAAAGAAAAAAAAAAAATAGTATCTCAAAGCTAATACTACAACATAAATGGGAAAAGCATCACAGCAGGCACATTGCATGAGCCACACAAACATACAGGGAAGCAACACTTAAAAGTCATAAAGATCATCCCAAACCATGGGGCCAGATGATTTTGGTCCTGCATGTGTACAGTGAGCATGTATTGTTTCTGAAATCAGAAGAAAGCACAGCCACCACCCAAAAGAGCAGTGGTGGGGAAAACAAGTGTCCTCCCTGACACAGACTCCTCCAAATTCTGCCCAGGGCAGAGCTGAGGGCCTGACCTCTGCTGACGGGCTCAGACCAGCTTTCCTTCGCACAAGGGGGAGCTGTGGCAGTGGTGGTAGTTCACCCCCCAATCCGGTCTGGGTCAGTGGGGACTCCGGGCATGGATGAGGCATGACCACTCAGATCACAGGCTGTCAGAGACCACTCTGCAGGAGGTGATGGTCATTCCTGCGCCTGAGGCTGCACCTCCTCGTGGCCCTGGCCCTGCTCTGGCTACTGTGTTATCCTGACAGGCTAGGCTTTTTGGGGACATGTGTCCCTCTCATGTAAGTGGAAACAGCCAAGGCCCCTCCTTCAGTGGACGAAGCTCCCATAAAGCGCAGGGCAGACCGGCTCAGGCACCAATCAAAATCCCTATTCCCTGTTCTTCCTTCTGTGATGCTTGCTACCTGTTCAGATCAGCAGAACCTCAGGAGCCAAGCAGGAGCCATGTTGTTAGGGACAGCTCTCCAGGAGGCCTCGCTTCTGCAGAATAAATGGCAAGAATGGCACTCGCTATTTCCTGGGCCCATGGCCTGGTCCTGATGGCAGATTAGGGACCGTGGTGTGTGTGTCCCCAGGTGAGCCCTGGGGATATCCGTGTGGGCACAAAAAGCCAAGTGTCACGTGGAGCTCTCCATGGGGTTGGACCCTGAAGTTGCTTCAAGGAAAAAAGGCAGGAAGAGCACCACGTTCCCCCAGGGGGAAGGGGGAAGCTGAAGTTAAGAGACTGCCTGGCCAGACCCCAGGCTTTTCTAACTAAAGAAACAGGCCTGCTTTCCTGGTCTCCCCGCAAAAGGTTTTCCCTGGTCTGTGGAGCCCCTTGGTGATTCTCTGCCACTGCATCCTGTCCACTCCTTCCTCGGACCCTTATCTTGGGATGGCTCACTGTCCAGTCTGCCCCATGAGGTCAGGGACCACATGGAGAGCGCCTGACTCTGAAGGACTGAGAGCCGGGCCACTTTCCCCTGTGCCTCCGCAAAGTCTAAATAACTCTGAACTGAGTGAATGGGTTGCCAGGAGTCAAATGGCAAGTGTTTTCCAGTTAAACCCCTCATTTACATTAATTCAGCAAGCAATTACTCTGTAATGTTCAAACTTGCTTTGACTTCCCGGTCAGCTCCTGTCCTTAAAAATGGTGAAATAAACATCTAAGCCTGCTCCCAGGTACTTATGACATGGTGGCGTTCCGTGGACATCTTCGAGGCCTGTGCTGGTGCAGCAGGGGCCTGGGGTTGCCAGCAGCACAGGCAGCTCCTTCCTTGCCCTGCATCTGCCACCACCTCCCCGCCCCCCGCCCCCCATCAGCATTTCCCTGGTGTGGTGATGGGAAGTATCTTTTCATATGCTTATTTTTCATCTGCGTATCTTCCTTGGCGAGGTGTCTGTTCACCCCTTTTGCCCATTTTTGTCTTTTTGTGTGAGTGTGTGCTTTTGTCTTTTTAGGGCTGTGTCCAAGGCACATGGAGGTTCCCAGGCTAGGGGTCTAATCAGAGCTGCAGCTGCCAGCCTATGCCACAGCCACAGCAACACCAGATCTGAGCCATGTCTGCGACCTACAGCACAGCTCATGGCAACACCAGATCCTTTAACCCACTGAACAAGGCCAAGTATTGACCCACATCCTCATGGATCCTAGTTGGATTTGTTAACTGCTGAGCCATGATGGGAACTCCCCTTTTGCCCATTTTTAAATTAGGTGGTTTTCTTACTGTTTTGTTTTCAGAGTTCTTTATGTACTTTAGATACAAGTCCTTTATCAGGTATGTGTTTTGAAAATATTTTCTACCAGTTTTGTGGGGGTTTTTTTTCCCCCATTCTCTTAACTGTGTCTTTTACGGAAGATTTTATTTTAACAAAGTCCCATTTATGCATTTTTTCTTTCATGGATCATGCTTTTGTTGTTATATTTAAAATCTCAATGCCAACCCAAGTTTACCTAGATTTTCTCTGCTGTTGTCTTCTAGGAGTTTTATGGTTTCACATTCACGTTTAGGTCTATGGCCCATTTTGGGTTAGTTTTGTGAGGAGTGTGAGATCTGGGTCTGGATTCACTTTCTGGCGTGTGGACATCCAACTATTCTAGCACCATTTGTCAAAGAGTCTCTCCATTCACTGTGTCACCTTTGCTTCTCTGTCAAAGACCAGTTGACTCTGTTCATGTAGGTCTATCTCTGAGCTCTCAATTGTGTTCCATTGATCTGCTTCTCTATTGCCTCACCAATACCACACTATCTTACTTTTTGGTAAGTCTTGAAGTCAGGAAGTGTCATTACTCCAACTGTGTTCTTCTCCTTCAATATTTCATTGGCTGTTCTGAGTCCTTTCACTTTTGTGTATAAACTTTATTTTGTGTGTGTGTGTGTATAAACTTTAAAATCAATTTGTTGACATCCGCACAATAAAATGTTTACTTATACTAAGGGAATAAGTTGTTTTATGTGTTTCCTTATATGTTAAGGCATTTTTTCCTATTCATAATAGACAGTTTAGGGTTTTAGTTGGGGGGTGCTAATCTTTATTACTGCTGAGATTTTTTTTTAATTTTATGATTTTCATTTTTTCCATTATAGTTGATTTACATTGTTCTATCAATTCAATTTCTGCTGTATAGCAAAGTGACTCAGTCATTCACACACACACACACACACATATATATATATATTCTTTTTCTCATATTATCCTCCATCATGTTCCATCACAAGTGACTGGATATAGGTCCCTGTGCTATACAGCAGGATCTCATTGCTTATCCACCCCAGATGCAATAGTTTGCATCTACTAACCCCAGACTCCCAGTCCATCACACTCCCTCCCCCTCGGTAACCACAAGTCTCTTCTCCAAGTCCATGAGTTTCTTATCTGTGGAAAGTTCATTTGTGCCATATATTAGATTCCAGATATAGGTGATACCATATGGTATTTGTCTTTTTCTTTCTGACTTCACTTAATATGAGAGTCTCTAGTTCCATCCATGTTGCTGTTTTGTTCTTTTTTATGGTTGAGTAGTATTCCATTGTATATATGTACCACATCTTCCTAATCCATTCATCCATCAGTGGACATTTAGGTTGTTTCCATGTCTTGGCTATTGTGAATTGTGCTGCAGTGAACATACAGGTGCATGTATCTTTTTCAATGAAAATTTTGTCCAGATATATGCCCAAGAGCAGGATTGCTGGTCATATGGTAGTTCTATATTGAGTTTTCTGAGGTACTGCCATACTGTTTTCCATAGTGATTGTGCCAATTTACATTCCCAACACTGTAGGAGGGTTCCCTTATCTCCACACCCTCTCCAGGATTTGTTATTTGTTGACTTGTTAATGATGGACATTCTGACAGGTATGAGTGGCACCACATAGTAGTTTGAATTTGCATTTCTATAGTAATCAGTAATGGTGAGCATTTTGTCATGTGCTTGTTGGCCATCTGTATATCTTCTTTGGAGAAATGTCTCTTCAAGTCTTTTGCCCATTTTTCCATTGGGTTGTTGGGTTTTTTGCTGTTGAGTTGTATAAGTTGTTTGTATATTTTAGAGATTAAGCTCCTGTCAGTTGCATCATTTGCAACTATTTTCTCCCATTCTGTAAGTTGTCTTTTTGGTTTTTTTACGGTTTCCTTTGCTGTGTAAAAGCTTCTCAGTTTGATGAGGTCCCATTGGTTTATTTTCGCTTTTATTTCTGTTGCCTTGGGAGGCTGCTCTAAGAAAACATTTGTAAGGTTGATGTCAGAGAATGTTTTGCCTATATTCTCCTCTAGGGGTTTGATGGTGTCTTGTCTTACGTTTAAGTCTTTAAGCCATTTTGAGTTTATTTTTGTGTATGGCGTGAGGGTGTGTCCCAGTTTCATTGATTTACAGGCAGCTGTCCAGTTTTACCAGCACCACTTACCAAAAAGACTGTCTTTTTCCCATTTTATAGTCTTGCCTCCTTTGTCGAAGATTAATTGACCATAGGTGTCTGGGTTTATTTCTGGGTTTTGTGTTCTGTTCCATTGGTCTGTACGTCTGTTTCTGTACCAGTTCCACACTGTCTTAATTACTGTAACTTTGTAATAATGCCTGAAGAATGGGAGAGTTATGCCTCCTGCTTGGTTTTTTTTTCCCCTTGGGATTGCTTTGGCAATTCTGGGTCTTTTATGGCTCCATATCAATTTTTGGATTGTTTGTTCTAGTTCTGTGAAAAATGTTATGGGTAATTTGATAGGGATCTAAATTTTTTTTAAAGCGTTTTTACTAGTTTTCTGGATTTTAAATTTTTTTAATTATTTTGTAAGTAAAATTTCAAGTTAATATCAAGTTTCTAGAGAATTGCCAAAAAGCAGTTTGCTTGACAGGGAACACTATCCATCGACAACACATTTATAACCTGGGAAATAACCATGGATACCCTACATGATCCTGCATTTTCCAAATATAAAAGTTTCAAATTTAAAATTTTTCAAGTTACTTTCAGATAACTTTGTCTGTTTTCCAAGGTAGACTTCCAAGAGGCCACCCCCAAATTGGCCTAAGATAGGTACCCACTGGGTCCTACGGCCTCTGAAGCAAAAAGGCCGAGAGCCAGTGGGGCTGCCCAGGGTTCCAACACCTTTTGCAGCCCTGTGAGCTCCTTGCTGCTTTCCACTCCCTCAGCTCCGTCTGTCCTCAGGGCCCATACAGCCCATCCTCTGAGCCCCCCAGTCTTCTCAGTGCCCCCGTCCCAACAGCTGACCTGTGCCCCCACATCTTCGAGCATAAGTCTCCCCCTCCTCCATGAGGCCAGTCCCTGAGCCAGGGCTCAGAGCACTTCAGACAGAAGGACCCCTCCTCCACGTGTTGCCCCAGGACCCTCACTCTGCCGGGCTCCTGTCCCTGTCTCCACTCTCATGTCTGACAAGTGCTCCTGACAAGAAAGCATGACCCCATCTACCTGCGTCCTCGTTTCCCAGCCCCAAGGCAGAAGTGCAGGTGGTGATGTCTTTCTGGCAGCTGGTGACAACAGCGGGCAGTTCTTACTTTTGTCCTCTCGTTCACATCACAGCAACTGCTGTTAAAATGTTCAAATGCTATAAAATGGTTATTTCTAAGCTTTTTATCAGAAACCACAGGTCCTTCCCCACCCACTGGAACATGTCCCCTAACCCAGGGGACAGCTGTGAGCCCCCTGACCTACGCCCTGCCCCAGCCACATCCCCTTGGCGGCTCAGGCACAGCAGTTGCTTGGCCATCCTGACTTTCAAGCCTGAAAGGAAACCCCTGCTGAGAGGTGACGAGTCTGTGTCCCTCCGGCTGCAGAGCTGAGGCGAGTTGTCAGACTGGAACGCTCTGGGGAGCATTTCCTTGCAAAGGATTCCCCTCCTGTCACGTAGGTAGGTGACGGGGTGTGACGTGTCTGAGCCGGTAAACCCGCCTGCCCGCTGGACTCTCCCACCTTCAAGCACCAGCTTGCGACTTCTGTCTCTCCTCTTGTTGAGAATGTCTAAAAATAGGAGGAGCAAATATAATTTAATTTGAATAGAAATGCATAACAAAATAGGAGGAGAGGGTGGTGGACATTTGCCTGAAAAATAGGGGCCTCCCTTAGTTGTTTACTTTGTGGAAAACAAAAGATTTAATATATTGCTTGACAGAGAAGCTGTGACAGTTCTGCTTTTAAAAAAGATATTCTAGGAACCAAAGGTGGGACCTTAGGTGTGGGACATCCTTGAGAACAAATTTCATTTTTACAATAGTTGGGAATTTTTTAATCGAGTCCATGTGTGACAGCGGTCGAAGAACAGTTGTGGCCTGAACCACAGGGTCACCGGTGATGGCACCCACACCTGGGCCAAGAGGAGCCCAGGCTTTCAACGCTTTTGCCACAACTGGTCAGGAAGTGGGAGAAGGGTTGGAACCCACACGCCCTGGGCCCGTGGGCACTGGGAAGAGAATTGAGGTGATGAACTTTTCCGTAAACAGCTGCTTGCCGGGTGCAGGTATCCCTTAGCCATCAGCTGCCCCCTGGCTGCACGCACCCCAGACCCCACGTCCCAGCTCAGTCCACCTGAGACACAGGACCTCGAACCCAGACACACTCACCCAGGGTCACATTCCAGACCTCCTCATCTCACTGGAGTCCCAGACCAGCCACACCCCGAGGAGAACAGGAGACCCTGAGTCTGGAGGAAACTTCCACAGCTAGTTCTGTGTGCCAGCCTGACCCAGCCGCAGGTGCCCAGAGAGTGGGCCATTCCGGGTGTTTCCTGAAGAGATGAGCATTCAGATCAGCAGACGGAAGTGGGTGGGTTCTCATCCAACCCCGTGAGGCCTGAATAGAACACAGCAGGTGGAGGAGAGAGATTCTGCCTCTTTCCTGGGCTGGGTGCCATCCTCTTGCCTTGGACATCAAGCTCCCAGTTCACCTCCCACTTTCCTGGGGCTTCAGTTTGGATCATGGGGCCTCTTGGTCCCCACAGTTAACCTGAGCCAATGTATAAGAAATCGATCGCCCTACTTACCTACACACACACCCCCGCTGCTGGTTCTGTTTCTCTGGGGGACCTGACCAGTACAATGTGGTTTCAGGGAACTGAGACGCCTCCCTCCAATGAGGGGTCCACAATGGACACCTCACAAAAGGACAGGGTTACCCCTGCTCACTTCTCTCCAGCACCCTCTCCTACCACTGGGGATGTAGTGAAGGCTCCATTCAGGACCCACCTCCCCCAGGCCTTTCTGGACCCTAGCCCTCCCTCCATGAAGCACATCTTGGGCCTCTGGACCCAGGCTCCCTGCCCTGTCCCCAGCACCCCCATGTCCTTGCTTCCATGTGTGTGTTCCCATGTGTGTGTTTCCCAGGAACCACAGCAGAGACCCCACCACATGGTGTCCTTTGCTCCGTGACACCCAGGAGGCCCCAGATATAGCTGCTCACTTTTGTCTGACTGACCAGGGCCTTCACTGGAAAGGACTGAGCACCTGGTATGGCCCCTTGGTCCCCTTTAGATCTGCTGGTATAGCAAATAAACCAGGGCAGCTAGACACACAGGATTGGGTTTCAGCCAGCATGGTCAGGGTCAGATATTGGGCTCTCAGCTGTTTGTAGTCAGAGGCTCAGAGAAAGGAGAACATGTGATATAGAAGGGCCCAGGTCAGCCCCCAGGCTCCAGCCCCACGCCCTCCCTGCACCATCCTCATCGGTGAGCAGGCCTCCTGGTGATGGAGACAAGTAAAAACATGCCGTTCCCAGGACCCCGTCTGGCTACGGTGTGGTCAGGACCTACAGGGCAGCTGCCTGCCCTGGACCTGCAGCCCCGACCTCACGCTGTGCTCTGCTCTGCTCTGCTCTGCTCTGCTCTGCTCTGCTCTGCTCCAGTGAGGTCACCAAGAAGGTGGGAAGGTGCTTGTAGTCATTCCTTTAGACGGAAGCAGCAGGAATAGGCTGAAATGTGCACCTTTCTCCCCACTTGTGTGCTGATCTCTACGAAGGACATTTAGCAGAAAGTTGAAAATACTGTTTTGTTTGTAAATAATAAGCTGCCACTGAGCAGGTCTGTGTTTTCTCATCTGGCACCTAATTAAAGCTCATGATGGAAGTGTGGTTTCAGGCCCTGCCCGGAACAGGAAGGTCTTGCCCTGAATGTGGAGGTTGTAATTAATTGCTTATAATATACTTGTTGAACTCTTTAGATTCTAAAGGAGGAGCGTGGTATGTGTACGTATGGGAATTTAGTTTGATAGTTCAACAAAAGTTCAGTTTCATATTTATCTGGTTCAGCTTGAGTATTGTATCATTTAAAACAGATTACCAATCTTAATGTTGAAAAACTGCAGGGTATATAATTACATGTTGTTCAAGGAAAACAAAAATTGTGTACAAAAATGTCAAGAACTCAGAAACTGCCACCTCCCTGCTGATTTGCTTTCTGGATGGAATTAATAGTGTTTTGAACAACAACAACAAAAAATTTGTCATGTATTATTTGAAAGTAAGAGCTACTTTTGTGTGTGTTTGTTTTTTTTTAATTTACCATCTTAGCCATTTTTAAATGTATTTTTATTGAAGTATAGTTGATTTACAATGTTTGTTAATTCCTGTTATACAGCAAAATGATTCAGTTATACATACATATATATATATATATATATATATATATTCTTTTTCATATTCTTTTCCATTATGGTTTATCACAGGATATTGACTGTAGTTCCCTGTGCTATACAGTAGGATTCTGCTGTTTATCCATTCTAAATGAAATAGTTTACATCTGCTAACCCCAAACTTCCAATCCGTCCCTCCCCCAACCCCCATATCCCTTGGCAACCACAAGTCTGTTCTCTGTTTGGAAGTCTGTTTCAGTGCTACTTTTTGTCATAGGAACTTTCCGACTTATGGTTAGGTAAATACAATAAACAGTTAATAACAAACTGGAAAATCTTCCTCTACTACCTTTTTGTCAGTGACTGAGCACCAGCCACAGCTTCAAGCCCCAAAGACACTAATAATTTGCCCAGACTGAGAGGGCGCAGTGCCAGGGCCTTCCTGCCAGCTTTCCGCCCTTCTCAAAAAAATCTAAGTCCAGAACATCCCACCAGGACAAGGAGTCCTCCAGATGCCCACAGGCCGAGGAGGCCGGTCAGATCAGCAGGAGTGCCCAACACATAAGTGCTCCCAGACTAGCGAGGGCCAACACTGTGGAAGACCCTGCCGTCCTGCTCCTGGCCTTGTTTTGTTTGGGCTGGGTCGCCGGGGGGGGGGGGGGGGGGGGGGGGGGGGGGGGACACAGTGAGATGCTTGGAGTGTCTTTGCGCCCACCTGCCTGTGCAACCTCTGGGAGCAAGGCTGTGTTGTGTGAGCAGCACTGCCGGCGTGCCTGCCTTCATTTCAAAGGAAAAACACAACCCAAAAAGTCATAGCATTTGTTTTATACGTCCAGATGGTGACAGTGGTAGCTTTGCCACTCAGGAAATAAGTGGAAATGATAAATGATTAGGTTTTCTGGCGACTTCCTAGGGGTTAGTAATGTAACACCATTAGAAACATGTATTAACAAGAAGTCGGCTGGGGTTTTCATATTGTCGTCTGTGGGTCAGCAAGGCTCCGCACACCGTCCTCTGTTAGGGCCCCAGGGAGGCCCAGCACCCGTGGGTGCTCCTACCCTGAACAGAACACTCACCCACCACACTAGTAGGAACAGTACAGACCCTTCAAAACGCACTCCAACAGGAAAGTTAAAAGCTATCATCCTTTAGAAAAGAAGCGCACACATCACAGAGGGAATGTGCCTCAAGTCGGAAGGGTCTGGATTCCGGAGACGGGAGAACACACTTGGCAGGAGTTCGGCCTTGGCGTGAAGGAGCATGGCCGTGTCGAGAGGGTTTCTAGGGTGTTTCGCCTCACCTTATTGTGGCTGCATTGAGGAATGCTGGGGCTCTCTTGGCGACCGTCTGGTGTTGTGTGGCCTCCATGACCCTTTGCCAGAGGTGGACATTATCTGACATCCGTACACCTTCCAGGCTTTCTTTTGAGATTGTCTGTGGGTCTCTCTTCTGTCCTCTATTTTAACCTTCCTACACTGTGACATTTGCTTGAGCTGCCAGCTGACCCTGGGGGTCCTGGTCTGACACCTCCCTGCCCTGAGAGGACATCCAGATTCCCCTGACCCAGTGGGCTTCTCCAACCCAGGTGGGACATGGGGGCACCTCCTCCCTCAGACTTGCAGTCCAGTGGGCTTAGACTGGGCACGTGGGCTTGGACTGGGCAGTCTGTCTCTTCAGCCTTCCCCTTTCTGCTCCTTGGGTAGAAGAAACCCATTTTATTGGGGTGTGTTGGTGTTCCTGGCAGTGACCTCAAATCTGGGGCTGCGAGGTAACAGAAGACCCAGGGACTGGACATCAAGTCATTCCTGGGGCCCAGGTCCGGAGCTGTCTTCTCGCCACCCTTGGTGGGGTGTCCACTTGCAGGTGTGTGACCTCAGAGTTCCAGGTGAACAGCAGAGCAGGGCAGCAGGTGGGCATTCACCCCATCCTCAGAGGCAGGGGCCCCACTCACACTTGGGGTTTGTGGAACCTGCTGCCCGAGCCCCCAATGACCTCACCACCCCCCACCCGAGAGTGCCCACTGCCCTTGGGCTGCCTGGCCTCGCAACCTGGGTGCCCAGGGCTACTGGGAGGAAGGCCGCTGCTCGGGAGGTGAGCTGCGCTGGAGGATGAGGCAGCTCTGACGGAAAGGGAGGTGAGTGGGAGGCTGCTCAGAGCAGCAGTCTCCGCCCCTCCCCCACCCCACCCCACTCTACCAGCATCCCCACCCCACTATACCCACCCCATCCCCATTCTGCTACCCCGACTCTGCCCACAACCACCCCACCCCCGCTCCACCCCTGCCCTTCCCCCATCCACTCTGCCCAGGCCTACATTTGCTCCTGGAAATGCCAAGAATGTTCATATGGGATATTGGTCTATAGTTTTTGTTCCTCTTGGTGTATTTGTCTGGCTTTGTCAGGGTTAAGCAGCCCTTGCAGAATGAGGTGGAAAGGTTTACCTCCTCTTCAGTTTGGGGGAAAGTTTGAGAAGGATTGGGTATTCTTTAAATATTTGACAGAATTTGCCACAAGATAGCAAATCTAGGGCTTTTCGGAGTTCCTGTCATGGCTCAGCAGTTAATGAACCCAAGTAGTATACCTGAGGACGTGGGTTTGGTCCCTGGCATCACTCAGTGGGTTAAGGACCTGGCATTGCTGTGAGCTGTGGTGTAGGTCACAGACACGGCTCCAATCTTGCATTGCTGTGCCTGTGGTATTAGGCCAGGAGCTTCGCTTCTACCCCTAGCCTGGGAACTTCCATATGCCCCGGGTATGGCCCTAAAAAGACCACAAAAAGACATAAAAAACCTAGAGCTTTTCTTGATGGTGAGAATTTTGATTACTGGTTTAATCTCCTTACTACTTATAGGTCTATTGAGATTTTCCACTTCTTCATAATTTAGTCTTGGTAGATTTTGTGTTTCTAGGAACTTGTCCATTTCATCTAGGTTATCCAGTTTGTTTCTGTGCAGTTATTCATGGTACTCTCTTAAAGTCCATTTTATTTCTGTAGAAATGGTTATAATGTGCCCAAGTCATTTCTGGTTTTAATAATTTGAGTATTCTCTCTTTTTTCTTAATTTATCTAGCTAAAGTTTTGTTGATTTTCTTAATCTTTTTGAAGAATAACCTTTTCATTTTATTGATTTTCTCTATTGTTTTTCTGTTCTCTATTTATCTCTGCTCTCTAACCTTTATTATTTCCTTCCTTCTGCTAGCTTTGGGTTTATTTTGCCCTTATTTTTCTAGTTCCTCAAGTTGTAAAGTTAGGTTGTTGATTTGAGATCTCTTGGTTTTTAAGGCAAGCACATAATTACAAATTTTCCCCTTAGCACTGCTTTCACTGTGCCCCATAAATTTTGGTATGTTGGGTTTTCATTTTCATTCATCTCTAAGTATTTTCTAATTTCTCTCATGATTTCTTCTTTGATCCATTCCTTGTTTAAAGGTGTGTTGTTTATTACACATTTTTGTGAATTTTTCAGTCTTCTTTATGTTAACTGATTTCTAACTTCATCCTCTTGTTATCAGAGAAGATAATTTCTGTGCCATCTTATTCCATTTACTGAGAATTACCTTGTGGCCGAATACACGGTCTGTCCTGGAAGAAGTCCCACGTTCACCTGAGAAGACTATGTGTGCTTTTGGGTGGAATGTCGTGTACGCGTGCGTGTGTGTGTGTGTGTGTGTGTGTGTGTTAGGTGTACTTGATTTATTGTGTTGAGTCCTATTTGCTTACTTCTTTCCAGTCATTATATCCACTATTAGGAATGGGGTACTGTTTTAGAACTGTTTCTTTCTCCCTTGAATTCTATCAGTTTTTGCTCCATTCATGTATACATGTTTTTTTATGAAGATATACATGATTTACGATATTATATTAGCTTCAGGTATACAACACAGTGATTCAAAATGTTTGTAGGTTATACTCCATTTAAAGTTATCATAATTTTTTTCTTTTTAAGGCCACCTCTGTGGCAAATGGAGGTTCCCAGGCGAAGGGTGGAATCGGAGCTCTAGCCGCTGGCCTACGCCACAGCCACAGCAACACCAGATCCGAGCCACATCTGCAACCACAGCTCATGGCAATGCTGGATCCTTAACCCACTGAGCAAGGTCAGGGATTGAACCTGCATCTTCATGGATACTAGTCAAATTTGTTTCTGCTGAGCCATGACAGAAACTCCCATTTAAAGTTATTATAAAATATTCAATATTTTCCCTGTGCAAACAATATATCCTTGTAGCGTATTTATTTTATACATAGTAATTTGTACCTCTTAGTTCCCTAACCCTGTCTTGTCCCTTCTCCCTCCTCACTACAAACATTAGTTCGTTCTTAAATTCCACATAGTGATAACATACAGTATTTGTCCTTCTCGATCTTATTTTGCCAGACATAATATTCTCTACATCCATGTGGTTGCAAATGGCACATTTTCATTCTTTTTTTAAGGTTGAGTAATATTCTATTATATTCACATACTATACACACATTCCGTATCTTTTTGAATCCATTCATCTGTTGATGCACACTTAGGTTGCTCCATATCTTGACTATGGTAAATAATGCTGCTGTGAACATCAGGGTGCATGTATCTCTTCCAGTTAATTTTTTGTTTTCTTGGGACATATGCCCAGGAATTGAGTTGCCGGATCACAAGGTAGTTCTAGTTTTGTTATTTGTGATTCTTTTGATGATAGCCATTCTGATGGGTGTGAAGTGAGCAGGTTTCTGTTTATTAATCTTGTGTCCTGCAACTTTTCTAGATTCACTGAGGAGCTCTCATAGTTTTTTGGTGGCTTCTTTGGGATTTTCTATATATGGTATCATATCTGTAAATAGTGACAGTTTTACTTCTTCCTTTCCAATTTGGATTCCTTTTCTTTTTTTCTTTTTCTTTTTTTTTTTTCTTGTGTGATTGCTGTGTTGAATATAAGTGGCAAGAGTGGGCAATCTTGTCTCGCTCTTAATCTTAGAAGAAATACTCTGAGCTTTCCCACCATTGAGTATGATATTAGCTGTGGGCTTATCCTATATGACCTTTATTATGTTGAAGTATGTACCCTCTGTACCCGCTGTTGAGAGTTTTTGTCGTAAATGGATGTTGAATGTTGTCAAAAGCTTTTTCTGCATCTATTGAGATGATATGTGGTTTTCATTCTTCAGTTTGTTAATGTGGTGTATCACATTGATTGATTTGTGGGCGTTAATAATCCTTGAATCCCTAGGATGAATCCCATTTGATTATAGTGTATGATCCTTTTAATATATTGTTGGATTTGGTTTTCTCATATTTTGCTGAGAAATTTTATGTCTATGTTTATCAGTGATATTGTACTATAATTTTTTGTTTTGAGAGGTATACATAATATGTATACCTCAGCCTTGTAGGATGAGTTTGGAAGTGTTCCTTCCTCTGCAGTTTTTTGGAATCATTTGGGAACCATAGGTGTTAACTATTCTCTAAATGTTTGGTAGAATTCATCTGTGAAGCCATCTGGTCCTGGACTTTTGTTTGAATCAGTTATCGAGGAAAAAAAATTTTTTCATTGCTAGTAATTGGTTTGTTCGTGTTCTCTATTTCTTCTTGGTTCAGTCCTCAAAAATTGTACACTTTTTTGAATTTGTCCACTTTTTCTTGGTTGTCCATTTTAATGTCTTATGGTTGTTCATAGTAATCGTTTTATGATCATTTGTATTTTGGGAGTGTAAGCTGTAACTTCCTTTTCATTTCTGATTGTATTGATTTGGGTCCTCTCTTTTTCTCGATGAGTCTGAATAAAGGTTTTTCAATTTTGTTTGTTTTCAAAGAGCCAGCTCTTATTTTCACTGATCTTCTCTATTTTTTTAAGTCTCTATTTCATTTATTTCTGCTGATCTTTACAATTTCTTTTCTTCTACTAACTTTGGCTTTTGTTTGTTCTTTTTCTTGCTCCTTTAGGTATAAGGTTGAGTTGTTTGATATTTTTTCCTTGTTTCCTGAGGTAGGCTTATATCACTGTAAACTTCCTTTTTAGACCTGGGTTTGCTGCATTCCATAGATTTTGGATATTGTGTTTTCATTCTCATATTTTTTAATTTCTTCTTTGATTTCTTCAGTGATCCATTGGTTTAATAGCATATTGCTTAGCCTCCACATATTTGTGGGATTTTTTGCAGTTTTTTTCTTATAGTAGATTTTCTAGTCTCTCAGCATTATAATTGGAAAAATGCTTATTGTTTCAGTTCTCTTAAATTCACTGACTTATTTTGTAGCCCAGCATGTGATTTATCCTGAAAAATGTTCCACATGAACTTGAAAAGAATGTGTGCGTATATGTATTTATGTATATATTAGATATGCATATATGTAGATATATATTTATGCATCTATCTAGTCTAATGTGATCTATCCATTTATGTAAGTGTATATATGTAGATATATACATATATACATATACACATATATGTAGATATATACATATCTACATATATGTATATATGTAGATATATATTTATGCATATATTTATGCATATACATATATATGTATATATAGATATATATTTATGCATATATATAAGTGATGTAAGTGTATATATGTAGATATATACATATATGTAGATATATACATATATACACATACATATATATGTAGATAGATATTTATGCATATATCTATCTAGTCTAATGTGATCTATCCATTGATGTAAGTGGGGTGTTGAAGTTCCCTACTAGTATTGTGTTACTGTTAATTTCTATCTTTATGTTTGTATGTATTTAGTATTGTGTTACTGTTAATTTCTATCTTTATGTTTGTATGTATTTAGGTGCTCTTCTGTAATTGTTCTTTTTCTCAGATGATACCTTGATCATTATGTTGTATCCTTCTTTGATTCTTGTTACAGTCTTTGTTTTAAAGTCTATTTTGTCTTATAAAAGTATTACCATCCTGGCTTTCTTTTCATTTCCATTTGCATGGATTAACTTTTTCCATCCCCTAACTTTCAATCTATATGTGTCTTTAGATTTGAAATCAATCTCTTATATGTGGCATATATATATGGCTCTTGTTTTTGTATCCATTCAGCCAGTCTATATCTTTTAATTGAAGTGTTTCATTTACATTTAAATAATTATTGATAGGCATGTACTTACTGCCATTTTAGTTGTTTATTAGTTTTGTAAATTTTTTTTGATCCTTCTTTTGTTCTTTTGTCTTGTGACTTGATGACCATCTTTAGTGTTATATTTGGAAACATTTCTCTTTTGTATGTACATCTATTATAGATTTTTAGTTTGTGGTTACCATGAGGAATATATATGTTATATATGTATAATGATCATATGTATATGATTACGTAGCTAATCTTTTATATTCAAACACATTTTAATAACCCTGTATTTTTATTCCCCTCCACCCACGAATACTGGCTTTGACATTATATTTTACCCTTTTTTGGTTTGGTATCCCCTAACCACTTATTGTAGACATAGATGATTTTACTACATTTGTTTTTAACCTTCCTACCACCTGTGTACATAGGTTTATTGTCTTTACTGTATATTTGCCTTTACTGATGAGCTTTTTCCTTTCTTAATTTTCTTGTTTAGCTGTGGCCTTTTCTCCTTTGCTTAAAGAAATCCTTTTAACATTTGTTGTAAAGCTGATTTGGTGGTGCCAAACTCTTGTAGCTCTTGCTTATCTGTAAAACTTCTGATCTCTCCATCAAATCTGAATTACAGCCTTGCCAAACAGTGTTGTTCTTCACTGTAGGTTCTTCCCTTTCATCACTTTAAATATTTTGTGGCACTCCCTTCTGGCTTGAAGAGTTTTTGCCAAAAAGTCAGCTCATAGCTTTATTGGAATTCCCTTGTACATAACTTTTTGCTTTTCCCTTGCTGCAGTTAATATTCTCTCTTAATATCTTAATTTTTGCCACTTTAATTAAAATGTTTCTTGGTGTGGTCCTCTTTGGATTGATCCTGTTTGGAACTCTCTGTACTTCCTGGACCTGGATATCTGTTTTCTTTCCCAGGTTTTCAGCTATTATCTTTTCAATTATGCCCTCTGCCCCTTTCTCTCTCTCTCTTCTCTTTCTGGGACCCCTATAATGTGAGTGTTAGTACACTTGATGTCCCAGGGTTCTCCTAAACTGCCCTCATTTCTTTTCATTCATTTTTCTTTTCCCTGTTCAGCTTCAGTGATTTCCAGTGCTCTGCCTTCCAGCTTGCTGATTTGTTCTATTTCAGTTAATTTGCTGATGGTTCCTTCTAGCATATTTTTCATTCAGTTATTTTATTCATCTTCATGATCATTACCTTGAACTATTTATTGGCTAGATTGCTTATCTCCATTTCTCTTAGTACTTCATCTCTTGTTTTTCTTTTTTTTTTAATTTGGAACATGTTCCTCTGTTGCCATATTTTGCCTAATTTGCTGTTTTTATTTTTGTGTATCTGGTATGTTGGTTACATTCCTTGACCTTAGAGAAGTGGCTTTTTTTTAGGAGACATCCTGTGTGCCCCTTCAGAACATTCCCCTCTGGTCACCAGAAGTATATGCTCTAGGGGTACCCCCTATGTGAGGTGCATTCATCCTTCTATTGTGGCAGGATGACTACTATGAAAAGCCTGGTAGGTTTGCCAGGCCCTGCCTTGTGTGGAGGCTGCTGGCCTCTGGTTGGCAGAGCCAGGTCACAAGGTGGCTGGCTGTGGAACCCAGGGTGGGTCCTGGTTATAGTGCTCAGCACTGGGCAGAGGCTGGTTCTGAGGTGGATGGCTGTAGGACCAAGCTTCCTGGATCTAGTATTGGTCTGTTGGTGAGTGGGCCCTGTTCTTTACATGGCTGGATGTTGGTTTTAGGGTATACCAAAGCTGGTACTGGCCTGCTGGTGAGTGGGACTGTATCCCTGGGTGACTGGCTTAAGATTCCAAGGTACCTCTGAGCTAGTGTTGGCCTTCTGGTAGGTGGGCTGGGGTCCAGGGGCTAGTTCCAGTTCACTGGTTGTTGGAGCAAGGTCCCAACAAGGTCCCAGTGCAGAGCCCATGGAATCCTGAAGCTGGTATCATCGCACCTGTGGGTGAAGCTTGGTCCTGGAATCTCTGGCTTCAGGACCCAGCTGTCCCAGAGCTGGTGTTGCCCTGCTGCTAAGTGGGTTGCATCCTGCCACAGCATGTTGCAGGGCTATTGTAGTCCTAGGACTATTGTCTTCCTGCTAATGGTCAAAGCTGGGGCCAGGGGAGTTCTGGGGCTGGTACTTGTCCACTGGTAGGTAGAGCTGGGTCCTGCAGTCTCTGGCTGCAGGGCCTGTGGATCTTGGGTCTAGTGCCAGTACACTGGTATGTGGTGTTAGGTCCTAGGCTCTCCACTGGGCAGGGATATCTGCAGGAGTAGCTGCGGACTCATAATGTCCTAAAGTAGCCTGCCTGCCAGTGGGTGGGGCTGTGTCCCTGCCTGGCTAGTTGTGTTTGTCCTGGGGCCTCCCGGTACGGATGCCTACAGGCTGTGGTCCAGGGATGGGGCTGGGTCCTGAGACTAACAAGCTAGAGAGAGGACTCCAAAATGGCACTTGCCAGTACCAGTGTCCATGTGGTGGTACAGGTTCCCCCAAAATGGCTGCCACAATGTCTGTGTCCCCAGGAGAACTTCAGTTGCTTCCTGCCTCTCCAGGAGACTCTCCAAGATCAGCAGGTGGGTCTGATTCAGCCTCTTTTCAAATTACTGCTTCTGCCCTGTGTCCTGGGGCATGTGAGATTATATTGTGACTTGGTTTGGGTTTCTTTGAGTTCATCGAGTTTGGATGTTTATATTTCTGCATTTCATAAAGTTTGGGAGTTTTCAGGTATTGTTTCTTCATAGTCTCTCCACTCCTTTCTCTTCTCCTTCTGAGACTCTCACAAGTTACTTGTCAGTTTGTTTAACGGTATCCCAGCAGTTGTGTAGGCTCTGTTCACTTTTAATTTTTTTTTGTTTCTCACTGATTCCTTCTTCTACCTATTCAGATCTGCCTTTGAATCCCCCTGGTGAGTTTTTCATTTCAGTTATTGTACTTTTCGGCTCCAGAATTTCTACTTGGTTTCCCTTTAGGTTTTCTGTCTCTTTATTGATATTTCCATTTCATACATTTTTTCCCCATATCTCTTTTTTTTTTAGGTTTTTGATCATGTCTTTTTTTTTTTTTTTTTTTTTTTTGCCTTTCCTAGGGCCGCTCCTGCAGCATATGGAGGTTCCCAAGCTAGGGGTCTAATTGGAGCTGTAGCCACAGGCCTACACCATAGCCACAGCAACATGGGGGATCTGAGCTGTGTCTGCAACCTACACCACAGCTCATGACAACGCCAGATCCTTAATCCACTGAGCAAGGCCAGGGATCGAACCCGCAACCTTCATGGTTCCTAGTCAGATTCGTTAACCATTGTACTACGATAGGAACTCCAGGCCACTTTTTTGAAGTCTTTGTCTACAAACCTAGAATTCTCTTGTGGCATAGCAGGTTAAAGATATGGTATTGTCACTGCAGTGGCTTGTATTGCTGCTGTGGCATGGGTTTGGTCCCTGGCCTGGGAACTTCTACATTCTATGGATGTGGCCAAAAAAAATTAAAAAATCAAGTCTTTATCTAGTAAATCTGCCATCAGATGGTTTAGGGACAGTTTCTATTTTCCTTTGAGTAGATCATACTCTCGTTTATCTGTATGTCTGTGGATGTTTTCGCTAAACATTGGAGATTAATTTAATGATATGGTAGCTCTCTGGAAATCAGATTCTACCCCTTCCTCAGGGTTTGCTAAGTTTTTGTTGTTACTCTTTTGGGTTTTTGAAAATTATTGTAGGCTGTCTCTTTGCTGAGTATGAGCATTAAGATGTGAACTTAGGTTCTTCTAAGGTTCATTCTGAGATTTTCCTTATGCATGTGCAGTCACTTTCCAACTTTCCCCATTTATACAGTTGTTTTTAATGTCCTAGACTTTAAGGTTTGGCTTCCAAAATGTGAAAACATGAAAAATGAAGGAAGAGAAAGAGTGCCAGCCCTGTAACTCTCCTGGACATTCCTTTAGCTGGAAGGGATGGGCTTGCAACAAGGCAGGGAGGTACAATAGCCACTCACCTCTGTCTGTGCCTTTGTGATCAGAAGTAGCAGTCAGCAGCAGAGCACAGATCTCTGATGTTTGGAGGACTGGGTATTTTTTTCCCACCCTGGTCCCACAAACTGCTCCAGAAACATGTGCACAGCTGCTTGCCTGGGTGCTAGGATAGGAGAAAAGTAGCTGCTACTGTGCTAAGTGTTGAAATTGACCAAAATCGACCACAATTACCATGCAATTCTTCCCCTGGAAGTTTAGCCTTCAGCAGACTCTCAAGTTCCAAAAGAGTTACATCAGACAGATTCTGCCCTGCAGTTATTGCCCTGATGGGGAAATATTCATGATGCTTTCTGTTCCACCATCATCCCAGAATTCAGTCAGTCACTTTTAAATCTTCCATCTAATTCTCTTAACCTTTCATTCATTCTGTTGGTTGCCTGGTTGGCGGGAGATCAGTTTGGGGGTTTTTAAAGAACTAATTTTAGGAAGGTGATCGTGCTTGAATTCAGTGTCAAACGTTTACCTGGTGAATACTGTTAGTCCAGCTCAGCTGATTGCTGTGGGCTCAGCAAAGCAAGTCATCCAGTTACTCCAGTGTGTCTGCATATCATCCTGGAGGTTGAGACTTTCCCAGAAGGTGAAGTGTGCTGAAATGAACATTCAATTCCTAAGCACCTGTGTGAGAGGTGTATTTTTTTCAGTCTTTACCTGATCTGACTGTGGTAATCATTGCCTCGGACTTCCCTGGGGTCATATCACAGATTAGAGAAGTGGTGGGAAGGTAAGCTGCAGAAAGCCGAGATACACCTGGACAGCCAGCCTCAATGCTGCCTGACTGGTGCTTCCCCATTGCCCCCATGGTCTGTCCTCTGACTGTTGCCTCTGCACTCTTCCAGAGGAGGCTGAGCATGGCAGCTTCGGGGCAGGCTCACTATCCAGGCGGCGGCGCGCACTGGCCCTGCGGGAGGACGGCCCTCGCCGGCGGGCGCACCTACACATCGGCCTGCCGCACGACTTCCGCCCTGTGTCCTCCATCATTGATGTGGACATCCTCCCCGAGACCCACCGCCGTGTAAGGCTCTACCGGCACGGCTGCCAGAAGCCACTGGGCTTCTACATCCGCGATGGCACGAGCGTGCGCGTGGCCCCACAGGGGCTGGAGAAAGTGCCCGGCATTTTCATCTCCCGCATGGTGCCTGGAGGCCTGGCTGAGAGCACTGGGCTGCTGGCCGTGGACGATGAGGTCCTGGAGGTAAATGGGATCGAGGTGGCCGGGAAGACGCTGGACCAGGTCACAGACATGATGATCGCCAACAGCCACAACCTCATCGTCACAGTCAAGCCAGCCAACCAGAGGAACAACGTGGTACGTGGCAGCCGCGCCTCGGGCAGCTCCAGCCGATCCTCGGACAGCACGGCCAGCCGCCACAGCCTGCCCACTGCCCACGTCCTGCAGAACTTGCCCCCGGATGACATGGAGAGTGACGAGGAGGCTGATGTAGTCCTCGAGGTCTCTAGGCCGCCGGCCAGCAGCCTCCCGCGGATCAACGGAGCCAGCCTGGCATCCAACCTGCATAGCCCTGGGCGAGAGGGCAGCATGCACAAGCTGCTCAGCTCCCTCCGGTCAGAAACCCGCCATAGCCTAAACCTGCCCCCAGGAGGGGTGGAGGAGCATGGTCCAGCAGTCACGCTGTAGGGCCAGGCAACAGACAGGTCAGTTTCCCAAGGGGAAATACTTTAAAATTTTTTATTCTAATTTTAAAGTAAGAAAAAATCGTATACTTAACTCCTTTTTGTTGTTTTTATTTATCCCTCCCTTTTTTCCCACAACCCTACTCTTTATTTCAACTATGGATAGAGAAAAAAAAAATACTGTATTTTTATAGAATTCCTTCACAGAACATAAAATATACATACACACATGCACAGTCTGTACTAGGCCAGATGCAGGTTTCAGCACCTTTGTAAAGGGGTGGGAAGGATCTGACGGAGTGCAGAAAAAGATTTCACTTTTAAATTTTTACAATCTACTTTTTAAAATGAAGCTTTAAAATTACTTTTTAAAAATAGTCAAATTCATGCTTTTTTTATTGTGCTTCCTGCCAACTTGCACTGACTCTGCCAATGGCCAGAAGGCTATGAAGATGGAACGAGGCAGGAAAGTGAGACTGGTTTTTATGAGCAAATGCACCCAAACCTTTGATGAGTATGGCTGTAGAGGATGAATTTCAGAATTTCACATTTTTTATAGTCCTGTCTCAAGTAGCCAAATGGGTGTTGAACTCTCAAACCTTCCTGGGAAAAGAGAACCCACATGAAGTGGTCATGGTGGCCATGGCAGGGGTCTCACCCCTGTGGGCAGCCCTGTGAGGTCTTCACTGATGGCCTGTTCAACTTTTGAGAGTGAATTTAATTTTGGGAAGCAGCCAGCTCTGCCAGAGTAGAAGGTAGACTCACCAGTACCATCTGTGATCGAAAGCCAGTATTTACTCCAAGATAAAAACCAGTCTTTTCCTGTGGATTGTGATGCTGAGGGCAGTTGTTTAAATGTTTCCATCAGAAATGATGACTAAGCCTATCACACATCTCCACATAGGCCTTTGAAAGGTCACAGTCATTTGGATGTATAGGTTCTGTTATCTTTGCTTTTAAACAATGTCACATGGAATGTAAAGGTTTTTAACACATTAAATTCATTGTCACTTCTCTTTGATGGTCTGTTAATATTTACATATTTAGTAATTATAAAGGCTTATTCATTTTTGATCCATATTTTATATGAAATATTTTTGTTTGAATCCAGTGTCAAGGAGAAAATGTTACACATTACTTTGAAAACTAAACTTTGACCCAAAAAACTTTCATACAGGTAGAAATATTTTTGTGGGTTGCCCATTGGGAAACTATGCAGCTGCTTCTCCTGTGGTCTAGCACCCCCTGCTGGTCAATGACATAACTGTCCTGACTTAAGGGATGTCAGAGTGATAACAGATGGAAAACAGTGTATATCAAACATTTTCATTTTTCTTGAATTCATTGAGTGAAAAGCAAATTATCTTTCTTCTGTAAACTATTTATTGGCCAGAAATAGCTTTCACGGAGTAGTTGTGGTCTCCTGCGCTCTTGTTTTTGTTATTTGTATGCCAAGATCACTGTCTGTTTTGGCCCTAAGTACAGGGAAGACCAAAGATGCCCCCATTTGAGGCCTGGGATCCCCAAACTTATGTGCTCCAATGAACTGTAAGAGCATTTTGGGGCACCCCAGGAGTCAGAAGTGTTTTTTTTACTAAGACAAGTATTATAGAACAAAAACTCTAATGCTAAGTTACTTGCTATCATTACAGAAATGTTCTTTTACTAAGTTATTGCTGGTCATCAAATATCTTGTCAAATAACCAGGTGTGTTACCAAGAAGGAAATTTATATTTCTCACCATGTTTTGTTAAACAAATGTGAATGATTTTTTAAAGGAAAAAAGGCTTATGGTGAGATTTGTGTGCTATTGTTCATAATTCTAGGAGTTATAAATTGCTTTGAACATCTGCTTGAGTGTATTTTTCTACCCAGGTCTATATTTCTGCAATTTTCTTCTTAAAAAAAAAAAGACAAAAAAAAAGTACTATGTCGTACACACATTAAAGTGTTCTTGGTTTTATATATCAAAAATAAAAACTTTTTCTTTGCTTTTAATATTTTCCAATTGTGTTGTAAATACTGGAGAGAATATCTGTTAATGATCAACAGAGATAAATTTATCTTCATGATGAAATGCTTCTAATGCTCACCAAGTGCCTCCTGTGTGCCGTATTTTTCACTTAATCTTCATATTCTCCACAGGCAGGCTGTAGTAATCCCATTTTACAGATGAGAAAATGGACTCAAACTCAGGCAGGCAGGAGGGCATGTCAAACAACCCAGTTATACTCATACTTGATAGGAGATAGATGTGTCTTAGGTCCAGAGCCTTCTTCTGAAGTCCTTCTGGAAAAGTTTTTCTGAATACTTACTATACAGCTTTTTCAAAATATACCCTGGTTTGCAAAATTTCCATTAACACTTTATCACTGACATTGCTAATGGTCTAATACATAGCCTCAAGATCCACTCATTCAGTAAATTACAAATGTCATGGTGATAACAGAAAACATCAGTAATTCTTGGAAGAAACAGGCACAAATGCTGGCAGCTTTACCAATGTGTGTCACCTTGCTGAATCCTCTCGCTAATGCTGAGCTGCAAGCAGCCCTTTTCCAGTTAGAGTTGGGGAAACCCAAGCAGCTGGTCAGTCACCAGCCCAGCCTGTGAGGTGGAGCTGAGGCAGGCAGGTACCAAATCTGGGTACACACTCTGAGTCGATTCATGTGACGGAGTTGTAGACACAGGGGAACACACCTGGCTGCCAGGCTGTGGGGCACAGGTCACCTGACCTCTTAGTAATACACATCGCCAGCCCCAGAGACTGTGACATTTCAGGAGAGCCAACTTTTCAGCTGAGGAGACTCTGTCCACAAATCACTGGCAGTTTTACACAAAGTGGCCAGAGACAGAGTAGGGTCTTGTGGGAAGTCACAAAGGTATCTGGAAAATGCTAGTATAGAGATCCTAATTTAATATCAGGCATCATACAAAAAGCATTTCCTGATGTGCAGAAATACTGTTCTGTGAATTACTTTTTATTCCAATACTACACCTTCTTTTTTCTGCCTCTGACATCAATCTCCTTGGTATTTCTTAACCCAAAGACATCCCAAGTCAACATACAAATTCTTTTTCCATCTTACCTTTCTTCACTTACCTTGTTTTCTTCCATATCCTCATAAAAAAAGAACTTTCAGGGGTTGAGAACTTTACATTACTGAACAACATTTCCAAGGAATAGTATAAACTTATTAATAAAAAAAATAAACAAAATGGAGTTCCCGTCGTGGCGCAGAGGTTAACAAATCCGACTAGGAACCATGAGGTTGCGGGTTCAATCCCTGCCCTTGCTCAGTGGGTTAACGATCTGGCGCTGCCGTGAGCTGTGGTGTGGGTTGCAGACTTGGCTCGGATCCCGCGTTGCTGTGGCTCTGGCGTAGGCCGGTGGCTACAGCTCCGATTAGACCCCTAGCCTGGGAACCTCCATGTGCCATGGGAGCGGCCCAAGAAATGGCAAAAAGACAAAAAAAATAGAAATAAAAAAATAAACAAAATGATTCAACATTGGTCTCCCCAGCCTAGGAAATAAGTGCCAGTTTCCTCACCCCCTTCTCCAGGGAGCTTTGAAAGTAAACATATTTCTTAGAGTTCCTGTTGTGGCTCACAATAATGAATCAGACTAGTACCCATGAAGATGCCAGTTCGATTCCTGGCCTTGCTCAGGGGTAAAGGGTCCGGCATTGCCCCAAGCTATGGTGTAGGTTACAGGCATGACTCGGATCTGGTACTGCTGTGTCTGTGGTGTAGGCTGGCAGCTACAGCTCCATTTCAACCCCTAGCCTGGGAACTTCCATATGCTGTGGATGCAGCCCTAAAAAGCAAAAAGAAGTAAACACGTTTCTTGACCTGAACCATCTTGAGGCCAAGCTAATGTGCCACAAGTTTTACTGCTGTTGGACTCCAGCAATCTGTTGGACAAGACTACAGGGGTTTCCCTCACTGGCCCTGGCAAATTGAGAGTCTGTCTTACTGCTCCAGAACCAAGTTACATGTTTTATCTGAACCCCACCCAAAGCTGTAACACAGGTGAGAGAAGCAGCTCCCACAGACCAGCTAACAGGTACTCTAGGGAAGCACTGCAAACCCGACTTGGTGTCCTCAGGTTGCCATTTTGGTTTTAGGTTTTTCGCTTAAACCAACACAAAGCTCTTTGTTCAGAGGTTGTTATATTCTCTTTATCTGATGTTCAGCTATTAATTATTTTATTGAGTGTGAGCATACAAATGTTTCCATGGACCTTATTCTTTAGAAACAGATACTAACAAATGGCTATAACATGCAGTATTTTGTTGGCCAGTAACACTTTTATTCTCCAAATAAAAATAAAACCAGGACTTCCCGTCGTGGCACAGCAGAAACGAATCCGACTGGGAACCATGAGGTTGTGGGTTCGATTCCTCGCCTTGCTCAGTGGGTTAAGGATCCAGCGTTGCCGTGAGCTGTGGTGTGGGTCGCAGATGCAGCTCGGATCTGGCCTGGCTGTGGCTCTGGCGAAGGCTGGCGGCTACAGCTCCAATTAGACCCCCAGCCTGGGAACCTCCATATGCCGCAGGTGTGGCCCTAAAAAGTCAAAAAGGCAAAAATAAATAAATAAATAAATAAATAAAACCAGAAGGAGGATGTTGTAAATTTTTATCATTACTTTTCAAATGAGGAAGGGAAGGCAGACTGATATTTCCAGGGTCACATGGTAGTTTTTAGAGCGGAATTCACGCCCATGTTTTCTGACATCCAATACTTTTCCCACCCCATCTATCTGCTTCCAGAAATGCAACATCCCCCCCCCCAACGCAATTCCAACAAAGGAAAAGCACCACCTTCACCTGAGCTGTGGTCTTCCAGCCCAGCTAACAGTAGAGGGCACAGGACTCGTCATCCAGCATAAATGACTTTAAAAATATAAACTAAAGGCTGCTCATATCAAGGTCACTCAGGTAGAAAATATCAAAGGGAACTTTGTCTGTTCTGGGCCACTGACTCACAGAACAATCTGTGATTTCTCTGAGCACCTTTCTCTTCTCTTAGAATCATGATTTTTATGTTTGAAAGTATCTTAGACTGATAATAGCTACTAGAACACAACCTACTTAGCACTAACCAGCTTGCCGAAACCATACCCAGTTTTCCCCTCTGACTCACACCCACCCCAGGGTCAGGGGTCAGACCCACAGGCCTCCCTCATGATGGACCCACCCAATTCAGAGTGAAGGCAAAGGTCCCCTGCATGAAGCAGGTATAGTTATTAGCGGAATTTTTTTTAGAAGGAGCAAAGTGCCTCCATCCTTCTCTGCATTGTCCCTAATTTGTCACAGGTTTTCTACAACTGCTCATTCTCTGCTCCCTCCAGGGCTGTGTGGTTTCCACTCCCATCATGTCAGCCGCTTGTCTGTATCCTGGGTTGAAAGCAGTACTACAGTCATCATCCTGCTGGTTGAGAGCACAGGAGAGGCCGCATTCGTGGCCATGATGTTTAGTGCTGATGAAACGTCATCTCATGTGGCTACAACTCAGGGGCTGGAAGCAACCTGACTTCACACTTGAGCCACACAGTTTTCTGGGCCCTGCACTTGTGCAGTGGGAAGGTTTTCTGACTATAAATCTAAGTTCAGGTACAAATTAAGATCTAAGAACATACATACATTAAACAAACACAGTAAGTGAGAATGCATACCTGGGGTTGGTCGTATCTTACTGCTCCCTAACTTAGGACTCTCACCGGCCAGAATTAGTGACACCTGACTGGGCATGAGAAAAGGCCAGCTTTGTATATATACACAGGTGGACAGTGGTGCCAGTTCCCAGTCACATGACACTCTAAAACCAGCACTGGCCAGGGCAGTGGGCCTGGACCCTGGATGGGAACTCTTTTCCCCTCGATGGGAGGACTAGCCACCCAAACGAAATTGGGGCTCTGGCAGTGAAGAGGCACAATCACACCTGCCTGGCAGCAGTGCCACAATCAGAGGGGAACTGACATCCCCTTCAGTTGCCAGTGGTTCACCTTCTGCCCCTCAGGTGCTCACACACCCTTCGGTGCATGCGGTGCTGAGGAAGAAGTATTGCGGTCGCAGTTCTGAACCCCAGACTCTGGCTTTCACATGACTTCTGGCAGGTGAAGGAAAAGGTTGACCTCCTCTCGCTCTGTCCAGCCTCTTCAGCATTCCCGTCCTCACTCCGTGACTCCCTTATCTATAGCTTAAGAGACTTTGTTCCACACACCCTGGGTTGGGGGCAGCTGTAATCAGTTCCCTGAATTAAATCTCTGAAACACCTGGCCGTTTCCATTTTCTTAACTGGACCCTGGCTGGCAGATGAACATGCTTTTGCAGTCCTAGGGGAGGGGAACATGGCTTTTGGGGCGGGGGTGTGTAGATGGAAACAGAGTGCTTCCCACGTGGTTGGGCAATGGATGAAATCCCCATAGGGTGAACCCCTACTTGGAGGGTGGAAATAGTGCCAATGGGACTCGCCGTCAACCTGGCTGGAGTGAGGCATAGTGTCTCCCAGAATGGAGGCTCTGCCTCCCAATGCAGTTGTTTTTCCTCTCCACAGATGCTTCGTTTTCCCTCACAGTGACAACTTGCACCCCACAAGTTGACAATGGGACCCCACACTGACCCTCACAACACCTTCCTCACTGCCAAGCTGAGGAAGTCCAGTCACCCAGCTGTACAAGCCAATTGGGACTAAGTCAGAGCTCATATTCCCGCCGCTGCACAGAACTGACACAGACAGGTTGCCATCACAAGTCTCCCTGCTCCTAATCTCATTCATCCTCTTTAGGTGTTCAGGAGGGAGCCCTGAAACACACAAGAATCTAAGCCAGTTCACAATTTCACAGCAGACATCTTCACATACTGAACCAAGATTTCTACATAGCCATTTCCCTCTTATCTGCAAATATGCCAACCCAAACTACCCACAAAGTGCTTCAGAGAGTGTGACTCACAAAATACAACCCCCAAATAAAGATGGCACCAGAGGCCTTTAAACAGTTCAGCACTGAAACAACAAAGTGTAGACACACAAAAAGTACAAAGGCACTGAGCCAAAACAATGGCTGTTGGGATGGGATGATAGACTTCTAACTCTTTGAGGTGTTCAGAAAAATGCATGCATTCAATTCTATAATTAGGAAAAATACTGATTCTTCCATTTAAAAAGCAGCAAATGGAGAAAATGAGGGTAATAGGGATAAACCCCAGGACCACCTTGTGGTTATAGAACCAAGAAGTGTTGTAACTCCTATGAAACCCCAAATGGTTCCTGGGAGACGGTGTGAGGGTTTTGGTTTTTTGTTGTTGTTGTTTGCTTTTTCAGGGCCTCACTTCCCACATATGGAAGTTCCCAGGCTAGGAGTCAAATTGGAGCTACAGCTGCCAGCCTACACCACAGCCACACAATGTGGGATCCAAGCCACATCTGCAACCTACACTACAGCTCACAGCAACACCAGATCACCAACCCACTGAGCAAAGCCAAGGATCGAACCCACATCCTCATGGATACTAGCCGGATTTGTTTCCTCTGCACCACAACAGGAGCTCCCCAGTGTGAATTTTTAACCTTATTTTTCTTCCGATTGTAAAAATTACATATGCTCATTCTGGAAAGTTTGAAAAATATCAAATGTAGGGGAGTTCCTGTTGTGGCTCAGGGGTAATGAACCCAACTAGTATCCATGAGGACACAGGTTTGATCTCTGGCCTCGTTCATGGGTTAAGGATCTGCCATTGCCATGAGCTGTGGTATAGACCAGCAGCTGCAGCTCCAATTTTACCCCTGGACTGGGAACCTCCCTATGCCACGGCTGCGGCCCTAAAAAGCAAAAAAAAAAATCAAGTGTATAAAGAAGAAAAATCCCACAGTAACCCCACAGTAACCCCACCAAATAATCACTATTAACATAGGTATTTCTCTGGATGTCATCAGGCTGCTAACATGATAAATATGAGATGGATAATTAATATACTGTACATCTTACTCTCATGTATCATAAGAATTTCCCCAGCAGTAAAAATTCCTCCAAATTCCCGTCGTGGCGCAGTGGTTAACGAACCCGACGAGGAACCATGAGGTTGCGGGTTCAGTCCCTGCCCTTGCTCAGTGGGTTAACGATCCGGCGTTGCCGTGAGCTGTGGTGTAGGTTGCAGACGCGGCTCAGATCCCACGTTGCTGTGGCTCTGGCGTAGGCTGGTGGCTACAGCTCCGATTTGACCCCTAGCCTGGGAACCTCCATATGCCGCGGGAGCGGCCCAAGAAATAGCAACAACAACAAAAGACAAAAAAAAATTCCTCCAAAACAATATTTTAATAACTATAAAATATGGAGATATCCTACTTAAGTTTGCCATTTTCCTGATATTGGCTTATTTGTGGTTTTTGTATTACAGAAAATATGGACACTTCATACATACATGGTGGCTTAGGTTTCTGATTATTTCTCTAGAATAGATTCTTAGGTGAAATCACTGAATCAAAGGGGGTGAACATTTTGGGGTGTTTGTTTGTTTTTAAGTGTTTTATTTTATTTTTTGCTTTTTAGGGCCGAATCCACAGCATATGGAGGTTCCCAGGCTAGGGGTCTAATTGGAGCTGTAGCCACTGGCCTATACCACAGCCACAACACCACCAAATCCGAGCCATGTCTGCCACCTTATGGCAACGCAGCATCTTTAACTCACTGACCAAGGCCAGGGATCGAACCCACAACCTCATGGTTCCTAGTTGGATTTGTTTCCACTGCACCACAATGGGAACTCCAGGGTGAACATTTTTGAAATTATTTTTCTCTTTTGAAACAATCTCACGAAAAGTTGTATGTACGGAAAAAAAGAAAAAAATCTGAAGAGTAAGCTGCCAAACCAATGCCCCAGGATCCTCAGTGACAGTTTCCTATGAACAAAGACATTGTCCTCAGAGCCCCAGTTTAGCCATCAGGATCTGAAGTGGAGGAAGCTGAGGAAGATGGCAAGGTAAGAGCATTCTGAGCTCACCTCCTCCCACAGACACGTCCAAAGCCACCAGTGGAACAATTTCCTCTGAAAAGCACCTCAAACTAGCCAAGCAGCCGCTCACGTCATTGACAAAGGAGAAAAGAGTCACATGGAAGCAGATGGGAGAGGCTGATACCGCATCCATGTAAACCCACCCCTGGCATGGCCAGCTGCCACCAGGAGGGGATCTCAAACCTAGAGCTTCTCCTGGAGGAGCCAGAGGTTGGACCCCCACATTGGACACTGAGAGGAGTCCCCAAAACATCTGGTTTGAACTCCATGTGGCCCCGCATCCACGAGAGACCAAGAGGCACCCTCATCGGGCCCAGACTTGACAGCAGAGATTCACTAGATAATCTCAAACCATCAGCTGAGGAGCTGGGCTTGTTGGGAAACTCCAGGTTGCACTGTTTTCCGCGGCTGAAGCTGGCGGATAAACTTCAGTTACTCTAGTTTTTGCCTCTATTTTCTCTGTAGGTACCATCTTTGAATGCTCCCTCTGCCTTGCTAGAGCCAGCGAGCACCATCATTTTTATTTTTCCTTAGAGAGTGCACATCTTCACACGTGCCTTCTACCACACTCCACAACACCAGCATCCCTTGGAGAAGAGATTTTATACACATCTAATGCCCTGATTTTTACACCTGGTGCCTGATTTTTAAGGCTATAGCCCAGGGGATACCCCTTGACTGCCTGGCTCTGAAGGCTGGAGGCTTGTGTTCCTGGGCCCCCTGGGCCTGTAACTGGAGAGACAGTTCTTGGAAGACTGCCACCTCAGGGCACTGCAGAAAGCAGACAGAAACATATGCCCAGTCTTTTTGAGGCAGAGGTCTATCTGCCATCTAGGAGCTGTGGTCTGAGGGGCACGCCTCTGGAATCCATGCTTGTAGGGCCTAGAGAGCTGCTCCATGGGAATGGAGGCTGGTGGAGCAATCTTTGCACTCTTCCTCTGCCCTGCTGCAGTTCAGTGGTATCTCCTAGGAAGGTGCCCAGTGTTGCTACCTGGGGTTACCTCTACATCACCCAACTGAAGTTGCCAGTGGGTCTTAACACGTGCAGGTCCCACAGACTGTAACCATCAAAGAAAGAGTCTCACAGCTGCCACCCTCCGGGCACAGCAAGAGGCAACAGACTCAGGAGCTCAGTCTTTCTGGAAAAGGGACCTATTAGCTAATCATCACAGATGTGGCCTGAGAGGCAGGCTTCTAATGAAACACATATCTAAGGGCTGAGCATAAACCTTTCCAGAGACCTCAAAAGGTGGGTGCTATCTGCATTCTCTCTACTTAGTACCAAAGCTGGCATCAATTGGGGGAGTTATTTCATGTGATTGATGGTCCTGTTCTTACATCTGGTGCCCAGTTTCTGCAGCTGCTGCCCAGTGGTGCCTCTTGAATATGGTTGGTGGACTTGCATCCCTGGGTCCCACCAGACTGTGACAGAGTTTCCAGGGGCAGGCTCCCAACCCCAGGACGCTAAGAGAGATGGCCCCCCTCTCTGGAATGGAGGTGCTCTCTGAAAACCTGGGCTGGGACCATCACATGCTCTGCCTCTGCATTACTACAGCCACCAACATCTCCCATAAAGGAGTTTAGAAACTGGACTAGAGCCCTAATTTTTTCAACTGTTGCCCAGAAGATGCCTCAGATTGCCTGGTGTGGTAGCCAGCAGTCCCACAAAACTGTATGTATTTCTATACTTTAACAACTGCTGCCAGTGGCTATCACTTTGGCAGCAGAAGAGGATGTGAAGCTCACCTCCCCTAAAACACATCAAAAATACATCTGCGTGAGGAGCAATTCTCCCTGAGAACTAACTGGAAACTAGCAGAAAGATGCTTCCATAGCCAAAGCTGTAAGAAAGAGCCATGCAGACACAGGCAGGAAGGGAGGAGTGATCAGGTTGGGACCTGTACCCTGGAAGAGGACACAGAAGAGGAAAGGGAATTACATGGGCTTGGAGATAACTACCTGGGGAATGAGTAGTTGGAACCATATATCAGGGACCCCAGCCCTTGGATCCAACACCTGGAGGATGAATCCCCTTGATGGTTTGAACACTAGTGGGCTAACAGTAGGCCCGTGACAAACCTAGACTCCACTTTTGAAGAGTGGGCACACACTTGCTTACTGCCTAAACAAAGTGGAGGAAGCAGACTGAAACAGCCTGAGCCCTGGTCAGTTTCCCATGACCTACCCAGACTACACCCTGGCCCACTCTAAGCACACACACGAGTCCCTTTTGCTATGCAGTGCAGCTCCTCATTAGGGTGAATGCTGCTGTGGCCAAGGAGGGTGCCTGCTTGTGGGGCTGGCAAGGCATCTGAACAGGCCAAGGGTGGTTATAACTGGCATTTATTGGGGCAGCAGATCAGGAGTAGTCTGGAACTGTGACCAGTGCCAGAGCTGCCCCAGCACATGCTTCAGCACACATTGGGTACCCACTTCAGCTCCTTTTTGTTCCAGCATGCTCCCCTCCAGCATGCACCTTGGGACAAAGGTGCCAAGGCTGGGAGGGGAAAGTGTACACACACTTACAGGGAATGAGCCAGTTCAGACCTGACCCTCAGGGATTTGCTCCAGCACCTGGGATCTGCCCTTACCCCTGATAGGGTGAGGCTGGCTACTTACCAGAGGAGAAGCCCCAGCTCACACCTGGCTCTGGCTCTAGCACCTCCACTTCCAGCCCCACCTTCTACAAAGGTGGTAACTGCCAGCAAACCCTGGGGATGTGACTTCAGATTGAGCTCTCCCACCAAAGCAGCCAGAACACACAGATTGTATAGGGATGCTCCCACATGACACCACTGGCAAGACTGGGGTAGATTAACTGTTTCATCTAATTTCATGGAGACAGAGAAGTTTAATCAAAATATGAAGACAGAAGAATTTGTTTCAAATGAAAAAACACAAAAACCCTTGTAAAAACAACTAAACACAAAAAACAACTTACCAGATAAAGAGTTCACAACATTAGGAATAAGAATACTGACTGAATCAGGGGAGAAAAATAGGTGGACATATGACAATTTAAAAAAGAAACTAGAAATATTTTTACAGGAATTTTATTTTTCTTAATTTTATAATGATTTTTATTTTTTCCATTATAGCTGAAACTAGAAAATATTTAAAAGAAGCCCTCAGAACTGAAGACTACAATAAGGGAAATGAAATATACACTAAAAGGAGTTAATAACAGACTAGATGATAAAGAAGACTAGGTGGAAGAGAACAATACCTAAGTGATCTGGAAGACAGAATAATGGAAGTCACCAATTCAGAACAAAAAAGAAAAGCATAAAAAAAAGCAGTTTAAGTAACATTTGGGACATGAAGAATACCAATATTTTAATTATAGGGGTCCCAGAAGAAGAGAGAGAAAAAGGGGTCAAAAATATATTTGGTTGGAGGAGTTCCCATTGTGGCTCAGTGGTTAACGAATCCAACTAGGAACCATGAGGCTGCGGGTTCCAGCCCTGGCTTTGCTCAGTGGGTTAAGGATCTGGCGTTGCCGTGAGCTGTGGTGTAGGTTGCAGATGCGGCTCAGATCCCACGTTGCTGTGGCTCTGGCGTAGGCCAGTGGCTACAGCTCCAATTAGACCCCTAGCCTGGGAACCTCCACATGCTGCAGGAAACAGCCCTAGAAAAGGCAAAAAGACCAAATATATATATATATATACATACACACACACACACACATATATAATTGGTTAATTATTGTTGAAAACTTCCCGGAACCGAAGAAGGAGACACATTCAGGAAGAGGATGAACAGAGTCCCAAACAAGGTGAACCCAAAGAGATGCAATCCAACACATATCATAATTAATATAGCAAAAGTTAAAGAAAGAATTCTAATGTCAGCAAAAGAAAAACCAAGAGTCAATTACAAAGGAACCCCCAAAAGACTGATTTTTTTGCAGAAATTTCGCAAGCCAGAAGGGAGGAGCATGACATATTTAAAGTGATTAAAGGGAAAGAAATTATAAACTAGGATACTCTACCTAGCAAAATAACCATTCAGAATTAAGGGAGAGATAAAGAATTTCTCAGATAAGCAAAAACAAAAAGAGTTTATCAACACTAAATTGGCCCTAAAAGAAATGCTAAAGGGTCATCTCCAAGTGGAAAATAAAAGGCTACAATAAATAAGAATTTATAGGAAAGGAAAAATCCCACTAGTAAAGTCAAATGTATAGTAAAAGCTGTGGATCAACAATTTAAATAAGCTAGTACAAAGATTAAAAGACAAAAAACAAGATCCATCTATATGCAGCTTACAAAAGACTTGCTTCAGAGTTAAAGACACATAGAGACTGAAAGTGATGGAACAGAAAAAGATATTCATGCAAATAGAAATGTCAAGAAATTGGGTAGCAGAAGTTCCCACTGTGGCTCAGTGGAAACGAACCTGACTAGTATCCATGAGGATGAGGATTTGATCCCTGGCTTTGCTCAGTGGATTAAGGATCCAGCATTGCCATGACCTATGGTGTAGGTTGCAGATGCATCTTGGATCTGGCATTGCTATGGCTGTGGTATAGGACAGAAGCTGTAGCTCCGATTAGACCACTAGCCTGGGAACTGCCATATGCTGCAGGAGTGGCCCTTAAAACAAAACAAAAAAAAAAAAGGAAAGAAAAGAAATTTGGGTAGCAATACTTAAATACTTATAATGAGCAAAACAGACTTTAAAGCAAAGTCTAGGGGGGGACAAGATGGTGGAGTAGAATGACCTTGAGTTCACTTCATCTCATGAGCACACAAAAATCACAACTAACTGCTGAACAACTTATGAGTAAAAAACAAAAAAAAACAAAAAAAAGACTGGATCAAAACCATTTGGTACTAGCACAAAGACAGAAATATAGATCAATGGAACAGAATAGAAAGCCCAGAATTAAACCCTCGCACCTATGGTTAACTAATCTATGACAAAGTTGCAAGAATATGCAATAGAGAAAAGACAGTCCCCTCAATAAGTGGTGCTGGGAAAACTGGACAGCCACATGGAAAAGAATGAAATTAGAACACTTCCTAACACCATACACAAAAATAAACTCAAAATGGATTAAAGATCTAAATATAAGACCAGATACTATAGAACTCTTAGAGGAAAACATAGGCCACTCTCTGACATAAACCACAACATCTTCTCAGATCCACCTCCTAGAATAATGACAATAAAAACAAAAAACAAAAATAAAGAAATGGGATTTAATTTAACTTAAAATTTTCTGCACAGCAAAGGAAACCCTAAACAAAACAAAAAGACAACCCACAGAATGGGAGAAAATCTTTGCAAATGAAGTGACTGACAAAGGATAAATCTCCAAAATTTTATAAACACCTCCTGCAGCTCAATACCAAAAAAAAAAAAAAAACAACAACAACAACATCAAAAAATGGGCAGAAGATCTAAACAGATAATTCTCCAAAGAAGACATACAGACAGCCAAAAAACACATGAAAAGATGTTCAACATCACTAATGATTAGAGAAATGCAAATCAAAACCACGATGAGGTACCACATTATGCTGGCCAGAATGGCCATCATCAAAAAGTCTACAAACAATAAGTGCTAGAGAGGGTGTAGAGAAAGGGAACCCTATTACAGTGTTGGCAGGAATGTAAATTGGTGCAACCACTGTGGAAAACAGTATGGAGATTCCTCAAAAAACTAAAAACAGAATTACAGCAATCCCACTCCTGGGCATCTATTCAGAGAAAACCATCACTCAAAAAGATACATGTGCTCCAACGTTCACTGCAGTACTACATACAATAGCCCAAACATGGAAACAACCTAAATGTCCACCAACAGAGGAGTGGATAAAGAAGATGTGATACATATACACAGTAAAATATTACTCAGCCATTAAAAGGAAAGAAATAATGGCATTTGCAGCAACATGGATGGGCCTAGAAATTATCATGCTAAGTGAAGTCAGACAGACACTGAGACACCAACATCATATGCTATCACATGTGCAACCTGAAAAAAGGACACAATGAACTTCTTTGCAGAACAGACACTGACTCATAGACTTCAAAAAACTTATGGTTTCCAGGAGTTCCCGTCATAGCGCAGTGGTTAACGGATTCGACTAGGAACAATGAGGTTGCAGGTTCGATCCCTGGCCTTGCTCAGTGGGTTAAGGATCCACCATTGCTGTGAGCTGTGGTGTAGGTTGCAGATGCAGTTTGCATCCCGCGTTGCTGTGGCTCTGGCGTAGGCCGGCGCCTATAGCTCCGATTAGACCCCTAGCCTGGGAACCTCCACATGCCGTGGGAGCGGCTCAAGAAGAGGCAAAAAGAGAAAAAAAAAACTTATGATTTCCAAAGGAGAGAGGTTTAGGGGAGGGGTGATGAGCTGGGGGTTTGTGATGGAAATGCTATAAAAAATTGGGTTGTGATGATCATTGTACAACTATAAATTTCATTGAGTAATTTTAAAAAATTTTAAAAGACTGGAACCTACCAAAAAAGAAACTCTACATCCAAAGGCATAAGGAAGAAACCAAGCAGACAGCAGGAGGGGCACACTCACAATATAATCAAATCCCACACCCCCTGCGTGGGTGACCCACAAACTGGAGAGTAATTTTTTTGTTGTCTTTTTGCCTTTTCTAGGGCCGCTCCACAGCATATGGAGGTTCCCAGGCTAGGGGTCTAATCAGAGCTATCGCCACCAGCCTACACCACAGCCACAGCAATGTAGGGTCTGAGCTGCGTCTGCAACCTACACCACAGCTCACGGCAACACCGGATCCTTAACCCACTGAGCAAGGCCAGGGATCGAACCCACAACCTCATGGTTCCTAGTCAGATTTGTTAACTACTGAGCCACAACAGGAACTCCAAGGAGAGTAATTATATCATAGAAATTCTCCCACAGAGGTGAGAGTTCTGACACTCATATCAGGCTCACCAGCCTTGGGGCCTGGCATCAAGAGGAGGGGCACCCAGAGCATTTGGCCATGAAGGCCAGTGGGGCTTGTTTGCAGGAGCTCCGCAGGACTGGGGGATGCAGATACTGTACTTTTAGAAGACACACACAAGGTCTTGTATGCACTGAGACCCAAGGAGAAAGCAGTGACATTATAAGAGCCTGAGCCAGACCTACCTGCTGGCCCTAGAGGGTTTCACATGGCTGTGGCTCACTGTGGGTACAAGGACACTGGTGGCAGAGGTACTAAGAAATATTCATCAGTGTGAGCTCTCCTGGAGGCTGCCATTTTGGCACCAAGACCTGGCTCCACCAACAGCCTGTATGCTCCAGTATAGGGACACCTCAGGCCAAACAATCAACAGGCCACAGTCCTCAGGATACAAATCAGAAGACAGGCTTCCTAAAGACTTCCTGAGGAATTCCCATTTTATTTTATTTTATTTTATTTTATTTTTTATTTTTTGGGTTTTTTTTTTTTTGCTATTTCTTGGGCCTTGGGCCGCTCCCGCGGCATATGGAGGTTCCCAGGCTAGGGGTCCAATCGGAGCTGTAGCCACTGGCCTACGCCAGAGCCACAGCAACTCGGGATCCGAGCCGCATCTGCAACCTACACCACAGCTCACGGCAACGCGGGATCGTTAACCCACTGAGCAAGGGCAGGGACCAAACCCGCAACCTCATGGTTCCTAGTCGGGTTCGTTAACCACTGCGCCACGACGGGAACTCTGGAATTCCCATTTTAGATCATCAGTAATGAACCCAACTAGTATCCATGAGGATGCAGGTTCAATCCCTGGCCTCACTCAGTGGGTTAAGGATCCAGCATTGCCATGAGCTGTGGCATAGGTTGTAGATGTGCTTCAGATCTGGTGTTGCTATGGCTGTGGTGTAGGCCAGCAGCTAAATCTCTGATTTTACAACCTAGCCTAGGAATTTCCATATGCCATGGATACAGCCTTCAAAAGACAAAAAAGAAAAAAAAAGACAGACTTCCTGAACCTACAGCCACCTCTAGACATGTCCCTTGACACAACCCTGTGCACCACAGGGCCAAGACTCAGCTCCACCCACCAACACAGGCACCTCCACCAGAAAGCATGCACAAGCACCTAGGCCAGCCTCACCAACTAAGGGGCAGACAACAGAAGCAAGAAAACTATGATCCAGTAACCTGAGTAACCAAGTCCACAAACACAGATCAAAACCTACACTGGAACCAGCTGGTGCCTGGCCCTTGGGTGATGAGAGGGGAATGTACTGCTGGGACATAGAGGACATCCCTGATAGAGGGCCAACTTTTCCAAGGTTGAGAAACATAACTAACCATCCATATACATAAAAATACAGAGGAGTATGCACTGTGGTGCAACATGATCAGTGGTATCTCAAGAGTGCTGGGATGCAGGTTCAATCCTCAGCCTGGCACAGTGGATTAATAAGGATCTGGCACTGCCAATCCCTGACCTGAGAATTCCATATGCTGTAGGGCAGCCAAAAAGAAAAAAAATATGAATAGAAATTTAGGCAAAATGAGACATCAAAAAATATATTCCAGATGAAGGAACAAAGTAAAACCCCAGAAGAACAATTAAGTGACATGAAGATAACCAATCTAGGGAGTTCCCGTCCTGGTGCAGTGGTTAACAAATCCAACTAGGAAACATGAGGTTGCTGGTTTGATCCCTGGACTTGTTCAGTGGGTTAAGGATCTAGCGTAGATGTGATCTGTGGTGTATGTTGCAGACGTGGCTCGGATCCCATGTTGCTGTGGGTCTGGTGTAGGCCAGCAGCTACAGCTCTGATTAGACCCCTAGCCTGGGAACTACCATATGCCACAGGAAGCAGCCCTAAAAAAGGCAAAAAGACAAAAAAAAAGATAGGAAATCTACCCCAGAAGTTCAAAGAACTCAGGAAAAGAGGATGCACAGAGTGAGAAGTTACAAAAAGTTTTTAAGAAAGAGTTAGAAAATATAAAGAACAAGGAGTTCCTGTTGTGGCTCAGTGGTTAACAAATCCGACTATGAACCATGAGGTTGTGGGTTTGATCCCTGGCCCTGTTCAGTGGGTTAAGGATTCAGCATTGCCATGAGCTGTGGTGTAGGTCGCAGACATGGCTCAGATCCCACATTGCTGTGGCTCTAGCATACGCCAGCGGCTACTGCTCCAATTAGCCCCCTAGCCTGGGAACCTGCATGTGCCATGGGTGCAGCCCTAGAAAATACAAAAAAAAAGAAAAAAATATAAAGAACAACCAATCAGAGCTGAAAAATAAAAGAAATGAAATGAAAAAAAAATATTAGAAAGAATCAACAGCAGAATAAATGAGGCAGAGGAGCAGAAAAGCTGGAAGAGAGTGATGGGAATCATTGCCACAGAACAGAATTTTTTAAAAGAATGGGAGCTCCCACTGTGGTTTAAGAATCTGACTGCAATGGCTCAGGTCACCACAAAGGCACAAGTCTGATCCCTGGCCCAGCATCGTGGGTTAAAGGATCCAGCATTGCAGCAGCTGCAGTATAGTTCTGACTCAATCCTGGGCCCAGGAACTTCCATATGTGTGGCCATAAAAAAAACTAAAAATCTTTAAAAAGAATGAAAAGAAATGAGGATAGTTTAAGAGACCTCTGGGACAATGTCAAACCACAAACATTCACATTATAGGGGTCCCAGCAGAAAAATAGAAAGGGGCAAAAGAAAGTATTTGAAGATAATAATAGCTGAAAACTTCCCTAAGATCGGAAAGGAAACTGTCACCAGTCCAGGAAGCACAGAGAGTCCCAGACAGTGTTAATACAAGGGAAAATATGCCAAGACACATAGTAATCAAAATGACAAAAATTAAAGAGAAAATATTAAAAGCAACAAATAACATATAAGGGACTCCCCAAGAGGTTATCAGCTGATTTTTCAGCAGAAACGCTGTAGACCAGAAGAGAGTGGCATGACATGTTTAAAGCGATGAAAGGGGGAAACCTACAACAAAGAGTACTCTGTCCAGCAAGGATCTCATTCAGATTTGACAGAGAAATCAAAAGCTTTACAAACAGGCAAAAGCTAAAAAAATTCCACACCACCAAATTAGCCTTTACAACAAATGCTAAAGGAACTTCTCCAGATGGAAAAGAAAGACCACATCTATAAACAAAAAATTTATGAAACAGGAAGGCTCACCAGTAAAGGCAAATAAACAGTAAAAGTGGGACACCAACCACACAAATGTAATATCTAAACCAGTAATCATAAGAGGATGAGAGTACAAATGCAGAATGTCTGAAATGCATTTGAAATTTAAGAGAACAGTAACTTAAAACAATCATATATATATACAGACTGCTACATCAAAACCTTATGGTAACTGCAAGCCAAATATCTACAATAGATATACACACAAAAAGGAAAAAGGAATCCAAACACAACATTAAAGATAGTCATCAAATCACAAGAAAAAAGAACAAAAGAGGAAAGGAAGAAAAAAGACCCACAAAAACAAATCCAAAACAGTTAACAAAATGGCAATAAGAACATACATATCAAGAATTATCTTGGGAGTTCCCATCGTGGCTCAGTGGTTAACAAATCTGTCTAGGAACCATTAGGTTGCAAGTTTGATCCCTGGCCTTGCTCAGTGGGTTAAGGATCTGGCATTGCTGTGAGCTGTGGTGTAGGTCACAGACACAGCTCGGATCCCACGTTGCTGTGGCTCTGGCGTAGGCCAGCAGCTACAGCTCAGATTCGACCCCTAGTCTGGGAATCTCCATATGCCACAGGAGTGGCCCAAGGAATGCCAAAAAGACCAAAAAAAAAAAAAAGAATTATCTTAAATGTAAAAGAATGAAATGCTCCAACCAAAAGATATAAACTGGCTGAATGGATATAAAAACAAGATCCATATATATGCTGAAGAGACCCCTCCACTTCAGGCCTAGCTAGATACACATAGCTGGAGTAAAAATACTTATGTCAGACAAAACAGAATTTAAAATAAAGACTGTTACAAGAGATAAATAACAGTACATAATGATAAAGGGATTGATCCAAGAAAAAGATATAACAATTATAAATATATATGCAACCAACATAGGAGTATAGCAATATTTAAGGCAAATGTTAATAGACATAAAAGGAGAAATTGACAGTAACAAAATAATAGTGGGGGATTTTAATAACCCACTTACATCAATGGACAGATTATCCAGATAGAAAATCAATACGGAAACAAAGCCCTCAAATAATACATAAGACCAGAGAGACTTAATTGATATATATAGAGCACTCCATCCAAAAGCAGCAGAACATACAATATTTTCCAAGGGCTCATGGAACATTCTCCAGGATAGATAACATGCTGGGCCACAAAGCAAGCCTCAATAAATTTAAGAATATTGAAATCATACCAAGCATCTTTTCTGACCAAAATGCCATGAAATAAGAAATCAACTACAAGGGGAAAAAACTGCAAAACAAACAAACAAACACAAATACGTGGAGGCTAAACAGTATGCTACTAAACAACTAATGGATCACTGAAGAAATTAAAGAGGAAATTAACAAACACCTAAAACAAATTAACAATGAAGACACAATGATCCAAAACCTATGGGATGCAGCAAAAGTTACCTCAGGAAACAAGAAAAATCCCAAACAATCTATCTTTACACCTAAAGCAACTAGAGAAAAAGAACAAACAAAACCAAAAGTTAGTAGAAGAAAAGAAATCATAAAGATCAGAACAAAAATAAATAGAGACTAAGAAAACAATAATAAAAAAAGACCAATGAAACTAGAAGCTGGTTCTTTGAAAAAAACCAAAATTGATAAACCTTTAGCCAGATTCATCAAGAAAAAAAAGAGGGCCCAAATTAATAAAATTAGACATTAAAAAGGAGAAATTACAACCAACACTACAGAAATACAATGGACTAGAAGAGACTACTACAGGCAACTATATGCCAATAAAATGAACAACCTAGAAGAAATAAACAATTTCTAGAAATTCATAGAAGAATTTCTAAGAAATTCTTAGAAAGGTACAATCTCCAAAGACTTAATAAGGAAGAAATAGAAAATATGAACAGACCAATTACAAGTACTGAAATTAAACATGTGATTTTAAAACTCCCAACAAACAGAAGTCTAGGACCAAGACAGCTTCACAGATGAATTCTACCAAACATTTGGAAAAGAGTTAACACCTATACTTCTGAAATTATTCCAAAAAATGACAGAGGAAGTAACACTTCTCATTTCATTCTATGAGGCCACCATCACCCTGATACCAAAACCAGACAGAGATACAGCAACAACAATAAAAAGAAAATTACAGGCTGATATCACTGATGAACATGACACAAAAAAATCCTCAAAACTAGCAAACCAAATACAATAATATATTAGAAGGATCATACACCATGACCAAGTGGGATTTATCCCAGGGAGGCAAGGATTTTTTCAATATTTGCAAATCAATTAGTGTGATATACAACATTGACAAATTCAAGAATAAAAGTGATATGATCATCTCAATAGATGCAGAAAAAGCTTTTGATGAAATTTGACATCTTTTTATGATAAAACCTCTCCAGAAAGTGGGCATGAAGGGAAGATACCTAAACATAATAAGGATATATGTAATAAATCCATAGCATCATACTCAGTGGTGAAACCTGAAAAGTATTTCATCTAAGATCAGGAACAAGATAAATATGTCCATTCTCACCACTTTCACTCAGCATATTTCTAGAATTCCTATCCATAGGAATCAGAGAAGAAAAAGAAATAAAGGGAAACCAAATTGGAAAAGAAGTAAAACTGTCACTGTTTGCAGATGACATAACACTATACACAGAAAATCCTAAAAACAGTAACAGAAAAATACTAGATCTCAACAATGAATTTGGTAAATTTGCAGAATACAAGATTAATACATAGAAATCTGTTACATTTTTATATACTAACAATGAAAGATAAGAAAGAGAAATTAAGGAAACAATCACATTTACAATCTCATAAAAAAAAGAAAATATCTAGAAATAAACCTACCTAAGGAGGCAAAAGACCTGTACTCCAAAAACTATAAGATTCTGATAAAAGAAGTAAAAAAAATGACAAAAACAGATGGAAAGATATACTATATTCTTGAATTGGAAGAATCAAATGTCAAAATGACTCTAATAACCAAGGAAATCTATAGATGTAATGCAATCCCTATCAAATTACCAATGGTGTTTTTCACAAAACTAGAACAAAACAATTTTTTTTAATTCTTCTAAGATCTTATATGTAAACACAAAGTCCCCAAATAGCCAAAGCAATCTGAAGAAAGAAGAAGAAGTGGAAGAATCAGACACTCCAACTTCAGACTATATTACAAAGCTACAGTGATCAAAACAATATGGTACTGACACAAAAACAGAAATACAGATCAATGGAATAGGATAGAAAGCCCAGAAATAAATGCACAAAATTAATCTATGAAAATGGAGGCAAAAATACACAGAGGGGGAAATGACAGTTTCTTCAATAAGTGCTGCTGGGAAAAGAGGACAGCTACATGTGAAATATTGAGATTAGATGGAGTTCCTATGTGGCTTGGAAGGTTAAGTATTCAGCATTGTCACTGCAGTGGCTCCAGCTGCTGCCAGGGTGCACGTTTGATCCCTGGCCCAAGAACTTGCACATGCTGCAGGTGCAGCCAAAAAAAAAAAAAATGAGATGAGAGCACTTCCTCACATCATATACAAAAATAAACACAAATTGACTAAGTGTCTAAATATGAGACCTGAAATCATAAAACTCCTAGAAGAGAACATATGCAGAATACCCTTTGACATAAATCATAATATTTTTATATCTGTTTCTTCAAAGCTAAGTTTTATATTGTTTTAAATATTAAACTTAAAAGCTTTTGCAAAGCAAAGGAAACCACTGACAAAATGAAAAGACAACCAAGAGAATGGGAGAAAATAGTGGTAAATTATATAACCAACAAGAAGTTACTATCCAAAATATATAAAGTAACTATATAACTCAATATTAATAAAAACAAAAACTCAATCAAAAAATGGGAAGATCTGACTAGGCATTCTTCAAAGAAGATACATAGATGGCTAACAGGCACATGAAAACACACTATTTCTAATTATTAGAGAAATGCAAATCAAAACTACAATGAGATATTATCTCATACTTATCAAAACGGTTATCATCAAAAAGTCTACAGGGATTTCCCATCATGGCTCAGTGGAAATGAACCTGACTAGCATCCATGAAGACTCAGGTCTGATCTCTGGCATCGCTCAATTGATTAAGGATCCAGGGTTGCCATGGGCTGTGGTGTAGGTTGCAGATGTGGCTCAGATCTGGTGTTGCTATGGCTGTGGTATAGGCCGGCAGCTACAGCTCGGATTCCACCCCTGGCCTGGGAACTTCTCTATGCTGCAGGTGCAGCACTGAAAAGACAAAAAAAGAAAAAGTCTACGAATATGGGTACCCACTGTGGCACAAAGGGTTAAGAACCTAACCACAGGTGGGATCAAGATGGTGGGGTTATAAGATGAGGTGCTCATCTTCTCAAACAAAAATAACAAAAAAAAAAAAAAAACCTAGGAGTTCCGTTTGTGGCTCAGCAATAACGGACCAAACTAGTATCCAAGAGGATGTGGGTTCAGTCCCTGGCCCTGCTCAGGGGGTTAAGGATCCCACATTGCCATGAGCTGAGGTATTGTAGGCCACAGACATGGCTCAGATCTGATGTTGCTGTGGCTTTGGTTTGGACTAGCAGTTATAACTCTTATTTGATACCTACCCTGGAAACTTTCATATGCCTTGGGTGCAGCCCTTAAAAAAAAAATCTATCTATATAAAGATTCACACAGAATATCTACTGAACACTGGTGGAATACTTTAAATTTCCAAAAACAGATGGGATAAAGATGTAGCATAGAAGGACTGGAGCTCAACTTCTCTCCTAAAAACAACAAAATTACAACCAAATGGTCAACTAAATGGACCAGAAACTTTCAAAAAGACATCCTACTCCAGAAGACAAAGAGGAGGCCACATCAAGAGGTAGGAGGGGTGATTAAATGATATAAACAACCCTATACCACCCAAGTGGGAAACCCCACAGACTGGAAAGTAACTGGTTCACAGAGACTCACCTACAGGAGGGAGAGTACTGAGACCCACATCAAGTCTGCATGCCTGGGGATCTAGCACTGGGAGAAAGAAAGCCCAGAGCATCTGGCATTGAAGGCCAGGGGGGCTTGTGTGCAGGAGCCCTATGGGATTGGGGGAATAGAGAATCCATTCTTAAAACACACAGACAGACATTCATGTACACTGGGTCCCAGGAAAAAGCTAAATCTAAATAGGAATCTGGGTCTGAACTGACTGTAGTTCCTGGAGGACCTCCTGGAAAAACAGGGGGTGAATGTGGCTTGTTGTAGGGGAAGGGCATTTGAAGCAAAGCTCTTGGGAATATTCATCAGTGTGTGTTTCTCTGGAGGTGGCCATTTTGGGGAAATCTGGCCCAACCCATCAGCGCTGAAAATACCCAGGTGGGATCACAGCCCTGCCCAGCAGTAAACAGGCTACCTAAAGACCCTCCAGACACACAGCCACCCCTAATCTCACTCATAGACAAAACCCCACCCACCAGAGGGATAGGAAGCAGCTCCACATACAAGTGGGCAGGCACCAGTCCTTCCCATCAGAGAGCCTACAGTAAGCCCCCATACCAAGTTCAGACACAAGGAGGGCAGACACCAGAAGCAAGAGAGGCTACAACTCTATTATCTGTAAAAAGGTTACCATACATATAAAAATGAAAAGACAGAGAAGTATAACTCAGATAAGGGAGAAAGAGAAATCCCACAAAAACAGCTAAGTGATCAGGAGATTCTCAACCTCCAGGAAAAAGACGTTAGACTGTTGATGCTAAATATGATGCAAGACATTGGAAATAAACTGGAGGTAAAGATGGATAACTTAGAGGAAACACTGAGCAAAGAGATACAAGATATAAAACTTAAGCAAATAGAGAAGCAAGACACAATAACTGAAATAAAAAAATTTCATTAGAAGCAGCCAACAGCAGAATACAAGAGGGAGAAGAAAAAATAAGCGAGGTTGAGGACAGATTAGTGGAAATAATGGATGAAGAACAGAAAAGAGAAAAAAGATTGAAAACAAATGAAGAGAGCCTCAGAGAATTCTGGGACAACATTAAACACACCAACATCTGTATTATACAGGTGCAAGGAGAAGAAAGAGAGAGAAAGGGACAGAAAAAATATTCTAAGAGTTAATAGCCAAAAATTTCCCTAACATAGCAAAGGAACCACTCACTCAAACTCAGGAAGCGCAATGAGTGTCATAAAATAAACACAAGGAGGAACACCCCGAGACACATATTAATCACACTGACCAAAATTAAAGACAAAGAGAAAATATTAAAAGCAGCTAGGGAAAAGAAACAAATAACACACAAGGGAACCCCGATAAGGTTATCAGGAGAGTTTTCAGCAGACATTCTACAGGCCAGAAGGGAGTGGCATGATATACTTCAGAGGATGAAAGGAAACAACCTCCAACCAAGACTGCTTTACCCAGCAAGGCTCTCCTTCAGATTTGAAGGAGAAATCAAAACCTTCACAGATAAGCAAAAGCTAAGAGAATTCAGCAACACTAAACCAGCTTTACAACAAATACTAAAGGAACTTCTCTAGGCAGAAAAGACAAGGCCACAACTAGAAACAAAAATACTACAAATAACAAGGCTCATCCAATAAAGGCATAAATACAGTAAAGATAGGAAATCATCCACACGAAATTATGCCACCAAAATCAGAAATCATGAGAAGAGGAGGATACAAATGCAGGACACTGGAGATGAACTTGCAATTAAGAAACCAACAACTTAAAACAATCTCATATACATAGAGAATCTCATAACAAAACTTCAGAATAAATGCAAACCAAAACTCTACAACTGATACACAAACAAATAAGAAAAATCAACTCAGTTACAACACTAAAGAGAGTCATCAAACCACAAGAGGAGAGAACAGGAGAAGAAGGGAAGAAAAAAGAGCAACAAAAACAAATCCAAAGCAAATAATAAAATGGCAATAAGAACATACATATCAATAATTACCTTCAATGTTAATGGACTAAACACACCAACCAAAAGACATAGACTGGCTGAATGGATACAAAAACAAGACCCCTATATATGCTGTCTTCAAGAGACCCTCTTCAGTTCTAGGGACACATACAAATTGAAAGTAAGAGGATGTAAGAAAATATTCCACATATATGGGATGCAAAAGAAAGCTGGAGTAGCAATACTCATAACAGACAAAATAGACTTTAAACTGAAGAATATTTTAAGGGACAAAAAAGGTCACTACATAATGATCAAAGGATCAATCCAAGAAGAAGATATAACAATTTTAAATATCTACGCACCCAACATAGGTTCACCACAATATATAAGCCAACAGCTAACAATCTTAAAGGACAAATTGACAATAACACAATCACAGTGGGGGACTTTAACACCCCACTTACAGCAATGGACAGATCGTCCAGACAGAAATTCAATAAGGAAACACAGGCCCTGATTGAAGCATTAGACCAGATGGGCTTCTTAGATATTTACAGGACATTCCATCCAAAGGCGACAGAATACACATTCTTCTTAAGTGCACATGGAACATTCTCTAAGATTGCTCATATCCTGGGCTATAAATCAAACCACAGTAACTTTAAGAAAACTAAAATGGTATCAAGCATCTTTTCTGACCACAACGCTATACAACTAGAAATCAACAACAAGAAAAAAATTGCATAAAACACAAACATGTGGAGACTCAACAACATGCTTCTAAACAACCAATGGATCACTGAAGAAATCAAAGAGGAAATTAAAAAATACCTAGAAGCAAATGACAACAAAGATACAACACTCCAAAACCTATGGGATACAGCAGAAGCCTTTCTAAGAGGAAAGTTTATAGCAATACAAGCCCACCTCAGGAAACAAAAAAAAAAGCTCAAATAAAGGAGCTAACTTTACACCTAAAGCAGCTAGAGAAAGAAGACCACACAAGACCTAAAGTTAGCAGAAGGAAAGAAATCATAAAGATCAGAGCAGAAATCAATGAAATAGAAATGAAGAAAACCATAGAAAACATCAATGAAACGAAAAGCTGGTTCTTTGAAAAGATCAACAAAATTGATAAACCCTTAGCCAGACTTACCAAGAAAAAAAGAGAGGACTCAAATCAATAAAATTAGAAATGACAAAGGAGAAATAACAATGGACATCATAGATATACAAAGGATCATAAGAGACTACTTACGTAACTATACACCAATAAAATGGAAAACTTATAAGAAATGGACATATTCTTAGAAAACTACAATTTACCAAGACTAAACAAAGAAGAAATAGAAAAGATGAATGGACCAATCACAAGTACTAAAACTGAAACTGTGATTTAAAAACTTCCAACAAACAAAAGTCCAGGACCAGATGGCTTCACAGGCTAATTCTATCAAACATTTAGAGGAGAGCTAACACCTCTCCTTCTGAAACTATTTCAAAAAAATTGCAGAGGAAGGGACGCTCACAAACTCATTCTATGAAGTCACCATTGCCCTGATACCAAAATCAGACAAAGATACCACAAAAAAGAAAATTACAGGCCAATATCACTGATGAACATAGATGCAAAAATCCTCAACAAAACACTGGCAAACAGCATCCAACAATACATTAAAAGGATTGTACATCATGATCAAGGGGGCTTTATCCCAGGGATGCAAGGGTTCTTCAGTATCCACAAATCCATCAGTGTGATACACCACATTAATAAACTGAAGAATAAAAACCACATGATCCTCTCAATAGATGCAGAAAAAGCCTTTGACAAAATCCAACACCAATTTCTGATTAAAAAAAAAAAAAACTTCAAAAAGTGGGCATAAGAGGGAACCTACCTCAACATAATAAAGGCCATATATGACAAACCCACAGTGAACATCATTCTCAATGGTGAAAACCTGAAAGATTTCCCACTGAGATCAGGAACAAGACAAGGATGTCTGCTCTCGCCACTACTCTTCAACATAGTTTTGGAAGTCCTAGCCACAGCAATCAGAGAAGTAAGAGAAATAAAAGGAATCCAAATTGGAAAGGAAGAAGTAAAACTATCACTCTTTGCAGATGACGTACTATACCTAGAGAATCCTAAAGACTCTACCAGAAAACTGTTAGAGCTCATCGATGAATATGCAAAGTTGCAGGATACAAAATTAATACACAGAAATCGATGGCATTTCTATATACTAACAACGAATGATCAGAAACAGAAATTAGGGAAACAATCCTGTTTACCATCACATCCAAAAGAATAAAATACCTAGAAGTAAGCCTACCTAAAGAGACAAAAGACCTCTACTCTGAAAACTGTAAGACACTAATGAAAGAAATCAAAGACGACACAAATAGATGGAAAGACATACCATGCTCTTGGATTGGAAGAGTTAACATTATCAAAATTACTATACTACCCAAAGCAATCTACAGATTCAATGCAATCCCTATCAAATTACCAAGGACATTTTTCACAGAACGCAAACAAAATACTTCCAAGTTTGTTTGGAAACACAAAAGATCCAGAATAGCCAAAGCCATCCTGAGAAAGAAAAATGGAGCTGGAGGAATCAGGCTCCCTCACTTCAGACTATACTACAAAGCAACAATCATCAAAACCATATGGTACTGGCACAAAGACAGACATATAAATCAGTGGAACAGGATAGATAGCCCAGAATTACACCTACAGCCAACTCATCTATGACAAAGGAGGCAAGAATATACAATGAAAAAAGTGGTGCTGGGAAAACTGGACAGCCACATGTAAAAGAATGAAATTAGAACACTCCCCAACAATATACACAAAAATAAATTGGATTAAAGACCTAGATATAAGACCAGACACTATAAAACTCTTAGAGGAAAACATAGGCCAAATCCTCTTTGACATAAACAACAGCAACTTCTTCACAGATCCCAATCTTAGAGTAATTACAATAAAAATAAAAATAAACAAATGGGACTTAATTAAACTTAAATGTTTCTGCACAACAAAGGAAACCCTAAACAAAACAAAAAGACAACTCACAGAATGGGAGAAAATATTTGCAAATGAATCAATTGACAAAGGATTGATAAACACCTCCTACAGCTCAATACCAAAAAAAAAAAAAATCAAAAAACGGGCAGAAGATCTAAACAGACAGTTCTCCAAAGAAGACATACAGACAGCCAAAAAACATGCGAAAAGATGTTCAAAATCACTCATAATTAGAGAAACGAAAATCAAAACCACTATGAGGTACCACCTTACACCAGCCAGAATGGCCATCATCCAAAAGTCTATAAACAATAAGTGCTGGAGAGGGTGTGGAGAAAGGGAACCCTATTACACTATTGGTGGGATTGTAAATTGGTGCAACCACTGTGGAAATCAGTATGGAGATGCCTCAGAAAACTAAACATAGAACTACCATTTGATCCAGCAATCCCACACCTGGGCATCTATCCAGAGAAAACCATGACTGGAAAAGACACTTGTACTCCAATGTTCATTGCAGCACTATTTGCAATAGCCAAGACATGGAAACAACCTAAATGTCCATTGACAGAGGAGTGGATTAAGATGTTGTACATATACACAATGGAATATTACTCATCCATTAAAAGGAACAAAATCCTGGCATTTTTAGTAACACAGATGGACCTAGAAATTATCATGCTAAGTGAACAGAGTCAAACAATGAGACACCAACATCCAATGCTTTCACTGACATGTGGAATCTGAATAAAGGACAGAATGAACTTCTTTGCAGAACAGATACTGACTCAGAGTCTTTGAAAAACTTATGGTTTTCAAATGAGACAGGTTGGGGGGTCAGGGGATGCGCTAGGGGTTTGGGATGGAAATGTTATAAAGTTGGGTTGTGATGATCATTGTACAACTATAAATGCAATAAATTCATTGAGTAATATAAAAATGAATAAAAAATAAAGAAAATGAGAAATAAAAATAAATCTCCAAAAACAGCAAGAAACCCTCCACATAACTGGGTAGAGCAAAAGTGAAAAAATAGACAGAGAAAGGAATCAGGACAGGACTAGCACTCCTAAGAGGAATCTGTGAAAGAGGAAAGGGACCCACACCCTGGGAAGCCACCTAGCTGATGGGATATCAGCTGACACAGAGGGACCTCAAAGCCTCAGAGAAAAGTGCAGCAACTGGACTGAGGAAGACAAAGCAATGAGAGAGGCATACAGATCTTTGGTACCCCCTGCCAGGATACCACAGCCTAAGATGCTCGGATAGGGCTGGGAGCAGAGCACCACAGCCGAGAGAACCAGGGAAGAGGTCTGTACCCACAGGAAAAGCAAGGCACCATTGTTGTGGAAGGCAAGAGGAAGAGAGGCAGCCAGCCACAGGAATATCTTTTTTTTTTTTTTTTAGGGCTGCACCCATGGCATATGGAGGCTCCTTGGCTAGGGTTACAATTGAGCTACAGCTGCCGCCCTATACCACAGCCACAGCAACACAGGATCTGAGATGCATCTGTGACCTACACCACAGCTCAGGGCAGTTCAGAGGAATGCCAGATCCCCAACCCACTCAGCGAGGTCAGGGATTGAACCTACAATCCCATGGTTCCCAGTCAGATTCATTTCTGCTGTGCCATGATGGGAATGCCAGGAATATCTTTTTCTGCATGTGTGCAGACTCTCAGAGGGTAGGGATATGGGCAGCAAAGCGCCTCTTGCAAAGACTAAGCGGGATGGTGTACCTCTTGTGTGGTCTACAGGCAGTGGGGGCAAGCCGCCACAGTCATCTCATGCTCCAGAGGTGGGCCTGACCTGCCACCACTAGGGGTCCATGAACAGGCACCACCTGCAGCCCCAGTCAACTCAGAGTTCGCCACAGAGGAGGGCACTGTAACCAAGAACGACCCATTGTTGTTCTCACTCCCCTGGGAACACACCTGCCCTGCTTTTGCCATTGTCAAACACTCCACATGCTGCCTAAACCTGCATAAGGGTCACTACCATTTTGCAGGGCCCTGCCAGTAGGAGCAGCTTGCACCACCTTCCCGTGGGTCCTTGCCACTGTCAAGGGCCCAGGAAGCAGGCACTGGCTACTAGCCCTGCCCATTGCCTCCCTGCAAGCACATGCAGTACACTATCAAGGGGATAACTTCCAGCACACACTGAGAAAAGAGACAACAAATATCCAAACCAAAAGCAGCCCTCACACCAAAAATAAATAGTAAGCCCTCACAAAATACCCAGGGTAAATTTCACATATAAATATCCCTCCAAGACTACAGTAGCTGTTTTCCTTACCCTCACAGGATATGAAAAATATAAGCAAGATGAAGAAGCTCAGGAACCATTCCCAGTTAAAAGAATAGGAGACTTTCCCTGAAGGAGCAAACAACGAAACAGACCTCTGCAGTCTTAACAGACAGCAAGTTCAAAAAGAAGACAGTGAAAATGCTAAAGGAATTAAGAGCAAATATGAAGGAATTAAGAGCAAATATGGGAGTTCCCGTTGTGGCTCAATGGTTAACGAATCCAACTAGAAACCATGAGGTTGCGGGTTTGATCCCTGGCCTCGCTCAGTGGGTTAAGGATCTAGCGTTGCTGTGAGCTGTGGTGTAGGTTGCAGAGGTGGCTCGGATGCCACATTGTTGTGGCTCTGGTGTAGGCCAGCAGCTACAGCTCTGATTAGACTCCTAGCCTGGGAACCTCCATATGCCATGGGTGCAGGCCTAGAAAAGACAAAAAATAAAAGGAGAAAATATGAACAGTAACACAGATTACTTTAGAAAAGAACCAGAAAATATAGGAGCCAAGAATAATTAGAAAATCAATTTGCATAGATGTAAACTGAGTTAAAGGCACTGAAGAGTAGAATGAATAATGCAGAGGAATGAATTAGTGACTTGGAAGATAGAATAATGGAAATCACCCAATCAGAACAGCAGACAGAAAACCAAATGAAAAAATATGAAAGCAAAATATTATCTGTGGAATAATATAAAGTGGGCCAATCTGCGCATAATAGGGATTCAAGAAGGAGAAGAAAAAGTAAAAAGAATTGAAAATATAAAGAAGAAATCATGGCTGAAAACTTTCCAAATTTAAAGGAATCGAGAGTCCCCATCATGGCTCAGTGGTTAATGAACATTAGTATCCATGAAGACACAGGTTTGATCCCTGGCCTCGCTCAGTGGGTTAAGGATCCAGCAGTTGCTGTGAACTGTGGTGAAGGTCACAGATGCAGCTTGGATCCTGAGTTACTGTGGCTGTGGAGTAGGCTGGCAGTTACAGCTCTGACTGGACCCCTAGCCTGGGAACCTGCATATTCCATGGGTGTGGCCCTAAAAAGCCAAAAAAAATTAAAATAAATAAAGGAAGCAGATATCAAGATACAGGAAGCACAGAGAGCCCCAAACAACCTGAAACCAAACAGGCCTACAACAAGATATACCATAATAAAAATGACAAAAGTTAAAGATAGAGAGGATTCTAAAGGCAACAAGAGAAAAGCAAAGAATTAATTATAAGGGGACCCCCATCATGCTATCAGCTGATTTTGCTAGTGAAACACTACAGGCCTAAAGAGAGTAATGAAATATATTCAAAATTCTAATAGGGAAAAATTTGCAGCCTAGAGTACTATACCCAGCAAGAATATCATTTAAAATAAAAGGAGAAGTAAAGAATTTCTCCAACAAACAAAAACTAAAAGAGTACAGAGGTTCTAAACCCATTCTAAAAGAAATAATGAAAGGGCTCCTGTAAATAAATAAAAAAGAAGTAAGGGAGTTCCCATCATGGCTCAGTGGTTAAAAAATCCAACTAGGAACCATGAGGTTGCAGTTTCGATCCTTGGCCTTGCTCAGTGGGTCAAGTATCCGGCATTGCCGTGAGCTGTGATGCCGGTCGCAGACGAGGTTGGGATCCCATGTTGCTGTGGCTGTGGTGTAGGCCAGGGGCTACAGCTCCGATTTGACCCCTAGCCTGGGAACCTCCATATGCCGTGGAAGCTGCCCTAGAAAAGGCAAAAAGACCAAAAAAAAAAGTTATAAGAAATAGAATGGAGGAAATCACAATTAGAAATCACTTAAATAAGCCAGTATACAGATCTAAAAGAAAAAAAACATTATAAAAGCAATGATAAACACAAGAAAGAACAAAAGGACAAACATGAAGATATTTTTAAAAGGACTTCAAAATCATAAAATGTGGGGAAGGAAAATAAAATCTAGACTCCTTTTTTAAGAATGTGTTTGAGCCTATATGACTATCAGGCTAAAGTAAGCAGATATAGAAAGGGGTTAATATACTTGAAACGCAGGGCAACCACAAATCAAAACCAAACATTACCCTCACAAAAACTAAAAAGAAGAGGACACGAGCATGAAATAAAAGGAAATCATCCAGCCGGAAAAAAAGGAGAAACATAAAATCAACTGGGAAACAAGGTTTAAAGTGGCAATAAACATATCTTTATCAATAGTTACCTTAAATGTCAATGGATTGAATACTCCAATGAAAAGACATGGAGTGACAGACTGGATGAAAAACAAGAGCCTACAATATGCTATCTATGAGAGACTTGCCGTATGGCAAGGGACACATAAAATTGAAAGCGAGGGGATGGAAAAAGCTATCTCATGCCAATGGACAAGACAGGAAATCAGGAGCTGCAATACTCATATCAGACGAAACAGACTTTAAAAGGAAGGACAGGGAGTTCCCGTCGTGGCGCAGTGGTTAACAAATCCAACTAGGAACCATGAGGTTGCAGGTTCGGTCCCTGCCCTTGCTCAGTGGGTTGACGATCCGGTGTTGCCGTGAGCTGTGGTGAAGGTTGCAGACATGGCTCGTATCCCGCATTGCTGTGGCTCTGGCGTAGGCCAGTGGCTACACCTCCGATTCAACCCCTAGCCTGGGAACCTCCATATGCCACGGGAGCCGCCCAAAGAAATAGCAAAAAGACAAAAAAAAGGAAGGACATAAAGACAAAGAAGTATACTGATGATAAAAGGTTCCTTTAAAGAAGATAATATTATAATTATCAATATATATGACCCTAATATAGGAGGACTTAGATACATACAACAAATACTAACAGACATAAAAGGAGAAATTAATGGAAATACAATAATAGTAGGAGACTTTAACATCCCACTCACATCAATGGACAGATCCTTTAGACAGCAAATCAATCAGGCAGCAGAGATCTTCAATGACACAATAGAAAAGACTAAATTGACATTTTTATGGCATTATATCCAAAAAAATCAGAATATACATTCTTTTCAGTGCACATGGAACATTCTCAAGGATTGATCATATACTGGGGCACAAAACTAACCTCAACAAATTTAAGAGAACAGAAATTATTTCAGGCATCTTCTCTGACCATAATAGCATTAAACTAGAAAGCAACCATAGGAAAAGAAATGAGAAAAAAAACTGACTACATGGAGACTAAACAACATGCTACTAAAAAACCAATGGATCAGTGAGGAAATCAAAAGGGAAATTAAAAAATGTAGAATGTTGCCTTCGGGATGGATTAGCAGTGGGATTCTGCTGTGTAGCACTGGGAAGTCTGTCTAGTCACTTATGATGGAACACATAATGTGAGAGAAAAGAATGTATACATGTAGGTGTAACTGGGTCACCATGCTGTACAGTAGAAAATATATATATATATAAATGATTATTAAAAAATAAAAAAATACCTCGAGACAAATGATAATGAAAACACAAGATTTCAAAATCTATGGTATGCCACAAAAGCAATTCTTAGAGGGAAGTTCATAGTGATTCAGGCCTTCCTCAGAAAGAAAAACCTCTAATCAACAATTTAACCTACCACCTAAAAGAATTAGAAGAAGACGAACAGGAGTTCCCATAGTGGCTCAGTGGATGAACCCAACTAGCATCCATGAGGATGTGGGTTCAATCCCTGGCCTTGCTCAGTGCGTTAAGGATTCAGCGTTGCCATGAGCTGTGGTGTAGGTCACAGACTCGGCTCGGATCCTGCATTGCTATGCCTGTGGCATAAGCCTGCAGCCTAAGCTCTGATCTGATCCCTAGCCTGGTAAATTCCATATGCCACAGGTGCAGCCCTAAAAAGACAAAAAAATATTAAAAAGAAAAAAAAAGAACAAAATCTAAATTCAGCAGAAGGAAAGAAATCATAAAGATCAGAGAGGAAATCAAAGAAATAGAGATTCAAAAAGCACTAGAAAAAAATCAATAAAGAGCTGTTTCTTTGAAGGGGTAAACAAAATTGAAAAACCTCTGGCCAGACTCACCAATAATAATAAACAAAATAAGAAATGGAAAAGGAGAAATCATAACAGATACTCCAAAAATAAAAAAAAAAACCATAAGAGACTACTTTAAACAATTACATGTTAACAAATTTGACAACCTAGAAGAAATGGACAGCTTTCTAGGGGCATACAGCCCACCAAAACCAAATCAAGAATAAATAGATCAATTGAACAGTTAGATCAGTAGAAATGAAATTGAATATGTAATAAAAACACTCTCTACAAATAAAAGTCCAGGACTGGATGGCTTCACAGTTGAATTCTACCAAACATACAAAGAACTTATACCCATCCTCCTTAAACTTTTCCAAAAGATTGAAGAAGGAATAATCCCAAAGACATTCTATGAAGCCCCCATTACCCTAATACCAAAACCAAACAATGATACTACCAAAAAAAAGAAAATTAAAGGCCAATATCTTTGATGAATATAGATGCAAAAATTCTCAACAAAATTCCAGCCAACAGAATCCAATAACATATAAAAAAGATCATATGCCATGACCAAGTATTCATCCCAAGTTCACAAGGATAGTTCAACATACGAAAATCAATTGTCATCCATCACATTAATAAAAGAAGTCAAAAACCATGTGATCGTCTCAATAAGTCCAGAAAAGGCATTTGACAAAATCCAACATCCATTCATGATAAAAACTCTTATCAAAGTAGATATAGAGGGAACATTCCTTAACATAATAAAAGCCATTTATGACAAGCCCACAGCCAATATGATACTCAACAGAGAAAAGCTGAAAGCCTTCCTGCTAAAATCTGGAACAAGACAAGGATGCCCACTCTCACCACTTTGATTCAACATAGTATTGGAAGTCCTAGTCATAGCAATCAGACAAACAAAAGAAAGACAAGGTATCCAAACTGGAAGAAAAGTGGTAAAATTGTAACTTTATGCAGATAACGTGATACCATATATAGAAAACCCTAAGGACTCCACATAAAAACTACTGGAAGTGATCAATGAATTCAGCAAAGTAGCAGAACACAAGATTAACACTCAGAAATTGATTACATTTCTGAATACTAACAATGAAATATTACAAAAAGAATGTAAAAATACAATACCCTTTTTAGAGCCATGCCCACCGCATATGGAGTTTCCCAGGCTAGGAGTCCAATCAGAGCTATAGCTGCTGGCCCACACCACAGCTACAGCAAAGCAGGATCCAAACCATATCTGCAACCTACACCACAGCTCAAAGCAACACTGAATCCTTCACCCACTGAGAGAGGCCAGGGATTGAACCTGCAACCTCATGGTTCCTAGTCAGTTTCATTTCTGCTGCGCCATGACAGAAACTCCTACGATAGCTTTTAAAATCACATCCCAGGGAGTTTCCATTGTGGTGCAGCAGACTAATATCCATGAGGATGCAGGTTCAATTCCTGACCTCGCTCAGTGGGTTAAGGATCCAGCATTGCTGTGGCTGTGATGTAGGCCTGCAGCTGCAGCTCTGATTCGACCCCTAGCCTGGGAACTTCCATATGCCATGGGTGAAGCCCTAAAAAGCAAAAAAATAAGATAAAATAAAATAGCGCCCAAGAAAATTAAATACCTAGGAATAAACCTGACCAAGGAGGTAAAAGACTTATATGCTGAGAACTATGAAATGTTAATCAGGGAAATTAAAAAGGATTCAAAGAAACAGAAAGATACCCCTGCTCCTGGATTGGAAGAATTGATATTATTAAAATGGCCATACTACCCAAAGCAATCTACAGATTCAATGAGATCACTATCAAATTACCCATGACATTTTTCACAGAACTAAAACAAACAATCCAAAAATTTATATGGAACCATAAAAGACCCAGAATTGCCAAAGCAATCCTGAAGAACAAAACTGAGCATAATTTTCCCAGACCTCAAGACAGTATTTCAAAGCTGCAGTAATCAAGACAGTGTGGAACTGGTACAGAAACAGACAGAGCAATGGAACAGAGTAGAGGACCCAGAAATAAACCCAGACCTATGGTCAATTAATCTTTGACAAAGAAGGCAAGAATATAAAATGGGAAAATAGCAGTCTTTTCAGCAAGTGGTGCTGGGAAAACTGGACAGCTGTATGGCAATCGATGAAACTAGAACACGCCCTCACATCATGCACAAAAATAAACTCAAAATGGCTTAAAGACTTAAACGTAAGACAAGGCACCATCAAACTCCTAGAAGAGAACATAGGCAAAACATTCTCTGACATAACCGTATAAATGTTTTCTTAGGTCACTCTCCCAAGGCAATAGAAATAAAAACAAAAACAAACCAGTGGGACCTAATCAAACTTAGCAAGCTTTTGCACAGCAAGGGAACCATAAAAAAAATGAAAAGACCACCTATGGGAGAAAATAGTTGCAAATGATGCAACTGACAAGGGCTTAATCTCCAAAATATACAAACAACTCATACAATTCAACAGCAAAAAATACAAACAACCAACTGAAAAATGGGCAGAAGATCTGAATAGACATTCCTCCAAAGACATACAGATGGGAAAAAGGCACATGAAAAATGCTCAACATCACTAATTATTAGAGAAATGCAAATCAAAACTACAATGAGCAACCTTTCAGAATGGCCATAATTAGCAAATCTACAAACAACAAATGCTGGAGAGGGCGTCAAGAAAAGAGAACCCTCCTACACTGTTGGTGGGAATGTAAATTGGTACAGCCACTATGGAAAACAGTATGGAGGTACATCAGGAAACAAAATATAGAGCTACCATATGACTCAGCAATCCCACTCCTAGGCATATATCCAGACAAAACTTTCATTCAAAAAGACATATGCATCCTTATGTTCATTGCAGCCTTATACACAATAGTCAAGACAAGGAAACAACCTTAATGTCCATTGATGGATGAATGGATTAGGAAGATGTGGCACATACAGAATGAAATGTTACTCAGCCATAAAAAAGAATAAAATAATGCCATTTGCAGCAACATGGATACAATTAGAGATGATCATACAAAGTGAAGTCAGAAAGAGAAAGACAAACACCATACGATATCACTTATATCTGGAATCTACTATATGACATGAATGAACCTATCTACAGAAAAGAAACAAACACATGGACATGGAAAACAGATTTGTGGTTGCCATGAAGGAGGGAGGAGTGGGATGGACTGAGAATTTGGGGTTAGTAGATGCAAACTATTGCATCTGAAGTGTATAAGCAATGAGATCTTGTTGTATAGCACCAGGAACCATATCTAATCACTTGTGATGAAACATGATGGAGCATAATGTGAGAAAAAGAATGTATATATGTATGACTGGGTTACTTTGCTGTACAGCAGAAACTGGCAGAACATTGTAAATCAACTATAATAAAAAAATTAAAAAAGAATCTGACTGCAGTGGCTCAGATCACTGCATAGGCACAGGTTAGATCTCTGGCCCAGTGCAGTGGGTTAAAGGATTCAGCCTTGCCACAGCTGCAGCATAGGACAACAGCTGTGGCTCAGATTCAACCTCTGATCTGAAACTTGCATATGTCACAAGTGTAGCCATAAAAAAAAAATAGTCTACAAATAACAAATGTTCGCAAGTATATAGAGAAACAGGAATCCTTATGCACTGTTGGGAATTTTAATTGGTGCAGTCAATATGGAAGACTGTATGGAGGTTCCTCAAAAAACAAAAAATAGAATTATCATATGACCTGGCAGTTCCACTACTTGGTATTATCTGGAAAAAATGAAAACGCTAATTCAAAAAGATACATGCACCCCAATATTCATAGCAGCATTACTTCCAGTAGCCAAGGTATGGAAGCAAGCTACATGTCCATCAAGAGACAAATAGAAAGAAAACACACCCACACACATGCACAATGGACTATTACTCAGCTATAAGAAAAAAAATGAAATACTGCCATTTTATAGAGAGAATATAGTGCTTACTGAAACAAATCAGACAGAGAAAGACAAATATTGTTATGATGTCATTTATTTGTGGAATCTAAAAAATAAAACTAATGAATGTGTATAGCAAAACAGAAACACAGATATAGAGAACAAACTAGTTATGAGCAGGGAGAGGGAAGGGGGAGAAGGAAGTTAGGAGTATGGGATTAAGATAGAGAAAATACTATGTATAAAATAGATAAGCAACAAGGACATACTGTACAGCACAGGAAATTATAATCATTATTTCACAATAATTTTTAGTGGTGTGTATATCTACAAAAATACTTATTCGCTATGCTGTACACCTGAAATTAACGTAGTATTGTAAGTCTACTATACTTCAAAAAAAAAAAGGCAGCAAGAGAAAAACAACTTCTTGCATACAAAGGAACCCTCCATAATACTATCAGCAATATTTTCAGAGAAAATTTGCCGGCCAGTAGGGAGTAACACAGTATATTCAAAGTGCTGAAAGAAAACTGACCAACCAAGAATACTCTACCTGGCAAAGTTATTATTCAGAATTGAAAAGGAGATAAAGAGTTTTCCAGACAAACAAAAGCTAATGGAGTTCATCACCGCTAAACTGGACTTACAAGAAATATTAAAAAGACTATTTTAAGCTGAAAAGAAGGGAGCTAATTAGTAAGAAGCAAACATATGAAAGTATAATTCTCACTAATAAAGGTAAATAGGTAGTAAAAATAGTGGATTAATCATTTACAAAGCTAGTATGAAGGTTAAAAGACAAAAAAAGTAAAAAATAATAATAATATTAAGGAATACACAAGATGTAAAATTACTTCAATGACATAAAAATGTTTGGAAGGGGTCAAGTTAAAAGGTAGAGCTTTAGAATGTGTTCAAACTTAAGTTACCAACTTCAGCCAGACTGTTATAAATATAGATTGTCAGATGTAAGCCTCATGGTAACCACAAAGCAAAAACTTACAGTAGATTATGAGAAAGGAATCCAAGAACACCATTAAAGAAAATCACCAAAGAACAAGAGAAGAAAGAAACAGGAATTACAAAACAGCCAGAAAACAGTTAACAAAATGGTAATAAATGCATACCTATCACTAATTACTTTAAATTTAAATGGATTTAAGTTTCCAATCAAAAGGCAGAGTGGCTGATGGATTTAAAAAACAAGACCCATCTATATGCTGTCTATACTTCAGATGCAAAAACACACACAGTCGGAAAGTGAAGGGATGGAAAAAGGTGTTCCATACAATGGAAACCAAAAGATATATCAAAGTTGACTTTAAAATAAAGTCTGTAATAAGAGACGAAAAGGGCATTACATCATGATAAAGGGGTCTATAAGAGTATATGACAATTATAAATATGCACCCAACATTGGAGCTCCTTAATATATAAAGAAAATATTAACAGATCTACTATAATTGTACGCAAATAATTTTAACATATATTTATACAAACACACACAATACACATTCAATGAAATACTATTCATCCATTAAAAAGAATAAAATCTTGCCATTTGTGACAACATGGATGGACCTTGAGGGCATTATGCCAAGTGAAGTAAGTCAAAGACAAAGACTGTCTCATTCATGTATGGGTCACTAGGTTTAAGCACTTTTTCAACAGATAGTTCTGTTAGATGACACGCCACTTGTATTTTTAAAGAACTAAATAAATACACATCAATATTATAAAATTAGTAAATCGGACAAAGCAAGGAGTCTCATCTCATCTCACACCAGGTGCAGCAATGGCTTCACTGCCCTTCCCCCAGGACACGTGCATAAACTAAAACCCAATGAGTGTAGTATTGGTGCACCCATGTCCATGGCAGCTTTGTTCATAGCAGCTAAAGCATGGAACCCTAGTGTCCATTGAAGGATGAATGGGTAAGCAAAAAATGGAAACACATGCAATGGAATATTATTCATCTTTTAAGAGGAAGGACAGTCTGACACAGGCAAAAACATAGGATGTACCTGGAAGACATTATGCCCAGTGAGATAAGCCATTCACAAAAGGACAAAAACTGTATGATCCCACGTGGTTGCTAGAGTCAGCAAAATCATAGACAGAAGTAGATGGTGGGAGCCAGAGGCTGGGGGAGGGGAAATTTGTGAGTTAGTGTTAAACAGGGACAGTTTCAGTTTGGGAATATAAAAAATTCTGCAGATGGAAAGTGGTGATGGTTGCACAACTATATGAATGTATTTAATGCCACTGAACTGTCCACTTGAAGATGGTTAAGATGGTAAAATTTGTTACGTGTATTCTAACACAATTTTTTCAACTGAGGAAAAGAGGGAATGAGTACAAACTTCTGTTCATAAGCAGTTTAGAAAAACACTTGGAATTCTCAGCTGATTTGTTCATCCAGGCTCCTCTCTCCCTTCACAGGATTCCTGTGTACAGGCTTTCTTTGGCACACACCCTGCCCTGTTTACCTGTGGAATATTACATAACACTTCAGGACCAAATATGTGGAAAAATGAATCATTTTGGGGTCCGTATTTGAAAAAACTTTAAAGGCCACATGACATGTTCACAGATTACATTAATTTCTCAACCATGAATCAGGATCACAATGGTCCCTAGTTTGAAGAACGAAAAGGGGTAGTGATTTAACCATGATTTGGAGTATTCCAGTGGGAAAGCTGAGGGCTTTTAGTCTGGGACAAGTAAAAACTTGACTGTGATGTTTTCTAACTGAATGCAGAACTCAGGACACAAAGGAAAAGCACATAATGAAACCGTGGACCCTTGCAACAGACAGGACTCATGTGCCTCTTATGGCCTAAGGGTTTAAAAGAACAAAAGCTTTTATGCAGTGCTTGGCACAAGCCTAGCTGGCACAGCGCTTAGGGAAGTACCATCACCCACCTTGGAAGAGCAGCCACAGTGTCATGGAAAAGGTGCTCCATCTGTGCCACGAGCTGTGTGAGGCACGGAAGCTCCAGAGGCCTCAGCTGAGAGGGTGGTGCTAACATTATAGGGTTTTAGCAGAGCCAGAGCTTGAATCTCTCTGAACCCAGAAATGAGGTAAGGCTGAGGTGTGTGGGCAGGCAGTCTCCAGCTGTGGACCCACAGAGTCGCTCACACCCTCTCAGACTTATTCTGACCTTTGCAAGCAGCAGACACCTTTCCTCACTAAGTCCTGGACTGTCCACAGGGCAGCATTCAGCCCTGCCGAAGGATGCAGGGAGGTTTGCTGGCGTCTGAATCACCGGCAGGGCTTCTGTGGTCATATTGGCAATGCTTTTAGCAGCTTGGGATTCACATGGGTTTTAGGAGTGTCTAGCTTTGAGACGCTCTCTTTCTCACTCTCCTTTACCTTCTCTGGAGGGTATTCTGCCCTTTCCAGGTTGAAAAACATCGTTGGAAAATCTGAGAGCCAAATACAAGTCACGTCTGTTTCCCTACATCTGTCGACATGGCGAGCGTTTCAAGAGCAGGTGTGATGGGTTCCTGCAGGAGAACTGCTAGCAGGTGCTGCTTCTGGCGCTTCCTGGTGTTGCTGCCTCTCCCCTCTCTGGCTGGGGGCCAGTGAGCAACCTCGGCTGCACTTGCACTTGCCCATTTCTCTCTCATTGGGGCTGTTATCACATGGTTAAAACGTTTTTAAACACTCGTCTTCATGATGAAGTAGCATATGCTAGGAAATAAGTTAGCAACTCCAATATAGATCTGGTTCTGCCAACCACTGTATCATACGGACAAACAAAAGTCATTTACCTTCTGAGCCAGTTTGCTTGTCCACAAGAAAAGCATGGTCTCTCTCAGGATTGACAAGAGGCTCAGGTGAGCAGACTGCAGGTACTATGCAAACACGAAATACTCTTGGGAACCAGTTTCTACTGAAATATCAAAAAAAATCACACCTATTTCTTATTGGCATTCTCGAAACTTCCCTTTAAAGAAAACCTCACTTCTTATCTTATCACTTATCATCAGACAACTTAAATGCACAAAGTATGAACCCTTGTTAAGGAAGCAGCTCCAGAAGGCACATTTCTTAGTCAACAGGAGGCAGGTGCCAAGCTCAAGCTCAGGTTACACTACAGTCATGGTGAGTTGAGCCTGCACCTTCTGGCATCATTACTTAAGCTCTTGGGAACAATAGTGATGAATAAGGTACGTGGGTGATGCTTGTGCCCGTATACGCCACACTAATTGCCATCTGCAGCTCATCTATAGCCTGGCACCATTGCATGTGATAAAAATGTTTTTGATTATGTGTAGTTTATTTTTTTTTTGTCTTTTTGCTATTTCTTGGGCCGCTCCCGCAGCATGTGGAGATTCCCAGGCTAGGGGTCTAATCGGAGCTGTAGCCACCGGCCTACGCCAGAGCCACAGCAACGCGGGATCTGAGCCGCGTCTGCAACCTACACCACAGCTCACGGCAACGCCGGATCGTTAACCCACTGAGCAAGGTCAGGGACTGAACCCGCAACCTCATGGTTCCTAGTCGGATTCGTTAACCACTGCGCCACGACGGGAACTCCTGATCATGTGTAGTTTAAAATGAATACAAGTCAGAAAGCACCTCAGCCCCTAGTGCACTATTCCTGTCAGGTTTTACTAATTGAATTAATGGTTACTTCTATTAAGCAACCCTATCAACTTAAAAACATAAGCATTCCATGTGAAAACAGTTTGGCAAGTCAAATTATCAAGTTAATAACCAATTCTATTTTTTGCACAAACCTTTTAAAATGTTTTTATTCACAAATTAAATGCACAGATTTACTTACTCCTAAGCTAATGTTTCCTTGTTATAGGACAAAGCTTCAGACAGGCGTCTTGAAGAACTTTTTTTTGTTTTGTCTTTTTGTCTTTTTCAGGGCCTACCTGCGGCATGTGGAGGTTCCCAGGCTAGGGGTCTAATCAGAACCGTAGCCGCCAGCCTACACCACAGCTCATGGCAACGCCGGATCCTTAACCCACTGATCGAGGCCAGGCTCAAACCCGAAACCCCATGGTTCCTAGTTGGATTCGTTTCTGCTGTGCCATGACGGGACTTCCAAGAACTTTTTTTTTTTTTTTTGTCTTTTTGCTATTTCTTTGGGCCACTCCCACGGCATATGGAGGTTCCCAGGCTAGGGGTCAAATCGGAGCTGTAGCCACTGGCCTATGCCAGAGCCACAGCAACGCTGGATCCGAGCCGAATCTGCAACCTACACCACAGCTCACGGCAACGCCGGATTATTAACCCACTGAGCAAGGGCAGGGACCGAACCCGCAACCTCATGGTTCCTAGTCGGATTCGTTAACCACTGCGCCATGACAGGAACTCCCTCCAAGAATTTCTAATGAGAGTTGAGTTTGTGGACATGCTGGATTTGGTATGTTTGGTTTATATCTCAAACATTGCTGTGATTTTAAACAATAAGATGTAGTCATATATTTAAATTTCCAAGATATTTGGAATTTTAACTAATATCCAAATATTCAGATGCCAGACCCATTTGTAACAGGAAAAAAAAAAAAGCTATTTGCTCTATTTACTGTTTTTTCAGCTTATGATTTTGTAACTAGCACCTAGCAAGGAATCAATGTTAGGATTTAAATCTCTTGGGTGGTTCATGCTTTCAGTCTGTGGCAACAACATAACACCAACTTTCAAGTAGGTGGAAGTGAAAACGTTAGAACTGGGGGGGAGGGCCTGAAGAAATGTAAACACAGACCCAAGTCACACCTATATGCATAAACTCCAGGACCCTCCAATGACAAGGGACTCATTGAAATCAAAAAGTCCAATATTAATGGCAGATATTGATAAATTTTAGAAACCTATAATATGTAATACAGTAATGAAGACCACATTAATCCAAAATTAAGCATCAGAGTAACTTGTTCTAGCCTGACCCTTTATTTTTAGGTTTTAGATCTGCAGTGACTCAGCACACCTTGTACATGAAAGTGCATCTCACACTTACCCTAAAGCCACCGAAACAGGGCAGATACAGGCCTCCGGACACTTGAGGTGTGTAATACACACACTCTGAAAGATTCAAAAGAGCTCAGGTTGATACAAATAAGTTCAACAGTTGAACTGTTTTATTGAGACTCAAGTTGCCTTTGCATTTTTATTAGCATCTTTCTACTACTGGATGTCATCTTAACCAATGGAAGCTTTGCTAGGCAGACAAATGTATTTGGCATATACCCAGCAAAACTTAGTCCAAAGATACTTTATTGTCTTAGGAAAAAAGGTCTGCAATCATATCCCTATAGTGAAATATTTATAAAATAATGTTGCTGACAATCTTAAAAGTATGAACACAAATAGTGTTTTAGTAGTGAGGAACCACTATTGGAAGATTATGTTACCAAATGTAGACAGAAGTTTAATATTTTTTAAATAAATGAGTATTAAATTTTAAATCAAAGAAAATTAATCATTATGTCACTGACTTTCTGTACATCACTTATCCTCATGGACAGGACAGGACCATGAGGTGTGCGTGGAGAAATGTAAGGATAGACAATCTCTTTTTTTTTTTTGGCTGCATCCACAGCATGCAGAAGTTTCTGGGTCAGGGATTGAACCCACGCCACAGCAGAACCTGAGCCACAGCAGTGACAAAGCCAGACCCTTAACCCACTGGGCCACAGAGGAACACCAAAGAAAGACAATCTTAAGACTTTTATGCTAGTCTAAGTAGTTTGAGTTACACAACCAAATGATCTGCACTGAGGTAGACCTAATATTGGAAAGCAAAAAGACTGCTGTGCTTACCCTTGAGAATATACTGTGTTCTGAACTCTTTGGATCTTTTCTTTTTTCTTTTTCTTTTTTTCTTTTTTTGTAGTATAGTTGATTAGCAATATTGTGTTAGTTTTAAGTGTACAGTGTAATGACCAGAATTTTTGCAGACTGTATTCCATTATAAGTTATTACAAGATATTGCGTGTCTAGTCTTTTTTTTCTTTTTCAGCCACAACCCACAGCACAAGGAAGTTCCTGGGCCAGTGATTGAATCAGAGCTACAGCTGCAAACTTATGCCACAGCTGTGGCAATGCTGGACCCTTAACCCACTGCATCACAGTGGGAACTTCTAGTCTTTTTTTTTTTTTTTGTGGCCACCTTGGCAATCCTGTAATAGAGAAAACATAGATGCCAACTAATCTATTCTTACACAGGTCACTGCAAGTACACAGCTTGCTAACTAACTGTTCAGAAAGTGGCAAAGACCCATTCTCTATATTTTTAGTGTGTTGAAAATTAAACATGTGATTATATTGAGGCCATTTCTAATGAAATACAGAAAGAATCACCTCTCTCCACCTGCCATTATGTAAATGGAAAGACATGCATAGTGAGGGGAGAACTTAGCCTAGGTCCTCAGATGACATAAAGTAAGTTAAAAAGTTCATAGCCAGAACTTCTTAAGTGTTGAAAAATTAGATTGGGGATCTCATTTAAATTATTCTCCAGCCCTCAGAGATTATAAGTATTGCGATCCTGGAAATAAGATATATTTCATTTGGTTAACAGTCTGCAGTTCTAAACATATATTCAAAGATTTCTAAGTGGAACTCATAGATAAGAACCTATAGACAGAGTAATGTTCTTTTTATGTTTCATGTTCCTTTAGATTTCATGTTCTTTTTCTTTTTTTTTTTTTTCAGCCCCACCCACTGCATATGGAAGTTCCCAGGTCAGGGATCAAATCTGAGCCACAGCTATGACCTATGCCACAGCTGTGGCAACGCCAAATCCTGCCCCACAGAAGGAACTTCTATTCTTTTTCTTTCTTTCTTTTTGCCTTTGGGATAGGCTTTTTTTTTTTTTTTTAGTTAAAGTATAGTTGATTTATAATGCTGTGCCAATTTCTGCTGCACATATACATACACATTCTTTTATAAAGTGACTCATATACATATATACATTCTTTCTTTTACATTTCCATCATGTCTCTCCCAGGAGATTGGATATCGTTCCCAGTAGAAGCTTGTTGTTTATCCATTCTAAATGCAATAATTTGTATCTACTAACCCCAAATTTCCAGCCCATCCCACTCCCTCCACCCTTCCCCTTGGCAACCATAAGTCTGTTTTCTGTGTCTGTTTTGTAGATAGGTTCATTTGTGCCATATTTTAGATTGCACATTTAAGTGACATCATATATTTGTCTTTCTCTTTCAGACTTACTTCACTTAGTATGATCATCATATATTTGTCTTTCTCTTTCAGACTTACTTCACTTAGTATGGTCTGCATTCATGTTGCTGTGAATGGCATTATTTTGTTCTTTTTAAGCCAAGTAGTATTCCATTGTGTGTATGTACCACATCTTCTTAATCTATTCTTCTGTCGATGGACATTTAGGGTGTTTCCATGTTTTGACTATTGTGAACAGGGCTCCAATGAACATAAGGGTGCATGTATCTTTTTGAATGAAAGTTTTGTCTGGATATATGCCCAGGAGGGGGATTGTTAGAGCATGGGGTAGTTCTGCTTAGTTTTATGTGGCATCTAAATAATGTTTTCTATAAATGGTTGTGCCAATTTACATTCCCAACAGTGTAGAAGGTCTCCCTTTTCGCCACATTCTCTCCAGCATTTGTTGTTTGTAGGCTTACTAATTATGACAATTCTGACCAGTATAAGGTGGTACCTGTGTAGTTTTGACTTACATTTCTCTAATTATTAGTGATACTGAGCATATTTTCACATGCCTGCTGGCCATCCGTACATCTTCTTTGGAGAAATATCTATTTACGTTTTCTGCCAGTTTTTTGATTGGGTTGTTTGCTTTTTGTTGTTGAGTTGTATGTGCTGTTTGTATATTTTGGAGATTAAGCCCTTGTCAGTCGCAGCATTTGCAACTATTTTCTCCCATTCCATAAGTTATCTTTTTTTATGACTTTTTCATTTTTTGTTTTGTTTTTTGCTTTCTTAGGGCTGCACCTGTGGCATATGGAAGTTCCCAGGCTACAGATTCAATTGGAGCTACAGCTGCCAGCCTACACCACAGCAACGCCATATCCAACCCACGTCTGTGATCTACACAGTGGCGCTGTCAATAGCTAGGGCACTTTGGAAAATTCTGCAGTACTGGGTGTTGATATATGTGTATTCTGCTTACTTCTTCATTGGTTAACTGATTGTACCAAGATGGTCACTACCACCATCTGTGACTTAAAAAAGGTCAACACTGAGATACATATGACAAGGAAATAGGGCACCAAGAACAACTACGGTAGCAATGTGAATTCTGGTGCCAGGATTTTTTTTTGTTTTTTTGGTCTTTTTAGGGCTGAACCCATGGCACATGGTGGTTCCTAGGCTAGGAGTCGAATCGAAGCCGTAGCTGTTGACCTACACCACAGCCACAGCAACAGCAGATCTGAGCAGAGTCTGCCACCTACACAGCTCACAGCAACACCAGATCCTTAACCGGCTGATCAAGGCCAGGGGTCAAACCTGCATCCTCATGGATGCTAGTCAGATTCTTTTCGCTGAGCCACAACAGGAACGCCGGCAGACTAAGATTTGAAGGTCAAGTTCCATTCTGAAAGCAATTGCTGATGTGGGCAGTGAAAAGTGCTTATCCTTATTGTTTTGTGGAAGAAAAGCTTTCTGGGGCCCTTTTGAATTAGTTTTTCATTTATTATTCACTCTTAACAAACGAAGGGATTTGGTCTCTGGTTATTAAAAATTAACATATCCGTTATTTCTCGGTGGCACAGCAAGGATCTGGTGTAGTCACTGCAGCAGCTTGGGTTGCTGCTATGGCATGGGTTCAATCCCTGGCCCAGGAACTTCTGTATACCCTGGGTGTGGCCAAAAAACAAATAAAGAAATGACATCCAAAAAGAAAAAATGAAAGTAATAGAATTCAGGAGTTCCCATCGTGGCTCAGTGGTTAACGAATCCGACTAGGAACCATGAGGTTGCGGGTTCGATCCCTGGCCTTGCTCAGTGGGTTAAGGATCTGGTGTTGCCGTGAGCTGTGGTGTAGGTTGCAGACATGGCTTAGATCTGTGGCTCTGGCTTAGGCCGGCGGCTACAGCTCCAATTAGACCCCTAGCCTGGGAACCTCCATATGCCGCGGGAGCAGCCCTAGAAAAGGCAAAAAGACAAACAAAAAATAGAATTCAGATGCTAAAATAGAATGCTACATTTTGTCTTCTAATAAGTTTTTTTTTTTAGCACTAGAAGGATTTATTACTTGCAGCGAAAGAATACCAGAGATCTTTCCCAAAGCAGTGTCTCCAAATACTCATAATATTTTAAAGTTTATGCTACATTAAGTATTCAACTTTTTGTAACCACCATAATAAAAGAATATTGGGAGTTCCTGTCATGGCTCAGCAGTTACAAACCCAGTATCCACAAGGATGCAGGTCCCACCTCTGGCATCAATCAGTGGGTTAAGGATACAGCATTGCCGTAAGCTGTGGTGCAGGTTGCAAATGTGGCTCAGATTTGGCGTTGCTGTGGCTGTGGTGTAGGCCAGCAGCTGCAGTTCCAATTTGACCCCTAGCCTGGGAACTTCCATATGCCACAGGTGCAGCCAAGAAGAAAAAAAAAAAAAAAAAGTGTTTCCCTCTTTTCTCAATTTCTAATATTTTAAATGATACTTTAAAAAACTTCCTTGGAGTTCCCGTCGTGGCGCAGTGGTTAACGAATCCAACTAGGAACCATGAGGTTGCAGGTTCGGTCCCTGCCCTTCCTCAGTGGGTTAACAATCCCGCGTTGCCATGAGCTGTGGTGTAGGTTGCAGACGCGGCTCGGATCCAGCGTTGCTGTGGCTCTGGCGTAGGCCGGTGGCTACAGCTCCGATTCAACCCCTAGCCTGGGAACCTCCATATGCCGAGGGAGCGGCCCAAGAAATAGCAACAACAACAACAAAAAAGACAAAAGACAAAAAAACAAAACAAAACAAAAAAAACTTCCACTACTAAGCTATTAATTCGTGGCTTAGTTTTCCATTTTCAAATAATAAATTTACTAATTTTTTACATTTGCAAGAACTACCACATGCTTTTTGAAGCTCAGCTTATATCACATTTTGATCTATAAGCCTAAAACTATTTTTATAAGCCAAAAAATTGTTTAATGACCAGTAACTAACACAGTAAAAAAGACTTCATATCAAAAGCTGAACTAGAGGAGTTCCCTGGTGGCCTAGAGGTTAAGGATCAGGTGTGATCCCTGCTGTAGTGTGAGTCTGATAGCTGGCCTAGGAACTTCCACGTGCTGTGGGTGCAGCCAGAGGGGAAAAAAAGCTGAACAACAGCTGAAATACGGTTAGAAATCAGAATCCCTTCGTCAGAGTGGTTCTCCTCAGGGCTGATTCTGCCCCTCAGGGACACTTGGCAGGGACACATCTGGTTGCCAGCACCAGGGGATAGAGTGGAAGTGCTACTGACTTAGAGGGTAGAAGCCACGGTTCTGCTCCAGTCTTACAAGAGACAGGAAGGTCACCCCAGCAAAGAATGATCAGGCACCAAACACCAACAGAACCCCTAACATCATGATTAAATAAGGAAGGATCCAAGCATGTGGACAGCTAGATGCGTGGTCAGCGGAGAGCACAGCCTGGAGAGAGGCCGGGTCCCAGCCTCCAAGAGACATAACAAGGATCCCTGCCACATCCATTAAGCACTTTGGGGTTATGCTTATTTTCACAGTGACCAGTAATGTTTTTTAGAAAATAAATGTAGTATGCATTTTCACATTTAGATTGTTCCTGAGTCACTACGATGTTTTAACAGTTAAAAGAATTAAACAGCTCTACTTGCAGTGGTGTAACAAGTTTTAATTCAAAATAGACACTCTGAAAACAATAAGTAAAAAAAAAAAAAACTCAAACAAGCTCTTTGAATTTACAACAGAGCACACCAACAATCACACACCAGTTTCACGATTGCCTCAAAAATGCACATTACAGCAATGACATGCAAATATTATATTTTAAAAACCCACATGGTAACATTCTGTTATTTCCCAGAGACTGTTGTATCTCCTACATATGTTGCACAGGTGCCTCTGCTGTGTGTCACCAGCAACATGACATAAGGTCTAAACAGGCCAGTCTCTGTTACTGGTTCTGGTGCTTTATTTTATATTGTGTGACAAACCAAAGTTTAGCTGTCTAGAGGACAGTAATACACTTGAGTTGCTTATAAACACCCCGTCCCATTATCCTGGACAACTGAGGTATGGGAAAGCTCATGTCCCCACAATGAATATGTTTACCTCTAGGAAACTGTCAGAGATTGAATACAACAACCAGAAGACTAGCTCTGGTCTACTCATTTCGCCTTGTCCCCTGAACACCTGTGTTTAAATTTTAGTTAGTAGCCACACTCAGGGGTCAGTATCTTATTCCTGAGTAACACAGTCCTTCCCTTTCACTGGATTATGAAGAGGTTAGGAGGAGAGCTTGTGTGTGTTTTCAGTGTTTGTTCTAAAGGCACTAAAGATTTACTGTCTTATCTTTGAATGGAGAAAAGACTTATCACCCTATCAAAAAGAAGAGAAAAGTGTACACTGAGAAGTACTTCTGTACCTACTTTATTTGTAAAATAACTTTTGACTTGTGAGCTTAAATACCAGACCAGGTTCAGTGTATTTTTAACAAATGAAAACATTTGGTTTTCTGAGTTATAATCAAAAACAACTGTAGGGGAAACCTGAAAAAAATGTAAATCCAAATTATAATCTAATAAGCAAATACCCTGCAGAGAAGAAATCAGCATAAGTTAATGCAGTGCATCCTTAAGGAACCATACATGTCACAGGGGTGTTTACTCTTCTCTAAACATTACCATTTGCTGCTACGTGTGCTGCTAACTGAGGGAGATCAATGTCTAAATTCGCAGTTAATCAAGTGTTGTGAAACAAGCTGAAATTTCCTTAAATGAAGAACATACATAGATTTGTTTTTAATCATACGATACTGACACTACTGGAAAACAAGGCGTGCATGAAATATCAAAAGATTTAATTTACATGACAGAAGAAAAAATGAAAAATAATTGTTACAAAATCAAACTGCAGGAAACAATAAATCTGAAAGACCTATTCACTTCTTTATATAGAAGTCTTTCTGAGCACCTGAAATAAATCTAAAGAGCAGCATAAAGACCACTGAATTGATTATTTCAACGTACAGTGAAGAAAATAACATTTTTTTAAATCTCAATTGAAAAAACTAATTATCTAGTATTTTAAATTTCCTAATTTTTTTTACAAGTTTTGTGGTTCATATTCAAAGTTCAATCTATGTTTAACATTTTTAAGTTCAGACATATCAAAGCCTAAAAGTACAGACGGCTTGTGATTTTTTATTGCTTTCATGCAAATATATCTTCTTTTTCCAAAAAATGAAGCCACGTCAATCTTCCATACCCATAAGAGTGACGACAACAGCTCTATTTCCTTTTTACTGGGATACGGTCTCTTGTGGAAATAATCTCTAAGAAACTGCTTTTTTTCTTCGTAAGAACGATCTTCATATTTTTTAGGATTTAATGCTAAAATCTGAAGAGCGTCATCATTAACAAGTGGTCCCTCCGTCCTGCTCTCATTCCTCTGTCTTTTAAAAGGCACAACACTTGTGACCTTTTCTGGTGTTGGGTCTTCGTCGGCATTTATGATGAGAGGTCGCTCCTCCCCATCCTTCTGGTCTTCGGCCCCAAAGTGGCCATCAGGCAGCTTTCTCTTTACAGAAAATCCCGAGTCATGGATCACCTCGCCATTGACTAAAAGCAGTTCACTGTTCTCAATAAAACTAGGCTGCACCTTAAGGTCTGAGCTGCTGTCCTTGGGAGCACTCCTGCAGCGCAGCAAATGGATGGCAATGGCTGCCAGGGTCATGTTGCCAGTGTAAACCCCACAGCAGTGGATGCACTTGAAGGCTGGAGATTTCAAAATCGTGTGGACTGTGGGTGTGATGTGGTGCCTCTCCTTCAGGTGCAGCTCATATGCCTCAGTCGTCACAAAGGTGCCAAAGCAAAAGGGGCAGGTCATCACCTGTTTGCCAGGCCTCCCAGATGCACCCTCAGTCTGGGGCCTCACTTTGATATACACGGGCACGAGCGACTTGGAGTGAATCCCAGCCAGGACAGCCAAGTAGACCTCCCGCTCCCCCAGCTCCTCCTTTGGCAAAATGGTGATGAAGTCAAGGTGGGGAAACAGCAGGTTGCCGTTGGCATCGATATCCAGCTGAAAACCTTTGTTACTATAATCCACGGGCAGCTTCTTCTTCCCCAGGTGCATAGTCCTACTATGCTCTGAAAGACCTTTAATATCGTGGAAAGTGCCCGGGCAGAACAAGCACCCCAGGCCGTGCATCAGTAAGTGGTGAATAAGCTCCTCCTCTGAGACGAAACACTTACAAGATAGACACCGAACTGTCTTCTCTCTCATCCACTTTAAAAACGGTGCACATGCTGCCAGCTTTTCTGGCTCCAGTTTTTCAGCAGATTTGGACTCACTGTGTTTATGTGCCACTTCCATGTGAACCTGGTAGACATTGGAAGGGAAGAGCTCATTGCAAACTGGACAGGTTTTCCATTGCTTCGCCTGCTTGAGCACCTGATTCGAATCTGCCACAGACGAAGAGGCCTGAACGAACATGTTCTGAGTAGCATTGACCACCACTGGCGTGGAAGGCATGTTGGCCATGGAACTGGCCATCTGTGAAGCTGTGGCTGACGGCAGGAGCTGTATGGGCATCTGGGGAGGGGCAACAGTTGCAACGCCTCCAGGTGGCACAGGCAAAGTGACGGACACCGGGGCAAGCGTGTATGTGGGAATCCCATTCACTTGTTTCCCCGTGGGTATCAGCTGTCTGAGAATAGAGCCTGATGTTAGGAAGGTGGTGTTTTGCGAAGCACCAGGTCTAACGGGCTGATTTGCAGGCAGAATGTTAGTATTCACAGACTGATTAAGCTGCAGGACCCCAGGCCTCACTGGCTGGCCTACAGGAAGAACTCCCGACACAACCGGCTGACTGAGCTGAAGAACACCAGAGTTAATACCCTGGTTCACAGGGAGAACACCTGATGAGACCGTCTGGTTGGGAGGAAGGAGCCCAGGTGGAACCATCTGGCCTGCAGGGAGGACCCTCAGCGGAACAGTCTGGCCAGGAGGGAGGCCCCGTGGTGGGACTGCCAGGCCAGTGGGGAGCACCCCTGATGGGGCGGTCTGGCCGATGGGGAGAACCCCTGACTGAACCATCTGGCCAGCAGGGAGAACCCCAGAAGTTGCTGTCTGCCCTGAAGGGATAACCCCAGCAGGGGTCATCTGTCCTGCAGGAAGGACGCCTGACGGGACTGTCCGACTCACAGAAATCACTCCCGGCGAGACTGCCTGAAGAACCCCGGGGGTGACCGAGGGGTTGACAGGAAGGATACCAGCCCCAACAGGCCTATTTACTGAAAGAACTCCAGGCCCAACTGGTCTGCTTATGGGTCCAACAGGCTGGTTGAGGGGCAAAACCCCTGGACGGATGCTCTGGTTTATGGGAAGGACACTGGTTCCAACAGACTTATTTATAGGTCCAACTGGCTGACTCAAAGGCAACACTGGAGGGTTTGCTGTCTGGTTAAGAGGGACTCCGTGAGAAAGAAAGACAGGCTGAGGTGTTGAGGGTGGCAGAGTGAGGTTGCTCTGGCCCACTGGCAGAGGACTGGAGACCAGAGTCACGTGGGACTGTGCGACAGCAGGTGGAGAGTGGGTGAGGCTTCCAGAAGCGCCTGAGGCCACTGTCCCCGGCGGAGCTGGGCCCTGAACTGGCTGCACTACTGTCTGGCTCTGACTGCTCTGTGGCAAGGCAAGATGGAAGCAGGGAGATGCGGCTGGGATCCCCGGTGCGCTGCTGTTCGGTGGTACGGCCACATGAGCAGCTGGCTTTGGAGCAATATGCATTTGCTTCAAGAGTCCAGTCTTCTTAATATGTTCTGAAATCACAGACCTAAGCTTATTCTCCAAATCCCTGTGTACATCTGATGTCAAAATATGATACATTAATGCATCCTGGCTGCTGGCATTGGCATTGCATTTTTTACAGTAATACCTGTCAGACGGGGGCATCTTCTCTGCAGAAAGGGTGTCGTCAGCTTTTGATTGCTCACCCACTTCCTCAGTTCTCAAGCCAAAGTAGGAGTTAATTAAGTAGTGAAAATGAGCTACCAGCACATGCTTCTTCATGCTGTAGTACAGAGTGTTTGAAAAGTTACATTTTAAACATGTAAAACTTATAATGTCACTCCTAGATGATTTGGTTTCACCCAGAATATTCACTGTGTAGTTCTGGACTTTCCGAACAGGTGCATGAAACATTCTGAAGTGCCTTCCCACAACTTTGGGCTGAGAGGAAAACACACAGTTTGGACAAGGGATCACCAGCTCTTGGTCAATTTCATCTTCATGATAACGATGTAAATGATTTTTGAATGATGTAATCACTTTTGTGGAGTATTTACAAAGGCTACAACAGTATGGTTTTGTTCGGTATCTCTGTTAAAAGAAAAGAAAGCCAAGCATAGTTTAATAAAACTATCAGATGCTGTATCTTCCATAGTTCACAGTATATGATGATTCTTTTTCTTCTAACTTGCTAGGTCTAGTACTGTGTTGTAATGGAAAAGCACACACAAATAATGTGTAAATAACACTACAGACCCTAACCACACATCACAAAACTATTCTTTTCTCTTTCTCAAACATTTAGAAATGTAACAACTATTCTTAGTACGTAGGCAGTACAAAAACAGAGCTGGCCTAAAAACCATAGTTTGGGAGTTCCCGTCGTGGCCCAGTGGTTAACGAATCCGACTAGGAACCATGAGGTTGCGGGTTCGGTCCCTGCCCTTGCTCAGTGGGTTAACAATCCCGCGTTGCCATGAGCTGTGGTGTAGGTTGCAGACGCGGCTCGGATCCAGCGTTGCTGTGGCTCTGGCGTAGGCCGGTGGCTGCAGCTCCGATTCAACCCCTAGCCTGGGAATCTCCATATGCCGCAGGAGCAGCCCAAAGAAATAGCAAAAAGACCAAAAAAAAAAAAAAACATAGTTTGCTTGGAATCCTGTTTCCAAGCCACCCATTAAACTACAAATCTCATTACTTATTCCTATATTCGGAATTAACTATCAATTAAAATGAACTCAGTCTTCTGCACAAGAAAGTTATTTTCTCCCTTTCTCATCCCATTTCTTAAGTTCCAATGTTGTTTTTACTCCATATTCCAAAACTTCAGCAATTTATCTACACAATCTGTTAAAGCCTTCATCACTGTCTTTCATTTCCCAGGTCTCTGGAGAAGGCAAGAGCCAAATGGACAGTGATCACCACATGCAAGGACTCAATAAACACGTGACAAGCCTTGAAGGAAGAGGGACTGTGCCTAACTCATCGTTAACACTCCTAAGCTAAGTTTCAGGGCACAGACCATAACTCTAACAATACGGTATTTCTCTGTAAGGCAAATATGGGGAATTTGACAAGTGTGCAGCACAAGAAGAGAGATTAGGCCAACTGAGGAGCACAGGAAACCTTGCTGGTTTGTGATGACTTGAGAGCAGTAAAGTGGTGGTCTTACGATGGCCTCTGAATCCTAGAGCAGGTGCACCAGGAAACACTGGCCCTACTTTCACAAAGGAGGGAGGTATAGCATGGGCAGGTTAAACACTGGAGCAGAGGTCTTCCCACTCTGCAACACTGCCTTTAGTTATCACAGCAGCCACAGGACACCTATCCTACCCAGATCTGTGATCTCAAGATCACTATCTCATACACACACACATATATATGTTCCCCTCCCGTGAGTCTGTCGCCCTCTCCTAGTCATGCAGTTTTCCTCTTAGGTCATAGGTCAGAGAAATCATCCAACACATTCAACAACATGCTACTACTGAATCCTCAGCAATCAGAAATCCTAGGTTCTGAAACTTCAAGGAGGATCTATAATAAACTTAAGGCAACAGCCAAGCACAGATCTCAAATTTTTTTTAAAAAAGTTACTATTTTTCCCCCATATTAATATCTCTGAAATCTGGGAATACCTTACAACTGACAGTTCAATGCTGCAACAGAGTTTAAGTGAAAAACTAATTTCATTAGTGGTTCATTTTTTAATGGTGCACCTTATACTCAATAAAATATTGTATTGAAAAACCAAATACTTAATGAAGATTACACTCAAAGAGTCAAGAGAACTTACTAACAAGTACATATTACTATCTGCTACTACTGAATAGATCTTTGGGTTAAGGAAAGAGTTCTTAAATATGATACCATAAATATGAACCGTAATAGGAAAAACTTGTAAACTGGACTTCATCAAAGTAAGAAATTTTCTTCTCTTTGAAAGATACTGTTTAAAAGATAAAAAAACAGCGTTCCCGTCATGGCACAGTGGAAACAAATCCGAGAGGTTTTGGGTTCCACCCCTGGCCTCGCTCAATGGGTTAAGGATCTGGCACTGCTGTGAGCTGCGGTGTAGGTCACAGACGTGGCTTGGATCCTGTGTGGCTGTGGCTGTGGCTGTGGCCGGCAGCTGCAGCTCCGATTAGACCCCTAGCTTGGAAACCTCCATATGCCGAGGGTACAGCCCTAAAAAGCAAAAAAAAAAAAAAAAAAAAAGATAAAAAGATAAGCCACAGGCAATATTTGCAAACTATGTATCTAATAAAGGACATGTGTCCAGAATTCATAGTGTGGACATGTTCAAGTCTCAGTAAGAAAACATATGGCCCAATTTTTAGAAAACAGGCAAAACATTTGAGTGTTGAGTACTTTAAAGTAAAGAGGGCATCCAGATGCCAAATAACACATGAAAAGATGCTCAACATGATTAATCACTGAGGAAATGCAAATTAAAACCAGAGGAGATACCACTTACACACTTATTAAAATGGAATATAAGCACAAAAATCAAATCTGGTGAGGACAGAGCAGCCAGGAATCACATCGATGGTGGGCACATACAGCCACTTTGGAAAATAGTCCAGCAGTTTGTTACAGAGATAAATATATACTTATTTACCACATATAATCCAGCAATCTCACACCTAGGCATTTACCCAAGAGAAGTGAAAGTAAATGTTCAGAAAAAACCTATATGAGAAAGTTCTAGAATAGTGATCAATGAGAAACAACCTGAGTGTGAGACATTGGCTCACTGCAACAGAGGAAAAAAAAAAAAAAAACAACCAAGAGAAAAGCAGAAATGAGGTGGAGTCAGGCGCTCTGGGTGCTGGTTGAAATCTCCGTCCCCATAACAGTCTGTAGGTTCCCCAATCAGCCTAAGGCTGTGCTCCTCGGATCCCACAATAGCTGGGCTCCATCACCTGATGTATGTAACCTGAGCATCTCTGTCTCACACCCAAAAGTTCAACACATCTCAATTCTCTGCAGCATGAGCCACATACTCCAGCAGGATCACACAACATTTCTCCTACAGTGCCCCAAACTGTCTGTTCATAAATCCTGTTTCTCAGAGACAAATCAAGAAGGCTACCCATGGAATGAAGAGGAGTAGCAAACAACACATTCTCTACCATGCCAGTCAACAGTGGTTTCTTTTATTTCTGAATATCATATCTACTTAATAAATTCAATCTCTACTATTTCATATTGTTATTTAACATTTTATGCCAGGCTCTATTCACCGCAACAAAAACAATAGTTCTTTGTATAAAGCACTAAGAAAGTTTTACCTACTTTGTAGTGGAAATTCAACAAAATGGGGAGTTCTGTTGTGGTGCGGTAGAAACGAATCTGACTAGGAACCATGAGGTTGCGGGTTCGATCCCTGGCCTCACTCAGTGGGTTAAGGATCCGGCGTTGCTGTGATCCTGTTTTGCTATGGCTGTGGCATAGGCCAGCAGCTGTAGCTCCGATTAGACCCCTAGCCTGGGAACCTCCATATGCCCTGAGTGCTGCCGTAAAAAGAAAAAAAAAAGTTTTCTGTATGAAAAGTATATACTTCTATATTATATGGCATGTTACATTATAGGCTTTTTCAAGAATTCAAATGAGAAAAATTAGTGAGGCCCAAGAAAATATTCATGAAGTCAAGGTCTTCAGAACAAGGCATATTTGAAAAACCATGAGCTACTGCTATTGCGAGAGGTAATAACCAAATCAAAGCGGTTTCAAGAAATCTTCTGTCTGTTGGTAGAGAGAGGGGTGTCGGGTCCAGGAGGGCGAGAAACACAAAGGCAGAAAAGTGGGACTCCATAAGACAACCTGACAATAAGTATGTTTTTAAATAAAATTTTGACAGTAAAGGAGTTCCCATCGTGGCGCAGTGGTTAACGAATCCGACTAGAACCATGAGGTTTCGAGTTTGGTCCCTGGCCTTGTTCAGTGGGTTAAGGATCCGGCATTGCCATGAGCTGTGGTGTAGGTTGCAGACGTGGCTCACATCCCCCGTTGCTGTGGCATAGGCTGGTGGCTACAACTCCAATTGGACCCCTAGCCTGGGAACCTCCATATGCCGTGAGAGCGGCCCAAGAAATGGCAAAAAGACAAACAAACAAACAAACAAAAAACTGTTTTCCCTGCACTCCACAAGGCTCTTCAACCTCCTGGACCCCATTTATCAATGAAGAGCCAGATGCCCAGAAGGATGAGTGGCTTCCTGGGAGGTTAAACGAATAAGACAAAAAAAAAAATTGACAGTAAAATAACTGACTAGTTACCACAATTTTTTTAAGCCCAAATTCCCAAGGCCAACAAGATTTGGACAAATGAGGGGAAGGTGGGGGCAGTGGCGAGGGGGAGACAGTTACGTCAAATCTGGGGCATGCTGAGTTTGATACTGATGAAGGTGCTAATTTAATGGAGGGTGGTAGGAATGGTTTTCCAGAAAACAGTTTAATAAGGAGACGTTAGCGGTATGTCACATATTTTTGCTTGAATCTGCAAAGTGTGAGCTTTTGATTATCATATATTATTTTCCCTTATTCAAAGAACCATATTTTTACTTTAATTTCTGAAACCAGGATGCACCCTCATTGTATACACTTATATGTCACTACCATTTCTTTTACTCAGAATAGTTATGTAAATCAGAAGCCCTTTGTACATCAGTGGCATCTAATAATCAAAGACAAATAGTTTCACTATATCACTTTATCAACTTCATATTTAATAATCCTATATTACAAACCATTTAACTTTGTTTTCCTTTTTACTCCCCTGAATATTTACACTACACCTCCTCCTGTTCCCATCCATCTCCAACCCCAATATACATGATGTCCCTCAGAAATGACACCCATCTCCAAGTTCTAAGGAAACATGAAAATAAAAAGTAAAAATACATACCACTTTCTTTCCAGAAGGTTCCCAGAGAGAAATATCTCCCCATGATGTGTTATAAAAGTACTTCTCTCCTGGATCAAAGCTTTTAAGGTCCTTTCAAAAAGGGAGAAAAAGAGAGATCATTATGAAATTTCAGAAGATAAATATTTATTTAGAACCTGACGGCATTACTTGCCACCTAAGAAGAAATCTACCTAGGAAAAGTGAAATGAAAATGCAGCCCATGGCAAATTGTGACCAAATTCCCATCAAGTTAGAAACCTGGGGAAAATACTGAAATAATCCAAGTTGATATTAAAGGTTTTTTTTGGTTGGTTGGTTGGTTTTTGTCTTTTTGCCTTTTCTAGGGCCGCTTCCCGTGGCATATGGAGTTTCCCAGGCTAGGGGTCAAATCAGAGCTATAGCCACCAGCCTACACCAGAGCCATAACAACATGGGATCCAAGCCTCATCTGCAACCTACACCACAGCTTACGGCAACGCCGGATGCTTAACCCACTGGATGGGGCTAGGGATCGAACCCTCAACCTCATAGTTCCTAGTCAGATTTGTTAACCACTGCACCACAAAGGGAACTCCATAAAGTTTTATAAGAAATTTATAAGAAATAGTTTTATAAGAAATAAACAGACGAGATTTCCCACAAGTAATTTCTGAAAGAGAGACACTGCATGAGCAGACACTGTCTCCCATCAGTGGTGAACATGGTCAGAAGAATGCCAGGTGGATATGAAGCAGGGCTCCAGTGTGTGGCCAACAGGACTGGGAGAGAAGGAAGACAGAAAGGGACAAAACTGAGACCCTAACAAGATGCATGGGGTCCAGAATGAATTCTGGTTCCAACAAACTGAGTACGAAAAATATTTGGGGGAAACTGGAGAAATCTGAATATGGACTGGGTATAAGATGAACAATTAATGACACAGAAAGATGAAGGTAACTGAAAAAAGCAAGTAATAAAGTATGATCAATACGAGCTCATTGTGGCAAACACTACCCACGTGTGTATTTACATACAGAAAGAGAAGACTAAACAATAAAACGTTAATAGTGGTAATCTCCGAATGGTAGAAACATGGCACTTAATATTTTCATTTTCTAAAGAAAAGATTACCTGTGTTTCCTACTCTCCCTTTTTTTTTGGCCACATTCGTGGCATGTGGAAGTTCCCAGGCTGAGGATCAAACCCACACCTCTGCAGCAACCAGAGACAGTGCAGTCAGCCTCTTAACCCATTGCACCATGGCAGGAACTCCTCTAGGTATTTTTTTTGTTACAGATTTCTATTTAATTTTGCTTTGGTCAGAGACGAAACGAGAAAACTCCGGATTACTTGTATTTTCTAACCTCCATAGTTTTTATTATTGTTTTTTAAAATAATTAAAGATTATTTCAATATAAAAAGAATCAGTTAAGCCAGAGAATGACAGTTAATATAACATTTGCCTTTGAGTATGCTAATACACTGCTACCAAGTCAATTCAGAACTAAAATTCTAATTATTACAAGGATTTAAAACTGGAAAAATATGTATTTATTGTGAGATTTATAATATATATAGAAGTAAATATATGACAACAATAGTACAAAGGCTGGAAGGGGAAATGAAAGCATACTGTTTTCAGGTTCTATACTATATGTGAAGTAGTATTATATTAGGAAGGTATCACAAATGTAGTAGGGATCCTGTTGTGTAGCACTGGGAACTATGTCTAGTCACTTATGATGGAGCATGATAATGTGAGAAATAGAATGTATACATGTATGTGTAACTGGGTCACCATGTTGTACAGTAGAAAAAAAAAATGTATTGGAGAAATAACAATTAAAAAAAAATGTGTGTAGGAGTTCCTGTCTTAGATCAGCAGAAACGAATCTGACTAGTACCCATGAGGGAACAGGTTTGATCCCTGGCCTCGCTCAGTGGGTTGAGGATCCAGCATTGCTGTGGCTGTGGTATAGGCTGGCAGCTACAGCTCCGATTCAATCCCTAGCCTGGAAACTTCCATATGCCGTGAATGCGGTCCTAAAAAGCAAAAAAAAAAAGAAAAGAAATACATGTATAGCTGGAATTCCCATTGTGGCTCAGCAGGTTAAGGACCCACATTTTCTCTGTGAAGATGCGGATTCTATTTCTGACCTCACTCAATGGGTTATGGATCCAGCACTGCCACAACCTGCAGCGTAGGTCACAGAAGCGGCTCAGATCCAGTGTGGCCATGTCTGTGGCGTAGCCCCAGTTGCAGTTCCAAATAGACCCCCAGCCTGGAAACTTCTATATGCTACAGGTATGGCCGTAAAAACGAACAACAAAAGAGTATATATAGCTAATAAACCAAAAACAGAGATAAAATGGAATCATAAGAAATATTAATCCAAACAAAAAAGAATTAAAAAGGAACAAAGAGCAGACATGACGGCTAAAAACAAACAGCAAGATGGAGATTTAAACCCAAGTCAACAATCACATTAAATAACAACAGCTGATAAACTTATTCTGTAAAAAGTCAGATAACAAATATTTAAGGCTTTGCCAGCCATGTAATCTCTGATACAACTACTGAATCCCACTATTGTGTACAAAAGCAGCCTCGGACTTTATCAAACATTAATAAGGACAGCTTCATTCCAAGAAAGTTTATTTACAGCAAGACAGATTTGTCCCACAAGCCATAGTCTGCTTATCTCTGGTCTAAATAATCAAATAAGAGATAGAGAATATCGGAGTTCCCATCATGGCGCAGCAGAAACGAATCCAACTAGGAACCATGAGGTTTCGGGTTCGATCCCTGGCCTCACTCAGTGGGTTAAGGATCTGGCGTTGCCGTGAGCTGTGGTATAGGTTGCAGATGCGGCTGGGAACTGGCGTTGCTGTGGCTCTGGCATAGGCCAGCAGCCGTAGCTCTGATTAGACCCCTAGCCTGGGAACCTCCATATGCCGCTGGTGCAGCCTTGAAAAGACAAAAGACCAAAAAAAAAAAAAAAGAGAGAGAGAATATCAGATGGGGGGAAAAAAAAAGATCCAATTACATGTTGTCTACAACACTTTAAATACAAAAACATGGTGAGTTCCCACTGTGGCATAGTGGGTTAAGAATCCAACTGCAGTAGCTCATGTCTCTGTGGAGGTGTGGGTTCAATCTCCAGCCCAGCACAGTGGGTTAAAAGACTCAGCATTGCCACAGTTGTGGCTCAGGTCGAGGCTGCAGCTCAGATTCAATCTCTGACCCAGTAACTTCCATATGCTGTGAGTGTGGCCATAGGAAAATAAAAATACAAATAAAATTTTACAAATAAAAAAATAAGGACAGGTTAAAGGTAAAAAGATGAAAAAGGATATGTCATGAGACCACTAATCAAAAGAAAGCTGAAGGAGCTATATTAATAAGAATAAAAGTAGATTTCAGGGTGGTAAGAATATTAACATGGATAGAATGTCATTTCATAATGACAATGGGGTCTATTCATCAACAGAACATAACAATCCTAAATGTGTTTGCACTGTACAGTGTTTCAAACATATGAAGCAAAAACTGACTGAACTAAGAAGAGAAATAATCAAATGCAAAATTACAGTTGAGGACTTCAACACTCCTTTCTCAATAACTGATAGAACAACTCCACACAAATCAGGAAGGAGAGGGAAGACTGAATTGCAACCTGACCTGACATTTATGGAACTCGCTACCCAGCAAAAGACACATGAAACACTTCCCAAGAGATCTTAAGCGGAGTCACAAAATAAATGCCGATAAATTAAAAGAACTGAAGTAATTACAAAGTTCAGGCTCTGACCAAAGCAAAATTAAATAGAAATCTGTAACAAAATAACTAGAGGAGTTCCCTCATGCCTTAGTGTGTTGAGGATCTGGAATCATCATTGCTGTGGCTCTGGTTATAACTGTGGCACAGGTTCAGTCCCTGGCATGGGAACTTCTACATGCCAAGGGCAGGGTTAAAAACAAACATACAAACAAAAAATCCTAGAAAATCCCCAAATTTCTAGAAATTAAACACACTTCTTAATATCCATGAATCAAAGAAATCACAAGGAAGGAGTTCCCGTCGTTCTGCAGTGGTTAATGAATCTGACTAGGAACCATGAGGTTTCGGGTTCGGTCCCTGCCCTTGCTCAGTGGGTTAAGGATCCGGCATTGCCGTGAGCTGTGGTGTAGGTCACAGACGCGGCTCAGATCCCGCGTTGCTGTGGCTCTGGTGTAGGCCGGCGGCTACAGTTCTGATTCGACCCCTAGCCTGGGAACATCCATATGCAGCGAGAGCTGCCCAAGAAATAGCAAAAAGACCAAAAAAAAAAAGAAATCACAAGGGAAATTAGAAAATATTTTCAACTGAATGGAGACACAATAAACCAAATTTGAAGAACACAGCTAAAGTAGTAGTTAACATAAAATTGATGGCATTAAATAATTAGAAAACAAAGAACTTTAAAAAAGCAGTGATCTAAACTGCCACCTTAAGAAGCCAAATAAACTGGAGTTCCCATCATGGCTCAGCAGTAACGAACCTGACTAGTATCCATGAGGACACGGGTTTGATACCTGGCCTCACTCAGTGGGTTAAGGATCCAGCATTGCTGTGGCTGTGGTGTAGACTGGCAGCTGCAGCTCCGATTTGACCCCTGGCCTGAGAACTTTCATATGCCGCACATGCGCGCCTTAAAAAAAAAAAAAAAAATGATGGGTAAAGATATAAATGTATGTGTGTTCATTTTGTAGAATTTAGGTGGTAAGTACAAAGGTATTCACTGTAAAACTGTTTCTGTAGGCTTCAATTTGTCATAAGAAAATACTGGAAAAGGAAGGAAATAGTAATGCTCTAGCAAGGAGTGCCTTCCATTGTCAGACACAGCAAAAAAAAAGAGCTAGTAAGAAAAAAAACACAATTATTAAGAAATAAATGGAGTAACAATATTTCAATATATTTTTGCAGGTAAGACGTAGAAACATAGGCTAATACATTTTTAAAAATCTGTTTATATATATATATATATATATATATATATATATATATATATATACATATGTCTCAGAAGATTGTCACAGGGGACAGGGGAGTGCAGAGCACTCTTTTTTTAAAGCTTCCCTGACTCAGATGGAGCACCCCCAAATTTGTAAACATTGGTTTAAATGTCCCGATCTAATGTCTAACTTGATGCACAGAAGAGCATAAGTTGCCTCAGAAATGGCAGCTCTGAGCAGAACAGCATAGAAAGTGATATGGCCACAAGTGCAGCCATAAAAAGAAAGTGAGGTGGTGCAGTGCAGCGAAGAAGCAAGGAGGAGAGCAATCACACTTCTCCACCAAAGGCAGACTCTCCTGGTGGGTTTCTAAGGTGCGGGAAGAATGGTACTACCTCAAGGGAGAGTGTCAGAGTCACAAGGATGCAACAGAGGATAGATATGAAAAAAGGGTTACAAGGTAATAACCTTCAAGTCAACAGAAAGACAAAAAATGACCATGGATCCAAGTTTCTACTAGATGGTGAACATTAACTCCTCCTATTTCATCTTTCCTCAATAAACCTGATAGATACTTTGAAACTCTAACCTAGGGAACTTCTTTATCTTTTTTCCTCGACTGTTTCTTTAACATCAAAGGTTTCTGGCCTTCATGTGACAGTATTTGTATTTCTGATAGCTATTAATTGAGAAAACACAGGATGACAAAAGCTGCTAGGAACAACAATACTTTTAAATAAATTTAGGTAGTATTATTTCAGTATCTATGAATATTTGATATATAACATTTGATACATAACATTTGATATACAATGGGAAGACTACTTTCAGTTCTCAAACAATGTTTCATTTACCTGTGAATTTTCAGCCACCAGAGAAACTGTAATAATTCCCTAATAACTTCATGATTCCTCAAGGGTCCATGGCATATTGGAAGTCTCTACTCCAGGCGACACACACGTCATACACAGAAAGAACATCCAGCATCTCTTTCACTTCCCACTGAATACGTGTGTGTGTGTGTGTGTGTGTGTGTGTGTGTGTTTTAAATCAAGCAACCCAATACTAGTTTCTTCTACATTTTAATAAGATTGAAGGGATAGGACTGCCTAAGTTGATCAAGCAACAAAAAAAAAAATTGTCAGGACTGACCCCTGCTGTGTATATAGTACACTCAAGACATGCCAAACATTCTCCCAGCACTAGTTTTGAAAAGAAACTTCTTGTAAGATTTTACAGGGAGAAATCTGAGTAAAATAATGAAGGTAATCGAAAACATACTAAGGGCAATGCAGTAGAAAGCTTCCTATAACTATTTTACAGCATTAAAATATAATTCAAAGTAAGCTCATGTGATTTGGAGTTCCCATCGTGGCACAAAAGCGGCTCGATGGCGTTGATGTGGCTGTGGCATAGGCCAACAGCTGTAGCTCCAACTAGACCCCTAGCCTGGGAACCTCCATGTGCTTCGGGTGCGGCCCTAAAAAGCAAAACAACAACAGCAACAACAAAATCAAATGAAGCTCAGAAGTTCATGTGATTTAACTCCCAGCTTCCTGGTGTTCGCAACTGAACAGACTGCACATCAAAATTAAATTGACCTGGGAACTATACAAAGATAAATAAAAGAGAATCAAAGAAACCAAAAGCTGTTTCTTTGAAAAGATCAACAAAATTTACCAAATGCTTAGCTAGACTGACAGAAAATAGAAGATAAAAGTAAGTAAATCAGGAGTTCCTGTTGTGGCTCAGCAGAAACAAACTCAACTTTATATCCATGAGGATACAAGTTCGATCCCTGGCCTTGCTCAGTGGGTGAGGGATCCAGTGCTGCCTGGAGCTGTGGTGTAGCTTTCAGATGTGGCTTGGATCCCAAGCTGCTGTCCCACAGGCTGGCAGCTGAAGCTCCAGTTGGCTCCCTAGCCTGGGAACTACCAGATGCAGCAGATGCGGCCCTAAAAAGACCAAAAAAAAAGTAAAATCAGAAGTGAAAGTGGGCACATCACAACTGACCTTACAGAAATAAAAGAATCAGAAGAGAATACCATAACAGTTATATACAAACAAAATAGATAAACTCAATGAAATGGACAAACTGCTAGAAACACAGTAATTAACCAAGCTGATTCAAGAAATAAGAAAATTTCAACAGACTTATAACAAGTACAGACTGAAATAGTAATCAAAACCATCAAAACAAAGAAAATTCCAGGACCAGATGTCTTCACTGGTAAATTCTACCAAACATATAGACAATTAACACCAGTTCTTCTCAAACTCTTCTCCTCAAAATCGAAGAGGAGGTCATTTTATTTGACCAGCATTACCCTAATGCCGGAGCCAAATAAAGACATCACAAGAAAAAAATTTTTCAAAAATTCCTTATGAATAAAAATGAAAACTCCTTAACAGAATACTAGCAAACAAAACTCTACAGTATATTAAAGATTCTACACTATGACCAAATGGAATTTACACCAGGAATACTAGTGGCCTTCAGCATAAAAACCAATGTACTATACCAACACTCAAAGAACAAAGGGAAAAAAAAAGTCATCTCAACTGAGAGAAAGCATCTGACAAAATCCACACCTTTTTTTTTTTTTTTTGTCTTTTTAGGGCCACACCTGTTGCATATGGAGGTTCCCAGGCTAGGGGTCAAATTGGAGCTGTAGCCGCCAGCCTACGCCACAGCCGCAGCAATGCCAGATCCGAGCCGCATCTGTGACCTACACCACAGCTCACAGCGATGCCCGATCCCTAACTCACTGAGCAAGGCCAGGGATCGAACCCGCAACCTCATGGTTTCTAGTCAGATTTGTTTCCATTGCACCACGATAACTCCAAAATCCACACATTTTCATTACTTACAAAACATTCAAAATACCAGAACATCTTCTTCAACATAGGCATTTATGAAAGGCATAATACCTAACAGTGAAAGACTAAAAGCTTTCCCCCTAAGATTGGGTAAACAAGACAAGGATGCCTGCTTTTACCACTGCCATTCGACATTGTACTGGAGTCTTAGCCAGAGTTATTAGGCAAGAAAAACAAATAAAAGGAATTCACATTAGAATGGAAGAAATATATATATATATTTAAATAATGCCTAAGAATCCACAGAAAGCTACCCCAGGTAATGAAAAATTGCGGGGTACACAAAACATGCAGATGCTAGTTGTGTTTTTATGCATGTGTAATGAAAAATCTGAAAAGGAAATTAAGAAAACAATTTCATTTAAATCCCTTCTAGGAGTTCTGCTGTGGTGTAGCAGGTTAAGGATCCAGCATTGTCTCTGCAGCAGCTGGAGTTCGATCCCTGGCCTGGGGCAGTGGGTTAAGGATCTAGCATTGCCACAGTTGTGGCATAGGTCACAGCTGTGGTTTGGATTTGATTCCTGGGGCTTCCATATGCTGCAAGTACAGCCATAAAAATAAACAGATAGATATATAAATATCATCTAAAATAATCAAATGCCTTGATATTAATTTAACCAAGCAGGTGAAGGTATTGTACACTGACATCTACAAAACATTACTGAAAGACATTAAAAGACCAAAACAAATAGAAAGTCATCCTATTGTTTATGGGTAGGAATACTGCTAAGATATTAATAATATCCAAAATGACCTACAATACAATCCTCATCAAAATTCTAACAAACTCTTGCAAAAATGGAAACATCAATCCTTAAATTCACATGAACAGCCAAAACAATACTGGAGGAAAGAAAAAAAAAAGAACAAAGTTAGAGGGAGTTCCCTTCATGGCTCAGCAGTTAACAAGCTCAACTAGGATCCATGAGGACATGGGTTCGAGCCCTGGCCTCACTAAGTGGGTTAAGGATCCAGCATTGCCATGAGCTGTGGTGTAGGCTGCAGACGAGGCTCAGATCCCACATTGCTGTGGCTATGGCGCAGGCTGGCAGCTACAGCTCCAATTTGACCCCTAGCCTGGGAACTTCCATATGCCACGGGTACAGCACTAAAAAGAAAAAAAAAAAAAGAACAAAATCTTCCAATTTCAAAACCTACTACAAAACTATGATAATCAAAACAGTATAATACTAACATAAAGACAGACATACAGTTTAATGGAACAGAGAGTCCAGAAATAAATCCATGCATCTATGGCCAAATCATTTTCTACAAGGCTGCTGACTGAGTCCATTCAATGTGGCCGGGGGAATGAGTCAATTAAATGGTGCTGGGACAACTGAAATTTCCACATGCAAAAGAATGAAACTTGGGCTGCTACATCCCACCATACACAAAATTAATTCAAAATGGATCCACAACCTAAACAAAAAGAGTTTCAACCAAAAAATTCTTAGAAGAAAACATAGGAGAAAATCTTCTTGATTTTAATTCCGCAACAGATTCTTAGATATCATATAGAAAGCATTGCAGGAGTTCCCATCGTGGCTCAGTGGTTAACGAATCCGACTAGGAACCATGAGGTTGCAGGTTTGATCCCTGGCCTTGCTCAGTGGGTTAAGGATCCAGCATTGCTGTGAGCTGTGGTGTAGGTTGCAGACTCGGCTTGGATCCTGCTTTACTGTGGCTCTGGTGTAGACCAGCAGCTACAGCTCCGATTCAACCCCTAGCCTGGGAACCTCCATATGCTGCGGGAATGGCCCAAGAAAATGGCAAAAAAGACAAAAAAAAAAAAAGCACTGCAAACACAAAAATAAATAAAATGGACTTCACTGAAGTTTAGAACTTTTGTGCATCGCAAGAAAAAGAAACTTACCGAATGGGAGAAAATATCTACAAATAACCAGTATACATAAAAAAAAACAAAAAGACAAACAATCCAATTTAAAAATGGGCAAAAGACCTGAATTCAAATCTCTAAAGATAAACAAAAGGCCAATAAGCACATGAAAAGACGCCATTAGTGGTCACAAAGGCAAGGGAGGGAGGGAGGGAGAAGGAGAGGAAAAGAAAAAGGGAGGGAAAGGGAGAGAAGAAAGGAAAGAACAAATGTTGCCAAGCTGTGGGTAAACTGGATCCCTCAGGCCTGGCTGGTGGGAATTGAAAAAAAGGTGCAGCTACTGTGGAAACAGGTGGTTTCTCAAAGAGCTAAACAGACAATTATTATACGACCCAGCAATTCTCTGAGGTATATACCAAAAACTGAAAACAGGGACTCAAACGGATACTTGTAAGCCAAAGTATACTACAGCATTATTCACAATAGCCAAAAGAGGGAATCAACCCAAGTCTATCAAAAGACGACCTGATAGGAATTCCCGTCGTGGCACAGTGGTTACGACTAGGAACCATGAGGTTGCGGGTTTGATCCCTGGCCTCGCTCAGTGGATTAAGGATCCAGCATTGCCATGAGCTGTGGTGTAGGTTGCAGGTGCGGCTCAGACCACGCATTGCTGTGGCCCTCGCCTGGGACCCTCCATATGCTGCAGGAAGTGGCCCTAGAAAAGGCAAAAAGACGGAAAAAAAAAGGTGAACTGATAAAATGTGGTATTTCTACCATAGATTACTTAGCCAGTAAAAGGAGTAATATTTTGCAGTTCTCTTGTGGCACAGTAGGTTGGTATTGTCACTGGAAAGGCCCAGGTTTCAGCTGTGGCACAGGTTCAGTCCCTAGCCAAGGAACTTCCACATACCACAGGTCAAGCCTCCCTCCCCCCAAAGAATAACATTTTGATACATGCCATAACATAGATGAACCTTGAAAACCTTAAGTGAAATAAGCCAGTTATAAAAGGATCAATATTGCATGATTTTACTCACATGAAATATCTTTACCAGGCAAATCCACAGAGACTTAAAGTAGATTAGAGGTTATCAGGGGCTGGGGTGAGGACATGAGGAATTATTAATGGTTACAGAATTTGTTTGAGGTGATGAAAATATAGTCACTCATCAGTGTGAATATAATCAATGCTACTGAATTGTATATCTAAAAAATGGTTAAAACAGCAAATTTTATGTTATATATACCTTACCTAGTTAAAAAAATTCTAAATACACTTGGAAAGTTTAAGAAAAAAAAAGAGGGCAAAATATTTCATTACTTATTTTACACAGATTACATACTGAAATAGTATTTTTAACATATGAGGTTAAATAAATTATTAAATTAAAAAAGAAAAGGACGTTTTAATTTAATTATTAAATTAAAAAAGAAGAAAAATGTCACATCAATATGTTTTTGTTTTGTTTTTTTCTGTTTTGTGAGTTAAGGATCTGGTGTTATCACTGCTGTAGCATGGGTTCAGTCCCTGGCCCGGAACTTTCACATGCAAAGCCAAAAAAAAAAAAAAAACCACCACCAAACCAATAAAACAAACAAACTGGGTGGGTCTTAGAAAAGATCAGTGGGGCCTTGTGCTCAGAAAGGCCAAGGCTGGGGTTTCATCCTTATCACCATCTTCAAAGTGTTTACAATTTTATTTTCGAATTTGTCTGATAAAGTGAAGTCTGATAGGATGATAAAGCATGTGTCAGGGTGTTCAGCTCATGCACAGCCCTATCTCCACTGTTTCGTGACAGATTCCATCCCTGCTGTGTGTCCCCACACCCCATGCCAGGCTTTTGACAAGAACCGTACAGCCTACTATTTGATGCCCCAACTCTAAGAATGAATGGAGTCACCTACGCTTTGGAAATCAGAGAAGGCAAAGTGAATTCTCACTGTGAAATCTGAAGTGCCTGGGTAAGGAAATGAAAAGGACCATGGACAGGTGTTCCCAGGGCTAACTCTGTATGCCCCTACAGACTTCCAATAAATCCCCTCTGAACTCGGTCAGTGTTAATTTTCATTGCTTAAAACCAAGGAACTCTAAATACTACAATGGATTAAGAATAAAATCAATTATATTTTAATTTTTAAAAAAGAAAGAAAATTTTTAAAAAAGAGAAGGATAAAGTGAACATCTTTATTTGGAGACAAAAACATTGTGTAAATCCCATGAATTTTTTTTACAAATAATTTTTTTTTTTTTTTTTTGCTTTTTCAGGCCACACCCACAGCATATGGAGGTTCCCAGGCTAGGGATCAAATTGCAGCTACAGTTGCCAGCCTATGCCACAGCCATGCAGGATCCAATCCACGTCTGCAACCTACACCACAACTCATGGCAAAGCCGGATCCTTAACCCAACTCACTGAACGAGGAAAGGGCCTGAACCCACAACCTTGTGGTTCCTAGTCAGATTTGTTTCTGCTGCACCACAATAGGAACACCACAAATAATTTTTAGAAAGCTACTGCACCAAATAGAATTTAGAAAAATCCACAGTATCAATACACAAAATCAAAGAATGAAAAAAAAAGAATAAATGCAGTTGACATGGAAAAAAATTCTTAATATAAGATTCAGGGAAAAGACATAACAAAGCTACTATGGTATCTTTTTTTTTTTTTTTTTGCTATTTCTTTGGGCCGCTCCCTCGGCATATGGAGATTCCCAGGCTAGGGGTCCAATCGGAGCTGCAGCCGCCAGCCTACGCCAGAGCCACAGCAACGCTGGATCCGAGCCGCATCTGCAACCTACACCACAGCTCACGGCAACGCCGGATCTTTAACCCATTGAGCAAGGGCAGGGACCGAACCTGCAACCGCATGGTTCCTAGTCGGATTCGTCAACCACTGCGCCACGACGGGAACTCCTACTATGGTATCTTACAGAGATCATGTTCTGTTTCTAAAAACCCAGAAAGATGTAACAATGTTTACGATGGAGATCCTGGGGTAACCGTGTACACACAAATTATTTTCTTCTTTATGTTTCTGTGTATACTTTCTAATTTTTCCTATAATGCACTTTAACACTGCTTGAATTTTCAAAAATTTTACAAAATATAGGACCAACTACAAATAAAAACAAAACTCCCCCCAAAGAATTAATAAAATTAACCCAATAGTTAATCTAACTTAAGAGCTGTATGCCATTCAAATCTCCTAGTTTTCCCTTGTGAAATATGTACATTATCTGTGACATACAGTCTTAGAAAGAAAAAGTAAACTGTCTTGAACAAATTTAGATGAGTGAACACAATCTTAGGCTGACTAAGGAAGCTAGTGAGGAATGATCAGTTCTACCCCTTGTCAAAAACAAAGTAGAAAAAGTTTAGTTGTTACTAACATTTTATCTAAAAATATAACTAATTTTGAAACAGAATTCTGTTTAAAAACTACGTCACTAAAGAGACGTGACAACCAAATGCAATACCCGGTCCTAGACTGGGTCCACCACTGACAGGGCAAAAAATGCTAAAAATGACTACACAAAAATGTCACATCAGTATGTTTTTGTTTTGTTTTTTTCCTTTTTACAGCCACGCCTATGGCATATGGAAATACCTAGACCAGGGACTTAGGCCCCCACCACAGCCACGTCAACATCAGATCTGACCTGCATCTGTGACCTACGCCACTGGTTGAGACAATGCCAGATCCTTAACCCACTGAGCAAGGCCAAGGATAGAATCTGAATCCTCACACAGATATCAGGTCCTTAACTCATTGAGCCACAATGGGAACTCCCATAACAATGTTAAACTCATCTAAGTTCGTAAGCATCCTGCGGCAATATAAGAGACAAATCTTATTCTTAAAAAATACACGCTTGGAGTATTTAGGTAATAATGTTCATGAGACATGCAACTTATTCTTAAGTGGCTCAAAGAAAAATACTATACACACAAGAGTGAGCAAATGTTAAAGCAAGTGGGAGAAAATGTTAACAAGTGGTAAATCTAGTAATGAGTGTTCCTTGTACTATTTTTATTCTTGTAACTTTCCTATAAGTTTGAATTATTATTTCCAAATAGAACAATTAAAAAAAAATGAATTCACTCAGCCTGCATTGATGGTGGTTAACCAATTGGACTGTGGTTCTAAATTTCAGGTTCCTGGAATACTCTTTCTAATTCCACTGGAGAATCCTAGCCTCTCTTTAAAAACAAACAAAAAACAACTCAAACCTCATCTCTTCCATAAAGGCTACTCCAGCTTTGCTAGCTAGAAAGGATCTTTCTGCCTGTTTCTCACTATGATTGTTTCAGGTTTGTCTCAGCTCCTGACAGACCATCAATCCCCTAACAGGGGTAAGTATCCTGACTAACCCTTAAGGGTGAGGACACTGAGGCCCCAAGAGTAACCCAAGACTTGCCCAAGGTCACACAATTAGCTACAAGCCAGGATTAAAATAAGAGTCATGTCTTTCTTTACCCACTAATTAACTCAAGACAATTCCCAGTGTGTCTACTACAGAGCACTGCTGTACCTTCAGAGCACATTCTGTTGGCATCCACCACCTATCAGGCACCACTCCAAAAGCTTCCCATATGTTATCATCCAAAACTTTCTCAGTCTATACATATTGTGCTCTTAGCTTGTTATTTTATATTCTCTGGAAATATTAAACTCACAAAAACATATATATTACTAGTGGACTCTGTCTACTAGCTACCTTCTCAAATATATCTCCAAATAATTACCCTGCTTTCTTCCTCAAGTATAAAATACGACTTATAGACAGAGCTACAACACTGAGAGTCCTCTTACTTTTAAGACTGTTCTTGAGCAACAGCATCTAAGAGTTTTCCACTTCACTATCTCCACCATCCTTTTATTTCCAAATAAACTTTCAGGCAGTCAGTCTATTATTAAAAGCATTTCTCCACTTGGGCTTTACTTTCATTCATTCATTTTAAAAATATTTCTTAAAAAAAATACATATTTGTTAAGCATTTACAGGCAGTAGAGTGGATAACAAAACAGTGTAGTCCATGCCTACATACGTTCAAGTGAGGGATACAAATAAACAAATACCAGGTATTATCAGCACTTTGAAGAAAAACAGCAGATAAGATAGAGAATAAAGTGAGGGCGCAACATTTTAGGGGACAATCTCTCCAAGGGTGGTAATGTTTGAGCAGAGAACTATCTGAAATCTTTCAGAAATTTTACTTCAGAGCAAAAATTCAATTCTGACCATTAATGAGAATCCCGGTGATTATTTAGTCTTTCAGTATCAGAACAGCATTTTATAAATAAAGTCAATCTGGTTCAAAATCTGAGATTTAAAAATTAAGAAGCTGAATTCTTCCCAAGGCCAATAATATTTTGAATTGAATTCTTCATATAAGTCTGAAAACTTCAGTGCAGACACGGTCTCTATTTCAATAATTATGAATTAAATATGCATAGTACTTTAAGTGGCTATAAAGCTACACTGCAAACCTTATTTATCAATTTTTACCATCGTGTCTCAGCAGAAATGAATCTGACTAGCATCCAGGAGGACGCAGTTTCGATCCCTGGCCTCATTCAGTAGGTTAAGGATCTGGCACTGCTGTGAGTGTGGTGTAGGTCACAGATGAGCCTCGGAGTCTGTGTTGCTATAGCTGTGGCATAGGCCAGCAGCGACAGCTCCAATTTGACCCCTAGCTTTGAAACCTCCATATGATGCAGGTATGGCCCTAAAAGACCAAAGAAAAACCAATTTGTATTTCCTCGCTATACATGCCAGCCATTTATTCTCAAGTTATAAAAAACGATAAAACTACATGAGAACATAACTTACCAATAAAGTGTGACTATGACCTTAATTTTTAAACCTTTGTAAGACTGCATGTATTAAATGAAAAACTCAGAAAAAACAAAACAAACAAACAAACAAAAACCTGGAGCTCCCATTGTGCTCCAACTAGTAACCATGAGGTTGCAGATTCAATCCCTGGCCTCACTAGGTAGGTTAAGGATCCAGCATTGCACTGAGCTGTGGTGTATGTTGTAGATGGGGCTCAGATTGCTGTGGCTGTGCTATAGGCTGGCAGCTGTAGCTCCGATTTGACCTCTAGCCTGGGAACCTCCATATGCCGCAGGTGCGGCCCTAAAAAACAAAAGAAGAGAAAAAAAAAACCCTATTATGCCAAATATGCACCCCCATCTGCTGATTACTCTAACAATACTGGAAAATTAAGTTAGGGTCTTCTGATAATGAAATATAAATAATTCAACACATTCCCGTCAAAGGTCAAAAACAAGTGTATATTTCAGGAGTTCCTTGGTGGCCTATAAATTAAGGATTCAGCGTTGTAGCTGCTGTAGCTCAGGTTCGATCCTTGGCCCAGGAACCTCCACATGTTGTAGGCACAGCCAAAAAACCCAACCAAACAAAACAAAAAATACACAAATATATTTTGCAACTAATGACTATAACAAGTCCCTTTTAAAAGTAACTGTAAAAACTGGAACAGCTTTGGAAATAAACTCAGACACCTATGGTCAATTAATCTTTGACAAAGGAGGCAAGAACATAAAAAGGGAAAATGACAGTCTTTTCAGCAAATGGTGCTGGGAAACCTGGACAGCTGCATGTAAATCAATGAAACTGGAACACACCCTCACACCATGCACAAAAATTAACTCCAAATGGCTTAAAGACTTAAATGTAAGACAAGACAACAACCTTACAAATATTTTCTCAGGTCAGTCTCCCAAGCCAATAGAAATAAAAGTGAAAATAAACCAATGGGACCTAATCAAACTGACAAGCTTTTGCACAGAAAAGGAAACCGTTAAAAAAGCAAAAAGACAACCTACGGAATGGGAGAAAATAGTTTCAAACAATGCAACTGACAAGGGCGTAATCTCTAAAACAGACAAACAACTTACACAACCCAACAGCAAAAAAGCCAACAACCCAGTGGAAAAATAGGCAAAAGACCTGAGTAGACATTTCTCCAAAGAAGATATACAGATGGCCAACAAGCACATGACAAAATGCTCAACATCACTGATTATTACAGAAATGCAAATCAAAGCTACAATGAGGTACCACCTCACACCAGTCAGAATGACCATCATCAATAAGTCCGCAAATAGCAAATGCTGGAGACGATGTGGAGAAGAGGGAACCCTCGGGCACTGTTGGTGGGAATGTAAACTGGCACAACCACTATGGAAAACAGTATGGAGGTACCTTGGAAAATGATACAGAGAACTACCCTATGACCCAGCAATCCCACTCTTGGGCATGTATCTGGACAAAACGTTCCTTGAAAAAGACATATGCACCCACCTGTTCTTTGCAGCACTATTCACAATAGCCAAGATACGGAAACAACCTAAATGTCCATGGACAGATGAATGGATTAAGAAGATGTGGTACATACACACACACACAATGGAATACTACTCAGCCATTAAAAAAGAACAAAATAATGCCATTTGCAGCAACATGGATGGAACTAGAGACTCTCATACTAAGTGAAGTGAGTCAGAAAGAGAAAGACAAATACCATATGGTATCACTTATATCTGGAATCTAATATACGGCACAAATGAACCTTTCCACAGAAAAGAAACTCATGGACACGGAGAAGAGACTTATGGTTGCCAAGGGGGAGGGGGAGGGATTGGGATGGACTGGGAATTTGGGGTTAATAGATGCAAACTATTGCCTTTGGAATGGATAAGCAATGAGATCCTGCTGTATAGCATTGGGAACAAGATCTAGTCATTTATGACGGAGATTATAATGTGAGAAAAAAAGAATGTATACATGTATGTGTGACTGGGTCACCTTGCTGGACAGTTGAAAACTGTAAACCAGCTATGATGGAAAAAATAAAAATCATTAAAAAAAAGTAATAACAAGAACTGAAACAGCTCTGGAATTCCCATTGTGGCTCAGTGGTTAATGAACCCAGCTAGTATCTATGAGGACGTAGGTTCGATTCCTGGCCTTGCTCAGTGGGTTAAGGATCCGGCATTGCTATGAGCTATGGTATAGGTCGCAGACTTGGCTCAGATCCCACATTGCTGATTTGACGCCTAGCGTATGAACTTCCATATGCCACAGGCATGGCCCTAAAAGACAAAAAAAAAAAAAATTCATAATCATACAGTCTACCTGCCTCTCTTATGAAGCCCTGCCTTGCCTCCCACTACTCAACAACAACAACAAAAACTGCAACAGCCTAAAGTAGCCCACTTTAAGTCAAAAAGACATGAAAAACAAAAGCTGCTCTTATGCCTCATTTCAAGTCAGCAGTTTCCATCTTGAGGCATCTTACTCATTCTTCAAAAGAACTCCCAGTTTAAATCTCTCCAACTTCAGTATCTCCGATGTTACTGTCTTCTCTTTACCTGGTACTTCGAGTCCTCTTACCTTCAGCAACTCCTTGCAGCTGTCAAGTCCAATATCCACAAGAATGCTTTTCACCTTTTTTCGTACCTTCCTGATGTTGTCGAGATTCTCCACAGGAATTTGAAACATTTTTGAAATTTTCCTTAAAAGGGAAGAAAATGAAACTCTAATCAGTGCATATATATACACATATATGTGTATGAATGTATGTACATAAATATAAATACATACAATATGTAATTTTTAAATAGGGTTGGTAAAGCAGAGTAATTTTCAACAAATCATTCTGGGACAATTCACTATCCACATGTAAAAGAATGAAGATGGACTCTTTCCACACACAAAAATTAACTCAAAATGGACCATACATTTCTGTGCACAAGTTTTTAAAAGCTCTCAGAAGAACAAAGAGGCATAAATCTTCATGACTTTGGATTTAGTAATAGATTCTTGGCTATGACACACACACAAAAAAAAAAAAAAAACAACCAAACACAAGCAACATAAGAAAAAACAGGAGTTCCCCAAGTGGCTCACCAGAAACAAATCTAACTAGCATCCATGAGGACACAGGTTCAATCCCTGGCCTCGCTCAGTGGGTTAAGGATCCTGTGTTGCCATGAGCTGTGATGTAGTTCACAGATTCAACTTGGATCTGGCATTCCCGTGGCCATGGTACAGGCCTGTGGCTACAGTTCTGATTCAACCCCTAGCCTGGGAACCTCCATATGCCGCGGGTGTAGCCCTAAAAAGACAAAAAAAAAAAAAGAAAAGAAAAGAAAGATAAGTTCGACTTTATCAAAATTTAAAATCTATGTGCTTCAAAGCAAACCACCAAAAAAGTGAAAAGAGAATCCACAGGGAGAAAATATGCACAAATCTTATTTCTGAAATTTGAAGGAACTTATACAAAACATGAAAGGAACTCTCATAACTCAATACTTAAAAGACAAAAAAAACCCTTAAAAATGGACAAAGAATTTGGATATTTCTCCAAAGACAATATATACATGGCTATTAAGCACACAGATGCTAAACATTAGCTATGGGGAAATGCAAGTCAAAACCACCATAAGATACTACACTTCACACCTACAGGGGTGGCTGAGGAAAGAAAAGAAAAGAAGGAAGTGCTGGCAAGGATATTGAAAAACTGAATCTCCAATACATTGCTGGTGGTAATGTAAAATGATACAGCCGGTTTGGAAAAGTTTGGCAGGTTCTCAAAAGGATTCAACATATATGCACCATATGAACCAGCAATACCACCCAAGAGAAATTAAAACATGCATCCAAACAAAACCCTATACAAGTATGTTCATAGCAGCAGTACTCATAATAGACAAAAAGTAGAAACAACCCAAATGTCCATCAACTGATAGATACAGTGTGGTATACCCATACCATGGAATATTAGTTGGCCATTAAAAAAATTAAATACATGGCATGAAACACCAATGCATATTACAATGTGACGACCCTTGGGGAACATTATTCGAAGTGAAAGAAGTCAGAAAAAGGATCACATATTATATGATTCAATTTATATGAAGTGTCAGGAACAGACACACATAGAAAGAAAGTAGAATACTGGTTGCTTAGGGCTGAAGAGGACTGGAAGGTGATGGCTAACTGGAAGAGCATTTCTTTCTGGAATAATGAAAATATTCTAAAATTGACTGTGGTGATATACGCACAACTGTGAATATACTAAAAGCCTCCGAACTATACACTTTAAATGGGTGAAATGCATGATATGTAAATTACATCTCAATAAAGCTATTTTTAAAATAGCTGAAAAGGCATAAGGTTAAAATGAATCCTGTGGTACTTGATCAGACAGGAGATACAGCTGTGACCTTATTATTTTTAATATATACATAGATATAAAATAGTGTGTGTATTTGTTAATGTGTGTGTATATATCATATAGCTCTGTCCATTGCAAAAGCCTGGTAGCAGTTATACACCCTTTGAGCAGTGAGCAATCTTCAGACCCAAATCTTACTTTCTAAATACCATTTTCTATTAAAAGGAACTAGGGCTCCTTAAAAATGGCTGATTCTAGGGCTGGAGCATGGAAAAGACAAGATGGGCCTAGAATGTCTTATGCCAAAAAGCAAGGAAGTTGTTCAAAAAATGATGAGACACGTCAAAAGGACTCAAAAGAAGTCAGCTTGAGGAAGTTCCCACAAGCCAAATACGGGACATGTGGGCATCAAACAATGACAGTAACAGATTATAACCTGTGGCACTGAATTTCTACTCCCAGCCCACATGCTCTCCTTAAAACATGTCCTTTACTCCTTTCAAAAAATAGGAGTATCCATGCTCCCACCCTTTGAATCTGAACAGAACTTTGTGGTTACCTAAACCAATAAAGTATGGGAGAAGTAATGCCATGTGAATTCCAGGCTAGACCATAACAATACCATACATTTTTCCTGTCCTCTGGTACCACTACTCTTGGATCCAGATAACATACTGTGAGAAGCTCAACTATGTAAAAGTGTTCCACATCAACCACCAAGAAATGAAAGTGAAGATGCTCTAGAGCCTGGGAAAACCCAGATGAAACTCCAGAAATGGTAGAACATAAATGAGCCATCTCCCCAGCTCTCACCTCAACTCCTGACCCAAAATTAGAGCTTTTTTAATAGAATATTTTATCCTACAGTTTTGGGGTGGTTTGGTATTCATAAATAGTAACAAAATATAGCCCACTAGAATAGAAACTTAAATTCATGGTGATATAAATAATTGAGCGTTTAGTGAGAAATTAGATAATCTGAATGGTTTCCAAGCACCTCCCCACAAAATACTCATTAATAACCAAGGAGAAAAGAGTAATTCACAAAAGTCTGGCAGGCAAATTCAATTAAGACACAATGTACAAAATAACTAAAGTACAATATTCAAAAGTGTCCAGATGATACAAAGGAGCACTACTCATACCTAATGGCCAAAATGTGGAAATAATCCAAATGTCCATAAAATGATGAATGGATTAAAAAAAGATGGCATATCCACACTACAAAATATTATCTGGCAATAAAAAGTAACTAAGTACCGATGCATGCTACAACAGAAATGAGTCTGAAAAACATGATGCTGCATGAAAGAAGCCAGGTGCAAAAGTTCTCATGTGGTCTGATTCCATTTACATTCAGAAAAGACAAAGCTAGAGATAGAAGGTAAGTGAGCCATCGGCTGGGAGTGGAAACAGGTAGTAAATGTACATGGACACATTCAGGGGGAGTGTCCAGATGATCAAAGGAGCACTATTCACAATAGCCAAATGCTCTAATGTCAGCTTGTGTTAATGCCTATATAACTCTGTAAGTTTACTAAAAATCAATGTATTACACACTTTAAAAAAGGTCATGAAAAGAAAAACTACGGAACTGTTCCAGATTGAAAAAGATTAAAGATAACTAAATACAATATGCAACTTTAACAAGATTTTTACTATAAATGATGTTATTGGAACAAATGGCAAAACTTCAATGGGGTCTGAGGATTAGACAGTAATAATATATGGATTTCCTGATTTTGATGGTTGTGTTCTGAATAGAAAGTTCCTACAGTAGTAAACAGATGATATTTGGGGTAATGGTATCTTTTTTGGCAACTTACTTTTAAATGATTCAGAGGAAAAAGTTCTTTGTACTATACTTGCAACTTCTATAAATCTGCAACTATTTCATAAGAGGTTTTTTTTCCAGAAGTTCCAGGACTAGGAGTCGAATCCAGATTCAGCCGCTGGCCTACACCACAGACACAGCACACCACAGACACAGCAACACCAGATCCAAGCCTCATCTGCAACCTACGCTGCAGCTTGTAGCAATGCTGGATCCTCAACACACTGAGTGAGGCCAGGGATCAAACCTACATCCTCACAGATACTATGTTCTTAACTTGCTGAGCCACAACGGAAACTCCCCAAAAAGTTTTTTAATGTGCAAGCTCTAAAAGCTAAAAACAAAATCAGTTAAATTCGAGTTAAAGAAACACCAGGTAAGATAATAAAAGTCAATTTTTTTGGTCTTTTTAGGACTGCACGCATAACATATGGAGGTTTCCAGCTAGGGGTTGAATGGGAGATGTAGCCACTGGCCTATGCCACAGCCACAGCAACGCCAGATCCGAGCCGCATCTGCGACCTACACCACAGTTCACGGCAACGCTGGACCCTTTACTCACTGAGCCAGGCCAGGAATCAAACTTGCGTCCTCCATGAATTTCTGCTGAGCCACAAGGGGAACTCCTGAAAAGCAATTTTTTTTATGATCAAAACAGTAACTTTTAAAGATTGGTAATATCAACTGATAATGAAGATAAGCAAAAAAACCCTGTAATTTCTACATGTTTAGAGAATAACTGGCAGTATCTCCCAAGATTCACTGATTTATTTATTTTGCTTTTTAGGGCCACACCCGCAGCATATGGAGGTTCCCAGACTAGGGGTCTAATCACAGCTACAGCAGCTGACTTAAGCCACAGCCATGGCAACTCGAAATCTGAGCCTCGTCTGCGACCTACACCTCAGTTCGAAGCCATGCTGGATCCTTAACCCACTGAGGGAAGCAGAGATCAAACCCTCATGGTTCCTAGTCAGATTCATTTCCACTGCGTCACAACGGGAACTCCTCCGCCAAGATTTTAAATAATAATTTCTATGAGTCAGAAATTCTACTTCTAAACCTTCTTGTAACCCTTCCTTCCTTGAGGATAATCTTGATGCCCCTCCTAGGAATTGCCCGAGTGGTCACTTTATATTTATTTCATTGCACTCTCCTCACTATGTTATAATTACTTACACACCTGTTTTCCCTACTGGACTGAACTTCTTCAGGGCAAGAATCATGCTTTCTTTGCATATCTGGGCCTATCACAGAAGTTCAAAATAGAATGGCTCCATGGAGGGCTGGAGAGTTAGAGTCCAAGACATTCCAAGTGAATAGATTAACATTAAAAAATGACTGAGGTAATGGATGACAGTCCGAATATATTTGGCAAAAGCTAAGTAAAACAAAAAGGTGGTGGAGTTACTGCTGTGCACAGCAAGTTAAGGATCGGCATTGTCTCTGTGATGGTACAGGTTCAATCCCCAGCCTAGCGCAGTGGGTTAAAGATTCAGCATTGCCACAGTTGTGGCCTAGGTTGCAGCTGTAGCTTGGATTCAATCCCTGGCCAGGGAACTTTCATATGCTGCAGGTGTGGCCATTCAAAAAAAAAAAGTGGACTGGAATAAAATGGGAAGTCAGGGCTGGTGGGGGGGGTAAGGAGGGTTAACAGCAGGAGGAATTTTTGGTGGGTAATAAGAAAACATGAAGTATTTGAGAAGGTGATTTGGAATGGGTACATTTTTCAGACAAGTTATCTACATGAAAAATATATCTCAGGCTCAGTAGATCAGTTTGAAGGATCATTTCACAGGGAGATACAAAAATCACAGGAAATAAAGTAAAAAATACTAAAATTACCAACAATAAAATGCATTGAGTTGTTCTCATTGTGGCTCAGCATGTAATGAACCAGACTAGTATCCCTGAGGATGGAGATTCAATCCCTGGCCCCATTGATCTGGCATTGCCAGTAGCTGTGGTATAGGGCACAGATGCGGCTCTGATTCAATACCTAGCCCAGGAACTGCCAAATGCCACAGGAGTAGCCCTAAAAAGCAAAAAAAAAAAAATATGTTTTAAAAAAGCACTGAGGAGTTCCCATCGTGGCTCAGTGGTTAACAAATCTGACTAGGAACCATGAGGTTGCAGGTTCCATCCCTGGCCTTACTCAGTGGGTTAAGGATCCAGCATTGCATGAGCTGTGGTGTAGGTTGCAGACGCGGCTCGGATCCCGAATTGCTGTGGCTCTGGCGTAGGCCGGCGGCCACAGCTCCGATTGGACCCCTAGCCTGGGAACCTCCATACGCCACAGGAAGTGGCCCAAGAAGTGGCAAAAAGAAAAAAAAAAAAAGGCATTGAATTGGGTTCTGGCCTTTAAAGCGTAATTTCAAAGAGAAGCTGTAAAAAACCTCATGGCATCACTAAAACTTTGGCACAAGGTCACTTTCAGTCCAGATTGGCTTCTTTGGCCAGAACAAGACTCACCAAAAATCTGATGCTTTCCACTCACTCTATCAGACTTGGTTATCATTTCCCCTGTATAGTTCCACTATCCTCTCTGCCCTTTGGGATTCTTCTTTCCCAAAAGTTGGCTGATAAATAGGACTGTCCAAGATTAAGACCATTATCCACATATATCTAAAACAAAGAAGCTAAACTCATTGCTTGGGAAGAAATCTGGACTTGCATAGCAAGTGCTGATCTTATCAGAGTTTTGAGATCAAGGAGTACAGGGACTGGTAGGCTCTCGGAAGCAGTGTAGGGATTGGCTGGTTTTCACAAGCTGGTCCCAAGGCTGCTACAGACTGGCTGACTTTCAGGAGGAAAAAACTCAAAAGACTGGGCAAGTTTTAAAGGGCTCTCCAGTTACTTGTTCAAGGGCCAAGAAGTCTGTCTTTCTTGAAATTAGAGAATAGAGCTTTTTATTCTCAAAAGCCAGTGTCCCCATTCCCTCACCATTGTTATTGTGGTTCCCCCTCAAAAAAATAAGTACACATATCCATTGTTATTTCCTAAAAAAATTGTCCCCTTATTAGCAGTGTGCTGTTTTAAGGAAAGCAAGTAAAGACAACGAGAAATATAACACAGGTAATTGGAGTTCCCGTCGTGGCACAGCGGAAACAAATCCAACTAGGAACCATGAGGTTTCGGGTTCGATCCCTGGCCTCGCTCAGTGGGTTGCCGTGAGCTGTGGTGTAAGTCACAGATGTGGCTCAGATCTGGCATTGCTGTGGCTGTGGTGTATGCTGGCAGCTGTAGCTCTGATTAGACCCCTAGCCTGGGAACCTCCATGTGCCACAAGTGCAGCCCTAAAAAACAAAAAAGAAAACAAAAGAAAAGAGAAGAAATAAAACATAGGTAGGGAGTTCCCATTTTGGCTCAGCAGAAAGGAATCCGATTAGGAACCATGAGGTTTCAGGTTCGATCCCTGGCCTTGCTCAGTAGGTTAAGGATCCGGCGCTGCTGTGAGCTGTGGTGTAGGTGGAATACGTGGCTCAGATCCTGCGCTGCTGTGGCACTGGTATAAGCCGGGGGCTGTACCTCCGATTCGATCCCTAGCCTGGGAACCTCCATATGCCACAGGTAAAAAGACAAAAGACAAAAAAAAAAAAAGAAATAAAACATAGGTAAATCTCACAAGTTTCATTACATTAAATCAATTCCTCCAAGATCCTCAGTCTACTGTTGCTAATCACTTTGGGGAAAAGAAGCTGACTTTCACCATAATTTTTCCATTCTAAGATTCCATACAAAAGACCCAGTACTTTAAGTAGGAAAGAAGCTGTTCAATATTTCCAAATTTATAGATCCTCTATTGATGCTGTACTTTATATGTTCTTACGTATTGTTGTGTTTGTTTAGGGCCACACCCATGGCATATGGAAGTTCCCAGGCTAGGGGTCGAATTGGAGCTGAAGCTGGTGGCCTACACCACAGCCACAACAAGGCCAGATCTGAGCCTCATCTGCACCCTACACGGCAGCTCACAGCAATGCCAGATCCTTAACCCACTGAGAGGGGTCAGGAATCAAACTCTCATCCTCATGGATACTAGTTGTGTTTATTACCGCTGAGCCTCAAGGGGAACTCCTCTATTCTTAGTTAAATCTGTATTTTCACCATTAGAAAACAGCTGACTAATGCAGCCACACTAATCTATCAACCTCAGTTCACAGTAAATTACCTTTAATTTCACAGTATGTAGGAGACATGGAATTACCAAAAGTTCCACTGATGTGCCTAAGGAAAGTATTATTTCCCAAAGGAGTACTTAAAGGGCTTTTTTTTTTTTTTTCTTTTTAGTATCTTGATCATTTAAGAATATCCCATTTTGGAAAAAATACACCACAAAAAGAAAGTCATTCAGGTAATAATATTTAAATAACACATTTTAAGCAACAGTACTTTCTTTCGAGTTCCTGTGAAATCTAAGTTCTAAAAAGATTTCACTTTAGAGGTGAAACCAAGCAGGGCCCTGTGGGGCTCCTGGACATACAAGCCTTTCTATGTCCCCCATTTCTTGTTTTTAAAGAATAACCTTCAGCCTCCAAGATTTTCCCTGAGTTCAAAGGGCAGGTTCAAACAGTTGCTAATCAGGGAAGGGCGGGGATGCAGAGACCACAGAGGAGCAGTCAAAAAACAATAGTGTAGCTTTGGGGCAGGGTCCTGGTCCCTCCTCAGGGAATATAGATAACAGTATTTTTGAGTTCTTCTGCAGAACTAAACCTCTCCCCAAAATGGAAGATGTTAATGAAGCATTCTTTATTCGGGAAAGAAGACCACCAGACCACTGAACACCAGCTTTGAGAACAATTCAAGCTTGCCTCTACCTTGATCCTGATCTGTGGCCCTATTTTTCATTCCCAAAACTATAAAACTACCTCCCAAATTTTCCTAAGGGGACAGAGTCTTTGAGGCATTAGCCTGCTGTGACCCTACTTTGCCTAGCAAAGTAATAAAGCTATTTTTTCTCCTTGGCCCAAAGCTCTCTCCCCATTTCTATTCAGCACAAGTGAACAGAGGCAGAGGCCGAGTTCCCGCAAGAGAAGCAACTCAGCACAATGATCTTAGGAGCAAGAATTCTGGAGCTGCACTGCCTGGGTTCAAACCAGCTCCACAGTTTACTGGCTGTGTGATCTCTGGAAGTTACTAAATTCCTGGGTCTCAGGTCCTTCCTGCGAAACAGGGAGAGCACAACCTACTCTGTGAAGTAGTTCTGAAATTCAATGGTTTAATAATACAAGAAAAGCACTTAGAACATTAGACTGTAAGTTTGCTATCATCTAACTCCAAAAATCTATATGAAATGTCCCAACTATTAGAATACAGGATTTTTTTGGTTTTTTTAAGCAACTTAAAAAACATAATATTTATATAATATACAAAAGCACAATCCAAAGGTCTGGGTTCAAACACAAGAAGATCCCTTCCCAGACCTGAGGCCTTCAATAAGTCAGAACTTTCCAATCTTCTTACTTGTAACATACTAATAGGTGTGACACACTACCCTAACAGGTGTGAGACACACTGCTAACAAGTGTGTGACAGAGTAGAGCCACCGAGAAATGCTGGAGCATGTCCCTCAAAGTGACTACAAGCATAAATTTATCAACAGTATATTACAAACCTGGGTACAAATTAAAAAGGTGCTCCAGGATCTCTTCAACTAAAAACTTTGCCACAACTCCACCTTCATCTCCTATAACCAATTATCAATTCCTAACCCTAAATCCAGATCTCACATCCTTACCACTGAACGAGTCTCCTCTCCACTCCTGTCCATTGTCCAGACTAGTACCTTTCTACAGAGAGACACCTAAAGGCCAGTGGCTCAACCAAGTCCCAACTCCAACCAAAATATCAAGTTCCTTCATAATACTGCACACTCTCCAGTAATAACTCTAATTACACATAATTACTTGACTTGCAACCAAAGATGAACAAGCACTTTCTAAAATCCTCTCTCCCCAAAATGTCCCAAGCCCGACCCCCTAAGCCCTACTTACTCGGCAGCACCTGCCTGTGGTGCCGCCTGCGCCTTCCAGCACTTGTCAATCTGCATCCAAACTCCGCTCCACACGGATCCCTCTCGGGTCTAAAAAGGCTGCGATTACCCACTCTATTCAATTACAAAGAGTTCTAAGAGCATTCAGGCTAGCCTCCCATTCAAATTCGAAGAAAATACTTTCTACGGTTATCATTCTGTAACTGTGCACTATCTGAACCTGTGGTTACAATTTTTGACATTCTAAAATCAAATGTTGAAATTCTGCTACTAACACGACACAGACTACGTCAACGCAGTAAGCGACAGCAAATGAAAAGTTAAAATGTAATGTCAACATCTGCATGTCATCAATATTCGCCTGGGAAGCTCAAAAGTGTAGGAACTGGGGTTTGCAATAGATGTCCTCTCCTCCCGAGAAAAATCCGCCACAGGGCGGGCTCGGCATGCGCGCACCTACACTGCCCGCGTTCGCAGTCGCTGCGGGCAGCTCCATCCCCATCCCCCTGCACAACAGCCCCCTCCTCTGACGGTGCCCCGCCCCCCAGCCCCCTCTAACCCCGTCCGGTCCCCTGCCCCGCCCCCGAACCCCATCCCCGCCCCCACCCCACCCCCAGCCCCCACGTGACGAGGAGGGACGACCGGCGCCCTTCTGGCCGCGAACCCCGCGCTGGGAGAACGTCGCAGGATTCGTGCGGCTGCCGCGGGCCGCTGGCCACAGGCCGCGAGCCGCTGGGTGTGGGCGGGGTGGGGTGGGGCGGGGCCGCCGCCCGGACTTCGCGGGCAGGGCCGGGGGCGTCGCCGCGGTCAGGCCGGGGTTACCTACCGCTAGGCGCCCGCAGCGCCGCCACGTCCCCCGCAGCTTTCGCAGCGCCCGCCGGGGCCCCGCGCCCGTCCTCCTCCGCCCCGCGCGGCGGGACCCCCGCTCGGCGCGCGCCCACCCCGCGCGACCCCGTCCCCTCCTCCCAGCTCCGCCAGAAAGAGAAAATGGCGCTCGATTGGCCTCCGGAAGTGACGCGTGCCCTCATTTGCATACCAGTGCAGCCAGCCAATGGGGGGAGAGTGCATGGACCCCCCCTGAGCACTGCCCCACAGGCCCCTAGGGGCCACTGCCTTAAGCTGAACTGGAGGCCCAGCAGTGGGAATGGGGGTCCGTACTGGAGCACCTTCCCTTGACCCCCTCCTGCCACAGTGGACTGGCCTGTCAGCCTCTCACCAGCAACTGTACAAACTCTCGTGAGAGTGAGTGGGTAGTGACGTCATTAGAAGGGGTGGAGCTAGTGGGTCGTTCTTCACCACATGACCAATCACGTGGTTTCACCAGAGCCTTTACTTCATTTGCATGTGATGGGGTGGAGCTATTGGCAGCCCCAGGAATAGGTGACCCCGCCCACATCTCAGAACCAATGGGAAACCAGCTATGAGGAGAATTCTGCCCTGCCATTGGAGGATAGAACTTCTATCAGAACTTTGACAAGTATGCTCTTGATGGACACATCTTGGTGATTTGACTGGATAGGGTCTCCTGACTTAATGAATATTTTCTAAGAAAATTAATGTCACACCCTTTTTGAGAATTCTGATTTTTAGTTAGAGCTTCGTGTTGTGTACATACATTTGCAAAAACTCTTAAATGGCATAAAAGTTCATCACTTGTCCCCAGATTTCTTAAAAATTGTGAAGCAATAACGTATTTCTCAAAATGACTGAGAGCTTTCAAAATGGCTTTGGGTCTTCATCCTTTGAGTCAAGTGTCCAGGAGGGAAGAGAAGGACCACATCGGCCTCAGGGAGCTTGCCCTTTAATTAGAGGCCTCATGCTGTGCGAACAACTTTAATTTATCAGGTACCTGTTCTATTTCCACTCCACAATGACCATTCCAGATCTTTCTCACTTCATTGAAGCTGCCAGGGCAATACCTGCTCCTCATCAGCTTCCTCTTCAGTAGAAGACCATGTCTCCTCCTTCACACCAAGACCATCAGTCCTGATCTCCCTAGACCTCCCCCGCGCTACATGCATACATTTTTCCTCAGCAACCATCCTGATCAGAGGATGCATTCCACTCGTGCTCACCAGCCAGTCCCTTCAACCTTAGGCCTTGTTTGCCCTGCACCACACCTCATTGTCAAGTCACCCCATTCCCATAATTTTAGCTTCTCTCTTTCTCTTGGTAACTTCTGCTCAGTTTAGCCCAGTGACTAAAAACATAACAGGTACTAAATAAATGTCTGAATTAATTTTAAAATTGTGTTAAATGCTGGGCTGATGTTTCTTAATCACAGTTTCCTTTTCTCCCTACAAGAATATAAGTCACAATTGAAGGAGAGTTTGCTCTTTATAATTATTTATGAATTATGACTTAATTTGATAATAAATCAGCAGTAAATGAGTATGATGTCCCTATATAACTTTCTTCAAGAAATCATGAGTATGATGAAAAGTTAAAGCCTTCCATTCCCCCTTGATCCAGACAGAAGCGCTTAGCTCCACTTATCACCACTGTGATAAGCATGGCATCACTTATCTCCACTTCTCACCATTGTGAGTTTCCTCCTAACAATTAAACCCAAGAACAGATTTTAGTCCTCATCTTTTATTTGTAACCTCTTCCCTTTCCTGAAGCCCTTCCCTCCAAAATAACCTTTAATCTTCTTCACCTTCTCTGATTTGTCCTTAACCTTTACCAGTTTCCCTTTCTCAGCCCGTCCTTGAATGTTTGTCCCAGAATTCTACCCACTTCCGTTCTTATTTATCACCACATCCTATATGCCAGGCACTGTTCCAGTTATTGGAAACCCCATGCCTGTGTTTATTACTCTGCATACTCTTTCTTGTTAATCTCAACTACAGCTTCAAACTTCATCATTTCAATTCCAAATCAGTGTATCCACCTCTTTCCTAAGTTTCCAGTTTTAGTTTTCTGGTTGCCAACTGGCAGCTCCACTCAGGTGCCCCACAGGCTGAGCCCATCATCCCCTTGTCAACAGCCCTTCTAACAGTAAAGAGTATGCTCTTCTATCCTTTATTTTTCCAGCCTCCAGTCCTCTAATTGTACATCCTAATGCTCCTCAAATCTGTTCCCTCACCTGTAACCCTCCTACTACATGTGCATCTCCTGATGGGAATACAGGCACAGGCACCCACCTGACCTCCAGCTTTGGCCTCTCAGGGATGCTCTCCAGTCTGCCATCTTAGAGATATAGCTAAAAGCAAATCTGACTGTGTCATTAACCTTACTTTCGGGCATTCCAACCCCTCCCAACAGGAGAACAGCATGGAACATAAACTCTCCAGAGCTGGCCCATCCCAGCCCATCTCCTGCTCCTGCAAACACTATGCAATGTTCATGAAATTCCTTCCCTCTCCACTACCTGAACTGATTTCTACCCCATTGCCATTTATGGTTGAGTTCTGCTGGCTTCTCTTCCAGGAAGATCCCCTTGCCCACCAGCACCACACATATAAACATGGCAAAATGGGAGGTTCTTCTTGATATTCCCAGAACTCACCATGCTGTTTTATCATCATCTGCTAATTTGTCTGTCTCTCGAGGATGCTGTACCAACAGGGACCATGTCTTCTGATCATCACTGTATCCCTGATGCCTAGGTCACTATAATAAATATAAATAATTACTTTAGTAAATATAATAGTTTTGTTAAATGTTGAATGAATTAAGTTTTCTCCCAACATCTTATTATGAAATATTTTGAACATCCTAAAAAGTTGAAATAAATGTAGAGCGAGCACCATCACCTACATCTTACAATTAACAGTTTTGCTCTATTTGCTTTGTCACCCAGTTATCCAACTATTCATCTCTTGATCCATCTTTTCTTTTTGACGCATGCAAAGGAAAATGAGGACTTTGTCTATTGTGTCCCTAAACACAATAGACATGGATATGTAACAAATGAAGTTTAAAACTACAATCAACAGCTTTGATGTTGAAAGGACTCCTCCTCCCCATGATAAAAGGAATGCACAATGTGACCCAGTGGGACTTAGTCATCAAATCATTCAAAATCAGAAGTTAGACCTGAGGATTTATATGTTAGTCATGTCACATCACTGTATGTTCTGCTTCTTCTCAACCTACTTGGTGTCAATATGAGTACAGATGCTTTGATTTTAGTTGTTCAGCTGTGTCTAAAGATGCCTTGCTGGATTCTTCCTATTCTCTCATCCAATTTCTCTTATAATTAGCATCAGCTTTTGTAAATAATTGTCCATCATAAAGAGAGAAATCTGGGTGACCAGAGAATGGGGAAAAATCTTAAACTGGCCCCAGAGCCTGACATGCCAGCCCGCAGAGGAAGCCCTTTGGGTGTGCACTGCCCTGAGGACCCCAGCTTCCAGATAAAAGTGGCTTAAATGTTAAAAAAGAAAGTGTCCCTTCCTCTAGGCAGACCCACATCAGGGTGCAAACCTCAACAAGCAGAGTAGGCTGGATTTCCATGTCTCCTACGCACCTTCTACAGCTGTATCTGGCAACCTTGCTTGGTCTACACACAAGGACACAGCTGTACACATGCTCATCTATAATAAATACATTGCTGAGGTTAATCCAAAACCACTGACATTTCTATAGAAAGGGGAGATGATATTCTTTGTGAACAGCTTACATATGATCTTGCCTTTTTCACTTTTGTTCTACATTTATTTGTGTGTATCTACTACATGCCAAGTAGACAGTGATGAGCAGAAAAGAAACTCAATCCCTGCTTTCATAGGACTTTAAAGGACTGAAAGATCTGGAAAACCTGGGGGTTATTTGCAATACTTCCCACCTGTTGTGTTGTGTTTACTGAAAAGTAACAGAATTTAATGTGGGAAGAGACACACTCGTATGGACCAGGAACTGCTTAGGTCGAACATCACATGGAGTGATGTTAATGAGCTAATTCACCTTGAGTATTTAAGGGTGAGGTTCCCTTCCTTGGAGCACCTTCGGTGATCTGAATCGAGACTTTGTCTTGGTCTTTCTTTTGCAAGATGGGACAATCTGTATTTTAGTGTCCCTCGTTATACAGTATATACACACATCATGTCCTTGTCAATAGATGGTTGGTTGGGGAGTGAAGCAGCTAGTTGTTTGATCTGCAGGGTTACAGGTTTTATTCTGGATACTTTCTCATCATTTTTGTCCTAAAGCCAGGTGACAGACTATTTCTCATTCTATCTTTCTTTTTTTTCTTTTCTTAGGGCCACACCCTCAGTATAAGGAGGTTCCCAGGCTAGGGGTTGAATCAGAGCTGCAGTGGCTGCCCTACACCACAGCCACAGCAGCTCGGGATCTGAGCCAGATCTGGACCTATACCGCAGCTCAGGGCAATGCTGGATCCTCAACCCACTGAGCAAGGCCAGGGATCAAACCCGAATCCTCATGGATACTAGTCGGATTTGTTTCTGCTGTGCCACAACAGGAACTCCAAGATATTCCTCATTCTAATTTCTGTTTTTGAATTAGGCCTCCAATCTCAGGTTTAATCCCATTAATAGGATGAGATGAAAGAGCTGTTGTTACATCAGCACCTTCTTTAACTGCAGAATGCCATCAAATCTCCTATAGTTTCATCTTTCTTTGTTTCCAAGAAGAATTTAGTCCAATCAATTTTTACAGGAAATGGTTCATATAGGGCTTTTGGGAAACTCTGACCTATTTTCTTGCCTTTTTCGGACCCTCAGGTTTACTGTGGAAAGAGGATCCTATAGTTCTCTTTCCAGGTTAGTCCAGTCAGCTTTTGCTATCCAGGATTTGGAATGTGAGGTTCTTTTGATATAGGTCAGGAAATCTGGGTCATATTGACCCAAAATGATTTAAATCCTATGAATTGTTGCTTATTTTATCTAAGTTCACAGAAATCCTTAATTATAGTTCTTGGGTCCCTAGTTTAAATTCCACACCAAAAACACATGAAAAGATGTTCAAAATTTCTAATTATTAGAGAAATGCAAATCAAAACTACTATGAGGTATCACCTCACACCAACTGGAATGGCCATCATCAAAAAGTCTACAAACAATGAATGCTGGAGAGGGTGCTGAGAAAGGGGAACCCTCCTACACTGTTGGTGGGAATGTAAATTAGTACAACTGCTATGGAAAACAGTATGGAGAATCCTCAAAAAACTAAAAATAGAACTACCATATGACCCAGCAATCCCACTCCTGGGCATCTATCTAGAAAAAAACATAATTTGAAAAGATACATGCAGAAGTTCCCATTGTGGTGCAGCGGAAACAAATCCAACTAGTATCCATGAGTATGTGGGTTTGATCCCTGGCCTCGCTCAGTAGGCTAAAGGATCCAGCATTGCCAAGATGTAGGCTAGCAGCTGTAGTTCTGATTTGATCCCTAGCCTGGGAACTTCCGTATGCCACAGGTGCAGCCCTAAAAAGCAAAAAAAAAAAAAAAGAAAGAAAGAAAGAAAAGAAAAATAAAGAAGAGATACATGTACCCCAATGTTCATTGCTGCACTATTTATAATAGCCAGGACATGGAAGCAAACTAACTGTCCATTGAGAGAGGAATGGATAAAGACGATGTGGTACACATATACAATGGAATATTACTCAGCTACAAAAAATAACGAAATAGTGTCATTTGCAGCAACTTGGATGGACCTAGAAATCATCATAAGTGAATTTTAGTCAGACAGTGAAAGGCAAACATCATATATTACTTATAGGTGGAATCTAAAAAAAAAGAATACAAATCAAATTATTTGCAGAGTAGAAACAGAATCACAGGCTTTGAAAAATTTATGGTTACCAAAGGGGACAGGTGGTTGTGGGGGTACAGATTGGTATATGCACCCTGTGGTATATGGAATGAATGGCCAATGGGGACCTGTTGCATGGCACAGGGAACTCCACCCAACATTCTGTGATAATCTATGTGGGAAAAGAATGAATACATGTATATGTATAACTGAATCACTTTGTTGTTCAGCAGGGATTATCACAACTTTGCATATCAACTGTACTTCAATAAAACTTAAAAAAATTCTACAGTTCCCTGGATGTCTATTTTATGGAAGGGAAAATAATCCTTAGAGGTAACTGTCATTTTGGGATTTGAGGAGAATTGTTGGGAAAAGGTAGAGGTCTGGACAAGTGGAAGAGGCAGGAAGAACAGACGAGGCATGGAAGGAAACTGATTGGAGAGAAGACGGGAGAGGGACCTGGGTGCAGGTGGGGCCTTAGTTCTTGCAGAAGAACTCAAAGACATTATACGTATAACCCTGGAGGGGAACCAGGATCCTGCTTTAATCCCTATGTTGGTGCAGGTTCATGTGCCTGGTGCACAGTAAGGCCAAAACTACTATGCAGAGTTGGAGCAGAAAAGGTCAATTGCAGAGTCCTGCAAGGAGACAGGTGGCTCATGTCCCACCAACCAGCAATCACCATAGGGTTTCAGGAAAACATTTTTTTTTTAAGGGTCGCACCGGCGGCACATGGAAGTTCCCAGGCTAGGGGTCTAATTGGAGCTGTTGCTGCCGGCCTACGCCAGAGCCATAGCAGTGCCAGATCCAACCTACACCATGTCTGCAACCTACACCATGGCCACGCCAGATCCTCAACCCACTGATCGAGGCCAGGGATCGAACCCGCAACCTCATTGTTCCTAGTCAGACTCATTTCCACTGAGCCATGATGGGAACTCCTCAGCAAAACATTTTTAAAGGTCAGGTGAGGGAGGGGGTCACCACATATGTCAGAGAGTGCACAATTCTCTGATTGGCTGATGGTGAGGTGACAGGGTGGTGTCATAGGGGTTAACATTATCAATCCTTAGATGCCAGTAGGTTTGAGTACTACCTGCTCATAGTCAAGTAGTCAACATCTTCCATTTGGGGAGATAGTTCATATCTGTAAAATAACTGAAGAATGTGCTACTGTTATCTAAGTTCTTCAGAGAAGAGCTGAAGCAGAGGATAAGGGGGAAGGGAGGGCCCCACAGGGTCCTGCTCAGTTATACCTGCTCTATTGTTTCTTGATTGCTCCTCCTTTGTCTCTGCATTCCCTTACCTTCCAGGTTCAGAAGTGCCTGAATCTGCCCTTTGATATTCAGGAAGGTCTAGGAGACTGAAGCCTTTCTCCTACAAATAAGAAACAGGTGACACAGAAGGCTTTTGTATCCAGAAGGGCCCCTCAGGCTCCTGCTTGGTTTCACTCCCCCATTTCTTTGAGATTTCTCAATCTTGAGGAGAACGGGTTTGGGACAAGACAGGAATAAGGTTTTGGATAGAGAGATTAATCATAAACTCTGCAGAGGACCTTGGCTTTAGGGGGACTTGGTTTCGACACGCTTTCCTTTCCACCTTCCCCAAATCTTTCAGGGTACAGAGCAATAAATGCTCTGTTTACTTTCTGCTGAAATGGGGCATAGTCCTGCTTCAGTTTGGGAAATGGACACCAAATTTGAAATATTCCTGACTTCCAGGTCTCAGATCTTAAGATCTCAGTCCCTTAGCTGAATGTTTTGGTGCCACAGACTCAGTTAGAAGTAGGAGGAGTGACAACCTGAACATTAATAGGCAAAACAGATCTCATTCCCTAAGGAATGAATTTAAGAGAATAAGCCTGAAACCCAGCCTGGGCCTGTCACCTTGGGGAGACTTGCAGCCAGGTAGCCAGTTGTCCACTTTTATTTAAGTAGGTTTTAACTTCCAATGTGGTATTAACACATATATAACAGGAGCTATTGGCCATTACACATATCTCCCTTTTTTTTTTCCCGCTAACAAGTGATCTAAAGCAATTTTATTGTCTAACGACTTAATGGTTACAAGAGGAGACCTTGAAACCATAAGGTTGCAGCTACCAGCTGCCAGCAAGCACAGCTTTGAGAATGGCTGGTGGCATTCTGAGTCTGACATAATTCATAAAATTCAAGTTTTAGCAATACAGGAACGTGTCTGAAATCACATACATAATGGCTACATACTTTTACCTTGGATGGCTAAACCATAGCTACTCCATTTTGACTTTCAAATGCATTCCCTTCCTCTGTGGCCAAATCAGATGAACAACGAGTGTCTGAAAGGCCACAAAACAGGCCATTTTGTTCAGTAAAGTTTAAGTTAAAGCATATATAAGCCAGAATGACTTCTCCACACCTCAATTCAGCAGATTTCCCATCATTTCCCCTTTTGATTGCAAATCCTTCAATAAATCAAAACGAGTCCCTTGAAGTCAGGGTGGCTGGTGCCTGCCCTCTCTAAGTCTAGATCATGTCCCTCAGTTCTAGGCCCCTAGTTACCCATGTTGGGGGACAACTAATCAGATATGCTGAACAAGCTCAGAGGTAGGTTAACAGGAAATATTCTATAGACTATACATTTTGTCACTTACACTGAATTGTTACACAGCATTGCACATGTGCTTTTAGCAGTAGACCTAAAGCAAGCAGTCGTGGTCATAAGTTATACTCTGTGACAATTCCACTAGATAGACTTCTATTTTTCTTTCCCTCTGAACATCAAGGCAAAGGTGTGACTAACAATAATTTTAATAAATACAGACCTCAATTAACAAAACTCAAATCTAACATCCACTGAAACAATATTTTTCTCTCTAAATTTACCCTCATCCCTACCAAGCATAGCCAAAGACTACTTTGTTTGCAAAATAAATCTGGTCAATTGATTATACAGGCTCCTCCAAACTGGCTGGGGTGGAACTCCTTAGGAGTCTCACACTAAATTCCCAAAGGCCTCCAAAGACAGGAGATAGCCTTTCTTTTTCAACTAAGGCTACCTGGAATCCAAGAGTCTCTAACTTCTGAAGGGGCTAGGCAGAGAGAAAGGAAATATATTTCAATTCTACCCACAGGTGTAATTTGATGTAGGTGATAAGAAGCTTCAAGGGAAGGGTTAACCTATATGTGGAAAACACCTATCAAAACCAGTAACATTCCAGACAAAAACCATAAAAATTATAACCATATTCATCAGTTCACTCAGTAACCAATCCTTTTGTTAACTTCTTATGAAGCCATCAAATTTTCCATTACCCAGTTTAGCAGTATGATCTGAAATTTATTGGAAATATGTACTTGTCAAAAGACCCTTCCTATGATCTTCTTGAAGATGAAACATTTTTGGCAAAACCATTAGGATACAACAATAACTGTGCATAAATGACAATAGACGTTAAAAAGCATCACTTTTGAAGAGACAGTTCTTTCTCACATTGAAGCGTCTCAGAATCCTTGTCAATGATATATTGCCCATAAATGTATGGGTTTATCACTGGACACTCTTCTACTCCATCAGTTCATGTGTCTATCCTTGGCTAGTACCAATACTGTGTGATTATTGAAGCTTTGTGATAAGATTTGAAACTGAAAGTGAGTCCTCCAAATTTGTATTTCTTTTTCTATATTGTTGTTGGTTATTTGAGAACCCTTGCAATTCTACTGAACTCTAAGGAATCTGAAATGGCTTTTCCATTTCTGCACACAAATGAAGAAACAAACAAAACCAATGGCATTTTTATAGGGATTGCATTGAATATCTAGATTGCTTCTGGAGTGTTGCCATCTTAACAATGTTGCCTTCCAGTTCATGAATACAGCATATTTTTTCAATTATTTAAGTCTTCTTTAATTTCTTTCAACAATGTTTTGCAGTTTGCAATAAACAAGTCTTTTACCTCCTTGGTTAAATTAATTCCTAAGTATTTGGGGGGTGGGTGCTATCGTTAATAGAATGGTTCTTGATTTTATTCTTGGATGGTTCATTATTAATGCAGGGAAACACAACTGCATTTTTGTACATTAATCTTCTGTCATACAACTTTGCTGACTTTATTAGCTCTACTGGTTTTGTTTTGTTTTGTTTTGTTTTTCTTTTTAGGGCCAGATCCACAGCATATGGAAGTTCCCAGGCTAGGTGTTGAATCAGAGCTGCAGCCATCAGCCTAAACCACAACCACAGCAACACAGGATCTGACCCATGTCTGCAATCTACACCACAGCTTAGAGCAATGCCAGTTCCTTAACCCTCTGAGTGGGGACAGGGATCCAACCCACATCCTCATGGATACTTGTGGGGTTTCGTTACACTTGGCCACAATGGGAACTCCTCTATTGTTTTTTTTTTAAATTATTATTCTTTGGGATTTTCTATATGTAGAATCATCTGCAAATAGAAATAGCTTTACTTATTCCCAATTTGGATGCCTTTTATTTATTTATTTTGCATAATTGCTCTGGCTAGGTCATACAGAACATGTTGAACAGTAAATAGTGAAAAGGAGTATCTTTGTTTTGTTTTTTATCCTTGGGGATAGCTTTCAGTCGTTTACCATTGAGTATGATTTGGATTTTTAGTAGCTGTAGATTTTCCTTTATCATATTAAGGAAGTCTTTTTCTACTTTTAGTTTGCTGAATGTTTTTATCATGAAAGAGTGTTGAATTTTTCAAGTATTTTCTCCGCATCTAATGAGATGATCATGTGAGTTTTTTCTTTCATTCTATTAATTAATTCTATTAATATGTTAGTATACATTGATTTTCTTAGGATGAGCTACCATCACATGCCTGTGAAAATCCCACTTGATCGCAGGGTATAATTCTTTAATGTGTTTTTGGACTCAATTTGCTAGTATTGTGTTGGAGATTTTTATGTTATGAATTGAATTCTGTCCCCCCAAAAAGGTATATTGAAGTTCTAATCCCATGTACCTGTGAATATGACTTTATTTGAAAATAAGCTCATTGCAGATGGAATTAGTTAAAATGAGGTCCTACTAGAGTTGAATGAACCTCTACTTCAATAGTCCTGGTGTCCTTATAAGAACATAGCCACAGGGAGTTTCTGTTGTGGCTCAGTGGGTTAAGAACCAACTAATTCCAACAACATAAAAAAGATCATATACCACAACCAAGCGGGATTCATCCCAGGTTCATAAGGATGGTTCAACATGCAAATCAATCAATGTCATATACCACATTATCAAAAGAAAAGTCAAAAAGTACATGATCATCTCAATAGATGCAGAAAAAGCATTTGACAAAGTCCAACATCCATTCATGATAAAAATCTCTTACCAAAGTGGATATACTTTAACATAATTTAACATACTTTAACATAATAAAAGCCATTTACACCAAACCCACAACAAATATAATACTCAATGGAGAAAAGCTGAAAGCCTTCCCACTAAAATCTGGAACAAGATGAGAAGGCCTACTCTCACCACTTTGATTCAACATAGTATTGGAAGTCCTAGCCACAGCAATCAGAAAAGCAAAAGAAATAAAAGGTATCCAAATTGGAAGAGAAGAGGTAAAATGTATGCAGATGACATGATACTATATACAGAAAACCCTAAGGACTCAACCCAAAAGCTAGTCAAACTGATCAACAAATTCAGCAAAGTAGCAGGATATAAGATTAACATTCAGAAATCAGTCACATTTCTGAATACTAATAATGAACTATCAGAAAAGGAATACAAAAATACAATACCTTTTAAAATTACACCCTAAAAAAATCAAATACCTAGGAATAAACCTGGCCAAGGAGATGAAAGACTTATATGCTGAGAACTGTAAAACATTAATCAAGGAAATTAAAGAGGATTCAAAGAAATGGAAATATATTCCATGTTCCTGCTTTGGAAGAATTAATATTGTAAAAGTGGCCATACTACCCAAAGCAATCTACAGATTCAATGAGATCCCTATCAAATTACTAGAACAAACAATCCAAAAATTGATATGGAGCCACAAAAAACCCAGAATTGCCAAAGCATTTCTGAAGAACAAAAACCAAGCAGAAGGCATAACTCCCAGACTTCAGGCAATATTACAAAGCCACAGTAATCAAGACAGTGTGGTATTGGTACCAAAACAGACATACAAAACAGACAAGACCAATGGAGCAGAATAGAGAACCCATTAATAAACCCAGACACCTATGGTCAATTAATCTTTGACAAAAGGGGGCAAGAATATAAAATGGGAAAATAACAGTCTTTTCAGCAAGTGATGCGTGTAAATCAATGAAATTGGAACACACCCTCACACTATGCGCAAAAATTAACTCCAAATGGCTTAAAGACTTAAACATAAGACAAGACACCATCAAATTCCTAGAGGAGAACATAGACAAAGCATTCTCTGACAACAACCTTACAAATGTTTTCTCAGGTCAGTCTCCAAAGGCGATAGCAAAATAATAAAATAAAATAAAATAAAATAAAATAAAATAAAATAAAATAAAATAAAATAAAATAAAATAAAATAAAATAAAATAAAATATAAACCAATGGGACCTAATCAAACTGACAAGCTTTTGCACAGAAAAGGAAACCGTTAAAAAAGCAAAAAGACAACCTACGGAATGGGAGAAAATAGTTTCAAACGATGCAACTGACAAGGGCGTAATCTCTAAAACAGACAAACAACTTACACAACCCAACAGCAAAAAAGCCAACAACCCAGTGGAAAAATAGGCAAAAGACCTGAGTAGACATTTCTCCAAAGAAGATATACAGATGGCCAACAAGCACATGACAAAATGCTCAACATCACTGATTATTACAGAAATGCAAATCAAAGCTACAATGAGGTACCACCTCACACCAGTCAGAATGGCCATCATCAATAAGTCCGCAAATAGCAAATGCTGGAGACGATGTGGAGAAGAGGGAACCCTCGGGCACTGTTGGTGGGAATGTAAACTGGCACAACCACTATGGAAAACAGTATGGAGGTACCTTGGAAAATGATACAGAGAACTACCCTATGACCCAGCAATCCCACTCTTGGGCATGTATCTGGACAAAACGTTCCTTGAAAAAGACATATGCACCCGCCTGTTCTTTTTTGTGTGTGTGTCTTTTTGCTATTTCTTGGGCCTTGGGCCGCTCCCGCGGCATATGGAGGTTCCCAGGCTAGGGGTCGAATCGGAGCTGCAGCCACCAGTCTACGCCAGAGCCACAGCAACGCGAGATCCGAGCCGCATCTGCGACCTACACCACAGCTCACAGCAACGCTGGATTGTTAACCCACTGAGCAAGGGTAGGGACCGAACCCGCAACCTCATGGTTCCTAGTCAGATTCGTTAACCACTGCGCCACAACAGGAACTCCACACCCGCCTGTTCTTTGCAGCACTATTCACAATAGCCAAGATACGGAAACAACCTAAATGTCCATGGACAGATGAATGGATTAAGAAGATGTGGTACATACACACACACACAATGGAATACTACTCAGCCATTAAAAAAGAACAAAATAATGCCATTTGCAGCAACATGGATGGAACTAGAGACTCTCATACTAAGTGAAGTGAGTCAGAAAGAGAAAGACAAATACCATATGGTATCACTTATATCTGGAATCTAATATACGGCACAAATGAACCTTTCCACAGAAAAGAAACTCATGGACACGGAGAAGAGACTTATGGTTGCCAAGGGGGAGGGGGAGGGATTGGGATGGACTGGGAATTTGGGGTTAATAGATGCAAACTATTGCCTTTGGAATGGATAAGCAATGAGATCCTGCTGTATAGCATTGGGAACAAGATCTAGTCATTTATGACGGAGATTATAATGTGAGAAAAAAAGAATGTATACATGTATGTGTGACTGGGTCACCTTGCTGGACAGTTGAAAACTGACAGAACACTCTAAACCAAGTATAACGTAAAAAAAATAAAAATCATTATATATATAAAAAAAGAACCTGACTAGTATCCATAAGGATTTGACCCCTGATCTTGCTTAGTTAAAGATCTGGCATTGCTGCAAGCTGTGGTATAGTTTGCAAATGTGGCTTGGATCTAATGTTGATGTGGCTGTGGTATACGCTGGCAACTGCAGCTCCAATTCAACTCCTAGCTTGGGAACGTCCATATACAGCAAGTGAGGCCCTAAAAAAAAAAAAAAAAAAAATAGCCGTGTGAAGACAAAGACACACAGGGAGAATGCAGTGTGAAGACGAATGTGAAGACTGAAGTTATGCAGTGCAAACCACAGAGCACCAAAAACTTCACAAAGAGTTAGGAAGAGCAAGGAAGGATTCCCCTACAGGTTTTAGAGGGAGCATAGCCCTGCTGAAACTTTGACTTTGGACTTCTAGTTTCCCAAACTCTGAGACAATAATTTCTGTAGTATTAAGCAATTTCTTTTTGTGGCACTTTGTTATGGGAGCCCTAGGAAACTAGTATGCTATATTTATGAGGTATTTGTCTATAGTTTTCATATCTTGTGATATAGTCTTCTGGCTTTGGTATCAATGTAATAGTGGCCTCATAAAATGTGTTAGGAAATTTTGCTCTTGTTCTGTTTTTGGAAAAGTTTGAGTAGGATTGGTGTTTTTTTGGTTTCTTTTTGTTTGCTTTTTAGGGCTGCACCTGCAGTATATGAAAGTTCCCAGGCCAGGGGTCAAATCGGAGCTATAGCTGCCAGCCTATGCCACAGCCATGACAATACCAGATCCCAGCCGTATGTGAGACCTACACCATAGCTCTCGGCAATGCTTGATCCTTAATCCCCTGAGCAGGGCCAGGGATTGAACCCCCGTCCTCATGGATACTAGTTGAGTTAGTAACCCACTGAGCCACAAGGGGAACTCCAGGATTGGTGTTTAAGTCTTATTTAAATTTTGGTAGAATTCATCAGTGAAGCCATCTGATTCTGGGCTTTTGTTTTTAGGAGATTTTTGATTATTGATTCAGTCTTTGTTAAAGGTCTGTTGAAATATTCTATTTTAGTATGAGTCAGTATTGGTAATTTGTCGGTTTTCAGGAGTTTGTCAGTTTCACTTAGATTATCTAATATGTTCAAATACAGTTATTATAGTATTCTTACCTAATCCTTTTTGTTTCTGAGAGTTAAGTAATAATGACCTCCCTTTATTTCTAATTTTAGTTATATGCATCTTCTCCATTCTTTCCTTTGTTGGTCTAACAAAGGTTTGTCAGTTTTGTTGATTTTCTCAAAGAACCAAATTTTGGTTTCATTGACTTCATCATTTTTAAATTCTCTATATCATTTATCTATGCTCTAATCTTTGTTTTCTTCATTCTGTTGGATTTTGGTTTAGTTTGCTCTTTTTTCCTAGTTCCTAAGGTGTAAAGTTAGGCTGTTGACATATTTCATTTTCTATAATTTAGGCATTTGTAGCTGTATATTTCCCTCTGAGCACTATTTTCACTGCAGACTGTAAGTTTGGGTATGTTGTGGTTTTGATTACACTCAAATTATTTTCTAATTTGCTTAGTTATTTCTTCTTTGGTCCATTAGTTGTTTAGGAGTATATTTAATTTTGACAGATTTGTAAATTTTCTAGTATTCCTGTGTTACTGATATCTAGCTTCATTCTCATACTAAGTAAAGTCAGTCAGAAGAAGAAAGACAATACCATACATCACTTATATGTGGAACCTAAAATATGGCACAAATGAACCTCTATACAAAACAGAAACAGACTCACAAAATTAGAGAAAAGACTTGTGGTTGCCAAAGGGAAGGGGGGAGAGAGTAGGATGGACTGGGAGTTTGGGGTTAGTAGACACAAACTATTGCATTTAGAAGGGATAAGAAATGAGGTCCTACTGTATAGCATGGGGAACTATATCCAGTCTATTGGGATAGACAATGATGGAAGATAATATAAGAAAGTGATAATATACACACACACTCATACATACATATATGTATATATATATGACTGGGTCACTTTGCTTTACAGCAGAAATTGACACAACATTGTAAATTGACTATACTTTAATTAAAAATTTTAAAAAAAGGAAAACACATACGTAAGAAAAGAATTTATTGAGAATTGATATAAGGCCTAACATCTGATCTATCCTTGGAAAAGTCACTATGCAAATGATTGCACCCTTTAACAAGCAACATCACCAATCCCTGTGGAAGGAGAATAAGCTGATTTTTAGAGTTACCTCATAGAAATATTCAAACTATCCAGTTCTCAACAAAACTTACAAGTCATAAAAAACACCAAGAAAGGATAGTGCATTCCAGGGAATAAAGAAATTGGCCATAAAGATCTCTGAAGAAACCAAGACACTGGATTTATGAGACAAAGATTTTAACTGTCTTAAATGTATTCAGGAAGCTGAAGGAAACTATGGAAAAGAAACTAAGGGAAATCAGGAGAATAATGAATAAATAGGGAATATCAATAAAGAGATAGAAATTATGCAAAGGAACCAAACAGAAATTCTGGAGCTGGAAAGTACAATAGCTGAAATTAAAAATTTACTAAAGGAGTTCCTGTCGTGGCGCAGTGGTTAATGAATCCGACTAGGAAACATGAGGTTGCGGGTTCAGTCCCTGCCCTTGCTCAGTGGGTTAACGATCCAGCGTTGCTGTGAGCTGTGGTGTAGGTTGCAGACGTGGCTTGGATCCCGCATTGCTGTGGCTCTGGTATAGGCCAGTGGCTACAGCTCCGATTGGACCCATAGCCTGGGAACCTCCATATGCCATGGGAGCGGCCCAAGAAATAGCAAAAATAAATAAATAAATAAATAAATAAATAAATAAATAAATAAATAACAAAAATTTACTAGAGATGTTCAGCAACAGATTTGATCAGGCAGAAGAAAGGAATAGCAAACTTGAATATAGGGCAATTGAAACCACCTACCTGAGAATCAGAAAGAAGAAAATGAACAGAGTCTGAGGAAACTACAAGACATCAGATATAACAATATTCACATTATGGACACCCAGAAGAGGGACAGAAAAGAAGCAGAAAATCTTTGAAGAAATAATGGTCAGAAACTTCCCAAATTTGAAACTACACACTCAAGTTCAATGAATTCCAAGCAAGATAAACACCTAGAGATGTACACTGAAACATGTTACAATAAAACTATCAAAAGACAGAGAAAATCTTGAAGGCAGTGAGAGAAAAGCAATTCGTAACATACAAGCGATTTTCAATACAACTAACAGTCAATTTCTCATCAGAAATCACTGAAGCCAGTGGGTGATGGGGTAATATACTTGAATTATTGAGGGAAAAAACCCTTTCAACTAAGAATTTTATGTTCAGCAAAATTATCCTTCAAGAATGAAAGAGAGAGGAATTCCCATTGTGATGCAGTAGGTTAAGAATCTGACTGCAGTTGCTTGGGTCACTGCAAAGGCACGGGTTCAAACCTCCAGACTGGTGCAGTAGGTTAAAGGATCTGGTGTGACCACAGCTACAGCATAGGTTGCAGCTGCAGCTCGGATACAACTCTGGCCCCGAAACTTCCATATGCCATGGCTGCAGCCACTGGGGGGTAGGGGTGGGGGGAGAATGAAGGATAAATTAAGAAATTCGCAGAGAAAAAAAAAATAAGAGAATTCATCACAAGTAGACCTGCCCAACAAAAAATGCTAAAGGGAATTCATGGTGAAATGAAAGGAACAAAGTCATACAAATAAAGAAAGATCAAAAAAAATTTTAAATACAAAATAAAAGAGGAGTTCCCATCATGGTGCAGTGAAGATGAATCCAACTAGGAACAATGAGGTAGGCTGGCTTACACCACAGCTCATGGCAACGCCAGATCCTTAACCCACTGAGCAAGGCCAGGGATCGAACCCACAACCTCATGGTTCCTAGTCAGATTCGTTTCTGCTGTGCCATTATGGGAACTCCAAAACAATTATTATAAGTCTATTTTGGAGTTCCTGTCATGGCTCAGTGGTGAACAAACCCAACTAGTATCCATGAAGACGTGGATTCGATCCTTGGTCTCACTCAGTGGGTTAAGGATCAGGTGTTACCATGGTGTAGGTCACAGATGCAGCTCAGATCTGATGTTGCTGTGGCTGCGGTGTAGACTGGCAGCTACAGCTCTGATTTTACCCCTAGCCTTGGAATCTCCATATGCCACAGGTGCAGTCCTAAAAAGACAAAAACAAAACAAAACAAAAAAAACCTATGTTAATGGGCACACAACCTATACTGATGTAATTAGTAACAACAACAACATAAAGTAGGAGGTGATGCTGGATAGGAGTAGATTTAACACATGCTGTTGAAACTAAGTTTGTTTTTATTCAATCTATAGTCATATAAATCTAAAATTTACCTGTAATCCCTATAGTAACCACTAGGAAAAAACTATACACACACAAAATACGCGCGCACACACACACACACACACAGGAAACCGAAATCAATTAAACATAAAAGGAAGTACTGCTGGAGGAATGAAATATCAAAAATAATAATACAGGAGTTCCCATAGTGGCTCAGTGGTTAACGAATCCACCTAGGAACCATGAGGTTTCGGGTTCGATCCCTGGCCTTGCTCAGTGGGTTAAGGATCCGGTGCTGCTGTGAGCTTATGGAGTAGGCCGCAGACACAGCTCGGATCCTGCGTTGCTGTGGCTCTGGTGTAGGCCGGCGGCTACAGCTCGGATTAGACCCCTAGCCTGGGAATCTCCACATGCCACAGGAGAGGCCCTAGAAAAGGCAAAAAGACAAAATAATAATAATAATATAATAATAATAATAATACATATAGAAAACAAATAGCAAATTGGCAGAAGTAAATCCATCATTATCAGTAATCATGGTTTTTTTTTTTTTGTCTTTTGGGGCCACACCCAAGGCACATGGAAAATCCCAGGCTAGAGGTCAAATCAGAGCTATGGCTGCCAGCCTACACCACAGCCATAGCAACGCCAGATCCAAGCTGTGTCTGTGACCTACACTGCAGCTCATGGCAACGCCAGATCCACTGATCAGGGCCAGGGAGCAAACCTGACTCCTCATGGATACTAGTCGGGTTAGTTACCACTGAGAAACTGTGAGCTAACGGCAATGCCAGGTCCTTAACCCTCTGAGTGAGGCCAGGGATTGAACCTGCATCCTCTTGGATGCTAGTTGGGTTCGTTAACCACTGAACCACAACGGGAACTCTGCAGTAATGCAAATGTTTGCTTTCACTGGTCTCTGGACTGGGCCCTGAAATGCCACAAGATCAAAATTGCAAACCCTCAATTCCGCCTCTGGTTGGCAATAATTCTGGAAGGTCTCAGTCCCAACTTCTTACTTTTTCATTTAAATTTGAGACTTAAGATGTTCTTGATATAATAACGCAAAGTTTTAGTCTTGTGAAATTTTACCATTTCCAGAACTAACCTTCTGAAGCATTTAAAGGTTACAGGAGGAGTACCTTTGTGGTGCAATAGGCTAAGGATCTGGCATTGTCACTGCAGCGGTTCAGGTCACTGCTGTGGCACAGGTTTGATCCCTGGCCCAGGTACGTCCAAATGCTGCAGGTACAGCCAAAATAAAAAATATATATATATTATAGAAAAACAAGGTTCACATATTCAATACAGTCTGGGGGTTGGTTTAATTTGATGCCAGTAGAAAAGTACCAAAAATTTGTAGTAAGAAATAATTTTTTTTTAACCATAGTTGTGGCATATGGAAGTTCCCAGGCTAGGAGTCATTTTGAGCTGCAGCTGTTGGCCTACACTACAACCAAAGTAACACCAGAGCTGAGCTGCCATCTGTGAACTACACTGTAGCTTACAGGATCCTTAACCCACTGCGCGAGGCCAGGAATTGAACTGGTATCCTCATAGATACTAGTCAGTTTGTTACCACTTGAGCCAGAATGGAAACTCTAGCATATGGAGGTTCCCAGGCTAAGGGTCCAATTGGAGCTGTAGCCGCCAGAAAACTCGGGATCCGAGCTGCATCTGAGACCTACACCACAGCTCACAACAACGCTGGATCCTTAACCCACTGAGCGAGGCCAGGGATCTAACCCGAGTCCTCATGGATGCTATTAAGGTTTGCTAACTGCTCAGCCACAACGGAAACTCCCTATTGTAAATTCTTGCCCCCTTTATCATAGATTAGTTACCATGCTCCAGATTTTTTTATTCTTTACTTCCGTTTAGGGCCACACCTGAGGCATACAGAAGTTCCCAGGCTAGGGGTCGAATTGGAGGTATAACTGCTGGCCTACAGCCACAGCAATGGGGGATACCAACCTCATCTACATCTTTGACCTATGCCACAGCTTATGGCAAAGGCAGATCCTTAATCCACTGAGCAAGGCCAGGAATCTAACCTGCATCCTCATGGATACTAGTCAGATTTGTTTCTGCTATGCCATGACAGGAACTCCAAGACTGGTTTTTTGTTTTTTTGGTATAGTCTTGCCTCCTTCATCACAGATTAGTGACCAAGCTCCAGATTTCCTTTTCTTTCTTTTCGTTTTTTTTTTTTTTCCCCAGCTTTATGGTTTCTATTTAGGTTTTCAGTCTCTTTATTGATAGTTTCATTTTGTTCATCTATTATTTTCATGACTTTCTCTATATCTTCCACTAGTTATTTAAGCATCTTTAAAAGAGTTAAAGCCTTATTTCTCTGTCATCGGGTCTTTCTTCCAGAGACAGTTTCTGTTGATTTGTTTTTTTTTTTTTAATGGGCAATACTCCCTTTCTTTTTTGCCTTGTGATTTTTCGTTGTTGCTGAAAACTGGACATTTGAATCTAATAATGCCTAACCTTGTTAATCAGATTCTCTTTCCCAGAGTTTGCTGTTTTATTGGGGCTTATTCTCTTTGTTATAGACTGTCTCTGTGCTGATGGTCAGCAAAATCCATCCCAGTTGTCACACTGCACACCCACCATCCTATCACGAATGGACAAGGACCAGGGTCCTCATGAGAAGAGGTGCTATGACCCAGGGGTTAGGGAAACCGTTCTGTCTAGGTCTGGGTCCAGCTTGTTACCACAGATCCCAGAGGGGGTCCAGAACTGTTATTCACTGGAACATTCTTGAAAGTTATTTCATTATGGAAAAGAGTGAAAGCCTCTTGTGCTTCTACCCAAAAATGTACAGCTTTGCAACAGTATAGGACCCCATCTTCAAACTCTGTCTTTTCCCTGAGCTCGAAGATCTGCTTCCTGAGATGGAAGACAAAACCACAAGACAAATGTCAGCTGCAGTGACCAGAGGAGTGAGTGCCTGTTGTGAATGCTGTGTCTCAAGCCTTGTGCACGGGCACTCCCACAAGCACCAGACACATACATACAGTTGCACATGTCTGTGCATGGGCTCTTACACAGACTCTCACACATTTTAATACAGTGCTCTACTATATGTTCTACTCTGTAGGCCCTGCTAGTTTATACAGATAGAATTCAGGAAAGTATTTGCAATGAGCCTTTTGTCATTTCTCAAGGGTTCTTCCTGTGCTTTTCCTCTTCTAGTAACTAAAATACACCCATACATAGTCTAATCTTGGCTTTAAGACTAAGATTAATGTATCTCTGATAAAACCTGCTTTGAAGGTCCAGAAGCCAAGCATGGGAACCAGAAGGGAGCAGCTGACTTTTCATAGAATTTCTTGATCCCAAATGACATGTGATGTAGCCTGCAGCTATAAGCCAATTGCAAGTCATGGGCCTGAGGAGGAACTGATGTCAGGAATTCAACTTATTCACATGGAAGGACCAGCCTACACATGTGGATGTCACCCATGCCAGTCACTATGATATGAACACAGCTGGCTGCTCTTCTGACGTGCCTCTCAGCCCGCTAAAATATGTGCCAACTGAAAGGGCATCTTTCCCCATTGCATTTTTCTGACTCATTTTGCAGAACCTGCATCAAGCACTTCTCCAAAGCCAATGCCTGAGCTGTATGCATGCAGAATGGAGGCAAAGGGGAATTTTGTTTGGAGCTGAGGGGAGAAGCTTTATTGGACATTTGAGAGTTCCTTTTATATGTACTCCTTCCAGAATAGCTTACTTTAAAATCTGTAACTGATAATCTCATACTCTATGTTGAGAAGTGCTATGCATAAGAGAATTTGAAAATAATACAGAAAATGGTGTTACAGGGACCTGCATTCTGTAAAACTGAGCAGCATTATCCAGAACAAAATGAAATATCCTTAATGGGACTTGACAGGTCTTTTGCTGCCCAATGGCCTTGGTCTTCATCTCCATACTGTCCATGCAGAATGCCTGAGCCCCATCTCCTCCTACAGGGCCTCTGAGACCCCAGGGCCCACTGAGGGCTTGACTGGATGAACTTGCAGCTCAGGAACCTCAACATAGGGGGTTCTAAGTTTACTCCAGACAATGACACTGAGTCTTCAGAATAACAACTTGTCCATATTCAGCTTCCAGTTCAGGTTTTAGTCCGTCTAGAGCGCTATGGTATTTGAATTAATGCAAAAAAGTCACACAGGTGTGCTCATGTTCTCCAAAGGCAAAACCCGAGAGTGGAGTGTTTCTGCTTTCTTGCCATGATTGATTTGGGGGCTGCAGAGATGTTTGCACATATGAGCCCCTTCAGGTTTTTCACTGGTGCTTTGGGTTCTGATAAACCAATTCTACTTCCAACAGGCAGACTTTGATGTCCTCCTTTCACCTTGGCACAAGCACATGAAAACCTGGCAATGTGTATGTTTCAGCCACATCTGCAGGGCTACCCTGCAGAGGACCATCCAGCTTCAAATAGGGGCACCTATGGTCCTGTTCCACATGCCCTCAGGAAGCAGGCCCTGCACATCCTGCAAAGAGCACTGCACCCACATCCTCTCTGAAACCAAACTCCTAGGTAGGCAGTGTGGAGAACTAGGGCCCCTGTGGCACATGTTACATGCAAGACTCTGCTCCACATGTGCCAGCCAATGCAGTTGCACCCAAAACCTTTGAAGCACATGCCTTAACATCCTGGCCAGGCAGGAAACAGAGCTGAGACATCACTCAGCAACCAAGTGCAGGATCCAAGCACTGAACTCAGGGTGGCAGGTTTAAGAGCCAAATGACTGGAAAACCCTTCTCTGTGGCATGTCACTTCTGCCTCAGTTGGACTGGATGACCTGAGTTCTTGTATCCAGAGGACCTATTTCTTGCTTCTTTCATTCCTCAAGGCCCGATTTTCTCCAGGGATTCCAATGACCAATGCTGGCTCCACACCTGCTTTTTCTCTGCTTTGCTCAGGCACAGGGTGAGAAAGAGTCCCAGAGCCACCCCTGCTCTTGACATTTGCTGGCCTCCCTCTAAGCCAGCAGGACACCTGCCCTCAACCCTGGGGCAAATCTGAACAGTACAGTCCTTGTAACCATCATCAGGCACAGGCCTTAATCTTGCTCAGGGGAGCTCAAGGACAGTGGCTGTCTGAGAGGCTGACCCCCACTTCTCAGTACCTTGAGGTTTGGTTAGGGGCATCTGGGCTCATGGAAGGCTCCTCAGTGGAGGCAGAGCCCAGGGGAGGCAGGAAGTAGCAAGGACAGTGTACCCTGATGAAGTCACAGAAACTGGAGCAAGTGCATTGAGGTACCCATGCTGCCCTGTGCCAGCGTGGACAGCCTGAGGGGCTGTTGCTTGAGTGACGTTTGTGTGCAGATAGTTCCTGGAGAGAAGCCAGCCTGCAGCCAGGTGACAGGTAGGGGGCTGGGGAAAAGGGGTAAATGTTGATTCAAATGTGTAGCAAGGAGCCTCTGATTCTAACAGAAGTAACAGATCAAGGTAAAGATGCAGGTTCAAAGCTGATTTTAACCAGCAGGCGCCCCAGGCTGCTGTCCTGGCTTCAGCTGCTCTGGCCTGGAATAACCTCATGGCTTCTTCACCTGCTTACCAGACCCTTCCCAGGACAAATCTCCCTGCTGCTGAAGGTCCGTAGATGCCAGCGTGACAGCACCTCCTTGTGCTTCCCTTAGCATTTCAAGGCAGGACATGCACAGTGAAGCCACCAGACCTTTTCCACCTAAACTTTCATCTTATTCACCCTACCCACAGTCCTATAATTCAATAATTAATACTTTAAACCTCAAACATAGGAGTTTACATGTATTCCTTTCAAATTTCACTCGGTAGACTTTGGTTCTTCATCTTAACCTATTAAAAGGCAAGTTTGATCTCTATTTTGTCACATGTGATGTTGTTTCCACTGTTCCTTTTACATAATCTTGATAACCTTCTAGTATAGAGCAATGTCTGAAACAAGAATTTCAGACACTGACAGCCACACCTCACCAGCCTGGTGTTGCATGTGAAGGGGCAGGTAGACCTTTTCCACCCCCCAAAATGAGATCTTTTCCTTTACTCTGGAGCTTCAATACATCAGTTTTGATGGTAATGTCTCAGGTATGCTTTCTAAAAAATGTGAAAGAGTTGGAGTTCCTGTCATGGCGCAGTGGTTAACAAATCCGACTAGGAACCATGAGGTTGCGGATTCGATCCCTGGCCTTGCTCAGTGGGTTAGGGATCCAGCGTTTGCCGTGAGCTGTGGCGTAGGATGCAGATGCGGCTCGGATGCCATGTTGCTGTGGCTCTGGTATAGGCCAGTGGCTACAGCTCCGATTTGACCCCTAGCCTGGGAACCTCCATATGCCACGGGAGCAGCCCTAGAAAAGGCAAAAAGACAAAGAAAAAGAAAAAAAAAAGTACTTTTTATTTTAAAAAATAAAACAATTACACATACCACAAACTCCTGGACAAAAAGATGCCAAAAGAAAACTTTGCCATTTCGGGAGTTTGGCTGTGGTGCAGAGGGTTAAGAACCTGACTGTAGTGGCTCGGGTCATTTCAGAGGCACAGGTTCAATCCCTAGGCCCAGGAACCGCCACATGCTACAGGGCCATAAAAATAGGTGAAAATTTAAAAAAAGAAATCTTTGGCCCTTTTGAATTTTACTATAGGAACTAAAAGGCCAAAACAGAAAGACAGAAGGTAGAAAACCCCTTCTGAAGAATATGAAGTTTTCAAAGACTCTTTTGTAGGCAATGCTCCCCAGAAACCTGTTTTTTCCTATTAGATGTTTTCAGATGTTTAATATTTGGTCATTTCCAGTTTTGTTCTTTGGCCTCTCAGATAGCCCTAAGAGGTCTCTAGTTGTTCCTCAGTCCGTCTTCAGTGAGTCTCAGCATTTGGGGGCCCTGAAAATCCGCCTGTAAATCAGCTCTTCAGTGCGCAAGGCTGTCCCTTGGGTGAGGCCACCTGCCCCTTCAGCTGCCCCTCCCTTTTCCACGCAGTCACAGCCTGGAAGCTTCCTCCATGTGCTTTAAGGAAGCAAAGTTCTAGGTCCTTCTGATGAGAATGAAGGTGAACGAGGAAGCAGGCTGCACAGGGAGCCTGCACCGCTGTCTGCTTTCACAGCAGATGTACAGGGTGCTATACCCCAGCCGCCACAGGGATGAAAATGGGTGTAGTCTCTGTTTGCAGTGAAGCACTTGCAGGAGACGCAGAGCTGCACCAGGGGCCAGTGGCCCGGCCCATGCCTGTCTCCAGGAACACCATTCCAGGGCCTGTCCTTGGAGAGCACCATCAAGGGTCATGCTTCAGGCTCCCTTTCTTATTCTGTTCCTTCCACTTCTAGACCAAACGCCACCTCTGATTCCTGGCCCCTTTTTGTCATTCTATGTACACTCTTATGTGGTATTTCTTGAATCCTTACAAATCATTTTAGCTCCCTCCTGTAAGAGTATGGAGCAAAAACAAAATTTACTGGGTCTGAGAAAAAAACTTGTTCCTGCCATTTGTGAACTTGGCCTGGGGCACAAATGGAAAGAGCCAGCACCTTGTACCAGCCTCTCCTGCAGTCCCTGTTTTCTGGATACACGGAGGCTGGTGAGCATCCATGTTTTGCTGTGACCAGAGCCTTGCCACCACCTGTGCCCTCCAGCCTTTGGGATTGGAGCAGTTCTGCAGTGTGGACCCAGAATCAGTCATCAGTGGAAAAGACTGCTCAGCGCCTTGGAGGATTAATCATAGTTTCCATTTTTTGTATTTATTGTGTTTTGTCATCTTGGGGGCCTTGTAGGCTGGGAAGAGACCCCTTCCCATGCTGGCTAACTCCCAGACACATCAAGTGACACCCCCGCCCCCAACCTGCCATTCACATGCAAACCAACCCAAAGCTAGCCCAACCCCCCTCCCAGCTCTGGTGGTCCAAGGCCAGCATTTCCTCTTCCCTAAATCACACCAGGGCAGGTAGTGGATACCAGAAATCAGCCCACAGCCCAGAGTCTGCTGAAATCACTCAAACTATCCAACCCCATCTTGCCCAAACCTGCTTACCCTACTGAGCCCACCCCCTCCTGCAGGAGCCACAGTACAAGTTCTGGCCTTGCCTTTGCCTCTTCCTCCATCTCCTGGTCAATCCTGATGCTCACAGGACCCTGTGCAGTATGGGGTTCCCCCTCCTCTTGGAATTCTTCCCAGGCAGCTGTTTCCAAGTCTGCCATCTTACCAAACTGGATTAGAACAAATCCATATACATTTTAATGCAGGTCCACCCTTCCTCTGGACACTTCTTCTGGCCACACCTGTGACACATGGAAGTTCCTGGGCCAGGCAGGGATTGAACCCATTCCACAGCAACCTGAGCCTCAGCAGTCAGTCTTAACCCACTGTGCCACAGCAGGAACTCCCATGCATATTGCTTCTCTGGTCAGCAGAGAAGGCTGTGTAAGCAGCCCACACTACTAAAGGAAGCAGCCACACACAGGCTATGTGCACTGTTTCAGGGCAGGCAAGGTCACACAAGTGCCACCCAAACAGCAGCCCAGGGTATCCACTGTGGTCAGCCCATGTCCTGTGATGCTGTCCCTTCAGTGGGGGCCACTGTCCCAACAAAGACAGGGCTGGGTCACACCCAGGCTGGATCACTGCACTAGGTCTCAGATGCCCAGACAGAACACAGTGCTCGGGGTTTGCAGAGCTTTCCTTGAAGGACAATGCTTTCCTTCCCGAAAGAGTTTACAAGAACAGAAATTACACTTCCTGAAAAGCCATGTTACAAGTTTCCTTGCTTTATCTTAATAGTCTACCTTTTCCAATCATCTTGAACTCACTTAAAAAAGAAAAAAAGAAAGAAAAAGAAAAGGAAAAGGAGATCTCGTCATGGTACAGTGGAAATGAATCCAACTAGGAACCATGAGGTTGTGGGTTCGATCCATAGCTTCACGCAGCAGTGGGTTGAGGATCTGGCATTGCCATGAGCTGTGGTATAGGTTGCAGACGTGGCTTGGATCTGGTGTTGCAGTGGCTGTGGCGTGAGCTGGCAGCTGCAGCTCCAATTGGACCCCTGGCCTGGGAACCTCCATATGCCAATGGTGCGGCCCTAAAAAAAAAAAAGAAGAAAAAAAATGAACTTACTTAATATCACTGTCAGTATTTCCAGGCTGATAACTCTTGGGGCATGGAGGGGCCTCAAGCCCAGAGAATATATTTCCCTGTGTCAGATGTCATTTATTTATTTCCTAACGTGGCGCACCTAACACAGGTGCTTTCTCTGAAAGGCACTTAGGAAAACTAGACAGCACTTCAGCACCACAAGGAGGCTGACCAGACTGCAAAGGACAAGTTTCTGCAGCATGAGATGAAAGCAGCAGGCGGAGCGGCACCATGTTTGAACCTAAGGGAGCATGTGGACTTCACGACCCAGGCTTCCACTTCTGTGTGTGTGTCCGAGAATGACCACAAAGTGCCACAAGTGCTGGCCTGGGGGCTCCGCAGAACCAGCAAGCAGGCTGACCTGCAGATCTGGAGCCCAGTAAGGAGGGCTGACTATTACAGCTTCCAACCAAGACATTTCCACATGCTTTCCACAGGCCACACTGCCTCCACAGCAATGCAGTCACAGTCGGCAGGGCTCGGCTGCGCCTGCACGGGGCTTCCTGGAGGCACCAGCTGTATGTGTCCCAGGCCAGTTCCTCTTCTGTGTGCGCCATCCACTCCCTTCAAAAGCCCTAACAGTTGCCCTGATCCTTTCTCTCCACCTCCAGTTCCTGCTCTGCTTCCTGGAACCGCCACTTGTATGCTGAGGCCTGCTCCTCAGGAAGGGGCTCACCACAGTCTCCCCACAGGCAGTTCTGGGGAGAGAGGCCATCGTCCCCATGGGGCCTGGCTCTCCTCCTCTTCATGTGCTTTGTGGGCTCAGCCTCTCGCTCCGGCCACATGGGGCTCATGCCCCCATGCCCCTTCTCTCTCCTCTGCTTGTATTCCACAACCTGCTTGTTGAGCGCCTCGTGATCAATCCCATATAGACTCGAGTGCGTGGCAGGGCCAGAGCTGTCACATGGCGACATGGTGTCAGGGGCCTCAGGGTTCCTGGAGGGGAGAACAGGACTTCACACCAAGCACAAATACTCCTAAACCCATCTGCTCAAGCACTGTCTAATGTCTAAGGGCGAATGTGGAGACAAGACAGAAAGAAAGTGGGATTTGGTCAGGCCTTCTCCAGTCCAGAGCCAGCCAGCCAGCACTCTGCAGCCCACGCATGGCCCAGGCCAACATACTTCTGGCACAGCCTCTCTGTACCGACAGTAAAGGATTTTCATTTTGTCCCCACTTAAGGCTAGCATGCTAGGCAGGTTAAACAGAATTATGGGTGGTACCTTAGATCTCACTGGGGTTACTTGCTGAACCAAACAGAAGAGTCTATTCTGAGAGCAAAACCAGAGAAATCCTTTCAAAACTCAAATCTGGCCACACATGCCTACTCTGCTCCACATGGGGTTCTGTGCCAACAAGGTGGGCGCCCACATGCCTCCCCCAAGGCCTGCTCTTTGATGATCTGAAAGCCGAGATCATACTCTACCCCTCACCTACAGGCAGGCTCCTGTGGGCCCTCTGAGGCCCTGAGCATGCTCATGTGATATGGGTGCAGCTGGTCTAAAGGACATAGGCTGAGAACCCAGCGCAGCTGTTCCCCCACCTTGGACGGGAGCCCTCTACACCCTTAAGCCTCATGTCACTTTCTCAGAGGCCTACCCTGATGTTGGCTGCTTCCCAGCAAAATGCAGGTTCCAAAGCACTACTACCTACCCACAGGTGTCCGCCAAGTGCCAAGAAAGGGCTGGCCCTGAAGCAGGCCCCCAACACCAGGGCACCAAATGAGCCAGCACTCACCTCCAGGTGGACCAGTGAAGCCCTCCAGATAGCCTCCTGGGGGGCTGGGCCCCAGAGCAAGACCCTGTCTGGGGGCGCAGTAATTCCACACCTGGGGGTCTGCCCAAATCAAAAATGTGCCCACACAGACAGAAAAAAAAAATTCTGAGTTCCTGTGGTGGCTCGATGGAACAAACCCAATCGGTATCCATGAGGACATGGGTTTGATCCCTGGCCTCGCTCAGTGGGTTAAGGATCCAGTGTTGCCATGAGCTGTGGTATAGGTGGCAGACACAGCTCAGATCTGGCATGGCCGTGGTATAGGCTGGAGGCTACAGCTCCGATCGACCCCTAGCCTGGAACTTCCATATGCCACAGTTGCAACCCTAAAAAAACACACACACACACACACGCCCACACGTATCACCTGAAATCATTTTGTGTAAAGTTGTCTTTTTCATCTACGGGTCCAAAATCAGCACTTGCCAATAACTGATCAACCTGAAAAGGAACAGAGGCTGATTCAGTGTCAGCTGAGCATGAGTGCCACCCCCACCCCCACGCAGGCCCCACCCCCCACTACCTTCCACTGTTCCTTCTAGCGCCGGTTTCAACAGCCACTGTCTTAATCACATGTCCTCTGATAATGAACTGAGGCTTTTTAAAAACAAGTTAAAACTTGTAAATGTTAGTCCAGTTTACAAAGAAACCAGTTAAATATTAGCTGAATCACTAACACTTACTGGTTTCTAATAGAGTTAGAAAAAAATGCCTCAGTTCTGCCATAGAATTTGGAGGGAAAAACATTCCCAGCACAGAATATGAGAGTCACAAAGCCAGGCATGAGTCTAGCTCCAGGGCTGAGGGGCCTGAGCAGGAGATGAGCACTGCTCCTCAGCAGGGCTCACACAAGGCTGCTGCACCTTCACACACTCTGATGCCGCCGGGCTGCCCTACCGGGGCTGGGCCACCCTATGGGGGCTGTACAATGACCAAGCCTTGTGGCAGTGATGGCTTCAGTGGAAGCCCAGGAGAGCAGGCCCTGTCATTCTCAGAGAATAAGGGATGGTCACCAGCCAAGGACACACTGATAGACTACAAAGGCGAAAAGCATCAGAACTGGAGACAAATCAGTCCACAGAAAATACCAGGAATGGGACTGATGAAGCTACAAAACAAAGACAACTGGACTCCTCCAGAGTTAAAACTGGGAGAAAATATTCACAATGCACATTCCTATCAAGTGACTTATACCAGATAGATATGAACTTGTACAACTAAGTAATAAGCAAACCTTATAAAAAATAGGCCAAAGATTTGAACCAATCAACAAAAGGAGGAATGACCAGTAGGCACATGAAAAAAAGAGATGCTCAGTATAATTAGTCATCAAGAAAATGCAAGCTTAAACCACCAGAATGGCAACACCAGGTTGGGGTGAGACTGCAGAGCCATGGTAACTCTGATATCACGCAGTTAACAGTCTGGCAGTTTTCTGAAAGTTAAAATATCATACACTTGCTACTCTGAGGAACTGACCTAAAACAAAAACACTGCATCCACAAAAAAACCTGTACACAAATGTTCATAGCAGCTTCAGCCATTATAGCCAAAAACCGAGAAAGAAAGACTGGAGTTCCCATCATGGCTCAGCAGAAACGAATCCGACTGGCATCCACGAGGACGCAGGTTGGATCCCTGGCTTTGCTCAGTGGGTTAAGAATCTGGTGTTGCTGTGAGCTGTGGTGCAGGTATAGCAGATGTGGCTTGGATCCCATGTTGTTATGGCTGTGGTGTAGGCCAGGGGCTACAGCTCTGATTTGACCCTCAGCCTAGAAACCTTCATGTGCCATGGGTGAAGCCCTAAAAAGACAAACAATAATGATAACAAAAATAAAAAAAACAAAAACTGAGAAAAAAGACAAATGTCCATCAAAAGGTAAGTAGATTAGTACATCATACAATGGATGTTACTTACTAATAAAAAAGGAACTACTTACATGGGAAGAAATGGGGAAGAACCTCAAAAGCACTGCTTAGCAAGGCCAGACAACATCCTGATTGTATTTATGTGAAATCACAGTAATCTCTTTAGACAAAACTAATCTCAAGGAAATGAAATCAGATAGGTGGTGTGGGGTGGTGACTTGCCGAAATGCGCACACTAGAGTTCCTGACATGGTTCAGTGGTTAATGAACCTGACTTGTACCCATGAAGACTCAGGTTCAACCCCTGGCCTTGATCAGTGGGTTAAGGACCTGGCATTGCTGTGAACTGTGGTGTAGGTCACAGACACGGTTTGGATCCCTTGTGGCTGTGGCTGTGGTATAGGCTGGCAGCTACAGCTCTAATGCACCCCTAGCCTGGGAACTTCCATATGCCACGGATGTGACCTTAAAAAGACGACAAAAACAAAACAAAACAAACAAAAAAACCGCACATCTTATGTGAATTAAGCCTCAAAAAGGCTCATCTTAACCAAATCCAGGAGTTCCTGCTGTGGCTCAGTGGATTAAGAAGCCAACTACTGCTGCTTGGGTTGGTCCAGAGGTGTGGGTTTGATCCCTGGCCTGGCACAGTGGGTTAAAGGATCCGGATCCAGTGTTGCCACAGCTGCAGTATAGGTGGCAGCCACATCTTGGATTCAATCCCTGGCTGAGATTCTATATACTGCAGGTGTGGCGACTGATAAAAAAGAACTAAATACAAATCCAACCTCTTAATTTTTTTTTTTTGGTCTTTTTAGGGTTGCACCTGTGGTCTATGGAAGTTCGCAGGCTAGGGGTCTAATCGGAGCTGTAGCTGCCAGCCTATGCCACAGCAACACAGGATCCAAGCTGCATCTGTGACCTACACCACAGCTCATGGCAACGCCGGATGCTTAACTCACTAAGCAAGGCCAAGGATGTCCTCATAGATGCTAGTTGGGTTCATTAACTGCTGAGCCATGACAGGAACTCCCAACCTCAAATTGCAGGACATTAACACAGGCCACCAGGCTAACTTCGTGAGCCAAATCCATGCACCTTTAGAACCTCTTGCTTGAAAGAAAGCCCTGAGATCAGATGGTGCAGGCCCCTGCTCTGGTAGGCGCCACCTGCCCGCTGCCTTCCCTCAGAAGTCTGATGGTCAGCTGGGAAACAAGTGGACATGGATCCAAATACTGGTGTCAGATTTTACATATTTTCCCTAAATATTCATATTAAAATTTTTTTTCCCTTACAGTTACAATAAAAATCACCATTTAAAAATTTTTTGATTGAAGTATGATACAAAAAAAAAGTAAACAAAGCCTTAAGCACGTAGCCCAATAACATTTCACCAGTTGAACACATCTGTGCACTCCCCTCGCCATTTACAAGATGAACCCCAGAAGCTTCCTTCAGGCCCCTCCTGCTCACTCCCCTCTCCAAGAGAGCCATATTTTTACTTCTACCACCAAGATTAGCCAGGCTTGTCTCTGAACTTTTCATAAACAGACTGAGGAGAACACGGCCTTTTCTTTGGTCCACATGGGGTGTGAATGAGGGGTCAGGGGGCTGTGCCAGAGCATGTTCACCCACCCTGCTTCTGGCTGCACCCACGAGACCTGTGCCAGTGCTCCCAGCGCAGCCAGTGCCCACCTCTGATGGGTACTGTGAGCCACACTCCACCAGCCTGCAAGGCATGTGGATCAACTGCAATCTGGTTTTCATTCTTGTTTTCTTATGACCAGTGGTGCCAAGCACCTGTGTGTGTTTCATCAATGTTGCTGAATTACTCAGGGTTCAGTTTGGACCAAGCGGATCACTAGTCCTCTTTCCAATGTCCAGACCAGTGACCTGAAGAGTATCCTAAGAACGCAAAATAAACTGCTGAACCTGTTAACAAGTGTTACCATCTGCAATTACCTGTGATTTTTCAACACAGTGAAACCAATATAAGACAGTAATAGAAGTTCCCTGGTGGCCTAGTCGTTAAGGATCTGGCCCTGTCACTGCTGTGGCACAGGTTTGATCCCTGGCCTGGGAACTTCTGTATGTTGCAGGCATAGCCAAAAAATAAAAAAAATAAAATTATTCTTAAAGAGAGACCAAAAAAAAAAAAAAATTAAAAAAAAAAAGGAGTTCTTGTGGCATAGTGGAAATGAATCTGACTAGGAACCATGAGGTTGCGGGTTTGATCTGTGGCCTCACTCAGTGGGTTAAGGATCCAGTGTTGCCATGAGCTGTGGTTGTAGGTGGCAGACGCAGCTTCGATCTTGCGTTGCTGGGGTTCTGGTGTAGCCTGGCAGCTACAGGTCCTATTTGACCCCTAGCCTGGGAACCTCCATATGCTGCAGGTGCGGCCCTAAAAAGGACAAAAAACAAACAAAAATTAAAATAAATTAAAATTTAGGGGAAAAATGTAATTGTAATGTATACATGTAAGGATAACCTGACCCCCTTGCTGTACAGAGGGAAAAAAATAATAATAAATAATTAAAAAAAAAATTAAAAAAGAGAGACAGAAATAAACTGACAGAAAGTGCAAAGTTTCATTAACAACTCCCAGTTTCAATTTTTTTTTTCTTTTGTCTTTTTGCTATTTCCCTGGGCCGCTTCCGCGGCATGTGGAGGTTCCCAGGCTAGGGGTATAATCGGAGCTGTAGCCACCAGCCTACGCCAGAGCCACAGCAACGCGGGATCCGAGCCGCGTCTGCAACCTACACCACAGCTCACGGCAACGCCGGATCGTCAACCCACTGAGCAAGGGCAGGGACCGAACCCGCAACCTCATGGTTCCTAGTCGGATTCGTTAACCACTGCGCCACGAAGGGAACTCCAAATTTTTTAATCTATTGAAGCTGCTTTATCAAGGGCTGACTTTAAACCTATTAAAAATGCAGTGTTTGAAAAACAATGCCTTGGCTTATACCAGGAGAAGCAAGTAACGATCATACTTTCAAATGATCACCTGCCCCAAAGAGAAACCCCCTCTGGTCCAGCCTTTACTTCTAACTGTAGAACAGAGGACAGCCAAAGCCTGGCTTTCCCTCCGCCTCCAGGGAAGAGCTGAGCTTGAGCACAGGCAGGAATGCCATCACCATGTGGCACCTGTCTGACCGTTTAGCATTTCTCCTGGGCACATGTGGAAGGACAGACCTGGATGGACCTGAGGTCACTTCTAGTGCAAACACCCAACACCACAATCTCCAAAGAAAGGACCTCCCAGAAACGTTTAAGCACTTGTGCATGCCCTCCCTCCATCTGCTTCTCCTGGAAAGGAAGCCACAGCCAGGAGGCCCTCGCAGTTGTGAGTTCTTCCTCCACAGAGAGAGGCACAGACAGGGTTCATCTGGAAAGGAAGCCACACATCAAGGAGGTCCTCACAGCTGTGAGTCTGAAGCCAAGAAGGACCCTGTGGGCTCCTGGGCATAAACCTTTCTTTCTGTGTGCTCCATTTCTTGTTTTTGGGAACCAGCTTCGGCCTCCATGACCTTGCCTGAGTTCCAAAGGGCATGTCCAAATGGTTGCTAATCAGGGAAGAGAGGGGATGCAGAGACCAGGGAGGAGCAGTCAAGAAACAATAGTGCAGGAGTTCCCACTGTGGTGCAGCAGAAACGAATCCGACTAGGAACCATGAGGTTGCGGGTTCAATCCCTGGCCTCTCTCAATGCGGTAAAGATTCAGTGTTGCCATGAGCTCAGATGTAGGTCGCAGACGCAGCTCGGATCTGGTGTTGCTGTGGCTGTGGTGTAGGCCAGCAGCTGTATCTCCAATTCAACCCCTAGGCTGGGAACCTCCACATGCTGTGGGTATGGCCCTAAAAAAAACAAAAAATAAAGAAAGACAGAAAGCGACCATCTAGGGATGTGAGAGGAGGGAAGCACAGGAGGGCCGCTCCAACTCCTTAGAGTTTACACGAGAGAGGTCTGGTTTATTAGAATATGCTGATAAGCATTAAAAAAATTAAAGCCATACAAAGTGCTCACCTCTGGGGAATCAGGCTAAGAACAGGAGTGCAGGAGTCTTACTTTTTATTTGTATCCTTCCAAGTACTACCTTTTAAAAACTGAATTATGTAAAACTGTATTTTTTGAATATTTAAAAGCTAAATTTAAGATCTTTGTCCTTTTTTTTTTTGGATTTTCTAGGGCCGCACCCATGGCATATGGAGGTTGCCAGGCTAGGGGTCTCATCAGAGCTGTAGCTGCCAGCCTTTGCCAGAGCCACAGCAATGTGGGATCTGAGCCATATCTGCAACCTACACCACAGCTCATGGCAACGCCAGATCCTTAACCCACTGAGCAAGGCCAGGGATTGAACCTGCAACCTCATGGTTCCTAGTCAGATTCGTCAACCACTGAGCCACGACGGGAACTCCTAAATTTAAGATCTTAACATATAAAATTATACATCGTTAAAAGGTAATTAGGAGTGCCAAGTGTTGCGCAGTGAGGTAAGAATACGACAGTAGCAGCTCAGATTGCTGCAGAGGTAAGGGTTCAATTCCTGGCCTGGAGCAGTGCTGCAGCTTCTGTTGGTGTAGGTTGCAGCTGGGGCTAGGATTCAAGCCCTGGCCCAGGAAATTCCATGTGCCGCAGTATGGCCATTAAATAAAAAACAAATAAGTAGATAAATATAAAAAGGTCATTAGTGAAAGCCTTACCTCCACTGCAGCTGCATGTTTTTTGTCCTGAACAAACACTATTGGTGGCATGCTCCTCAGGGTCTGCTGGGACATCAAAAGATGCCTGGAGATACAATAAGAATGTATGCAGTCACAGATGACATTTAGTGGAGGGGGACAGTGCTAGAAACAGAAATGTCACCTCTCAAAGAGGTGCAACACGAACTCTGCTTATTACATTATTTAAAAATGAAAAATCATCTTAGCCAGCTGCCACATTACAAAAGCATCAGTGCAACTAATTTTTAATTCTCTAAATGAAACTTCTGAGATCCTTATATGTAGTCTGATGTGGCCTTGGACACCCTCCCTGGGCATCACTGTGGCCTTGAGCTTCGTGGTTTGGGCACCAACAACTTGCCAATGCTCCATTCCTCACTCAGCGTAACGGACAGCCCTCCACCACCCAGACATCAGACACAAGAATGATCTTCATGTTGTCCAGTCCTGCAATACCTGCAAATCCAGGTGCAACAAGCATCCAGTGAAAACACTGCTGAGGCACAGAGCACATCTACTCAATGACAGAACTCCACGCAGAGTTGTGGAAAAACTTTTACATTAAACCATGGTGATCAAAAAAGGTGGGGGAAGTTCTCACTGTGGCGCAGTGGGTTAATGAATGATCAGGTCTGTCTCTGTGGAGGCACCAGTTCAATCCCTGGCCTGGCACAGTGGGTCAAGGACCCGATGTCACAGCTGTGGCATAGGTCGAAGTTGCAGCTTAGATCAGCTTTAGTCTCTGGCTGGGGAACTTCCATATGCCCTAGGGACAGCCAAAAATAAATAAATGAAAGAAATTATTCAGAAGAGTGGCATGCTTACAGTTGCAAATTTCTTTAACACCTAGCAAAACGCAAGGTAACCAGATTCTCATCTCTGTATCTGCATGCAGTCTATTCTGTCATCTTGTTTAAAATTTAAGAAGAAAATCTGGCCTCACACAGATCTGCAACTGAAGAGGGAAGAGTATATGAACAGCCCTTCAGAAAAGTCTAGATCTTCTTTGATGCTGCACAAAAACTCAACAAATTGTAGTTTATTAAAGGTTAACTGCAATGTGAAATATGAAACCAGATCACTGAACAGGCCATTCTCTGTACAGTAAAATCCACTGGTGCACCTGCCCTTTGACTTGATCTTTCCCTGGGGGAGATTCTGTAACCTCATGCATCAGTCATTGCAAAAGTACTGGTTCACCATGTTACAAGATTTTCAGAATGATGACACATTTTTACTATATATTACCTCCAATCTCACCAAAAGCGCCTTTTGCAAAGATGTCAAACTCAAGGTGGTGGAAATAAGTTTTCTAAAATTCTAATTTTCATCAAAAGCTCAAATTTTATCATTGGCAACAAAAACGGTCAGTTGTTTTCCTGAAGTGACAGGTTTACTGTGCTCATTATGGTCAGTTACTATGTCTGCATACACAGAGTGGTTCACTCATTCTTAGAACCAGCAACTGCAGTGTCTCTGAGTCCATCAGAGCCACATGCACACTTCCTACCAGACACTAAACAGATGTGTCCAAGGGTTAAAATTTAATACAATTAATATTTATCACTTATTCATAGAGGATATTCTTCAGCAAAGCTGGTAGTTTGTGACTGTGAGCCCGTGGCTAAAGTTGCAATAACCATTAGAATGTCTAGAGCAGCAGCGTTAACCCACCATGGCTTGGGTGCAAATGCCAACACAGTGAGAAAGGAAAACAATACCTCACGCCTCAGGAACCACCCTCCTCTCCCCTCCCCACATCCCTGCCCCCAGATCTGAGAGGCCCCTGGAGACACAGACCATACACTGAGAACCGCTGACCTAATTTTCCTTAAAAGCAGAACTACTGAAGGAAACCAGTTGGGAAGGCAGGGTCAAGCGAAGGCCTCACCTCATGTGCGCAGCACTCCTCCGCAGGACGGCCTCCATGTGTGCATTCTGAGCCTCAGAGAGTGTCGCCCTCCAGAACACTCGGCAGGCAGAAAAGTCTGTAGTCAAAGAGACCTGAGCCCCACCTCAAATCACTCAGCTTCCAGGGCTCCCCATGGACATAGTCATGCCAGCAGAGGAGCCCTTACTCACTGGCAATCCTGGCTTTAGGCACCTGCCACCACAGCTACTGCCCCAGTCCACCTGCTGCCCCAAGCTGGCCACTGGGGGAAGGTGAAAATTTCACCTTCCCCAATTAGACCCCAGCCCCACTCCAGAAATACCTTAACTGTCATGCCTCTTTTGGCTGAACCCATTCCTTTCAGGGTACAGACAGCAAGCCACCTCCTTTGTCTTGCCTTTTTTTTTTTTTTTTTTTTTTTTTGGCCCAGGGATTGAAACTGGGCCACAGTGGTGAAAGCACCGAATCCTAACCATCAGACCACCAGGGAACACCCCACCCCCTGTCTTGACGCCAAGGCAAAGGCAGACAAACACACAACTCATCTGGCCCCCAGACCTTTGGACACCCCATTTCATCATTTACTGGGTTCCGAGCACCCTCTGTGCTGTCTGGGCAAAGATCCCACCTGTGCACAGCGAGCTATGTGCTTCTGCACCTGGATCCCCACCTCCATAGCCCTTCTGCCTTTTTAACCTCCAGAGGCTGAGGCCTACCTTAGAGAGCTCCACATTCAGGTCATAGATCTCCTGGCTCACTTCAGGGGTACACAGCATGTCGGTCAGCGCTTTGTGAAGGAGTCCGTTGAGGGCCCTCAGGCGCACATGGTCTTCCTTCCTGGTCCTTTTGGATGTGCTCTTCGTTAGGAATTCCAACTGTGATGGCTTGTAAGTCTCCATGAGGAAGAAAGGCAGACACAGAGGCCAATGTTATAATTATACAGAAACATGTACTCACTCAGCTGTCTCAACTTTCACACAGTTTATCTTACAGACCTGGCTCCTTCTACATTTTACCTAGAATACCTCCAACATTAAAAGTACTTCCAAGTACATATTTATCTCCAAGAGATGTTTCTTAAAAACATAATCCAAATGGGGTTCCAGTTGCGGCTCAGCAGAAATGAATCTGACTAGTATCCATGAGGACAGAGGTTCGATCCCTGGCCTTCCTCAGTGAGTTAAGGATCTGGCGTTGCCATGAGCTGTGGTGTAGGTCGCAGACGTGGCTCAGATCTGGCGTTGCTATGGCTGTGGAGAAGGCCAGCGGCTCTAGCTTCCCCTAGCCTGGGAAGATCCATATGCTGTGGATGCAGCCCTGGAAAGGGAAAAAAAAAAAAAAAAAAAGAATGTGACTAGTATCCATAAGGATGCAGGTTCGATCCCTGGCTTCACTCAGCGGGTTAGGGATCCAGCGTTGCCGTGAACTTCGGTCTAGGTCACAGATGTGGCTCAAATCTCGCATTGCAGTGGCTGTGGTGCAGGCAAGCAGCTGTAGCTCCGATTAGACCCCTGGCCTGGGAACCTCCATATGCCACAGGTGCAGCCCTAAAAAGACAAAATATATACACGTATAATCCACATACCATAAAGATCTTCCTCTTAAAAAGTAGTTATTTTTAGTGTATACAGTGTATTTTTTTCTCTAATAAAAACAATTCATTAGGAGTTCTCTTATGGTGCAACAGTAGGTTAAGGATCCTGTGTTGTCACTGCAGTGGCTCAGTTTGCTGCTATAGCCTGGGAACTTCCACATGTCATGGGTGTGGGCCCCCCCAAAAAACCATTCATTACATATTTTTACAGTACAAGCATATTTCAGAAATACTGAAGGTTACAGACCACTTCAATAAAGCAACCACTGAAATAAAGTAACTCACAAAAATGTTTTGTTTCTCAGTGTATATAAAAGCTATGTTTACACTGTACAGTAATCTATTAAGTGTGCTATAGCAATATATCTAATAACAATATACTTTATTAGGAGTTCCCCTCATGGTGCAGTAGTTAACAAATTCGACTAGGAACCATGAGGTTGCGTGTTTGATCCCTGGCCTTGCTCAGTGGGTTAAGGATCCAGCATTGCCATGAGCTGTGGTGTAGGTCAGATGCGGCTCGGATCCTGCGTTGCTGTGGCTGTGGTGTAGGCCAGCGGCTACAGCTCTGATTAGACCCCTAGCTAGGAACCTCCATGTGCTACAGGTACGGCCCTAAAAATCAGAGGAAAAAAAAAAAAAAGATACGTATGTCTCCACATAGATGTATGTGTTAATACACACACAAAACTGAACGGCCATTACCATACTAAGAGTTTGATAACTGAATGGACATTACCATACTAAGAGTCTGCTAACAGATACAACACTGTGGGAAACGTTAATGTAATTTTTTTTTTTAAGGACAAAATTCTGTGTTACCAGTGAGTCTAGTCTCTCTCCTACAGACCCTGTCCCTTCCAAGGCTAAAACGGAAGGACTGCCAGGCTGGAGTGCTTTAACTTTTGCAGCCTCACGCCCATCAAGGTTCTAGAGCAGCTCATCACTGCTACTCTATACTTACCAAGTGAGAGCCTAAGGAAGGACCTTCATACCAAAACTTCTTCCTAGAGGTGAAAGAAAGAATTATGCTGGGTATTGATGGCAAATTAAATAAGAAACAGTTACAGGAGTTTCTAGTGTGGTGCAGCGAGTTAAGGATCCAATGTTGTCTCTGTGGTGGCACAGGTTCAATCCCAGGCCTGGGAACTTCCATATGCTGTGGGGTGAGCCAAAAAGGAAAAAGGAAAAAAAAAGAAAAGAAAAAGAAAAAGAAAGGAAAAGAAAAGTTACAAAAGCTAACTCCAGGTTATGATACTAAGACTGTTTCTAATAGGCTAAACCTGGACATAGAAATTAAGTTGCTGAGAGTCTAAAAGATTTAAATACTGGGAGTTCCTGTGTGGCTCAGTGGGTTCAGAAGCCAATACCTGGGAACTTCCATACGCTGCAGGTCTGACTATAAAAAAAACGAGAGAGAGAGAGAGAGAGAGAGAGAGAGAGAGAGAGAGGAGAGAGAGGAGAGAGAGAGAGAGAGAGGGAGAGAGAGAGATAGAGAAAAGACTTAGATTATCAAATTGACAACAGCATCAATTGTGGGGAAGACACAGAAGACAGTTTTAATTCAAGGTCATAATTTTTACCTAAAGTCTACCTCTAGTCCCAAAGGTAGAGAAAGAGGATCTTAAAAATACACCTACCCAACTGCATATGAGTACTGTCCTCTATTCCATAAAGCTGTTTCCTGAGGTATGGCTATCAATGGATACTGCTGCACATCAACACTGGGACTGGACAGGAGTTCCCATCGTGGCGCAGCAGAAAAGAAACTGACTAGTATCCATGAGGATGTGGGTTAGATCCCTGGCCTCGCTTAGTAGGTTTCTGTGAGCTGCGGTATAGGTCACAGATGCAGCTTGGATCCTATGTTGTTATGGCTGTGGTATAGGCCAGAAGCTGAAGCTCCGATTTGACCCCTGGCCTGTGAGCTTCCATATGCGGAGCGTGCGGCCTAAGGAAGCCAAAAAAAAAAAAAAAAAGATTGAACGCTAATAAATAGAAAGCAGATGGGAGACCAACCAGGCTCCTCATTGTTGCAGACAAGCAAAGAAAAGAAGCAAAAATGATCTGTGTGCCAATGGATTAGAGGTGGAGATCAGTATGAACTTGTTTCTCTTATTACAGCTACAGGTGATAATGACATGCAGAAACATTTATAGATAAGCACATATATACACAGGTTAACATAAACACATATTTTTTTCACTCTGTCAGCTGAAAAGGCCTAAAAGAGAGATATGTCAGTAGCAATGAACATACTATGCTCTCAGGTCAAGGTTTCTCTCTTTTCTTTTTTTTTTTTCTCTCTTTTTAAGGCTGCACCCATGGCATATGGAGGTTCCCAGGCTAGGGATCCAATCGGACCTGTAGCAGTCAGCCTACACCAGGGCCACAGCAATGTGGGATCCAAGCCAGGTCTGTGACTTACACCACAGTTCATGGCAATGCCAGATCTTTAACCCACTGAGCGAGGTCGAGGATAGAACCTACGTCCTCATGGATGCCAGTCAGGTTCCTTAACCACTGAGCCACGACAGGAACTCTAGGTCACACGGTTCTGACGTCACTCTTCCATAAAAGGAATCAGAGCTCCTAGGGGAAATGGTTGGTTCTAGGGCTGAAGCATCCTATAGTGCCAGAAAGTAAGAAAGTGATAAAGAAATTATTTACTTTCAAAATCCCAAAGGAATATATAAGGTATCTGAAAGAGCTCCTAAGGGTCAAAGCCAAAACAATTGGAGCAAAATTAAGTAGTACTGGGTTATATATAACCCCTAAGTTCATACTGACGAGTTAACTAGTAAAGGGAGAAGAGCCACATCTCCTGTGCAGAACTGCTGCTAATTCATGAGCATGACTCCTACTCCTCCAGCGGGGGCTGCACATGTGACTTTCCGTCCAAGCCAGTATGGAATGGTGGGAGGCTGACATTACAGTAGATAAGCCTGACACACACAAATGACCTCAGTCAGTGATCAAGACTATTGTCAACAGTGATAAACCATGTCAACAGTATGTATGTGCTGAAAAATGGCACTTTCCATCTGTGGTCTTACTCCCTAAAATCAGTAATTCCAGTATAATCATGAGAAAAAGATCACGCAAATCCCAACAAAGGGGCATCCTACAAAATATCTAACCAGTACTCCTCAAACTGGTCATCAAAACCAGGAACAGTATGGAAGTTCCTGTTGTGCCTCAGCAGTAAGTAACCCAATAGTATCCAAGAGGACACAGGTTCGATCCCTGGTCTCGCTCAGTGGGTTAAGGATCCAGCATTGCCATGAGGTCCCAAACACAGCTCAGATCTTGCGTTGCTGTGGTGCATGTAAGCCAGCAGCTGTAGCTCTGATTCGACCCCTAGCCTAGGAACTTCCATTTGCTGCAAGTGTGGCCCTAAGAAGCAAAAAAAAAAAAAAAAAAAAAGGCAACAAACAAACAAAAAAAACAGGGACAGTTTGAAAAACTGCCAGTCAAGAAGGGCCTTAGTCTTTTTAGATGACTAAATGTGATGTAGTCCCTGGATGGGATACCGGCAAAGAAAAAGTACACTAGGGAAAAATTAAGCAAGTGTGAGGAAAGCATGAACTTTAGTTAGTAAGACAGTATCAATAATGGTTCATCAATGGTAACAAATAAACCACACTACATAAGATGTTAACATAGCTATTTACATGAGAACATCATACTGTTTTTGCCAATCTTTCTTGGAATAAAAATAAATACATCTATAATATATATCTACAATACAATTAAAACATAGAAATCAACATATTTTATACTTAACTCTCATCATAAAACACCTACCCTGACAAGCTTTTTTTTTTTTTTTTTGTCTTTTTAGGGCCACCCCCACGGCATAAGGAAGTTTCCAGGCTAGCGGTCAAACAGGAGCTGTAGGTGCTGGTCTACACCAGAGCCACAGCAACACAGGATCTGAGCAGCCTCTGTGAACCTACACCACAACTCACAGCAACACCAGATCCTTAACCCACTGAGCCGGGCCAGGGATCCTCATATATACTAGTAGGGTTCGTTACTGCTGAGCCACTATGGGAACTCTCCTGACAAGCCTTCTTCATTCCTCAAATTAACTCCACCTAGAAAGCATTAACATGGAAGGAAAATTTTTATCTATTTTTTTCTTTGTCTTTAATAAAACCACTCTCCTAAAAAAATGTTTCTAGCAACAAGAAACAACATACTCCACAGATAAAATCGATACCAAAATTCGAGGATGCTCAACAAGCAGAATATGCACATAACCTCCGCACACCCTCCCCTGCAGATTAAATCTCTCTAGGTTACTTGTGATACCTAATACAATGTAAACGCTATCTAAATAGTTGCCAGTGCAGGCAAATTTAGATTTTGGCTTTTCAGCACTTGCTGTAATTTTTTCAACCCAAGGTTGGGTGAATCTTGAATGTGGAAGCTCGGAGCCTGGGAGGACTGTAAAATTGTGTATCACGGAGTTCCTGTCGTGGCGCAGTGGTTAACGAATCGGACTAGGAACCATGAGGTTACGGGTTCGGTCCCTGCCCTTGCTCAGTGGGTTAACGATCCGGCGTTGCCGTGAGCTGTGGTGTAGGTTGCAGACGCGGCTCGGATCCTGCGTTGCTGTGGCTCTGGCGTAGGCTGGTGGCTACAGCTCCGATTGGACCCCTAGCCTGGGAACTTCCATATGCCGAGGGAGCGGCCCAAGAAATAGCAAAAGACAAAAACAAAGCAAACAAAAAAAAACAACAAAAAAAGTGTATATCACGTTGCTTCATAAGTTCATGGTTTACTGCTAACTTTTAGGAGACTCACCACTTTATCAAAACAACTGCGTAAAAAACAGAAAAAAAGCTGAGTGGGAAAAACTGCAAACGTTAGGGGTGGAATAACTGATGATCTTTCAACAGCCATTAACCTATCAAGCAAAGGCTGAGCTTACGGATCCGGCTGGGACTCAAGCTAACGCCCAAGCAGTAGACCCCGTGCCGTACCCCCGCCCATTGCAGGGCACCCCCACCCCCATCCCGGGGCCACCGTCCCGCCCACTCAGGGAGCATTACTTGGTTTTCGAGGCAAATTTCTTAAGCAGGTTCTTGCCATAGGACACTGGCGAGGTGTGCAGGCCTTGGGCGCCGCCCAAGAGCCCAGCGTGTGGGACCCCCAGCCCCCGGAGCGTCGCCCACATGTCCTCTGCCCGACTGCCGACCCTGGAACGTGGGCGGGACAACGTGCAGCGGACAGACGTGTAGCGGGGGCGACGTTGACGGAGCGACGTGTGCGCGGAGACAGTCGCGTGAGTGACGTGCGGAGGGGGCGACATGGAGGGGGGAGGGGGCAGGGGTGACATGGGCCGGGGAGGCACAAGCGGACCTGGGACGCTGTGGGAATACGAACAAGCGGAACCACACGAGATGGCTTGGGGCGTTGTAGGGCGAAGCAACGTGCGTGCGGGGAGACACAGGCGGGACTGTAGGCGGGACGAGAAGACGAGGCGGGGTCTGGAGAGCAGGTAGGCTGGACATGGAGCGGCGGGGCGGAGCCACGTGCGGGGAGGGGCGGGACCAAGCGTGGGTGGTGGGCGGCTGGGCGCGGAGAAGGTGGAGCAGTAGGCGGGGCCGTGTGGGTGGGGCAGGCCCAGCGGGACGCCTGTGGGCGGGGTCAGATGGCACAAGGGGTAGTGTAGTAGAGCCGGTGACCAGGAGGAGCGGGATCTGATGATGTGAGCGTGGGGTGGCAGAGAGCAAGATGGGGGGGGAACTCGGTGTTTGGGAAGCACACATGCCGCCCAGTGCGGAGACTGCTGAGTGGGGAATACACTTTGTAAATACACAAAGCTAACAGAGAAGGGTGCATTTCAACTCTCTGGCCACATGTCGGAGCAGCGAGATGCGAGGTCGTCACTGGGTAGTTTAGATGAAATGCAGCCCTTCTAGAGGAGAACCCCTACTCCCTGCACAACTGGGAAGAACTGAAGTTTCTTCCTCTTTATACTGCCAATTCTTTTTTTAAGATAATTTTTATTTTCCCCACCATAGCTGATTTACGGTGTTCTGTCAATTTTCTACTATATAGCAAGGCGACCCAGTCACACATACATATATACATTCTTTTTGTCACATTATCATGTTCCATCATAAGTGACTAGATATACTTACTTCCCAGTGCTATACAGCAGGATCTCATTGCTTATCCATTCCAAAGGCAATAGTTTGCATCAATTAACCCCAAATTCCCAGTCCATCCCAATCCCTCCCCCTCCCTCTTGGCAACCACAAGTCTGTTCTCCATGTCCATGAGTTTCTGTGGAAAGGTTCATTTGTGCAGTATATTAGATTCCAGATATAAGTAATACCATATGATATTTGTCTTTCTCTCTCTTTTTTTTTTGTCTTTTCTAGGGGTGCACCACAGCATATGGAGGGTCCCAGGCTAGGGGTCTAATCGGAGCTGTAGAGGCCGGCCTACACCACAGCCACAGCAATGCCGCATCCTTAACCCACTGAGCAAGGCCAGGGATTGAACCCGCAACCTCATGGTTCCTAGTCGGGTTCACTGTGCCACGACAGGAACTCTGGTCTTTCTCTTTCAGACTTACTTCTCCTAGTATGAGAGTTTCCAGTTCCATCCATGTTGCTGCAAGTGGCATTTTGTTTTTTATGGCTGAGTATTAGTCCATTGTGTATATAAACTGCATCTTCTATCCATTCATCTGTCGATGGACATTTAGGTTGTCTCCATGTCTTGGCTATTGTGATCAGTGCTGCAATGTACAGGTGCATGTCTTTTTCAAGGAATGTTTTGTCCAGATATGTGCCCAAGAGTGGATTTGCTACCAATCCTTTTGCTCATGTCGTGCAATACCTACTCACCAGTCTACCTGGAGAAAGATAAGAGCTTCCAAACCACTCCAGAAAGGAGGTACATTCACCTCAGACCCTCTTAATCATTCCCGATAATTCCATAAGAGGCACTCTTTCCCTCCTTGTTTCACCATGCTTGCCACTGCCTCACAGAACTACCTCTTCCTCTTCTTTACTAATAAGGAAACCCCTTGAGGCAAGGGCTTTCTTTCCTACAGCAGCCTAGGTGAGACAGACTAGAATGGAGAACTGGAGCCCCCTTGCTGCAGTGCCTGCATTTAGACAAACATCTCCAGCAACAAAATACAAAGAAACTATAGAATAAAAGTAATTGCATGCAGGCCCAGTTGGGACATATTATGAAAAAAAACCAGAAAGACCAAAATCTCAACTGCCACTTCTGAAGGACTGGGAGTAAAAGCAGAATCCTGGGCATGCATCCTGCACACAGCACCACCAAGAACAGACCACCCAAGGCCAACTACCCAAGCCACTCCTCCAGCCTGACCCCTGGACCCCCCCCTACCCTCACCCCATATAAGAGACCAGCTCACCCAACCCCCTCCCCTCAGGGAGCTAGCAGGTGTTAGCACAAATCCCAATAAAGCTGTGCCTGAATTTCTCATCTAGCCTTTTATCAATTTCCATTGATTAAGGAGGCCAAGAACCCTGATTAGTAACGCTGGCACTTAGAACAGGACTTGGCACATAGAAAGTGCTCAGTAATTCTTTTTTTAAAAAAAGACAAATGAGGAAGTTCCCACTGTGACTCAGTGGTAATGAGCCCGATTTGTATCCATGAGCATGTGGGTTCAATCCCTGCGCTCAGTGGGTTAAGGATCCAACATTGCCGTGAGCTGTGGTGTAGGCTGCAGGGGTGGCTCGGATCCTGAGTTGTTGTGTATCTCCGATTAGACCCCCTAGCCTGGGAACTTCCATATGCTGCAGGTGTGCCCCTAAAAAGATAAAAATAAAAACAAATGAATAGTGATAGAGTATCAGAGGGACTATGTAATCCAATAAACAATCAAAATTTATCAGGATTGAAAGCAACATAGCTCACCGGGCAATCCACAGACCTAGTGCAGGTTTTTGGAAATTAGGCAAGTAATCCTCTCTGCTGTTTCATTATAAATGATAACAGAACTTCCTCATACAGCTTCCTTGAAGATGAAGTGAGAATGGAAGGAAAGAATTTAGCAAGCTGTCAACAAGTGGTAACTATTATTACTATTCTTTAAGTTTTCCATGTAAGTAGTATTAATCCAATCTATATAATGAACTGCAACATAAAGTGCACAAAATACTTATTTTCCCGCCATTAAATCTGTCATGTTATCATCCCACTGAATTTTCAACCCACAGAAATCATTTAAGTAGCACTTCATTAGGAATAGGAAGGCCACTGAGAGAAGCCAGGATGCTTTCAACCAAATTTTCCATCATCTGTCGTCTTGCTTGATGGGTTGCACTTCCAATGTGAGGTGTCAGAATGACGTTCTTCAACTCTAACAAAGGATGATCTCTGAAAAACAGATTCATTGAAGTAAACTATCCTGAGTCATTTCATCTCCTTAACTTCACATTCTGGTTTCACTCTCCACCCTGAGATGCGGAAGACTCTACCTAACTCCCAGATATGACCACTGCTTTTCTAACCCTGGTACAGGTGACCCATATTTCTGGATGTAAAACACACATCCTAACTGGCCACTAGTACACAATGGCACAACATGCAAGGTGGATTAAATGACACTGACCCACACACAAGAAAGGACCTTGGGGAGACAGATACTGATCTAGGCAGCGTGGGACAAGCTGAATGTGCCTTTAATGGGAGTGGCATTCAGAAGGAAGAGATTTATTAACTAGAATTAGTAGGTTAGAGGGAGCTCTCTTCTGGGAAGAAGGCAAAGGTCGGGAGTTAGCCTGGAAAGATAATGAGATTTTAGTGAAGTGGGTCAGGGAGGCTCAAACATAATGGATAATACTAGAACCCTGCATTAGGAAAGTGCTGTCACCTGGCCCAGTAGGGCCTCCTGACCATTTTAATACAGAGGACAAAGTGGCCATGTGACAAGGATCCCCCATCCTAGCTACTGAGGCTCAGGAGGCACACCTTTGGGAATCTTATAGATCCCCCCAAAGCTATAGAAGTTCTCTGGGGGCATCTGTAATTTATATCAATGCGCTACAACTGCCCTTACTTCCAGAACTGATTGAAGTAAGACATCCTATGGTACAGTTAAGTTAGTAGGATGGGAATTATCCTGAAAAACACTCATGCTTCCCATAAGAACGTGGGCCCTACTACTTAATAGCACGTAATAGAAAACAGTCTCAGTACAAGGATGTGAACTGAGACAAAGTGACTGGCTTTGTCCCAACTGACTTAGAATCCAGAAAGAACTGAATCATGGCCAACTGTACCAGTACCTGCCCATTATAAGATCCAGTGTAGAGGGAAGAGACACTTCTGTGGGGAAGGCATGACAAATACCTCTGTAATTCTTATTGATTTTTTATGTAGTGAAACTGCATTATACCATGACCATATTGCAATATGGTGTAACACTGGCATTGTTGGTACGATTTAAGTACCTCATGTTAAGTCATATGATAGTACTCATGTTGATCAATGGGAAATGATTGGCCTAAGGAAAAACCGGATTTAGCTAAATCTCAGCTAATTTATATACTAAATAGTGCTATACTAGCTCCTCATAAGGTACAAATAGTGGTAGATCAGGGGCTGGGGGGAACAAGTCACCAAATACAGACATACAATGGGTTACTTGTTTCTTTAGAGCCCTGCCCCACTCTCCCCTCCAAATGTTAGGCATAGTCATACTGACACTAGTGCTGTATCTGTCATATAAATACTGTATAATAAATGTCGATGCTCCAATAAATACGATCATTTTGCTATTGGACAGCAGGCCAAGGGCCAGGGGGTAGCCTGTGTAGTAAAGAATTAATTCAACAGGCAGGAGTTCTTGAACCTTGCACATGTCATAGATAGGACTCGCTTCTGGGAGATAAGCTGTGAACCCCTGAGAGGTACTGCCTAATCAGAGTGTCTTCTTACACTTGGGGCCTTGAGCAAAGCCAGATAGTTCATGCTGGTGATGTCATTTGTGTGAATGACTATTTTTGTTTGCCTGGACCTCTGGGCCAATCTGTATCAGTGTGACCTCTGCAGGGGCTGGAGCCTAAGAAGCCAAGGTCAGGCGTGTGGGCACTCCATGCCTACATGACAGACCCCTCCATACCAAGGCTTGGGTGAGCTTCCTGGTTGGAAATATGTATGTGTCTCATGTCACTTTTGGAAGTAGTAAGTACTGTCCACACACAGCCCTGGGAGGACAACTGCAAGTTCAAGTCTGGTTCTCCTGGACTTCACCCTACAAGTTTTCTGCCTTGGTTGGTTTTTAACTATATCCTTTCACTGTAATCAACTATAATTGTGAGTATAAAAGTTTTTCTGAGTTCTGTGAGTCTAGCAGATCATTAAGCCTGAAGCTGATCTTGGGGACTCCTGGCACTATTGACAAATGAATTTTTTCTTTTTCTTTTTTTGCTTTTTTAGGGCATGTGGAAGTTCCCAGACTAGGGGTCAAATCGGTGCTACAACTGCTGGCCTATGCCACAGGTACAGCAACGCAGTATCTGAGCCGAGTCTGTGACTTATACCACAGCTCACTGCAACACCAGATCCTCAACCCACTGAGAGTGTCCATGGGTTGAACCTGCAACCTCATGGTTCCTAGTCAGATTCGTTTCTGCTGTGCCATGATGGGAACTCCCTGAATTTTTTCTTTTTAAAATAATTTGGTGTTCTCTGGTGGCTCAGAAGGTTCATGATCTGGCATTGTCACTGCTGTTGCTCTGGTTACTGCTATCGCACGAGTTCAGTTCCTGGCCTGGAAACTTCTGCATGCTGCAGGTGTGATCAAATCATTAAAAAATAGGAAATAAAGGAGTTCCTGTCATGACTCAGCAGTAACGAACCTGACTAATATCCATGAGGATGAGGGTTCCATCCCTGGCCTCGTGCAGTGGGTTTTGGATCTGGTGTTGCTGTGAGCTGTGGTATAGGTCACAGACACAGATCAGATCCCGAGTTGCTGTGGTGGTGGCTGTGGCCAGCAGCTGCAGCTCCAATTCAACCCCTATCCTGAGAACTTCCATATGCTGCAGATGCAGCCCTAGAAAAGAATAAATAAATAAATAAATCCAGATTTCCTACTTTTAAAATTATTTTTTTCACAATAAGCAGCATCAAAATGTCTCCCTAAAAAAACAAGATGATCAAGTTCCTGTTGTGGCTCATCAGAAATGAACCTGACTAGCATCTATGAGGACACAGGTTCAATCCCTGGCCTTGCTCAATGGGTTAAGGATCCAGCATTGCTGTGACCTGTGGTGTAGGTCACAGATGTGGCTTGGATCTAGCATTGCTGTGGCTGTGGTATAGGCTGGCAGTGGTAGCCTCGATCCAACCCCTAGCTTGGGAACTTCCATATGCCTCGGGTACAGCCCTAAAAAAGGATGGAAAAAAAAAAGATGAAAACTCAGACCCCAAAAATAATATAGATGAGAAATTAATATGGGTATCTAAATATTAAGCTATTCGTAAAATAAGTGTTAAAGCTCTTGGCCACAAAAATGATTTCACAAGGGACACTGGGAGTGCATCACCTATTAGGATAAACTAAATTTTGGCGTATAACCCTGGTGTTTGCCCTGTGACTTGTAAAACTCCTTTTAGTAGGCAAGGCAACAGGGGTGATTGTAGGTTTCTGAGTAAGCTGGCAACTGTCTAAAATGGTCATTCTTGGGAGTTCCCGTTGTGGCTCAGCGGTAATGAACCCTATTAGTATCCGTGAGGTTGCAGGTTTAATCTTCGGCCTTGCTCAGTATTGCCATAGCTGTGGTATAGGTCGCAGGTGTGGCTTGGTCCCATGTTGCTGTGGCTGTGGTGAAGGCCAGCAGCTGCAGCTCTGATTCAACCTGTAGCCTGGAAACTTCCATGTGCCCCAGGTGCAGTGCTGAAAAAGAAAAAAAATAATAATAAAATAAAAAAATAAATAAAATGGTCATTCTTGGAGTTCCCTGGAGGCCTAGCAGTGAAGGACTCAGCGTTGTCACTTTTGTGGCTTAAGTTCGATCCCTGGCCTTCTGCATGCCATGAGCATGACCAAAAAAACTGGGAACCTCAAAGAACATTTGTTAATGAGGGTTATGTCTGTTAACATTTATTGTATATAAATTAAAACTGAAAAAAATGTAATGCAACAATATAGAGGCACACATTTAATTTGTTGTCAGAGTGATACGATCACATGTACTTAAATGTCCAGAAAATGTCACTGTACCCTTGGGATAACACATGGTGCAAATAGATAACATCTTACAGTATAACGGAAGCAGGGTTTTTCTGGGGTTTTTTTGGTTTTTTTTATGGCCGCACCAGTGGCATATAGAGGTTCCCAGACTAGGGGTCGAACTGGAGCTGCAGCTGCCGGCCTACACCTCAGCCACAATAATGTGAGATTTAAGCCACATCTGAGACCTACACCTCGGCCACAGCAACGTGGGATCCTTAACCACTGAGCAAGGCCAAGTGTCGAACCTGCGTCCTCATGGATACTAGTTAGGTTCATTACCACTGAGCAACAATAGGAACTCCATGAAAGCAGTTCTAACTTGGAAGTTCCGCTCTACCTGCTAGATAGGATGCTGCCTGATTCATGAATTATTAAATAACCAATTAAATATTTAAAAAGAAAAAAATAATTTGATATCACAGATTCCCTGAAAGGGTCACCAGACCACATTTTGAGAAACTGTTCCAAATAAATTGTTTTTCTCAGAAATGTGAGTTCTGGTCAGTCTTGATAAACTCAGATATTAAATTTGATTATAAGGTCAAATATTAAGCTGATGGTAATTTGCTTACTGGCTAGAAATCAAAGTTAGGAAAAGCTAGTTTAATGAATGATAGTATCAAGGTTCAAAATAAATGACAGATTTAAGACTTCTCGTCTCAACAGGCTGTATCACTGGGTCAAAACACACAAGCAAATGAAATTAAATACAAACAAATGTAAAATTACACACACACACTTAAAAATCAATTTAGGGAATAATTTCAATTTTAGCTCACTAAATATCCGATGTTGCTGTGGCTGTGGCTTAGATCTGACTCCTAGCCCAGGAACTCCATATGCTGCAGGGCAGCCAAAAAGAAAAAAAAAAAGCAAACAAACAAAAGACACTTAATGAGTTCCCATTATAACTCAGGTTAAGGACCTGACATTGTCTCTGTGAAGCCAGGGGTTTGATCCCTGGCCTTGCTCAGTGGGTTAAGAATCTGGCATTGCCATAAGCTGTGGTGTAGGTCGAAGATTTGGCTCAGATCTGGTATTGCCATGGCTGTGGCATAGGCCTCAGCTGCAGCTCTAATTTGACCCCTGGCCAGGGAACTTCCACATGCCACAGGTGCAACCATTTAAAATAAAACAAAACAAAACAAAAAAAAAACCCTAAATGATCTAAGACGCAGTGATGCTTTTAGGAAATGTGCTGCTAACCCAACCTTTGTGTAATTTCTTTACTTAGGCCACAATGTGAGTACTGTGTGCAATTCTCAGGAGCACAATTTCAAAGGACTGTAAAATCTAAAGTGCTAGAAGACAGTAATAATGACAAGGTATCTGGAGATGACAGCATTTAGGCTACGATTGAGGGATATGAAGATATTCTACCTCAAAAAAAGACTAGGATGAAATATAGTGGTTGTCTATAACTACATGATGGTCTATAAACGAGAATAATCAAAGTTAGTCTTTGATGCTCCAGAGGGCAAATATTTGGCTCTATATGAGAAAGCCTCTCCTGTGCAGTCTCCATCCTTGGTGTCTGAGGCCCATGTGCCCTGAGCACCCTGTCCATGCAGAGGCCTGACCCACTGCAGAACTGGACAAGTCACTAAGGGCCTGCTCAGGCCCTTCCAAGGCCAAGACTCTGCATGATTCCATGTGTCTCAACATGGCTGCAAAAGCCAAAAGCAGCAGTTGCCTGAGGATTACCCCCACCTGTATTAAGAGAACCACAGATCCCATCCACTTCCTTACCTGGGCAGGGGCTCTGGGTATGTCACATCCAGTGCCGCAGCTTTAATGACTCCAGTCTGAAGGGCTTCCACCAGGGCATCTTGATCAACTAATAGACCTGGGTGGATGAGACACCTCCTCTGTAGGCCCCACACTTGGACAGTACAATTGGGTCACATTAGCTGTATTAAACACACCTTGATCTTATCAAAGAGCAAGGCAAAGAGCACAAAGAGCTTGGCACGTGAATTTCATTCTGCTGATCTGTTCTTTAACACTGAAAGCCTGCCACGTGCCAGAAAGTCCACTAAGCTTTTCACTGATGCATTCTCACTGAATCCTCCACTTACCCAGCAAAAGTCAATACACATTTTACAGGCGACATGCTCAGCCAAAGTCACATGCTTCTAAGTCATCAGCTGAGATCCAAGCCCAGCACTCTGTTGACCCTGAGCCTGGGCCCTCTCACTTTACCATACCACCTCCCAAAACCACCACAAGGTCCTAGCTGAGAAACAGCCCTGGATAATAGGGTTTTTGGGGCTGCCCTGTGGCATATGGAGCTTCCAGGACAGGGATCAGATCCAAGCCACAGCCTCGAACTCAGCTACAGCTGCAGCAACACTGGATCCTTAACCCGCTGTGCTGGGCCAGGAATTGAACCCATATCCCAGGGCTCCCAAGAAGCTGCCAATCCTGTTGTGCCACAGTGGGAGCTCCCAAATAGTTTTATATACACATTAAAAACCCAAAATGTGGAGTTCCCATCGTGGCTCAGTGGTTAATGAATCCAACTAGGAACCATGAGGTTGCAGGTTCAATCCCTGGCCTTGCTCAGTGGGTTAAGGATCCAGCATTGCCATGAGCTGAGGTGTAGGTTGCAGACGCGGCTCGGATCCCGTGTTGCTGTGGCTCTGGCATAGACCAGTGGCTACAGCTCTGATGAGACCCCTAGCCTGGGAACCTCCATAGGCCCAAGAAGTGGCAAAAAGACAAAAAAAAAAAAAGAAATTAAAAACCCAAAATGTGGGAGTTCCCGTTGTGCCTCAGTGAGTTATGAATCCAACTAGTATCCATGAGGATGCGGGTTTGATCCTTGGCCTCACTCAGTGAGTTAAGGATCCAGTGTTACCGTAAACTGTGGTGTAGGTAGCAGACATGGCTCGGATCCAGCCTTGCTGTGGTATAGGTTGGCAGCTGCAGCTCTGACTCAGACTCTAGCTGGGAACTTCCATATGCCACAGGTGCAGCCCTAAAAAGCAAACAAACACAAACAAGAAACAAAACAACAACAAAACCCAAACTACCACAAACATGACCCATAACTGCATTTCAAACAAAAGACAGCAGGGCATGAAAAGAAGCAGCAGCTGAGAAGGAAATCCTCTCTTGCCAGTAGAGACCTGCAAGGAACCCCCTTCCCACTGGTGAGCTGAGCTGCCCCAGCTGGTCAATTCACAATACCCAGCCTGCCCATGCTGCTGGGGAGAAATCTAGTCCCAAGTCCTTTCTTGGGGTGTTTTTCTAGAATCTTTACTTTGTCAGTGGCCTCTGACATTACCAAAAGCACATAACACATTGCTCCTTGCTGCTCATCTATAGGGTCTCAGTTTTCAGAGACTCTTCCAGCATACTAGTTTGGCCCTGATCAGTTTCATGGCAATCACCGTTGTCCTTGTTTTATGGATGAGACAGGTAGCTGTTAGCAGTGCCAGGTTTCACATGTCCTCCTGAGAGGGGCTGAAATCTGGGACCTGAGGGCCCTTTGCTGCAGCGCTTACACCTGGAAAAATATCTCCAGCAACAAAATACAAAGAAACTATAAGGGAATAAAAATAAGTGCAGGCCCAGTTGGAACAAATTACAAACAAGATACAGAAAGACCAAAATCTCAACTGCCACTTCTGAGGGGTCAGGAGCAACAGCAGGATCCTGCATGTGCATCCTGCACACAGCAGCAGCAAGAGGGTGGCCAGACCACCCAAGCCACCCCTCCAGCCTGAGCCCTGGACCCACTGCTACCCTCACCCCATTTAAGGGACTAGCTCGCCCTCCCCCCTCCCCCAGGGAGCGAGCCAGGGAACCTGTGATGTTTGCACTCCCTCATGCTAGCACAAGTCCCAGCAAAGCCTGGCCTGAATTTCCCATCTGGCCTCTTGTCAATTTTTATTGGTTAAGAAGGCCAAGAACCCTGGCTGGTAGCACTCTGGCCCCCAACCCCCAAAGGCACGCCACCTGCGTGTTTGATGTCCACACTGATCTTCAGGTGTGCTATCACCTGCCAGTATCAAGGACTATGGCTCCCTTCTTTCTTTTTTTTTTTGGCTGTAGCATGCAGTGACTTGATATGGGATCTTAGTTCCCAGACCAGGGATTGAACCCAGGCCACACTGGTGGAAGCACCAAATCCTAACCATTAGACCACCAGGGAACTCCCTCTCATCCTTATAAATGCCACATCAACCCACCACAAAATATGGGTATGGCACAGGGCCTACTGACTCCTGTATACACATACACAAAGCTCTATGTAAATATCAAATAACCAAACTGGAGTTCCTGCTGTGGTACAGCAGGTTAAAGATTTGGCATTGTCCCTGTGCTGGCACAGGTTCAATCCCTGGCCTGGTGCAGTAGGTTAAGAATCTGGTGTTGCACAGCTGCGGCTCAGATTCAGCCCTGGCCCAGGAACTTCCATATGCCACAGGTGCAGCCAAAAAAAAAAAAAAAAAAAAATGCTGAGAGAATAGCCAGGAGCTTCCTCCTGCACAGCTTTCCAGCCCAAATATCAGTGGAACAGCTACCTCTGCCCACGTTGATGAGAGTGGCAGTGGGCTTCATCAAACTCAGCTCCCTCCTCCCAATTAGCCCTTGGGACTGGGGTGTCAGGTTCACTGCTAACATCACAAAGTCCGATTGCTGAAGCAAGTCATCCAGCCTCTCACAGTAAGTGGCCCCAACAGCTTCCTCCTCCTCCAAGCTCCTATGAAGGGAACAACAAAGAAAAATTAGAAATACATTCTCCAGTTAGAATTTCATCAAGATGCCCTAAGAAGAAGTTTTTGAGGGGTGCCTCCACTGTGCCAGACCCCAAGTGGGTCCAGAGTTGGCTGGACTCTGAGGCCAAGGTTCACCCATGGAAACCCTGTGGGCACCTCTGGGTCCTCTAAGGTGAGCCCTCAGTGTCTGTGGAATTTCACATCAGACTGAGAGCCCCTTGGGGGTCAGGAGCTTCCTCTTCTTCATCTTTGAACACCTAGAGTCTACTACAAGGTGAATGGCATGGCAGGCATGCTTTTCAGGGATGTCAGTATTGCTAACCACGGGCAAACACATCAAATTTTCAGGAAAAAACAAAAGAGGAGAGAGAGGGCCTTGGAGTGCTGCCTGTTCAACAGAGAGGATGCAAGGGTCTGGTGCAGGCAGGACTGTGAACTTTGGGATCCAATCTTAACTTCTGCCCCATACAGCTGATTATTCAACAGCAATTTCAAGCTCCAGGAGATTAGTGTCCTTAGTAGACACTTCTGCGCTACAAACACGGAACACAACACTGTAGGAATTCTCTCCTGACACCTCTTAGCAGGACCAGGACAGCCTGGAGCAGGAAAGAGGAAGGACCTGACCACATCACATACCTTATGCTGGAAGATCCCTGGCCTGTGTCTGCCCTCATCCCAATGAATTGTTACAGCTCCCCCACATGTCTCCACTGTGCACTGTGCCAACGTGGTGACTGAAAAGGGGACAGTCCTGATAGGAAGTCTCCCAGCTCATCGTGACTCCATGGGCACAGATCTATTCCAGGGCAACAGAAGCCACTGAAAGGTTGTGGCCTCACCATCATCTGGCTAGTGTGCAGAGGGGGTTACAAGTTCCAGAGCAAGAAAGCAGCCTCTTAGGGAGTGTGTATTTCAGGGGAGAAAGGACAGGGCCTGAGCCAGTAGCAGATGGCATCGATGAAGTGAGAGCAAATGGGCAGGTTTGTGGGTTGTTCTGGAGACTGGGTGTTGGAATGAACGCTTCTGATGGTGTCTGCAGAAGAGGATCTCAGACCGAGTATTGTAGCAGGACAGGGAGCATACATCTCAGGGTGCTGTGTGTTAAAGTGTGGACAGCATCCTCCATGATCAACAATCACTTCACACACACACACACACACAGCACAATTGTAGGTGAGCCAAAATCTCTCTTCACTCTGGAGAAATTTTTTCAATGAAGAGAAGTCATAGCCACATTTCTAGGTAAGCGTAAAAATACCACGATCACTTTCTTGACCATCAATCCTACTTTTTGGAGAGAAAGAATAGAGGAACCATATGAAAAGTGGGAGAAATAATATATCCTAGCCATATGTAAGGCAGCAACGGTAGTAAATTCTGCTTAGTTAATTTCAAGTCCATTTTCTAAATTTTACCTGCGTTTCCTATTGTGATAGAGAATCTTCATTTCAAATGCTCTGGCCCTCTGAGCAATTTTATAGCCAATGGTGCCCATGCCGATAATTCCCAGAGTGGCCCCCGTCACTTCTTCACCCAACCAATTTGCAGAAAAATTCTCCGTATGTGGTGAAATAGCCAGCTGATGACCTACAATAACAGGGGACAGAGGGAGCAGTGTGGACGGCACCACACACAGAACCCAGACAACCCTCAATGGACCTGCTGACAGAGTGACAAGGTTAAAGGAAGCCTGAGGTGGACCCTGGGCTCCCACATTTCTATCCAACAGCAAAATGTTTCTGTGGGGGAAGAATGAAAGAAACGATGGCAGTTTCTTCATAACAAACCAGAGCCTCCTGGCAGAATGCTTTAAAATAGCAATTTCTTTCACATTAATGGAGAATTTCTGGTTAAAATTTGGTTTTGGTGTGTGCATGTATGTGTACTGTGTGACTGTGCACATGTTTGCACGTGTCAGTGTGTGTGACTGTGAGCATGTATGTCTGTGTACATGTTTGTGCATGGGACTATGTGTCCATGTGTGCATGCACGCCTGGCGCATGCATGCGCACATGTGACCCAGCAGCCAGAAACAGAACCAGCCTGGTCCCTCCCTTCTCTTTTCTGGAGCCTTCTTCCCAGAGCACCATCAGGATGACGATGAAGTGCTCAACTGCTGCACTGTCTCTCCCAGGGACACTCCCACAGACCAGTGTGTGGAGTGGGGAGAGGCTGCCTACTCACTGTAGCCTTCACCCCAGGCCAGCATACTGATGGCCAATGAATTACCCCAAGAGCTTTTCCACAGAGGTGCTGAAATGCACACCGCATGGTTAGCCCATTGGGTAGTGCAGTGAGTAGAATTCAGTGGAGGACAAAACAATGCATCAGACAGACTATACAGACCGCATGTGCCAAGGGTCCTTTGCTGAGCTTAGCAGTGAGTAGGGTATGGCTCCAATCCCCAGGGTGACAAAGTCCTGGATGGGCCAGAAGATAATACTTTATCCTGTGTGAGGTTCAATATCTGACATCTGAGCTTTGGAAAACCAGCATATCCTGGCAGTTTACCTTCCACGACTCTCCGAGCTACGGCCAACAGCAAGGCCATCCCCAGGTCTGCTGTGGGGTTGGCAACAGCATGGGGTGTGTTGGCCACCTTCACACCAAAGCTGTCAATGAGCTTCAGGTCCAGGTGGTCCAGCCCTACCCCTGAGCTGGCGATGACCTGCAAGGAGGGCAGGCTCTGCAGGAGCTTCTGGTTGATGTGTGGCTTTCCAGCCCAGAGGTATATAGCTTGGATCTTCGGACCAAAGTGTGTTTTATTTTCCAAAAACTCTTGCATAGTAATGAGATTAAAGTGTTTCTGCAGAACTCCAACATGATCTTCACATATGCTACATGGTCCTTCAAATCCAGACACCAAAACTCCAGGTAGTTCCTGATCGCCCATGGCCTGCACAAAGACAAATACAATTTCTGCTGACAAAGAAGAGAGTCTTCTAGAAAATAACCCATATGCTCTCCTACTTCTCTTTAGATTTTCTTATTTACGACAAGATTGGAATTCATTTTATTTCCTGGATAAATGCCTATAAAACCTGAAAGGCCACAGGCCTGGAGCTCTGAAGACACCCAAGTGTCCACCATGCCCACTTCCTTCCCCTTACCTGGGTCTTTATTTCTGCCCCTCGGCTCTGCTGGCAGCCTCTGAGACCTCCTCTGATGACCCCTCCTGGTAATCACATCTTTGTGTGACTCCCCCACCCAACATGCATGCTTCTAGTGAAGAGAATGCAGCAGAAGTGATGGGAGGGCGATGCTCTCTCTCCAGGGGGAGGTCAGGCCCTGCTGTGAGGCAGTCCTATGCCAAGGCCCAAGTGAGCAAGAAGTGGAACTTAAGGGGCCAGCCAACAGCCCAGGGAGACTTGAGATGACCTTAGCCCTGGCCAACGCGTTGATTAAAGTTTCCACAACCACCCAGGTAAGCCACTCCTAGATTCCTGACCTCAACACCTAGAGGATAATAGATGTTTGGTTTTTGTAGCCACTAAAATTTAGGATAATTTGTTATGTGTTTAGCAATTAATAACTAATGAAACTATTTTTTACTGTGAGAGTAAAAGATATTTGTTATTGTCTGTCAAATGAGTTAATGGTGTTTTATGTTCCTTCTTCCTAATTAAAAATAAGGTATATTGGACATTTCATAGCTTTGCTCCAAAAGAAAACTAGTTGCTTTCAAGAGTTGAGGCTATTGAATACATTTTATCTTTTGGTCACAAACTTATCTAAAAACATTTAGAATGTGTGGTAGGGGCCCTCCCAGGACAAAGGGAAGGCAGCATGGCACGACCAGCATCTGTGCGCCCATGTCTAATTCTGTGGCAGCGTGACATAATCAGTATCCGTGTGTGCATTTGCAACTATGTAACATGGATGATCCAATAAGAATTTACAGAATGTATGTTACCTTAGGAGGAAAAAGGGACCAAAATGTAAAGGGGAAACTAGCAGAGGTATACAAGGCAATGCCCTGCTGGGTTCCGGGTTTAGCCTTTGGATATGAATCTGCTGAGCCAGTGCCAGCATGAATAAACTCTGCTTCCTGGAAATAAGCCTCTGGTGTCCTGTCTCTCTGTACAAGAATCCTGCAGCATTTCTTGGGGGCTCATTCGGGACTCTGAGACTGTGATTTCAGCTCCTTTGTCACTGGGGAGCGACCCCTGAGGCGCCGGGAGAGGTGACCTCCCTGGCGCCAGTGGACCAATTATTGCGTAGGGGACTAGCCCTCTGGGCACGCCAGGGTGTGGAACCTGGGAGCACAATGGCACCTGGTGAGGCCCAGGAACCTGGGTTTGGTTTGTAAGCCTGCACCTAAGAGGCAGAAGGGGAGCCTGATCACCTCCCGGAGTTGCCCAAGTGGTCTCACAAGAGACAAAACCGAGACTCTAAGGTACTGGGTGGCGGGCTGGAGATGTTCTGTGAATGTGAGTGAATAAGACTGATGACAAGAGAGTTCCAACTCAACCAAGGGCCAAAGCGAGTGCTGAGTCCTGATCTGCACTTCTATGGTGATCCTCATACAGCTTATGGTGGCCCACTTTGGAGAGATCCTGACATTGGTGTTTATACAGTCCCATCAATGCTAAGCGGCACCTGAAATATCTCCCCCTGGAGAACGGCTGGAGACAGATGAAGCAATTGTTTACTGCTTCCGTTTCCCTTCTTGTGTGTGACTGGAGGAAGGAAATGGGTGGAAGGAAATGGGTGGAAAACAGAGTAAACATACCCTGTTAGAATGTATGATAAAAAATTTCAAGAAGGGATATTCAGGAGATTACGGTATTAAGTTGACCCCAGGAAAACTCTGGAAGTTCTGTGAAATTGATTGGCCATCATTTGGGGGTGGGCTGGCCCTCCGAGGGCTCCCTTGACAAGGAGATAATCAGTACAGTGTTTGGGGTTATTGTAGGGGACCCTGGCCACCCAGGCCAATTTTCTTATATAGACAGTTGGCAAGACCTGGTCCTTTCACAACCGCCCTGGGTGAAGGCCTGTTTAGAGGAAAGTTGAATGATGATGGCTTCTTCAAAATGCCAGCCAGAACCTGAAAAGCCCATCCTGTCTGGGGAACCAGAAGAAATCCCCCCCCCCCCATATGCCCCATTGTACTCTCCACACCCACTTGTACTTCCAACAGCCAGGGCCATGCCAGAGGCTGCTGCCTCCCCTGAGAGCACCCCTTCCCCTGACTCACCCATGATGTCACCAGTCACTGCCTCTCCTGAGCCTCCAAGGTTAACTCTGTATACTCCAGTCAGGAAGGCGCCCAGAAAGTCAGGCCGGCAGGGGCAGCCCCTCTTCACCACAGTGCCAGGGGCCCCTGCAGATGCCATTGAGAGAGACCAGAGAGTCTGTCTATTTTATCAAGAAGGCCAAATTCAAGGAGGCCAACGTGTTTTCGTGTACCAACCCTTCACCACCAGTGATCTCCTAAGCTGGAAAAATCATATCCCCTCTTACACAGAGAAGCCTCAGGCTATGATTGAGCTAATGCAGTCCATCATTCAAACTCACAAGCCCACCTGAACTGATTGCTGTCAGCTTCTCCTGACTCTGTTTAACACTAAAGAACAGCGCCGAATTACTCAGGCAGCTCTAAAATGGCTAGAGGAAAACACCCCGGCACAAACACTAGATGCCCAGGCTTATGCCTGAGACCATTTCCCAGGGGAAGACCCCCGGTGGGACCCTAATGTTTAAGGGGGACTTCCACAACTTGCACGTGACCATGAGGCTCTCCTAAATGGCATGAAACAAGGTGGGAAAGGGCCATGAACATGAGCAAAACCTCAGAGGTACTCCAGAGGTCTGATGAAAGCCCAAGCCAATTCTATGAGAGACTATGCAAGGCATTCCACCTCTATACCCCCTTTGACCCAGAAGCAGCTGAAAACCAGTGGATGGTCAATGCAGCCTTTGTGAGCCAGGCACAAGGGGACATCCAATGCAAGCTCCAGAAGTTAGAGGACTTTGCAGGCATGAGTGCTAGTCAGTTGCTGAAGATAGTAACCAAAGTGTTTGTCAATCGTGACCAGGTGGCACTAAAGGCTGAAAACAAAAAAATGCAAAAAAAAAGGTGAGCTTACTGGCCTCTGCTTTGGTGAAGCAAATGGAAGGTGCTCCACAAAGCCAAGACCGAGGCCAGAAAGGGGAGCCATGAGGAGGACCATCTCACCCAGGGCCAAAGCTGGGAGAGAACCAATGTGCCTGGTTCTCTCCCAGCTGTCACCAGGAAGGCCACTGGAAAAAATGAGTGCCTCCAATTGTCAGATGATTCCCAATTGGGCCCCAAGCAGAGGGGAAGAGACCAGGTGGTCCGGGGCCAGTATCAGCCAGCCCAGCAGCCACACTGGGGCCCCCAAAAGTGATTTTGTGGGGCTGGCCATTATGGGAGACTATGAGGAGGACTAGGACTGACCGGGCTCTCTTTTGCTAGGCCCCCAAGAGCCTATGGTCCAAATGAATGTAGGGGGCTGGGCCATTGACTTCATGGCAGATACTGGGGCAGAACACTCGGTGATAACTCAGCCTGTGGGCCCACTATTGCAGACGAAGCCACCATCATAGTGGCCACAAGCCACTGAACACAGCGCCCCCTCCTGCTGCCTAGATGATGCACTTTGGGGGGACATGAAGTCATACATGAATTTCTGTACCTCCCCGACTGTCCTATGGGCTTAATGGGCTGAGACCTGTTAGAAAAGCTACACGCCCAGATAACTTTCAACTCCCATGGCCAAATGGCCCTGACCCCAGAGAAGCTGAGGGCAAAGATCATGACCCTTATGGGCCTCCGAGAAGAAGAATGGCACCTCTACAGTCTTATAGAGAGGCCACGGCAAAGATCTGAGCTCCCTACCTGGAGTATGAGCTGAGGACAACCCCCTGGGACTGGCCAGAAACACACCCCCAGTAATAGTAGAACTAAAACCAGGCCTGCCAGAAATAACATTTCATTCCCTGCAGAGAATAGGGATCCAGAAACATCTGGAGAGACTTCTAAAGTATGGAATCCTCCAACCCTGCAAATCATCTTGGAATTCGCCTCTCCTGCCAGTTCAAAAACCAGGAACAGATGACTACTAGCCAGTCCAGGAACTGCAAGCAGTAAACCAAGCCACCGTTACCCTATACCTAGTCGTCCCTAACTCCTATACTCTCCTGGGCCAAATCTCCACCAAAGCAGCCTTCTTTACATGTCTGGACCTGTAAAGCCGTCAGCTCAAGATGCCTTCTTCTGCATCTGCCTGGCCCCTCCAAGCCAACCAATCTTCGCCTTCCAATGAGAAAACCCGGAAAATGGTGACAAGGGCCAGCTGACCTGGACTAGACTGTCTCAAGGATTCAAGAATTCTACAGCTATCTTCGGCACCACATTGGCCTTTGATTTAAAAGCCTTCCCAGCAGACCGGTATGGCTGTACACTGCTTTAATATGTGGATGACTTACTACTGGTCAGACAAGCCCAGGAAAATTGTATTGAAGGGACACGTCTGCTCCTCACCCTCCTATGGGAGGCTGGCTACAAGGTTTCAAAGAAAAAGGCCCAGATCTCTCAAGAAAAAGTCAAATACCTTGGCTTTCACCTATCCCAAGGACAACATCAACTCAGCCCAGAGAGAAAGCAGGCTCTCTGCTCGATCCTGGTTCCATCCACCTGATGCCAGGTTCAGGAATTTCTTGGGGCCATAGGTTTCTGTAGAATCTGGATACCCAACTTCTCCATTTTGGCAAAGCCCCTTTATGAGGCCATAAAGGGGAGAGAATGGGAATCTCTGTTGTGGGAATGTGTACAACAAAAGGCCTTTGAAGAGATCAAGCAGGCCCTCACCAATGCACCTGGCCTGGGACTCCCAGACATCTCCAAGACCTTGTTCTTGTACATGCATGAATGCACTGGTGTCACAGTGGGGGTCCTAACTCAAATGTTGGGGTCATGGAATCATCCAGTAGCATACCTTTCCAAGCGACTTGACTCCATTGCCCAAGGATGGCCACCCTCCCTACAGGCAGTTGTAGCCACAGCTCTCTTAGTGTCAGAGGCTTGACCACAGGACAAGAATTCATGGTCTGAGTGCCACACTCAGTACTGACATTAATGCAATGTAAGGGACAATACTGGCTAACTAATGCCCAGATGGTCAAATATCAGGGAACTGTTATGTGAAAATCCATGCATTCACCTGGAGATAGTAAGAACCTTAAATCCTGCAACCCCCAATGCCTCGATACCATGCAAGCTGATCATCCAAAAGAAGCAAGCTGCAGCTCCAGAGACCATGAGGAAGACAGCCCTGCTTTAGTCACCCTGGAAGCTGACTAATCTACACATGGCAGAAAAGTGTGAAGAATCGGCTAGCAGATGGGATAAATAGACTGCTTTTGTTTCCCATTTCGGTTTTCTTACTGTGATGCCCTGCCACCCCCCTTTTACCTGTTATTGTGATCCTTGCCCTAATCTTTGCCATAGGGTTGGCAGAGACTGCTCTAGCCAAATGGAACTGTGGCAAAAGGGTTCTGCTAGCATTCTCTTTCCTCTTGTGGGGAGGGTGTTTTGTTCTTATTGGTTGCTCCTAACCTGGGCCCCTTTTGTACACTTAAATTCCACCCCTGTAATAAAGGTATGGAAAGGATCTGGTATCAAGGAAAGGTTGGATTGTCCTTCACCTCCTATACCTATCAGCCAGCTGCTTGTTATTGACTACCACCCCCACCCTTTGCACGTATAATGGTAAAAGGTACTGGATGGGATGGATAAAAACAAAATACCTAGAGGGGCACACCTGCCAGGGACCAAAGAGAAGGGGAACAGGAACTTGGGCCTACTGGGCATATAGTGGACATTGAGGCATATCCAATGGAGGGGGAGTTCAGGATCATGTCCGAGCCCAGCTAGTCAAAGAAACTATACAAAGGACAAAACAACAAGCAGATCCAAGGCCTAAGACACCTCCACAATCAGGATCTAGCCCAGTCTATGACTAGCTTCGAAAGGACCTGGATCCAGACCTGAACTTCCCCACCTTAGGAAAAAACCTTTTCATTGATCTGGCTGAAAGGATTGCCCACGAGTTCAAAGTCATTAACTGTTGGGTTTGTGGAGGGGCCCTTATGAGTGAAGAATGGCCTTGGAAGGGAACCAGCATAAACGCACTTCATCTACTTCAATGAAATCATTCCATAACAGAGAGGGAAAACAACTGGCCCCAAAGTTGGGTCTTGACCTCAGAGGTGTTTGGAGAGGAATGCATTGGTAGAACAGGACCCAATTACATACAATGGGTAGGAGAAAATCCACACAAAAGAAAGCTGTCTTAGAACTCTACCAGCTTTGAGTGGTGGCCAAACACTCCTTCCCGGCACTGGGCCCTGGCCTCCACAGTTAATACCTCCCAGTGCCAATCCTCTCCCTATCAAGCCATAGTCAACTGTACTATACATACTAAGGAAGGGGCCAATCCATTCCAAGGCATACCTGAAATTAGTCAACATTGGGAAAACCTCACTCTTAGTGACCCTGAACACTGGAGGGCACCTGATGGGCTGTTTTAGATAAGAGCATATATGCAACTCCCTGCTCAAAGGAAAGTGAGCTGCACCATAGGAATAATCCAACCTAGATTTTTCCTCCTGCCTAATCAGGAAGTAGAGGAATTAGGGGTTCCCCTTTATCAGAACTTAAAGATTAGAGCAAGAAGGATCCCTGAGATGGGGGACAACAAAAATGGAGAGAAAATAAATGCCCACCCCAGAGGATTATCGAGACATATGGTCCAGCCACTTGGGCACAAGGTCGGAGCTGGGGCTACCAAGCCCCTATATATATATGCTTAATCAGATCATTGGGTTAGAGGTGGCACTGGAAATTATTACTAACCAAACACCCACGACCCTAGAATTCATGGCAAAACAACAACTGCAAATGCCAGCAGCTATTTACCAGAACCGCCTAGCCTTGGATTACCTATTACCAAAAGAAGGAGGGGTATGTGAAAAATTTAATTAATCTTGCTGTTGCCTCCAGGTAGATGATAATGGCAAGGCAATGGCAAACATAGCTACAAACATCAGAAAAATGGCTCATGTCCCCATACAAACTTGGAAAGACTGGAACCCTGCAGAGCTATTCAGGGATGGTTTTCAACCTTTGGCCGGGGGGGGGGGGGGGGGGGGGGGGGGGGGGGGGGAGGTGGGGGGGGGGAGGTGGGGGTTCAAAATCCTGTAGGTATTGTGCTCCTGATCTTGGGAAGCTGCCTGATCCTCCCCTGACTAGCTCTCCTAGTTATAAGGTCTGTCTCCAGCCTCACTGAGGCCATGGTTGGGGTGGGGGGAGGCCAAACATGTGATGATGTTGTGAGCATCAAAGTGGGGAATGTGATAGGGGCTCTCCCAGGACAATGGGAAGGCAGCATGGCACAACCAGCATCTGTGTGCCCATGCAACTCTGTGGCAGCATGACATAATCAATATCGCACATGTGCACATGTGCAACTATGGAACATGGACCATCCAATCAGAATTTATAGAATGTGAATAAGGGGAACAAAGGGACCAAAATGTAAAAGGGAAACTAGCAGAGGTATATAAGGCAAGGCCCTGCTGGGTTCAGGGCTCAGCCTTTGGATATGAATCCACTGAGCCAGTGCCAGCATGAATAAATGCTGCTTCCTGGAAAAAAGCCTCAGTGTCCAGTCTCTCTGTATGAGAATTGAGCAACAAATGTGTTCAAAGCTCAGAACATAATTGGCTAAAAAACAACTTACATTTGCTTTTTGGACTTTGAGTAAAAGATGAAAAGAAATTCATTAATAGCAGATTTTAGTTCTCTTGTTGCACAGCAGGATAAGGATCTGGTGTTGTCACTGCAGATTCAGTCCCTGGCCTGGGAACTTCTACATGCCACAGGTAAGGCCAAAAAAAAAAAAAAAGATAATATTTCAGTTTATTTTTAACAGAGGAGGCTCAATTCCTGACTACTTTAACATTGGTTAAAGAGCAATAACACACATCTGTCACACCATTACTGTCACTTGTATGTGGAAAAGATTCAAGATCATCTAAGTGACTGAGAGAGCTCTGACCATCTCCACTCACAGCCAGGAGTCCAGCAAAGAAGCATGACAGAGAAAGTGGGACTTGCCATAAACTTCTTGAGACGGAGCATGAGCCCTATTTGCTGCTGATCCCTGTGCCCAGGGGCACTGGTAGGGTTGAAAGACACAGCTCTGCAGCTGATAAAGGTCTACCAGCCTTCCTGGGTTCTTGATGAAACTGAAGTGAAAATAACAGGTAGTGTTTTACAGCTGTACCCTAAAGTCACATTTCCTTCTCTTCCCCTAATTTCTGCATAAAGAGCTAAGTGGACATGCCTCTGGCAGGTGTCCTTGGATGGACAATATTAACATAATAGTTCAGATAGGGACATTCTGGCAACAAAGGAACTCACCACAAAGTAGGTATATTATTAGGCACCTACTTTTTGTCTAAGGCAACATAAAACCAACATAAAAACCAATGCAACCAATAAAAATATGTTTTAGTTCCTGGGACAGAGAGAAATATCCAACCAAGATGGGGAGAGGGCAGGAAAGAGGACAAAGCAGGACTAAGTGCAAGTGAGGAGCTGGGCTCTGGGTTGACCCTGTTCTGCCAGGCTGCACTTCTCTCTGAAACTCTCCTCCTACATGAAGTGCATGGTGGCCCTGGCCTTCAATGAATGAGTTACTAATGTTTTCATCTGAACAGCAACTTAGATACTTTCCCAAGTGTCTAGAAACAAACCATACCAAAGATTGGGAGATTGAATCCATACAACACAGCAAAATTTCTTAAATTCATATGTCCTCTCAATATTTCAGGTGAATCCAAAATCCCCCAAAATCCCCAATCCAAAATCCCCTCATGTCCTCAACATGCCAACGCTTGCATCAAATTGGCACCAGCTGGCTTCTACCTTCTCTCCAGTCCTTTCAAATTCGATCCTCACCCCACCTACTAGAGTAGTTCCCTGCCCTCTCCATGAGTATGAAAATCACGTTTGTTCTCTCTCCTCCTTAGCTCCCCACCCAGATTCTGCTCCAGAGGCTCAGAAAACAGCCTGGAAAAAAGAATTCTCCTTACGGATGGGTCGGTGAGACCATGGTTAGCTCTTCTGCTTTCTTATCATCTTGGGCCTGATTTTCTGAATTTGCTGGGAGACATCTATTCACTCATGACTAACTAGATAAGAGGACCTAAAAGACTAAGATATGCCAAAGGGCCTATCCTGAGGACACTTGGTAGCTCTGCACTATTTGCAGCCTTTATGTGCATTTTCCCCAATTACCAGGTATCAACAAACCCAATATAATTTAGAACCAACACTGTCACAATGTGTCTCAGCAAACAGTACTCTCCTAAGAAATGGTCAGGGCTTGCTAAACATTAAAGAAAAGAAAGACAAGATTTAAAAAACTGGATTAGTGAAAGGGAGTGAACTATAAACTATAAAATCTGATGTGGGTACCAGAATCTTATCTATTTAAAGCTTAATCTGCCACTGCCTGGAGCTTAGGAGAAAAAGAAGTACCTGTCCAAAATGACCTTTAGACTCGATTAGAATCTCTGAAGCTGCCATAAGTTTTCTCTCCAACAAGGCAGGTATAAATAACAACGTTGGATCTTCTTTATTAAATTCCTTAAGCTGGTGCCCTGCGGGCCTCAGCACTTTCTTCTCTTTTCTTTTAGGGCCGCACGAATCCAGTGTGGCACACTGGGGTCCCCAGGCTAGGAATGAAATAGGAGCAGCAGCCCTAAGCCACAGCCACAGCCACGCTGGATCCCAGTTGCGTGTGCGACCTACACCACAGCTCACAGCGACACCAGATCCCTAACCCACTGAGGCCAGGGATCCAACCCGCATCCTCATTGCTCCTAGTCGCGTTCCTTAACCACTGAGCCACGAAGGCAGCTCCCCCTCAGCGTTATAATAGCGCCCGCCTGTCCTGGTGAAGACCGAGTCAGTTACACCCACCGGCATAGCTCTGGGAGGGCTCGGTCCAGTATCCAGCCCACATCGCGACATCCTTGGGGCACGTTTACCTTTAAAAAAGATCCCAGATTTAATGGACGCTCCAGCCACCACAGCCTCCCAAGACAACACCGACTGAGAGAGGCTAAGGTCAAAGAGTGCTGCGCCCTAGCCCCCGCAAGCCACGCCCCAAACCGCCCGCCCACCTCTAGGCTACGTCCCCAAACCTGCTCGTTACACCTCACAGTCACTGCCCCCCCCCTCCAAGCCCCTGACCACGCCCCAAGCCTGCGACCTATACCTCCCAGTCAGGCCTCCAAGCCCTGGCCACGCCCGGAGACCACCCGTCGCTCTTCCAAACCCGCTAGCTACACTTCCAAGCCACGCCCCCAGACCGCCTGTCACAGGTCTCGGCCACGCCCCCCCCCGCCTGGTCAGCCAATGCGAGCCCCGGCACATCCGACCAGGACACGCTCACACGCTAGCCTACTCTGGGCAACCCGAGTGCACAAGCTAGAAGCTGTCTGTAAGGAAGGCTGGTGCCGCCCGGCGGCAGGAGGACTTGGGGGATGGAGCCTCCTTCAGGAGCGTGGTCGGCATGGTCGCGCGGGGAGCGGGGGGAGGGGGCTGTGTAGCTGAGAAGGTTGCTGGCCTGCCTCAGCGTGGGGAGTGGGAAAATTAATAAATTAAAACCTCACTTAAGGTGGAGTGGGAAGCCCCAACCGTTCCCCCAACACTGGAGACAATGCAGGAAGGAGGTCGCCACCTTACTTCCCAGCAGGCTAGGTAGGCTGTCTCTGGGTCCGGCGACAACCCAGCCAGCCAATGGGAAGCCGCTACACTTCCCACGCTCGGCTCCCTCCAATAGGCTCTGATTCTAACAGCCAGCCACGCCCAGCTCCCCTTCACCCTATAAAAGAATTTCCTCTGCTCTGTTCTCTGGATTGGCCTGTAGTTTGCTAAAGTTGCGATTTTTTGCTGATCATTAATAAACACATTTTTATTATGGTAAAATAATAAGCTGTCTTCTTGTTTTATGTCAAGGTGGGGGAAGTGGGGTGGAGGGTAACTGTACTCTTGGGCAGGGTCTGCACGTTGGCGTCTGCATCGAAGTTTGCAGCTGGCTTCTGCAAAGAGCAGATCTCACCCTGAACTGCAGACTGCCTTTTTCCTGGGAAAGTGGGTGGTGGATGACGAAGGCCTGCCCTGCAACTGGAATCTCTGGTATTATCGCTTTTTAAAAAGATGAAATGTTAAGAACAGGTAAAAGATCACTTAAAGTCCTCTTTAGGGAACACTGATGAGTTTTATCCAGTGTCGTGGCTTCACCCGCTGCCTCTACTCTGATGGTTCTCAAACTTTTATCTCTGGGGACTGCTCGTTGTGGCTCAATGAAATGAATCTGACTAGCATCCATGAAGACGCAGATTCAATCCCTGGCCTTGCTAAGTGGGTTAAGGATCTGGTGTTGCCATGAGCTGTGGTGTAAGTAGCTGACGTGACTTGGATCCCCGAATCGCTGTGCCTGTGGTGTAGGCCAGCAGCTGCAGCTCCAATTTGAGCCCTAGCCTGAGAACCTCCACATGCCTTGGGTGCAGCTCTTAAAAAAATATATCTATATAGATGTATAGATATATATATAAAACCTCCAGCCCAGACCTTTTCTTTGGCAGACCTCTCAAACCAACAGCTTTCGTTACCCAGATGCTAGTCTCCCTAGTCCCCTCTCTTCCAGCCTTCCCTCTGCAGTCCTTTCCCCTGTACACGGTAGCTTAGATGCATGAAGGACATAGAAATCTGACATCTCAATCCTCAGCTTGAAGCCCGTGGGCAGCTCACCTTGTTCATGTGGTAAAGTATAAAATCCTAAGCACAGCCTAAAAGGCTCCATTATCTGGCCTGTCTACCCAGCAAACCCCTTGGGTACGCTGGTCATTAAGGCTGCACAATGCTACAAACTGCCAAGGTCCTGGACCTTGACTTGGTCCCCAGCTGCCTGGACTGACTCCAGCTCTTCCCCTAGTTCTCACTTATCTTACTGATCCCCATTTCAGTATCACATCTTTAAGAAAGCCTTTCCTGGAGTTCCTGTCACGGCACAGTGGTTAACAAATCTGACTAGGAACCATGAGGTTGTGGGTTCGATCCCTGCTCTCACACAGTGGGTTAAGGATCTGGCGTTGCCGTGAGCTGTAGTGTAGGTCGCAGACGAAGCTCGGATCCCACGTTGCTGTGGCTCTGGTGTAGGCTGGCAGCTACAGCTCTGATTTGACCCCTAGCCTGGGAATCTCCATATGCCATTGGTGCGGCCCTAGAAAAGGCAAAAAGACAAAAAAAAAAGAAAAAGAAAAAGAAAAGAAAAGCCTTTCCTGAACTCCTTAAACTAAGTGTGTTCCTGCTAAATGTTCTTTTAATACTCTAAACCCTTTACCAGAGGACTTTGTCATGAATCCAATTTCAGTGTATGGTTTTCTGTGTAATTCAGGAATTCTGCTAGACAACACTCCATGAGGGCAGGGACTTAGTCTTATTTATTGCTCCATTCCCAGCATTTGATATCCTGTCTGGCCTGCTCAATAAATATTTGTTGAATAACTAAAGAATAAATGGCAGAAGATCTAAACAGACAGTTCTCCAAAGAAGACATACAAATGGCCATGAAACACATGAAAAAATGTTCAACATCACTCATTATTAGAGAGATGCAAATCAAAACCAAGATGAGGTACCACCCTACACCAGCCAGAATGGCCATCATCCAAAAGTCTACAAACCATAAGTGCTGGAGAGGATGTGGAGAAAAAGCAACCCCATTACACTGTTGGTGGGATTGTAAATTGGTATAACCACTGTGGAAAGCAGTATGGAGATTTCTCAGAAAACTAAACACAGAACTACCATTGGATCCAGCAATCCCACTCCGGGGCATCTACCCAGAGAAAACCATGACTCGCAAAGACACATGTACTCCAATGTTCATTGCAGCACTCTTTTCAATAGCCGAGACATGGAAACCACCTAAATGTCCATCGACAGAGGAGTGGATCAAGAAGAAGTGGTACATATACACAAAGGAATATTACTCAGCCATTAAAAAGAACGAAATACCAGCATTTTTTGCAACATGGATGGACTTAGAAACTATCATGCTAAGTGAAGTCAGCTGTACAATGAGACACCAACATCCAATGCTTTCACTGACATGTGGAATCTGAAAAAAAGGACAGACTGAACTTCTTAGCAGAACAGATGCTGACTCACAGACTTTGAAAAACTTATGGTCTCTGGAGGAGACAGTTTGGGGGGTGGGGGGATGTGCCTGGGCTGTGGGATAGAAATCCTGTGAAATCAGATTGTTATGATCATTGTACAACTACAGATGTGATAAATTCATTTGAGTAATAAAAAATTAAAAAAAAAGAATAAATGAAATACAAGTAAGAGAGGAAGGCTTCTTAGAACTGTCTGGGAGTTCCCACTGTGGCACAGTAGGTTAAGACCTGGCATTGTCTCTATGGCAGCATGGGTTTGATCCCCAGTCTGGTTAAGAATCAGGCACACTGCAGCTGTGGCATAGGTTGAAGCTATAGCTTGGATTCAGTCCCTGGCCCTAGAATTTTCATGTGCTGCCAGTGCAGCCAAAGGAAAGAAAACAAAACAAAAAACCCAAAAAACTGTCTGGACAGTCTAGACTGAAAGAGGACATAGAGTTTTTTGAGGGTTTTTTTTTTTTTTTTCTGACTGTTCCTCTGACATACAGAAGTTCCCCAGACATGGGAGCGAACTCAAGCCATTGCAGTGACAATGCTGGATCCTTAACCCACTGAGCCACCAGGGAACTCTGGACAGAGTTTAACTATACTATCTCAAGATCATAAAAAATCTCTTGAAAAAGCATTGCCTTGGGAGTTCCCTTGTGGTGAGTCGGTTAAGTATCTGGCAGCAGTCTGGGTCACTGTTATGGTACGAATTCCATCCCTGGCCTGGGAACTTTTGCATGCCACAGGTGTGGCCAAAAAAATAAAACAAAGGAAAGAAAGAAAAAGCATTGCCTTGCAAAATGAGTACTACCAGTAGTCACAAAAGATTATTTGTAATTTTATTACCATCCAACTATTTACCCAGAGGGCTCTACTGATTTTGGTCCAACAAGAATTATTCACAAACTGCCAAAATTCCTGCTGTGTTTGGCTGGAAGTAAATACATCAAAAAAATAAGAACTTGATAAAACTGTCTTTAACTTTTGTTTTTGTTTTTTGCCATGCCCATGATATGGGGAAGTTCCTATGCCAGGGAATGAATTGGCACCAGAGCAGCAACCTGAGCTACAGCAATGGGACAACACAAGATACTTACCTGTAGGAGTTCCCGTTGTGGCACAGTGGTTAACGAATCCGACTAGGAACCATGAGGTTGCGGGTTCAATCCCTGGCCTTGCTCAGTGGGTTAAGGATCCGGCGTTGCCATGAGCTGTGGTGTGGGTTGCAGACATGGCTCGGATCCCGCGTTGCTGTGGCTCTGGTGTAGGCTGGAGGCTACAGCTCCGATTCGACCCCTAGCCTGGGAACCTCCATGTGCCGCAGGAGTGGACCTAGAAAAGGCAAAAAAAAGAAAGAAAAAGAATATCTATAATGTGTTTACATATGTTATAAATATGCAATGTTATGAAACATGCATATTATAAAAATAGCAATGAAATGAGCACCTGGTTATGTACACCAATCTTAAGAAATCTTTTTTTCTTCGTTTTATGGCCATATCTGCAACACATAAAAGTTCCTAGGCTAGAGGTCAAATTAGAGCTGCAGCTGAGGCCTATGCCACAACTCAGGGCAACACCAGGTCCTTAACCCACTGAATGAGGCCAGGGATTGAACCTGCATACTCATGGAGACATCAGGTCCTTAACCCATTAAGCCACAATAGGAAATCCTACCATTACTTTTGAATTTCTTTGTGCCACTTCCTGTTGCTCCAGCTGTTAACTCCTATCTTGAATTTTATGATATAGATAGATAGGTAAACAATATAAAATTTTCCTAAATAATACATTGTTCTGTTTGGCATATTTTTGTATTTTGTTAACGGAATTACACCTCATGTAGTCTTTGGTAACTTGGTTTTTTTCCTAAGCTTATCAGTATGTGAGATTCATCTTTGTTTATATGTGGAAGTGCAGTCATTCATCTTTACAGGCACATAATGTTAATAAGCACACTTCAGTTTAGTTATTTTTCTATTGTTGGATATTTGCATTGCTCTTTGTGTAAGTAAGGTTAAGCACTGGCCACTTTCAAAGAGAGCATACTGCATAAGTTTGAGTTTCTCCTAAGAGCTCAACTCTGGTCCCTTTAGCAGGCCTGGACATAGAAATTTCTAGCACTTAGCAAATATACAGTCTTGGATGGCAGGGTCTTTGCCCCCTGGCCATTTCCCACCCCAAGAGAGGGGTTCTTTTAGAACTAACTCCTCTGCTTAGCTGGAGGCAACATGGAAGCACCCCTCACTTTCCCAAAGAGAAGAAGAGAATAGGATACACATCACTCCACTGCTTCCTCAAAGAAATGATGTCACAATTTTTCCCCAACATAGTTTTTTCTTACCACTTCTTCCATATCGTCAAGAATGATGGGAGAGTTCCTGTTGTGGCTCAGCGGAAATTAATCTGACTAGTATCCATGAGGATGTGGGTTCAATCCTTTGCCTCACTCAGTAGGTTGGGGATCCAGTGCTGCCATGAGCTGTGGTGTAGGTCGTAGACACAGCTCAGATCCAGCATTGCTATGGCTGCGGCTGTCACCGGCAGGTGTAGCTCTGATTTGATGCCTAGCCTGGGAACTTCCATATGCCACAGCTGCGGCCCTCAAAAGCCAAAAAAAAAAAAAAAAAAAAAAAAAGAATGATGGACAAGGAGAATGAAACCATTCTTTCCTCTGCAAAATCTGGAGAAAGGTGGTAAGGTTTCTTTCTTTGGAACATGTAGGCAGTTTATATCATTTCTTTTCTTTTTTTTTTTTTGTCTTTTTTGCAATTTCTTGGGCCGCTCCTGCGGCATATGGAAGTTCCCAGGCTAGGGGTCTAATCGGAGCCGTAGCCACCAGCCTACACCAGAGCCACAGCAATGCAGGATCTGAGCCGCGTCTGCAACCTACACCACAGCTCACGGCAACGCCAGATCGTTAACCCACTGAGCAAGGGCAGGGATCGAACCTGCAACCTCATGGTTCCTAGTCAGATTCGTTAACCACTGCGCCACGATGGGAACTCCATATCATTTATTTTCAATTTGTGGCCTCTGCTGAAATATGAATGAGAGGAAAGTCTTACGTTAACACTGTCTTACATTTGACTTAAAGCATTTCTTCCCTTAAAAATGCAAATTCCTTGAAATTTCCACTGTGGCTCAGCGGGTTACAAACCAAACTAGTATACACTAGGATGAGGGTTCAATCCCTTGCCTCCCTCATTGGGTTAAGGATCTGGTATAGATCCCAGATGAGGCCCAGATTTGGTATTTCCATGGCTGTGGCATAGGTCGGCAGCTGCAGCTCCAATTTGACCCCTAGCCAGGGAACTTCTATATGCCTCAGTTGCAGCCCTAAAAAGCAGAAAATAAAACAAAAGAGAACCTATAATAGTTATAAGGCTTTTCAGTCACTTTTAAATTAATAACAATTAGTTATTAATTGTTATAATTAAATTAATAACAATTAGTTCAGCCAAACTGTTTCCTTCCTCAACTTAAGTCAGTTGCTCTGCAGGAACAGGTGGTCAGTTTGGACATGTGTATCCTTTCCTCCCACCAAATATCTGCCTTTTTCTTATTTGAGAATTGTAGACTGCATTATTTAATGCTTATGTTTAGTTTTTTTAAAAGAAGAATTCAGTTTATAAAGGTAAAATGTAATTCAAGAAGTTTGATTAACTGGAGATGAGTTAGCCAATTTATCCCATTTTCTGAATGACCAGATACTTTTTGAGGTAATGAGAGGAGAAACAGGAGCCTTGGTCAAATAATTGATTTTTCTTGGCTGTACTGGTGGCTTTTCACGCATTCTATGAAGCCATTAATACCAAAATCAGATAAAAATACAAGAAAACTAAAAACCAATATCTCATGAGTTATAGACACAAAATCTTCAATAAAATAATAGCAAAATGAATCTAGCAACATATTTTTAGAAATTACTATGCCCAAGTAGGATTTGTCCTAGGAAAGCATGGTGAGTTTAACAAAGACCAATGTAGTACACCACATTAGGAGAATAAAGGACAAAACTCACATGACCATCTCAATAGATGCATTAGAAAAAACATTTGATGGTCAGAAGACCTAAATAGACAATTCTCCGAAGACACATAGATGGCCAAGAGGTACACGAAAAAATGTTCAACATCACTAATTATTAGAGAAATGCAAATCAAAACTACAATGAGGTACCACCTCACACCAGTCAGAATGGTCATCATTAACAAGTCAACAAATAACAAATGCTGGAGAGGGTATGGAGGAGAGGGGACCCTCCTTCACTGTTGGTGGGAAAATAAATTGGTACAACCACTATGGAAAACAGTATGGAGGCATTTCAGAAAACTAAAAATAGACTTACCATATGATCCAGCAATCCCACTGCTGGGGACAAAACTTTCCTTGAAAAAGATACATGTACCTCTACTTTCATTGTAGCATTATTCACAATAGCTAAGACCTGGAAACAACCGAAGTGTCCATCAACAGATGAATGGATTAAAACAATGTAGTACATATACACAATAGAATACTACTCAGCCATAAAAAAGATAAATTACTAAACTACAGAGCTCCTGTTGTGGTGCAGCAGAAACGAATCTGAATAGTATCTGTGAGGATTTGGGTTCGATCCCTGGCCTTGCTCAGTGGGTCAGGGATCCAGAGTTGCCTTGAGCTGGGGTATGGCTGCAGACATGGCTTGGATCTGGTGTTGCTGTGGCTGTGGCATAGGCTGGCAGCTGCAGCTCTGATTTGATCCCTAGCCTGGGAACTTCCATGTGATGCAGATCCACCCTAAAAAGCAAAAAAAAAGATAAACTAATGCCATTTGCAGCAACATGGATGGAAATAGAGATTCTCATACTAAATGAAGTAAGCCAGAAAGAAAAAGACAAATGACATATGATATCACTTATTTGTGGAATCTAAAATATTTTTGGAGAGCAGACTTGTGGTTCATGGGGTGGGGAAGGCAGTGGAATGGATAGGCAATTTGGGATTTTTATTTTTTTATTTTTATTTTATTTTATTTTATTTTTTGTCTTTTTGCTATTTCTTGGGCCGCTCCCGCGGCATATGGAGTTTCCCAGGCTAGGGGTCGAATAGGAGCTGCAGCCGCCAGCCTATGCCAGAGCCACAGCAACTCGGGATCCGAGCCGCATCTGCAACCTACACCACAGCTCACGGCAACACCGGATCGTTAACCCACTGAGCAAGGGCAGGGATCGAACCCGCAACCTCGTGGTTCCTAGTCGGATTCGTTAACCACTGCGCCACGACGGGAACTCCAATTTGGGATTTTTAGATGCAAATTGTTATATTTGGAATGGATGGGCAATGGGGCTGTGAGGCCCAGCACAGGGAACTGTGTGTGACTGGGTAACTTTGCTGTACAGAAGAAATCAAAGAAACACTGTAAATCAACTAACTTTAATTAAAAAAAAAGAAAGAAAAAACATTTGAAAAAAACTAACAAAAATTTATGATTAAAAAAAAACAACTCACCAAAGTAGGAATAGAGAATTTCCTTAACCTCATAAAGGGCATTTGTGAAGAGCCCACAACAAACATCATACTTAATGGTGAAAGTCTGAATCCTTTCTCGCTAGGGTCAGGAAGAAGACAAAATGTTTAATCTTGCTACTTCTATTCAACATTGCACTGAATGTTTTAGCCAGGGCAGGTAGACAAGAAAAAAAATTAAGAACATCCAGAGTTCCCCCTGTGGTGCAAAGGAATTGGTGGCATCTCTGTAGCCACAGGACGCAGGTTTGATCCCTGGCCCCACACAGTGGGAGTTATGGGAACTCCATATGCCACTAGGCAGCCAAAAAGAAAAAAAAATAATAATAATAAAAAATAAAAAGAAAAAAATTAAAATTATCCAGATTGTAAGGGAAGAACTAGACTCGCCCTGTTTGCAGATGACATGATCTTGTATACAGAAAACCCCAAGGAATCCACTAAAAAACTATTCAAAATAAGAAATGATTCAGCAGGGTTGCAGAATGCAAGATCACTATACAATAATCAATTATATTTTGTAATGTATAGAAATATCAAATCACCATGTTGTGCACCAGGAACTAACATAAGGTTGTAGGTCAATTATACTACAAAAGCATGAGTTCCCGTCGTGGCGCAGTGGTTAACGAATCTGACTAGGAACCATGAGGTTGCAAGTTCGGTCCCTGCCCTTGCTCAGTGAGTTAACGATCTGGCGTTGCCGTGAGCTGTGGTGTAGGTTGCAGACGCGGCTCGGATCCTGCGTTGCTGTGGCTCTGGCGTAGGCTGGCAGCTACAGTTCTGATTCGACCCCTACCCTGGGAACCTCCATATGCCGCAGGAGCGGCCCAAAGAAATAGCAAAAAGACAAAAAAAAAAATTTATACTTCAAAAGCAAACAAAAAGGTGTTCCCTCATGGTGCAGTGGGTTAAGGATCTGGTGTTGTCACTGAAAGGGCCTGGATTGCTGCTGTGGCACGGGTTCGGTTCCTACCCCTAGAAGTTTCACACACTGTAGGCGTCAGGGGAGAAGTCACAGAAAAAGAGATCAGATTTGTGGGTACCAGAGATGGATGGTTGGGGTAGGGGGAACTGGAGGAAGGTGGTCAAAGGTACAAACTTCCAGTTATAAATAAGTACTATCGATGTAATGCACAGTATGATTAATATAGTTAAAACACCGCTGTGTATTATATAGGAAACTTAACAGAGTTATCATGAGTTCTCATCACAAGGAAAAAGTATGTTGTCTTTTTATTTTATTTGTATCTATATGAGATGATGGATGCTCACTAAACTTATTGTGATAATCATTTCACAATGTACGTAAGTCAAATAATTATGCTGTACACCTCTAACTTATATAGTGTATGTCAATTACAGCTCAATAAAACTGGAAGAAAAAACAAAATAAAAGCAAATGAAAAAATATACTTCTATACACTGATTGTGAATAACCTGAAAATATTTAGAATAACAATTCCATTTAAATAGTATCAAAAAGAATAAAATATTAACAAAAAGTTCAAGATGTGAATACTGGGAAACTATAAAAATCACAGACATTAATGAAGGTCTAAATAAATGGAAAGAGATTCCATATCCAAGAATTGGAAGACTTAGAATTGTTAAGATGGCAACACTCCCTAAAATGGTGTACAGATTCAACACAATCTCTATCAAAATCCCAGATGCCTTTTTTTTGCAGAAATGGACAAACAAATCCTAAAGTCCATATGGAAATGTGAGTGACACAGAATGGCCAAGGCAATCTTGACAAGGAACAAAGCTGGAGGACTCACAGTTCCTGATTTCAAAACTCATTACAAATCTGCACTAATCAAGACAGTATGGTACTGACATAAGGCTAGCCATACAGATCAATGAAATTGAATTGAGACTACAGCAATAAATCCTTATATTCAAAGTCAATTGATTTTCAACAAGGGTACCAAGGCATATTTATTTATTTGTTTGTTTGTTTGTTTGTCTTTTTTTTTTTGCTATTTCTTGGGCCGCTCCTGTGCTGCAGCTGCCAGCCTACGCCAGAGCCACAGCAACACAGGATCCGAGCCATGTCTGCAACCAACACCACAGCTCACGGCAATGCTGGATCGTTAACCCACTGAGCAAGGGCAGGGACCGAACCCGCAACCTCATGGTTCCCAGTCAGATTCGTTAACCACTGCGCCACGCATATTTATTTATTTTTTAAAAAAATTAATATTTTTGGTCTTTTTAGGGCCCCACCCACAGCATATGGATGTTCCCAGGCTAGGGTTCGAAGTGGAACTATGGCCACTGGCCTACACCACAACCACAACAACGCCTGATCTGAGAGGTGTCTGTGACCTACTTGACTCCACAGCTCACAGAAACACCGGATCCTTAACCCACTGATCGAGGCCAGGGATTGAACCCATATACTCATGGATTCTAGTTGGGTTTGTTAACCACTGAGCTACCAAGGGAACTCCTATAAAGTCTTATGGATACTAAATTTTTTTTTTTTTTGGTCTTCTTAGGGACACCCGTGGCATATGGAAGTTCCCAGGCAAGGGGTTGAATCGGAGCTACAGCTGCCAGCCTATACCACAGCCACAGCAGCTTAGGACCCAAGCCTTGTCTGTGACCTACATCACAGCTCATGGCAATGCTGGATCCTTAACCCATTGAGAGAGGCCAGGGATCAAACTTGTGTCCTCATGGATATTAGTCAGGATCGTTTCCACTGAGCCACAACAGGAACTCCAAAACTACAAAATTTTAGAAGAAAAAAGGAGTAAATATTCGTGACCTTGAATTAGGTAATGGTTTCTCAGGTATGACACCAAAAGCACAAATAGCAAAAGGAAAAATAAATACACTGGATTTAATCAAAATTTAAAAGTTTTATGCTGGAATTCCTGTCATGGCACAGCAGAAATGAACCCAACTAGGAACCATGAGGTTGCTGGTTCGATCCCTGGCCTTGCTCAGTGGGTTAAGGATCCGGCGTTGCCGTGAGCTGTGGTGTAGGTCGCAGATGCAGCTCAGATCTGGTGTGGCTGTGGCTCTGGTGTAGGCTGGTGGCTACAACTCCGATTAGACCCCTAGCCTGGGAACCTCCATATGCCACGGGTGCAGCCCTAAAAAGACAAAAAAAAAAAGACCAAAAATAAATAAATAAATAAAATTTAAAAAAAAGTTTTTGCTGTAAATGATTCCAATAAAAATAAAAATAAAAAGTCATGGAGTTCCCTCATAGCTCAGAGGGTTAAGGATCCAGTGTTGTCACTGCCCTGGTTACAGCTGTGGCATGCGTTAGGTCCCTGGCCTGGGACCTTCCGCATGACTCTGGCAAGGCTGGAAAATAAATAAATAAATAAAGTAAAAAATCAGTCAGGAAATGGGAATAATTTTTTTTGGTGTTTTGAGGGCCGAACCTTTGGCACATGGATGTTTCCAGGCTAGGGGTTGAATTGGCGCTGTAGCCGCCAGCCTATGCCACAGCCGCAGCCACATGGGATCTGAGTCATGTCTGCGACCTACACCACAGCTCATGGCAATGCCAGACCCTTAACCCAATGAGCAAGGCCAGGGATGGAATTTCGTCCTCATGGTTACTAATCAGATTCGTTTCCACTGAGCCACGACGGGAACTCCCAGGAGGAAATATTTCCATATCATACATATGATGGGGGGTTTATATCCAGAATATGTAAAGGATTCTTATAACACAACAATAAAAAGACAATATCCATTTTTAAGTGACCAAAGGAGATGAATAGACATTTCTCCAAATGGCCAATTAAAAATGATGCTCTATATCATTAACCATTAGGAACATGCAAGTCAAAACCTTAAGAAGACATCACTTCACATCCACCAGGATATCACTCTATATAAAAAAAAATGCACACAAAAACAGGAATAGGCCAAGACATGGAGAAATCCAACCCCACCTTGCTGTTGGAAATGCAAAATGGCATATCTAGCCACTTTTGAAAACGGTTTGGCAATTCCTCAAGACATTAAACATAATTACCATGTGATTCAGCCATTCTACTTGCACATACCCAAGAGAAATGAAAACTTAAATCCATACAAAACCTTACACACGAATGTTTATAGCCGCATTACTTATAAAGCACAAAAAGTGGAAACAACCTTAATGTCAATTAACTGATGGATAGGGAGTTCCCTTGTGACTCAGTGGGTTAAAAACCTGATATAGTGTCTGAGAGGATGCAGGTTCAATCCCTGGCCTTGCTCAGTGGGTGAAGGATCCCACCTTGCAGCAAGCTGCAGTATAGATCAGAGATGTGGCTCAAACCCAGTGTTGCCATGGCTGTGGGTAGGCTGGCATCTGCAGTTCTGATTTGACACCTAGCCTGGAAACTTCCACATGCTGCAGGTGCAGCCCTAAAAGAAAAAAAAAAAATTAACTGATGGATAGTTAAATGCAGAACAACAGAACATTAATCAGCAATAAAAAGGAACTAAGTACAGTTGACCTTTTCACAATGACCCTATCCTCAGTCAAAAACCCATGCATAATTTTACAGTTGGTCCTTCAGTTTTCTATCTGCAGATTTAACCAACTGCCATCCTGAAGTACACGTGGTACAACAGAACATTAATCAGCAATAAAAAGGAATTTTATTCCGAACAACAGAACATTAATCAGCAATAAAAAGGAACTAAGTACAGTTGACCTTTCCACAATGACACTATCCTCAGTCAAAAACCCATGCATAATTTTACAGTTGGTCCTTCAGTTTTCTATCTGCAGATTTAACCAACTGCCATCCTGAAGTACACGTGGTACACGTGTGAGTTAGAACCCCTGTTGCTCAAGGGTCAACTGTACTGATTCGGCTACGATATGGGTGAACCTTGACAACACTATGCGAAATGAAAGAAGTCATGAAAGACTACATATTGATGTTTCCACTTACCTGAAATATCTAGGCTGGATCATGGTTGCCAGAAGCCAAAGGGATGGGAGGGAAATGGGACTGCTAAGGAGTACAGGATTAGGGTTGATGAAAATTTCCTATAATCAGATTGGAGTGTTGGTTCCACAACTCTGTGGAAAACCATCTTTTTTTTTTTTTTTGTCTTTTTCCCATTTCTTGGGCCGCTGCCGCCGCATATGGAGGTTCCCAGGCTAGGGGTCGAATCAGAGCTGTAGCCGCCAGCCTACGCCAGAGCCACAGCAACGCAGGATCCGAGCCGCGTCTGCAACCTACACCACAGCTCACGGCAACGCCGGATCGTTAACCCACTGAGCAAGAGCAGGGACCGAACCCGCAACCTCATGGTTCCTAGTCGGATTCGTTAACCACTGTGCCACGACGGGAACTCCTGGAAAACTATCTTATTCTAAATCGGTGAAACCACTTTACAGTGTGTAACACCTCAACAAAGCTTTTTAACAAAAGAAGTATCTGCAGGGATGATGGTAGCAGAATGAAGTGAATGCACCCAAAGCCACTGAACTAGATGTGGCTAAAACAGTAACTTTTATATGTATTATACCACGACCGCCAAAACGATTAACTTGAGGGACTTTGTGTGGGAGTGGACAATACCACACCATCCTCTGTCCGCTCCCACACTGCGGGTCCCGGTGGCGCCCCATGACATGCGATTCAACTTTGTCGTCCCTACTGAAGAGGTAGAAGCCCAGACCCAACCCGACCCGGGCAAAGGCGACGTCAGTGAGCACGCACTCCGTGAGCGCGCACGTACACGCCTGCGCGCGCGCACTCGTCGGAGCGTTCCGGCTCTTGGAGGGACTGCTGCGCGGGAGATCACAGGGAAGGCAGAGGTCGGTGCGGGACCCTCGGTTACTGGGGTGGAGGGGCGGATGTGCGACCCCGGGGGTTCCTTCGCTCTGGGTTCTGGGCCACGGGGCGAGGCGTCCCAGTGTTGGGGTCGGGGCCCGGGGAGGAGGTGGACGCGGGCCTGGCCGTCTTGGCTGCCCCGTGGGGTGAGGCCCCTGTGGGGTGGGCCTCTGTGGGTTGGGCTCCTGTGGGTTAGGGGTCCCTGTGGGTGAGGCCAATGGGGTGGCGTCCCCGTAGGGTAGGGTCCGGGTGGGTGAGGGTCCCCTCCGGTGAGGCCTTCGTGGAGTAGGGTCCCCGTTGGGGAGGTGTCCTCGTGGGTGGGGCCCAGTGGGTGCCCTGCGGTGGAGCTGGGAGGAGCTGGTTTGTGGGTTCCCCCTGCAGACCCGTCGGCCCCGAGATGTCGTACATGCTCCCGCACCTGCACAATGGCTGGCAGGTGGATCAGGCCATCCTCTCGGAAGAAGACCGCGTGGTGGTCATTCGATTTGGACACGACTGGGATCCTACTTGCATGAAGATGGACGAGGTTCTGTACAGCATAGCTGAGAAGGTAACGCAGCCCTGCCCCGCCCCGCGGTGGGTTTGCTCGGTTCGTCGTGTTGGATTACTTTTGTTTGAAGTGCACGCTGTACTCATTCTTCGCCTGCAACACGTTCGTTCACCAAAGACAAGAAGCGAGGTTCACAGACAGTCTTATCCTGGATGTGAGGATGTGCTCCCTGAAATAGGTCAGAATAGTTTGTCTTTTTGTGGGAGGAGTTACCATAGATTTTCAAACTTCTAAAACGTTCATAATCACTCTCCCTAGGTAAGTTAATAATTCCTATTGATAGAGTGTTTTCTAAAGTGCACATCTGTAGTGCCAAGTAAAACACATTTGCAGACTTTATCTTAGCTTAGTTTTTTTTTTTTTTGTACTGTGTTTATCTGTTTTATTTATAAAGCAGAACATTTATTTTACCAGCATGGTAAATTCCATTCTTTTTCTTTGGGTAGGTTTTCCTTTTTTCTTTACCCCACCATGCTCTTTGTAAGTGACTTGGTTTATAGCTTAAAGTGACTCTTTTTTTTTTTTTTTTGCTTTTTAGGGCTGCACCTGCCATATTTTTTTTTAGGGTGCATGTGCAGCATATGGAAGTTCCCAGGCTAGGGGTTGAATCAGAGCTGCAGCTGCTGGCCTACACCACAACCACAGCAACGCAGGATCCCAGCCGCATCTGCAACCTACACCACAGCTCAGGGCAACACTAGAACCTTAACCCTCTGAGCAAGGCCAGGGATAGAACCCACATCCTCATGGATACTAGTAGGATTTGTTTCCACTGAGCCATGACAGGAACTCCGGTTTTTCCTAATTCTTATCGGTAGTACACAGGGTTGTTTGTAGCTTTCGTTTGTTAACAATAAAATGCAATTGTAGGGCACTGTTGAATAACCAGGGTTTAATTCTTTTTCTGGAGTTATCTCATGGGAATTGTTTTTTTGGCCCTGTTGGAAGCATGTTTCTCTGGGCCAGGGATCAAATCCAAGTAACATCACTAACAATGCTGAATTCTTAACCATTAGGTCATCAGGGAACTCCTTCTCAAGGGGATTTTAAGATAACTTTGATTTGGATTTTTGCAATTGTAGCAACAGGGCAAAAGGCAAATATATTATGGCGCTAATAAAATGTTGAACTTACAGTAATTGAGAGGGCATTCATTTTAATGAAGAGTAAAAGTAAGGGAAATGTTGGATGGAATAGGGTGTACTAATACAGGTTCTGTTAAAATAATGACTGAGGAGTAATGATTATGTATAAGGGTATACTTTTGTATTAGGAAAGGAAAAACTGTCTGACCTGCCATCAGTAATTTTCACTACCTCCCATTTGGTAGGAGAGGCAGAGTGACATAAGGGTGGTGGCACTAAGAACATTAGGGACTGTCCTTCTGTGAGTGTTAGTATATAACTTGAAATACTTACCAAAGTGCATCTCAGAGATTCTGATTGTACAGGTCTGGGGTGAAGTCCAGAGATAGCTTATTTTTATTTTTTTTAACTTTTATTTATTTATTTGGCCAGGCTCCTAGCTTGTAGAAGTTCCCAGGCCAGGGATTTAAAGAAGTTCCCCAGGAATTCTTTTTTTTTTCTCTTTGGGTGCATTCACAGCATGTAGAAGTTCCCTGGCCAGGAATCGAACCCTCACCACAGCAACAACCCAAGCCTTTGCACAGATCCCTAACTCTCTGCACCACAAGACAACTCCTTCCCCTGGGAAATCTGATGTGACTTTGAGAATCCCCTTGATGAGGTTAGGATCAGTAGGAGTGCTGTGACCATAGCTGCTCCACCTTCTTCCTTCCCAAGACATTGAGGGAGCATGAGAAGGTGCCTGAGGAAATAGAGGGGGGCAGGGTTCTCACATAGCAGTCTTCCCAGGAGTTCCCATCGTGGCTCAGTGGTAAGGAAGCCAACTAGTATCCATGAGGATGCGGGTTCAATCCCTGGCCTCGCTCCATGGATTAAGATCTGGTGTTGCTTTGAGTTGTGTGGGTTGCAGATGCAGCTCAGATCTGGCATTGCTATGACTGTGATGTAGGCCGGCAGCTCAGATCTGGTGTTGTTATGACCGTGGTGTAGGCTGGCAGCTATAGCTCCGATTGGACCCCTAGCCTGGGAGCTTCCATATGCCTTGGGTGTAGCCCTAAAAAGACAAACAGCAACAATGCAGGGGTCAGAGTTAAGAGTGAGGTGCCGGGGGTCGTTTGTATATGGCAGTGGTCAAGGGCAGGTACTGCAGAGTCCAATGAAGTTGAATGAAGACACTTCCACTAAGTGGTGATGCTGCCTTGTTGACTCTGAAGTAACTTAGGGTGTGTGTGATGGACTCTGCCTTAAAGGTGGCAGGTGAGCACCAGGTGAGGATGATGAGAGATGTGAGGGTTGTTTACTCTTCAAATCTGAGCAAAACTCAGAAGAAACTATTAGCTAGGAGACAAGTTTTGAATCAGTGTGAGTTTTAGGGACTTATACCAGAATTGGTCTTTTCTTTCTTTCTTTCTTTTTTTTTTTTTCTGTCTTTTTGCCTTTTCCAGGACCGCTCCTTCGGCATATGGAGATTCCCAGGCTAGGGGTCCAATCAGAGCTACAGCTGACGGCCTATACCAGAGCCACAGCCAACACGAGATTGGAGCCTCATCTGTGACCTACATCACAGCTCATAGCACCGCCAGATCCTTAACCCACTGAGCGAGGCCAGGGATCGAACCTGAAACCTCATGGTTCCTAGTCGGATTCGTTAACCACTGCGCCACTATGGGAACTCTGGAATTGGTCTTTTCTAATTCCTTTGTATCATTCAGAGACCACATGGCTGTAGTACAGCAGCTATGTGCTTTATGGTATTGAACCTGTTGATAAGAACATTTAATTGAGCTCACTTCAAGTACTTTTCTTTGGTTGGTTGGTTATTTATTTATTTTCTTTCTAGGGCCCCACCTGGAGCACATGGAAGTTCCCAGGCTAGAGGTTAAATTGGAGCTGCAGCTTCCGGCCTACACCATAGCCATAGCAACCCCAGATCTGAGCCAGATCTGCAACCTCCACCACAGCTTGCACCACTAAGTGAGGCCAAGGATTGAACCCACATCCTCATGGATACTAGTTGGGTTCTTAACCCACTGAACCACAACAGGAACTCCTCTTTGGTCTTTTAAAGTTACTCCTTTTCTTTTGCCCAAAACTTGGATTTGTATTTTAATAAACCTTCATACTAGATTATAGTTATTCAAAATGTAAACTTGAAATGCATTATAAGACTATTAATGTTTTATTTTTCTTCTTAATGGCAAAATATGAATTTATAGTTCTGAAAGCCCTTTTGGGGGAAACTCAGGAATTTTTGAAATTTAAGGTTTTAGTATGAAGAACAATTTAACTGTCTATTTAAACATCTCCCTCTGCAGAAATGGCAGATAATGGGGGATCCTCCTCACCTTGTTACGAGCCCTGTTTGGAAACCCCAGCTGTATTAAAGTGAGTAAAAGTTCCAATGTGGAGGCTGGATTGATTATACATTTTTTCCTACAATGTGGTTTGTTGACTTGCTGCTTCGACAGCACCAACTCCTATCTCAGGCTGGATTAGTTTTGAGCTGTACTGAAAACACAGATATGTTAGAGATTTTATAGATGTGTTGAGTTTGATAGAGTGACAGTTAAAATAAAATTTCCTGTTTAGTGGGTGATTTTATGCACAGCTTCACAGAGAGACTATTTTTTGTACTTGGCATTTTGCACAAAAACACGTCACATCTCACTGTTAACCTAAGTCCCATTATGTGTAAGAATAAGTGAGATGTTTCATTTTTGTATGTTTAAAAAGCCCACAGAAATAGAGTTCAAAATATGCAAAACTTCAGTAATATTGTCTCATAGTCATGCATTCTAATAGAATTGTATATAAGGCAGACGTATTCATGGAGCTATTTAGGAATGACTTGAGCATCACATAAAGAAGGTTGAACCAGCAGAAATTTATGCTCAAATGAGGACTCTCATAGGAACCAACATCCAATTAGGGCAAATAGTACTTTGAGAAAATGAAGTTATCATGCAGTTTTTTGATGACTTTGAAATGAACTATCTAAAAATGTAAATTTAGAGTTCCCATTGTGGATCAGTGGAAATGAACCCAACTTGTATCAACGAGGATGTGGGTTCAATCCCTAGCCTTGCTCAGTGGCTTAAGGTTCCAGCATTGCCCTGAGCTGTGGTGTAGCTCACAGACAAGGCTCAGATCGTGAGTTGCTCTGGCTATGACATACACCAGCAGCAATAGCTCCAATTTGACTCCTAGCCTGGGAACTTCCTGTGCCACAGGTGTGCCCCTAAAAAGTAAAAAAATAATATCAAAATATATATGTGTGTGTGTGTGTGTGTGTGTGTGTATATATATATATATATATATATATATATATATATATATATATTTTTTTTTTAGGGCTATACTTGCAGCATATGGAGTGGAGTGTATGCTAGGGGTGGAATTGGAGCTAAGCTGCTGTCCTACGCCACAGCAATGCCAGATATGAGCCATGTCTGCAACCTATACCACAGCTCATGGCAACACCAGATCCTTAACCTACTGAGTGAGGCCAGGGATCAAACCTGCGTTCTCATGGATACTAGTCGGATTCATTTCTGCTGCATCACAATGAGAACTCCTAAATGTAAAAATTGATGGTTCAGAAACACATAATGCTAGGAGTTCCCTTGTAGCACAGCTGGCTAGGGATCCAGGGTTGTCACCACAGCAGCCTGGGTCACTACTGTGGCACAGGTTTGATCCCTGACCTGGGAACTTCTGCGTGTTACAGGCACAGCCAAAAAATGAAAACCACACAGTGCCAGTTGATGGTAAGTTGAGAACATTTTTGACAGTTGAGAATATTTTTTCCAAGTTTTAGGTGGGTTCTTAGCTACTGGAAAAGCTTCAGACACAAGGGTAGAATGGTGGCTGGCCTCACCGATGGCCTCCCGTCTCAGTGATTTGCTGAGTTATGTTAACCTGGAGATGGATTTACTGGCATGCAAGACTCTTGCCGAACTGCATAGTCGCTGACTTGTTGAAGAAACAGCATGCTTTTAAAATGTATGGTAGCAGGTTTGGAAAGAGTATTTATTAATTTAAACAATCCAAAGAACATGCCTATTAGAAACACTTTGATAGTAGGAGGGAGATTTATACCTATGGTTCTTGGTTTTTAACAAAATACTGTTCTACAAACAGGATTATGGCAGAACAGTAGCAAAGTATTATTGTGGACACTGTAGGCTTCTCCAGGTTAGTTTAAAGTTACCATTTAGAAAGATAAGTCTCCATAAATGAGCAAAGAACTTGGGGGGAAAAAAAGGAAATTGCAATAAACTTAAACAGATTAAAATAGTGTACTGTGATTTTTTTTTAGATATATCAAAGGTAAAAGCTTTAACTATTAGGGCAGGGTGAAAGTGTAATGTTCAGATAGGAGTAAAACTGATAGCCTTTTGAGAAGCAACTTGGCATTGAATGAAAACTGTTAAGAGTAGTCATATGTAACCCTACATCTTCAGTAGGCAAGGTTTTATGCTTTGTGATACTTTGCTGTAAATTGATAGCAGAACTGGAAATAACCACAGTCATGTGAAAGGAGGACGTGGTAATGACCATGACTCCTGTATTTGAGCACTTAGGCCAGTCATGATGGTAGGTGGGACACTGACTCCCTATGTGGTCCTTGTCCCAGTTCCCTGAGGCAATTCCCTGAGGCAGGTTGTTTGTCCAGGCTCAGAAATGGAGAATTGGGATTTAGGGTGGAATGCCTTCTTCCACTGGATGGAGTATTATTTAACTGTCAAAAATGATTTTCTAAGAGCTTCGTAACATGGGGAAGCATTGGTTAATGATACCAGCTGAAGAAAAGCAGAATGTATGCAGTTTCCTCACAAGTGAGCGTAAGCATGTGGATCTGGAGGAAGGGAAACATTTACTTTTCATTTTAAAACACTTACATGCTGTTGATTTTACTTGACTGTCATATACTTTTTGTTTTAATCCAATGAATTTTATTACATTTATGGTGGTATAACCATCACAACCTAATTTGTATGCTTTTTAATTGTATAACTTGTTTAAAAAAATACTGGGTTGGAGTTCCTATTCTGGCTCAGTGGCAATGAGCTGGACTATATCCATGAGGATGTGAGTTCAATCCCTGACCTTGCTCAGTGAGTGAAGGATCCAGTGTTGCCTTGAGCTGTGGTGTGGGTCGCAGACACAGCTAGGATCCAGTGTTGCTGTGGCCGTGGTGTAGGCTGGCAGCTGCAGCTCTTATTGCACCCCTAGCATGGGAACTTCCATATGCTGTGGGTGCAGCCCTAAAAGACCAAAAAAAAAAAACCTGGGTTGGAAACAAGGCAATAGTGTCTTCATTCCTTTTTGGTGTTTTCATTTTTTTTTTTTTCTTTTTACTCCATGAACATTTTTAAATGGAGAAAAGATCTTAGACACTTACCTGATTTTGATTTTATATAAAAAACACAAAAGTTTTAGTTAACTGCGGATTCATTAACAGATGTGAAACACTCAGGAGAAATAGTTGAGACTGTGTAAGAGGCATCATGTCAGAATCTGTGCAGCCTCCTTTAGTAGGAGCTTTTCCAGAGAAGAGAAGCTGGGGGTCCACAGAGTCAGAGGAAGGCCAGCGGGTGCAGGGTGGGCGGGCTCACACGTAGCTGCAGTAGCTAGAGAGCCCCTGTCAGCCCCTCCTCTAAGGGAGAAGCAGGACCAGGCCACTGTTAAAGCAGGTGTGAATGAACTCAGGATTTTTCTCCAAAAACACATTTTTAGTGATACTGACGCATTTCTTGAGTTGTGAGATGTGAGCTTATTGCTAAAGTTCATTTGATAAATATTGACTTGTGCTTTCTGTGTGTCAAGCATCCCCTGGCTCTGAGGACAGGTCAGTAAGGATAGCAGATATGGTTCCCAGCCTCCTGAGGTTTCATCTGTAATGTTTGTGGAGGGGAAGAAAAAATTAAGTCCTGTTGTGTCCTTTGTTTTTACTTTGGAATGAGCTGCAGTTTTCTTATTGATCATTGACGGCAAAGCAAAATAAGGCCTTTTTTGATGTCTCACTGTAAAAACCGGCATTTATAGTGTGAAAATTTTATGACATCATCGAGTTGGTATAGTTGAATGTCCTCATACAAGAAATAGATGAGATGTGTTCTAATTGCTTTTAGAGAATGTGATTTCTCATGTCAATTTCTCCTTTAACTTGGTGATTGGGAAGTTCTAGGAACCAGAACCAGTTGGCTAAGAAATTCACCTTTAATCTGAAATGTGTCTGGAGCTTTCAATGAATCTTCATCTTACGCTTTCAGAGACTGTGTGTGTGTATAGGTGTGTGTGTTTGTACTGTGATGTTACTATCTTTTTAATTGTAATATCTTTGTTTTATTTTATGGGAAGAGATAAAATATATCTGCCTAGTGAATTTAGATGTAGACAGCCCTAGAACCAGCAGGGTAACTTTTGCCAGGAAACATTACCCAATCCCTATCCGAGTGGCTGTGGAGGCCATATGAGGTGTGAACGTGTGCTCAGCTCACTGTTCTCCATCTTCTGTGGATATGTTCTCTCCTTTCACCAGGAAAAGTGGGGTAAGGGGGTGGCTGTGAGAGACACCTCTTCTTCCTCTTCCTCAGCATCAAAGTCCGTCAGCGGAAGGAGTGCTCATCAAATGTAAACATCCTTCCCTCCTTTTTCTGCGTGGTGGTGTTTTAAATTTCCGTGGCAAATATTCTTCGTATTCCCCAAAATATAGAGGAAAGCATAGTGAACTCCTCTGTACCTATCGCAATAACCAATATTTTGTCAATCTTATACCATTTAACACCTCAAACATTTTCTATACTGCAAATTTTTTTTTTGTGGAGATTCATGCTCGTAGCATATGGAGGTTCCCATATTAGGGGTCAAATCATCATGAATACTAGTTGGGTTCATTACTGCTGAACCACAGTGGGAACTCCTGGCATAGCCGTTTGATGAACTATGTAGGCATAAAATTTGTGTTTTAGGAGAATATACAGTTTATATAAGAGAATGCGTATAGGTAAAGCAGGATATGAAATAGTGTGATCACTGTACAATCACATTTTGTTAAAACAATATAAACAGGGTTTGTTTTTTTTTTTTTGTCTTTTTGCCTTTTCTAGGGCTGCACCTGCGGCATATGGAGGTTCCCAGGCTAGGGGTCAAATCAGAGCTTTGCCGCCAGCTTACGCCAGAGCCACAGCAACGCGGGATCCGAGCTGCGTCTGCAGCCTACACCACAGCTCACGGCAATGCCAGATCCTTAACCCACTGAGCGAGGCCAGGGATCAAACCTGCAACCTCATGGTTCTTAGTCAGATTCGTTAACCACTGAGCCATGACAGGAACTCCTATAAACAGATTTTTTTTATGTCTATACCAGAAAGAAATGGCAAAGAATATAGTAAAAATATATTCTCAGCAATTAACTCTAGGTGTGGGGGCTAGAGGTAATTTTATTTGTAATTTTCTGGGTTTTCTAAATGTTCTCTGATGAACTCACAATTAAGGAAAAAAGTTGAAGAACATTTGTTACATATAGAATGATTTGGGGTTTAGTCTGTTGATGTGTGCCAGTGTCCAGACCTAAGTAAGAGGGGATGTGTGATTGAATAACAAAGGCATGCTTTAAAGAACTTATTTAATGCATGTAATTAAGTATTTGTAAAGGTTCAGATTGGATGAATTCATATAGGTTATTATTAGATCAACACAAAGAGTATATCAGTGGACATTTTCTTCAGGATTCTCATAACTTACTGTTCTGAATGAGGTGTTAATGGAATTGTTCAGGATCCTGATCATGTTGAATTATCTTCCTTTGTGACAGCTCTACCGGGGAAAAGTATGGGACAGTTAGTTTGAAAATTGTGCTATTATACACAAATTCTTTTTATTTTTATTTTTTTTTAATTTTTGCTATTTCTTTGGGCCGCTCCTGCGGCATATGGAGGTTCCCAGGCTAGGGGTTGAATCGGAGCCATAGCCACTGGCCTACACCAGAGCCACAGCAACGCGGGATCCGAGCCGCATCTGCGACCTACACCACAGCTCACAGCAACACCGGATCGTAACCCACTGAGCAAGGGCAGGGACCGAACCCGCAACCTCATGGTTCCTAGTCGGATTCGTTAACCACTGTGCCACGACGGGAACTCCCTATACACAAATTCTTTTTGTTTTTGTTTTTAAATGTGCTTTTATGGAATAAAAAAATGATTTGTCATTTTACATTTTGTTTTTTTTTCCCCCAACCTCTTTTCCTTTTAGGTTAAAAATTTTGCAGTTATTTATCTTGTGGATATCACAGAAGTACCTGACTTCAACAAAATGTATGAATTATATGATCCGTGTACTGTCATGTTTTTCTTCAGGTATGTTCTCTTAAAGTTGTTATTTAAATTGATTCTCTTAAAGTTGTTATTTAAATTGAATAGATGGTCTGGAAGTTTAATGTAATCAAGATATCTTTAGATTCTTTTCTTTAGGAGGAGGTCAGTTATGCACTCATATCATAATATGGTTTGTGTCACCAGGCAATCAGTGTGATCTTTTAAATAATTTTCAAAGTAGCAATTACAGAGTTAGCATTTACAGTAACACATTACCCTTTTGAAATAACTGCCCAGAAAACTAAATGAAGTGTAATTAAGTGGAAGATGTTCTTATTGACATTTCAGATACCTTTAAGTATAATATGTTGATGAAAAAATGTGTTTAAAATAACTGACTTTTTAAATATGATATCAATGACTTTATTTAGTGTTCTTTTGTGATAGCCAGAAGGAAAACCTTTACTTAATTACTTTGCTTAGAAATACAAGATTATTTTATCAGCTGAAAAATTCTGTTGCTGGAGTTCCCTTTGTGGCCCAGTAGTAATGAACCCAACTGCAAGTTCAGTCCCTGGCCCAACTCAGTGGGTTAAACATCTGGCGTTGCCATGAGCTGTGGTATAGGTCACAGACGTGGCTTGGATCTGGCACTGCTTGTGGCTGCGGCATAGGCCATTGGCTGTAGCTCCAGTTCTATCCCTGACCTCACTGTAGCTCCAGTTCTGTCCCTGGCCTGGGAACTTCCATGTGCTGTGGGTGCAGCCCTAAAAACAAAACAAGACAAAAACTCTTTTGTGGACTCTAATCAGTCAGTTACTGACTCAAGGAATAGAATTTCCCTAATCGCCTTAAATTAATTTGTATCCATGATTTACAAACTTTGCGTGAAAGGAGAACGTAGAGTGGCTACTGGTTAGGTACATGGGTGTCCGATGCAGATGCAAATACGTTTGATTGGGGTTTATAAATTTAAGTAGCATCACAAGTGAAAAAAAATTCTCTTGTGGACATTTAATTTGGAAAGAATCACCATTTCACAGTTTTTACTTGTCAAAATTTCTTACTGTTGGAGTTCCCATTGTGGCTTAGCAGAAATGAATCCGACTAGTTTACATGAGGATGCGGGTTCAATCCCTGGCCTCCCTCAGTGGGTCAGGGATCTGGCATTGCCTTGAGCTGTAGTGTAGGTCACAGATGCAGCTGGAATCCTGTGTTGCTATGGCTATGGTGGTGTACGCCAGCAACTGTAGCTCCAATTCGATCCCTAGCCTGGGAACCTCCATATGTCTAGGGGGTGGCCCTAAAAAGAAAAAAAATTCTTAGTTTATTGTTACTACAAAAGTTAGTAAATAGCAACATAAACATTAGGCCATACTCCAGAGGTAGAGCTTCACAATTAGAGAAGTTCTGGGTAGAGTATATAGGGTGTAGATTAGCTTTCTGTTCTGTTTGACAGTGTGCCCAAACTTGGTGGCTGAAAACAACACCATTTATGAGCCCAAGGTCTGTAGGTCACAGTCCAGGCAGGCTCACTGGGTTCTGTCTTGGGGTCTCAAGGCCATGGTCACAGGCTGGGCTTTTAGCCAGGCAGTCAGTCAGGGGGGAATCTACTTGGCTGAATCCAATTTCCAGTTCTGGGTGGACATGGGAATGAGGTGTCTTTCCACCTGGGCCCCTCTGTGCTCCTAGAGGCCCCTCCAGCTTTGAAGCCCTCAACCAAGAGTTGAGTCATTTTTACACAGTTGCTCTAACTTCCTGTTCTGCTTTCAGAGGGCATACTTGATGGATTAGACTGTATAATTCTGGGGCATCTCATTTTAAAGTCAACTGGTGGGTACTTGTAGGGATACCTGCAGAATTCCCTTTGAAGTGCAGTGTAACTGATCGGAGGCATGACGTCATCTCACAGTCCTGAGGATTAGAGCAGAAATAGCAGAGGTTATTTTAGGATTCTGCCTACTGCAGTCTGCCCTTTGGCTCTCAAAGATTCAGATCCCTCTCGTATGCAAAACTGAGTGTGGATGAGACTTCTCTGGGTGACCCATTAAGCCCAGCTCCTGGACACTCTTTCTCTGTGGCCCCTCCCCAGGATACAGTGTGGGACAGGCATAGGGAACAGTCTGGGTTCACCAGGAGCAGGGCTTTGATGCAGAGCTGGGATCATCCTCTTGGTCCAATGCCTGTCCTTGGGAGGGTTCTCCCCAGTTTTTTCTGCCTTTTTCATGAATGGCATTTGCAGCTGGCTTATTTTTCAGCCTGCTTCCTGCCAGCAGCATGAAGTTGTAGTGCTTCCCCTTGGCCTGAGCAGGTAGAGTCTGTCCTGGGTGCCGGGGGTGCCCTCTGCTTGCTGGTTGCTTCCTGGGAGAAGATCCTGTCCTTTGAACATTCTGACCTTTAGGTCTTTTCCAGGTTTCATTAGGTTATGTGGCTTCTGTGTCAAGAGTTCAGCACCCATTTCTGGATTTCAGCATCTTTTGCTATTTGGAGAGGCTGAGAATTTGTTGTTGTTGTTGACAGTTTTTACAACCAGTTTCTCTCTTCTTTTACTATAAGGCCCAGGAAACCAGGCAGTGCCTTCAAGACTTTACTTCTGTGTTCTCAGCTGTTATCCACATGTATCGCTTACAAGTGTCACAGACATTCTGCCACTGTGTAGCAAAGATCCCTTTCCTCCATTCCCTGGAACATGTCCCTAACTCCTTGCAAGTCCATATTTCTACTAACAGGCTATTTAAGGCAATCCAGGCCTTTTCTGTTATGCTTCTCAAAGTTCTCCAAAAGTCCTCCAGGTGGGAATATGGGTGCCGCCTTAGATCCTGCTTCTCACTGCATGTGGCCAGGACAAGTTCTGATGGGAAAGGGGGTTGCAGAAAGGAGTCAGGTGGTGCTATGCCAGACTGTGTATTTTGCTATTTTAGGATTGATACTGCACTCAGAAGATGAGACAAAATCTTCTACTGTTTCTGCAACCCAGACTTCTAAGACAACTAGTAATAGTACTTTAATTTATTCCCTAAATATATATAGAGTCACACTAGGTTTCATGTCTAGTTCTGGGACTTTGTCAGATGAGACAGGGTTCCTGCTGTCACAGAACTTCATCTGCTGGCAGAGCTGAGTAAATTAGCACTGGGAAACAGGGAGATGGAAGAGAACCCAGTTCCACTCTAGCATGTTGGGCAAGTCTCAGGAGCCCTGCTGGTGGGATTAAGAAGTCACCTTCGTGAGCATAAGCCCACCTGTGACACCAAGGCACCCATTTCACCTTTATGGCCCTGAAGTGTTTTCAGGAACTGAAGACTGGAGACTGAATATCCCATGACTCTTATTCATGGAAGTTCCAAGAGTTTTGGCAACTGTGAGCCAGGAATTATGGATGAAAACCAAATATATATGAGAAATATAGTCATCTGAGTGACCAAATACATGTTTTTCCTATAAATCACAATGTCGCAGCAGGTATTCACAGAGGTACAAATACTTTGAGTAGTGGGAAGTGCTTAAAGCCTGCTGGATGAGTTTGGTCGAGCCCCATGCATCTAGCAGGGGCACAAAGGCAGAACAGCTACCACAATTTGGAAACCTGCAAGGAGGTGGGAGGACTGACAGGTGAGGGTGGGGAGGGGCAGGTGGGTGGGGAGGGAGAGTGGGGCAGGGTCCAGATGCCTGGATTCCTGGACCAGTGTGAGGAGTTGGAATATTGCCTGGAAGGGAATGTTTGCATTAGAAAAGTAACATCAGATTTACTTTTGGAAGCTCACTCTGGCTGAAAGGAGGCCAAACTGCAGTTAGGACAGAGCACGTATACATGGAACAACAGCTGGGAGCCAGACTTACAACCTTGCAGAAACAGAAGTTAAATTATTAAGAATTAGTGCAGCCTGGAGTTCCCTTTGCAGCTCGTCATTAAAGAACCTGATTAGTATCCATGAGGACTCGGGTGCCATCCCTGGCCTTGCTCAGTGGGTTAAGGATCCAGGGTTGCCGTGAGCTGTGGTACAAGTCGAAGATATGGCTCAGATCTCAATATTCTGTGGCTGTAGTGTAGGCTGGCAGCTGCAGCTCCAATTCAACCCCTAGCTTGGGAATTTCATGTGTCCCAGGTGTGGCCCTGAAAAGCAAAAAAAGTTTAAACAAAAAAAGAATTTGTGCAGCTATTACAACAAGGGTTAATATCTTTATTTTTTAAAGGGCCATACAAATTCATTTTAAAAAGCAGCCTTTTGGAGCTCCCGTCGTGGCTCAGTGGTTAACGAACCTGACTAGCATCCATGAGGACTCGGGTTTGATCCCTGGCTTTGCTCAGTGGGTTAAGGATCTGGCATTGCTGTGTGCTGTAGTGTAGGTTGCAGACGTGGCTCAGATCCTGAGTTGCTGTGGCTCTGGCATAGGACAGCGGCTACAGCTCCAATTCGACCCCCTGCTGTTGGTGCGGCCCTAAAAGACTAAATAAATGAATAAATAGCCCCTTAAGGGTTCCCTGGTGGCACAGCAGGTTAAGAATCTGTTGGCATGGGTTTGATCCCTGGCCTGAGAATTTTAACATGCCCCGAGTGCAGCTAGTAAAAATAGCTTCCTGGAAGGTAAGTTTGTGAAGAATCATGGAAATGCAAAATATATTCATTTCGCAATCAGTAGGACTTTTTTAAAAATTAAAAAAAAAAAAAAAATTCTGGCCATTCCTGAGGCACACAGCAGTTCTAAGCCAGAGATTGAACCCAAGTCACAGCAGTGATGACGATCAGTCCTTAACCACTGGACTATCAGGAGCTCCCTTAGTGGGGCTTTAATAACATGTATACTAGGTGCTCACAAGAATGCCATGATGAACTCATACATGGCTTTTTTTCAGATAAATTAGTACAACCCTCTGGAAAACAGTTTGGCTTCCCAAGTGGCTAAAACTGTGTCCTTTGACCTTCAGTTACCCTGTAGCTTATTTGTCCTAAGGAAATACAGAAACAAGTGGAAGGAGCTTTGCATGTTTTGTCAAATAACATTTCGGTTGTTTCCAGTTTCCTAAATCATGGTATATTCTCTGGGTTGTGTTAACTGGTTTTAAGTAGGAAAGGTAAGGCGTGTTTTTCATGGATTCTTTTCCAGAAGATTCTTTATGAGCATTATCCCCCTTTCCCTCTTGCAGGAACAAGCATATCATGATTGACCTGGGTACTGGTAACAACAACAAGATCAACTGGGCCATGGAGGACAAGCAGGAGATGATTGACATAATTGAGACTGTGTACCGTGGGGCCCGGAAAGGCCGTGGTCTGGTTGTATCCCCGAAGGACTACTCCACAAAGTACAGATACTGAGCTCCTAGCTGGTCCTGGTGCACACAGGTGCCATCGAGTCAGTCCCACGTGGACACAGTCTAAACTCTTGAGAGCATCTGAGGAAGTATGTGTGGCTCAAGGAGCTGGAGGGTTTTACAGTGAGGGTGGCGTTGCCTCCACTTTCAGTCTACTTGATCATTGTATTTTTGTATCAGCAAATATCTGTAAATAGCTAAATAAATACAATACATAGCGACAGGAACAGTCACAATTGTTTATTTCTGAGAAAACTTGATGTTTAGGTTAGTGATTTTGGTAATCAGGGATTAACTTGACCTTTGGAGGGAGGTTCAGGCATGAGTCCTGTGGGGCCACTGTGTTTGCACACTTGACAGTGAGAATCTGGCTGTGTTTTCTAGGGCTGCTGTAATCCCAGCCTTCATTGTCACATGCTATTCTCCCCATGCGTGTGTGTGTCCAGATGTCCCCACCACTGAGGGCCACCCCACCCCAACATAGCGTCATCTCAGCTAATCACATCTGCAAAGACGGACATCCTGAGGTCCCAGGATTAGGACATAGGAACGGGGAGAGGCAGAAAAGTACACACTTAAGGAAAAAATTATCTTATTTTTATGGTTATAAAAATGGTGATAAAATAATGATTTTTGGAACCTTTTAAATGTAAAGAGTAAGAGTTGTTTCTTATTCTGCCTAAGATTATGTCGAATGTACTTAAATACACTGTTTCTCTGACTCTTCAGTACATGTACCTAAGCAATTTCTGTATCTATCCCAAGTCTCTCCGAATCTCTTCTCTAGCAGTGTGGTGTTGTTGGTTAGGATCTTCCCGGGCACCTACATCTTGGTGCCCATGACTGAAATGAAAAGAGTCGTAGAATGTGGAGGCTGCACAGGGGCCTGGTGGAGGCACATTTGGAAGCCCTGCCGGGTCTCACAGCCAGGCTCTGGTGCTTACCCAGGACCTCAGGCCAGTGGCCCCAGAGCCCCATTTCCTCCCATGGGAAGGAGATGCCCATGTCTGCTGTCTGACACATGCTGTTCAAAGGTCAGTGGAAACAATGACCTGGTGGGCCTGCGTGGTGTGGAAACAGCCTTGTCAGATTAACACCCTATTGAATGGTGAGGAGTACTAACCAAACAGTGAAGTCAACAAATACAGAAAAAGACACATGCACGTGCAAGTGCACACATGTACTTGCACACACACAAAGGAGTGTGTTTTGGGGGGCATGCAGAAGTTCCTGGGGCCAGGGATTGAACCTGTGCCACAACAATGACCTGCAACTCACAACAGTGACAAATGCTGGATTCCCAACCTGCTGCACCACCAGGGAACTCCAGGAGTGTATTTTAGATGGATTTTTTTTTTTTGTCTTTTTGCCATTTCTCGGGCCACTCCCGCGGCATATGGAGGTTCCCAGGCCAGGGATCGAATTGGAGCTGTAGCCACCGGCCTACGCCAGAGCCACAGCAACTGGGGATCCGAGCCACACCTGCAACCTACACCACAGCTCACGGCAACGCCAGATCGTTAACCCACTGAGCAAGGGTAGGGATCGAACCCGCAACCTCATGGTTCCTAGTCGGACTTGTTAACCACTGAGCCACAACAGGAACTCCTTAAATGGATTTAAAATTCAAATCTACAGTGTAGTATCTCCAGCCTTAACATTTCCGTTTATGGAGTTCCCATTGTGACTGAGCAGTAACGAACCCACCAGAACTAGTATCCACAAGGATGTGGATTCAATCCCTGGCCCTGCTCAGTGGGTTAAGGATTCAGCATTGTCGTGAGCTGGCTGTGGTATAGGTCGCATATGCAGTTTGGACCCCTGTGGCTGTGGCGTAGGCTGGCAGCTGCAGCCCCGATTTGACCCCTAGCATGAGAACTTCCATATGCAGCAGGTGTGGCCCTTAAAAAAAAAAAAAAAAAGCAAAACCCAAACAACAACAACAAAAAACCGCCTAGATCTATAGGGCCGCTGAACCTTTTCCTCATTGCTGTGCATGTTGCTTTAATCAAGTTGAAATTAACTAGAAAAGTATGTTGATAGCCATAGCTCTCTGGGCATCAAGTGACTGACTTCTGCTCCCCAACCTCCCAGGATGGCTTTTCTGCAAAGTCCAGGGATTGGACAAGGCAGCCAAAACAGAGGCAAGCAGCCTAGGAGGTAGAGACTGACACACACACAGGAGACATGCAAGGGTATTTATTGCAGACTTATTTTGAAACAGTCAAATGGAAAATTGTCAAAGGACTTAAACTGCAAGTTAGTTACACAGAACTAGACCTATACATACCAATACAGGCAAATCTCAAACTACTGAATGGAAAAATGGTCGAGAAGGATACTTTGGTATGGTGCCATTTACATAATTTTAAGACATTAGAACAAAGATCTGAAACAGTAAAACAATCAGCAGTGTTTGCAGTAGGCTGTTCTGCAGGCATCCTCAGGTCTGGAGGGTAAACACCCTATTCTACCTGCACTGAGCCCATGAGAGGTATGGAGCCCAAGGCACCCAGAAAAATGTTTATGATATGAGAACAGGGTATTGGGTTATAAACAGTATGATCAGTTGTATAAAATTGCCTGCATAGAAGAGTATTGACAGTGGTTAATTCTAAATTGTAGAATTATGAGTGATTTTGACTTTTGTATAAAGTTGCATTTACATGTAGGAATAATATTAATTTTTACCATGAGCGCCTACAACTGACCCCTTCTCAGGTGAGCATAGCTCTGCTTTTACTTTGGCTCAGAGATAGGTGAACTAGACAAGTATTCGAAGGCATCTCTGACCAAATCAACTTAGGTGTGTTTCTTGTGCATCTCCTTGGTAACTACCTCTAGGGAGTGCAGTGGGTGAGGGCGACCCAGGAGGCAGTCACAGAGATCCTGCATCACCTGTTTCTTTGGTTTTCCTTTAGTTTGGAGAACATACTGCCAGAACCTGCTTGAACTGGGCAGATTACAACCAGCCGTCCCCCAAACTCTGACTGGAATTATTGAATAGGAATGAAGAACAACTTCTATCACCAAACTGCTTATGATACTTTTAAGAAAGAGCTATATGAACTTAATTCAGGAAAAAAAAAATTGACCTAATGGAGTTCATACTTTTCTTCCATAATTTACAAATATTAGGTATGCACTGAAAAATGTTTTGCCATTTTACAACTATCTTTGTTAAGTGGCTAATCACCCTCTGAATTACATTCTTATTGCATTGCCTTTGTTTTCTAAAAAACATTTATTTTACTAAAATGAATTTTTAAATTAAAGACTAAAAATCAGAACACATGTAGATTATTTCCCAAAAATTCAGTTTTCATTTTTTCACACTTTCAAGTAACTGGTCTCCTGTCTTCAAGTCTGCAAGAAAAAAATTAAAAGAAGTAATGATTGATTTATATATCAATGTGAAATAAACTGGAATCCAAGCTTTCAATAAAAGTACATTAATTTCTGTAATTACTAGAACAGTTTTATATAGGAAAAGTTCATACGTAGAAAAACAAATGTTAACTGATTTTCATTTTGGTCAGATGGAGACTGTGGATTCACAACTGAAGGGAATAAACAGCATGTGCTCTTCTAATGACAAAATGTTACTTGGTATCAACAGTGTGGAGAGGTGCTCATAGAATCAGGATATTATGTTAGTGAAACGTGCTTGAGAATCTTTATAAAATAAGGTTTGTGTCTCCAAATATGTCACATGGACACAAAGTCAGTCCAAGACCTGAAGCCAAGCATTTATTTGCTTCTTCAAGGTGAAGTGCAGGAGAAAACAAAAACACTTATTTGAAAAGATATATGCACTGTGTAATGTTCATAGCAGCATTATTTACAATTGCCAAGACCTGGAAACAGCCTAAATATCCATGGGCAGATGAACGGATTAAGAAGACTGTGGTACACAGTCCGTTCATATACACAGTGTAGCCATAAAAAGAATGAAATAATGCCATTTGTAGCAACATGGATGGAACTAGAGATAATCATACTAAGTGAAGTCGGGCAGCGAAAGACAAATATCATATGAGATCATTTATATGTGGAATCTAAAAAATACAACTAGTGAGTATAACAAGAAAGAGGCAGGCTCACAGAACACACTAGCGGTTATCACTGGAGAGGGAGGAGAGGGAAGGGGGTTGGGACAACATAGGGATAGAGGAGTAAGAGGTACAAATTACTACATATACAATAAGCTACAAGAATACTTTGTAGGAGTTCTTGTTGTGGCTCAGTGGGTCAAGAACCCAACATAGTGTCCATGAGGGTGCTGTTTGATGCCTGGTCTCACTCAGTAGGTTAAGGATCCAGTGTTGGTGCAAGCTGTGGCATAGGCTGCAGATGCAGCTCAGATGTGGTGGACTCCTAGCCCAGGAACTTCCATATGCTTCAGGCGTGGCCGTAAAAAGAAAGAAAGAAAGAAAGAAAGAAAGAAAAAAAAAAAAGGAATACCTTGTACAACATGGAGAATATAGAAAATATTTTACATAACTGTAAATGCAGTATAAACTTTAAAAATTATGAATCATGGCATTCCCATCATGGCTCAGCAGAAATGAATCTGACTAGAATCCATGATGATGTGGGTTCGATTCCTCAGTGGGTTAAGGATTGCCGTGAGCTGTGGTGTAGGTCACAAATGGGGCTTGGATCCTGTGTTGCTGTGGCTATGGCATAGGCCAGCAGCTGAGTTCTGATTCAACCCTTAGCCTGGGAACTTCATATGCCATGGGTGCAGCCCTAAAAAGCAAAGAAAAAAAATTCGGAATCACTTTATTGTACACCTATAACTTACATAATATTGTACACAGGCTACAATAAAAAATAAAAGTAAAAATTTAATAGTAAAAAAAGATGAAGGGCAAAATTCCACTGGAAAAGAAATGTTTGCATTTTGGGGGGCAGGGTAAGATCCTTAGGAACCAGTCATGAAATGGGGTGAGAGCCTAAGGTACGTGTCTTCTCTAAATGGTTATATGAACATATAGCCTCAAACAGAAGCCACTAGTTAATTCCCAATCTCTCATTCATTGTGACTTATGTCTTGATTGAAGACTAATCTGAAGGACGAAGGTGAAAAATACTTTAATAAAATTCAACTTTTTAATAATAGTTTTTATTTTAAGTTTGCACTTTTAAGGGAACAATGATAAAGAGCATTAGTGGATGTTTTTTATTCCTGAAGGTTTTGCAGACTCGGTAGTTCTCTTAGTGAACAAATATGGGATCAGATTTTTCAAGATGAAAGCAAACAGAAGATACGTAAAAGGTAAACATATTGGTGTCCTAATAAGGTCTTACCATTTGTTCTTTGACAGAACCTTCAATCCCAGCTTGCACCATTAAGTCGTTGACATTCTTCTGCAAATCCTCTATACGACCTCCCATTTCCTCCAGTACAATGTTAAGGAGAACAGAACCCAGTCCTTCAAAGCCTCCCTCAAAGGCTGCATCAAACTGCACTGCTGGGTCGGACGTGGGGTCAGATGGAAATGCCCTGTACTGCATTTAAAACAAGGGGGTCAAAGATGACAGTACTAATACCTTAAGGTCAGTGCAAGTTAATGACGTCCCTGCAGTTTTGTAGTGTGTTATTAATCTTTGCATGGCCCAGTACTGAAAACTTGGTTCCCTTTGTGTGGACATGTATTCAGGGATAAGAGGTCACCTGGTATGTTTAACTATGTTTCAACCAAACTCTAATCAGTATGAAAATATAATGGAAATTAACTCTGTTTCAAACAAACTTTCCTACTGTTTAATTTCATCAAGTTTAAGAATCTTCTGGGATGGGATTAAGACGGCGGAATAGAAGGACTGCAGCTCAACTTCTCTCCTAAAAACAACTAAATTTACAACTAAATGCTGAGAAATCTTCAACCAAATGGATCAGAAACCTTCGAAAAGATATCCTACTCCAGAAGACAAAAACAAGGCCACATCAAGAGTTAGGAGGCGTGATTATGTGATATAAGCAACCCCATAGCTCCTGGCTGGGAAGCCCCACAGACTAGAAAGTAATTGGTTCACAGAGACTCATCTACAGGAGTGAGAGTTCTGAGCGCCACATCAAATGCCCATGTGTGGGGATCTGGTACTGGGAGAAAGAGCCCCTGGAGCATCTGGCATTGAAGACCAGTGGGGCTTGTGCACAGGAGCTCCATGGGACTGGGGGAAACAGAGACTCCACTCTTAAAAGGTGCACACAGACCTTCATGTGCACTGGGTCCCAGGGCAAAGCAAAGTCTCCATAGGAATCTGGGTCAAACCTGACTGCAGTTCTTGGAGGACCTCCTGGAAAAACAGGGGTGAATGTGGCTTGTTGTGGGGAAGGACATTGGAAACAAAGCTCTTGGGAATATTCAGCAGTATGCCTTTCTCTGGAGGTGGCCATTTTGGGAAAATCTGGACCCACCCATCAGCGCTGAGAAGCCCCAGGCCAAACAACAATCCAGGTGGGATCACAGCCCCACCCCTCAGTAAACAGGCTGCCTAAAGAAAAACACCCCCCCCACCCCCCCCCACCCCACCCCCCCTGCTAGGCACACAGCCACCTCTAATCCCATCCAGAGACTAAGCCCCACACACCAGAGGGATAGGAAGCAGCTCCACCTACCAGTGGGCAGGCATCAGTCCCTCCCATCAGGAAGCCCTCATTCCGACCTCAGCCACAAGGGGGACACACACCTTGAGAGGTTAAGAGAGGCTACAACTCCATTATCTGTAAACAGGTCACCACACCAAAAAGCTATAAAAATGAAAAGACAGAGAACTATAACTCAGATGAGGAAGAAAGAAAAAAAAAACCCAGAAAATCAGCTAATGATCAGGAGATTCTCAGCCTCCAGGAAAGAGACTTTAGACTGTTGATGCGAAATATGGTGCAAGACATTGGAAATACACTGGAGGCAAAGATGGATAACTTACAGGAAACACTGACCAAAGAGATACAAGATAAAAAACTTAAACAACAAGAGATGCAAAATACAATAACTGAAATAAAAAATTCACTAGAAGCAGAATACAGGAGGCAGAAGAACAAATAAGCAAGGGGGAGGACAGACTAGTGGAAATTATGGATGCAGAACAGAAAAGAGAAAAAAGAGTGAAAACAAATGAAGAGAGCCTCAGAGAACTCTGGGACAACAATAAATGCACCAACATCCATGTTATAGGGGGGCCAGAAGGAGAAGAGAGAGAGAAGGGGACAGAAAAAATATTCCAAGAGATAATAGCTGAATACTTCCCTAACATAGGAAAGGAACCACTCACTCAAATCCAGGAAGCACAACCAGTACCATATAAAATAAACCCAAGGAAGAACACCCCGAGACACATATTAATCACATTGACCAAAATTAAAGACAAAGAGAAAATCCTGAAAGCAGCTAGGGGAAAGAAATAACACATAAGGGTACCCGGTAAGGTTATCGGGAGAGTTTTCAGCAGAAACTCTGCAGGCCAGAAGGGAGTGGCATGATATACTTCACAGGATGGAAGGAAAAAACCTCCAAACGAGATTACTTCACCCAGCAAGGCTCTCCTTCAGATCTGAAGGAGAAATGAAAAGCTTCACAGATAAGCAAGAGCTAAGAGAACTCAGCAACACAACACCAGCTTTACAACAAATACTAAAGGAACTTCTTTAGGCAGAAAAGGAAAGGCCACAGCCAGACACAAAAATACCACAAATAACAAGGCTCACCAGCAGAAGTGCGCAGTAAAGATAAGAAATCATTCACGCACAATTATACCTCCAAAATCAGAAATCATGAGAAGAGGTGGGTACAAATGCAGGACACTGGAGATGAACTTGCAATTAAGAGACTAACAGCTTAAAACGATCATATATATATATATATGACTCATATCAAAACTCATATATATATATATATCTCATATATATATATATATGAGTCTATATATATATATATATATATCTCATATATATATATATATATGAGTCTATATATATATATAGACTCATATCAAAACTTCAGAGGAACTGCAAACCAAAAATCTACAACTGATACACAAACATATAAGAAAAATCAACTCAGATACAACACTAAAGAGAGTCATCAAACCACAAGAGGAGAGAACAGGAGAAGAAGGGAAGAAAAAAGAGCAACAAAAACAAATCCAAAGCAATTAATAAAGTGGCAATAAGAACATACATATCAATAATTACCTTCAATGTTAATGGACTAAACACCCCAACCAAAAGACATAGACTGGCTGAATGCATACAAAAACAAGATCCAATATATATGCTGTCTTCAAGAGACCCACTTCACTTCTAGGGACACATACAAATTGAAAGGGAGAGGATGGAAGAAAATATTCCACGCAAACAGGATTCAAAAGAAAGCTGGAGCAGCAATACTCATATCAGACAATCACAATGGACTTTGAAATGAAGAATATTTTAAGGGACAAGGAAGGTCACTACCTAATGATCCAAGGATCAATCCAAGAAGAGGATGTAACAATTTTAAATATCTACGCACCCAACACAGGTTCACCACAGTATATAAGGCAACTGCTAACAACCTTAAAAGGAGAAATCTACAATAACACAATAATAGTGGGAGACTTTTTTAACACCCCACTTACAGCAATGGACAGATCATCCACACAGAAAATCAAAAAGGAGACACAGGCCCTGAATAAAGCATTAGACCAGATGGGCTTCATAGATACTTACAGGACATTCCATCCAAAAGCAACAGAATACACATTCTTCTCAAGTGCACATGGAACATTCCCTAAGATTGATCACATCCTGGGCGACAAATCAAACCTCAGTAACTTTAAGAAAATTGAAATCACATCAAGAATCTTTTCCTGACCGCATCGCTATACGACCGGAAATCAACAACGAGACAAAAACTGCATAAAACACAGACGCGTGGAGACTCAACAACATGCTACTAAACAACCAATGGATCACTGAAGAAATCAAAGAGGAAATTAAAAAATACCTAGAAGCAAATGACAACAAAGATACAACACTCCAAAACCTATGGGATGCGGCAAAATCGTTCTGAGAGGAAAGTTGATGGCAATACAAGCCCACCTCAGGAAACAAGAAAAAGCTCAAATGAACAAGCTAACTTTACACCTAAAGCAGCTCAAGAGAGAAGACCACACAAGACCTAAAGTCAGTAGAAGGAAAGAAATCATAAAGATCAGAGCAGAAATCAATGAAATAGAAATGAAGAAAACCATAGAAAAGATCAATGAAATGAAAAGCTGGTTCTTTGAAAAGATCAACAACATTGATAAACCCTTAGTCAGACTGACTTATCAAGAAAAAAGAGAGAGGACTCAAATCAATAAAATTAGAAATGAGAAAGGAGATGCAACAATGGACATCACAGAAATACAAAGGATCATAAGAGACTACATATGCAATTATATGCCAATAAAATGGAAAACCTAGAAGAAATGGGCAAATTCTTAGAAAAGTACAATCTTCCAAGACTAAACCAAGATGAAAGAGAAAGGATGAATGGACCAATCACAGGAACTGAAATTGAAACTATGATTAAAAAACTGCCAACAAACAAAAGTCCAGGACCAGATGGCTTCACAGGCGAATTCTATCAAACATTTAGAGAAGAGCTAACAACTCTCCTTCTGAAACTATTCCAAAAAACTGCAGGGGAAGGGATACTTCCAAACTCATTCTATGAGGCCACCATCATCCTGATACCAAAACCAGACAAAGATACCACAAAAAAGGAAACTACAGGCCAATATCACTGATGAACATAGATGCAAAAATCCTCAACAAAGTACTGGCAAATGGCATCCAACAATACATTAAAAGGATTGTACATCACGATCAAGGGGGATTTATCCCAGGGATGCAAGGGTTCTTCAATATCAGCAAATTGATCAGTGTGATATACCACATTAACAAACTGAAGAATAAAAACCACATGATCCTCTCAATAGATGCAGAAAAAGCCTTTGACAAAATCTAACACCAATTTCTGATAAAAACCTTTCAGAAAGTGGGCATAAGAGGGAACCTACCTCAACATAATAAAAGCCATATAGGACAAACCCACAGCTAACATCATTCTCAATGGTGAAAAGCTGAAAGAATTCCCACTGAGATCAGGAACAAGACAAGGATGTCCGCTCCTGCCACTACTATTCAGCATATTTTTGCAAGTCTGAGCCACAGCAATCAGAGAATTAAAAGAGTTAAAAGTAATTGAAATTGGAAAGGAAGAAGTATCACTCTTTGCAGTTGACATGATACTATACCTAGAGGATCCTAAAGACTCTACCAGAAAACTGTTAGAACTCATCAATGAATTTGGCAAAGTCGCAGAAAACTGTTAGAACTCATCAATGAATTTGGCAAAATTAATACACAGAAATTGATGGCATTTCTATATACTAACAATGAATGATCAGAAACAGAAATTAGGGAAGCAATCCCATTTGCCATCGCATCCAAAAGTATAAAATACCTAGAAGTAAACCTACCTAAAGAGGCAAAAGACCTCTACTCTGAAAACTATAAGACACTGATGAAAGAAATCAAAGATGACACAAATAGATGGAAAGACATACCATGCTCATGGATTGGAAGAGTTAACATTATCAAAATGACTACACCAGCCAAGGCAATCTACAGATTCAATGCAATCCCTATCAAATTACCAAGGACATTTTTCACAGAACTCAAACAAAATATTTGAAAGTTTGCTTGGAAGCACAGAAGACCCAGAATAGCCAAAGACATCCTGGAAAAGAAAAATGGAGCTGGAGGAATCAGGCTCCCTCACTTCAGACTATACTACACAACAACAGTCATCAAACCCATATGGTACTGGCACAAAGACAGAAATAAAGATCAGTGGAACAGGAGAGAAAGCCCAGAATTACACCCATGCACCTACAGCCAACTCATCTACGACAAAGGAGGCAAGAACATACACTGGAGAAAAGACAGCCTGTTCAATAGGTGGAGCTGGGAAAATTGGACAGCCACATGGAAAAGAATGAAAGGAGAACACTCCCTAACAGCATACACAAAAATAAACCCAAAATGGATTAAAGACCTAGATATAAGACCAGACACTATAAAACTCTTAGAGGAACACATAGGCCAAACCCTCTCTGACTTAAAGAACAGCAACATCTTCTCAGATCCACCTCTTAGAGTAATGACAGCAAAAACAAAAATAAACAAATGGGACCCGATCAAACCTAAACAAAAGGAAAAGACAACCCACAGAATGGGAAAAAAATCTTTGCAAATGAATCAACTGACAAGGGATTCATCTCCAAAACTGATATAAACACCTTCTGCAGCTCCATACCGAAAAAACAAACAACCCCATCCAAAAATGGGCAGAAGATCTAAACAGACAGTTCTCCAGAGAAGACATACAGATGGCCAGAAAACACATGAAAAGATGTTCAACATCACTCATTATCAGAGAAATGCACATCACAATCACGATGAGGTATACCACCTGACACCAGCCAGAATGGCCAGCATCCAAAAGTCTACAAACCATAAGTGCTGGAGAGGGTGTGGAGAAAAAGCAACCCCATTACACTGTTGGTGGGATTGTAAATTGGTATAACCACTGTGGAAAACAGGATGGAGAGTCCTCAGAAAACTAAACACAGAACTACCATTGGATCCAGCAATCCCACTCCGGGGCATCTATCCAGAGAAAACCACGACCCGCAAAGACACATGTACTCCAATGTTCATTGCAGCACGCTTTTCAATAGCCAAGCCGTGGAAACCACCTAAATGTCCATCGACAGAGGAGTGGATCCAGAAGATGTGGTACATATACACAATGGAAGATTACTCAGACATTCAAAGGAACGAAATCCCGGCATTTTTAGCAACATGGATAGGCCTAGAAAGTATCATGCAAAGTGAAGTCAGTCAGACAATGAGACACCAACATCCAATGCTTTCACTGACATGTGGAATCTGAAAGAAGGACAGACTGAACTTCTTTGCAGAACAGATACTGACTCACAGACTTTGAAAAACTTATGGTCTCCAAAGGAGACAGTTCAGGGGGTTGGGGGATGCACTGGGGTTGTGGTATGGAAATCCAATAAAATTGGATTGTGATGATCATTGTAGAAGTATAAATGTAATAAATTCATTGAGTAATAAAAAATTAAATTAGGAAAAATTAATCTTCTTTCTCCCATGGGGACCCAACTACAGGACCAAAAGTTATGGGTAAATTGTTCCCTCTACAACACTTTGGACACATTTTAGCAAAGAAATTTAATTGTGTGAAGTGAGTTCACTCTGCAAGTCTCAGGGCAAGCATCCCTTTATCTGGATTTTCTTAAACCAGAAACAAACATTCTATACTAACTGTTTCATGTCTTATCAAACAGTGAGCTGCTGAAGTTAAAAAACAAAACAAGGCAAGAAGCCTTGTTTCGGACCCTGTCTATGATGGAGACCTTCCCCCATACATTTGCAGGGTTCTGACTGGCGGAGAATAAATGTTATCGAGCACTCTCCAGATTTATTTAGAGCTTGCTGGAAAAGCCCCACTGGGTAGTATGTATTGCTTATGTGTCCCGGTGTTTTACCCTTGCCATACAAAATGCCTTGTATTGCTGGTCAAGCAGGAAGTAATTACCTGTGCATGGAAATTAATACATCAGGATGCCATATAAAGGCACAAATGCAACCTCCAGAAAGTCCTAGGTCAACAATTATCCACTAATGGTAGACAACACAAGATATTCCACACTAGTTCAATAGTCCAAAAGCATTACAGCATTTGCTATGAAATAGAAAAGGATATTTCTGAAGTTTAATGTTGCAGTCAGAGCTTGAAAATGTTCTTGAAGTTCCTGAAATAGATTTTCTGCCTGAAAAAAATGAACAATAAGACAACTAAATATATATATTTACTTTTGATGTAAAACATTCTAAGCACCATGGAAGAGAGCCATGATTTTTGACAAGGTGTCTTCCCATTCAAAGGGTACCTAAGGAGCTTCCTTGTGTCACAGTGGGTTAAGGAACTGGTGCCGTCACTGCTGTGGCTTGGTGGATGCTGTGGATTCCTGGCTGGGGAACTGGAAGGCACCGCCAAAAAAAAAAAAAAAAAAAAGAAAAAAAGAAAAAGAAAAGAAGGAGTTCCCGTCGTGGCGCAGTGGTTAACGAATGGGACTAGGAATCAGAAGGTTTCGGGTTCGATCCCTGCCCTTGCTCAGTGGGTTAGCGATCCGGCATTGCAGTGAGCTGTGGTGTAGGTGGCAGACCCGGCTCGGATCCCGCGTTGCTGTGGCCCTGGCGTAGGCCGGCGGCTACAACTCCGATTCAACCCCTAGCCTGGGAACCTCCATATGACGCGACAGCGGTCCAAGAAATGGTAAAAAGACAAAAAAAAAAAAAAAAAAAAGAAAAAAAAAGGAAAAGAAAAAGAAAGCAAAGAAAAATCTAGAAAAATATGTCTAGAAGATAACCTAAGATATAGTCTTCTTAACCTTGGGTTCCTCAAATAATTCTTCAGAAGAGCTGAAACAATCAGCTCCCACCTCCCTTAAACTTGTGCGTATTTATTAGCTGTGGTTGGTATTGCAGAAATTGCTTCTCAGGCCATGCCGAAAGACCAGCTATTGTTACAGGCAGAGGCCATATCGGATACCGCCTTGTGGTTTACGATTTCAAATCTCATACCATTTACCTTCTAACTCCTTCCTCGCACCTGTGTACTACCTCCAGGGCAGGGCCGAGCAGAGGTGGGACCTCCACCTCAAATCCAGTTTCACAAGTGAAGATGGCATGGCGCTCCGTCTGGAGCTCTTCCTCCAGCTCTTCCTCACTCGGGTGGTGGTCGGGGCGGGGGGTGGTTTAGTTTGGTTTTGAAAATGAGTATTCAAGTATGTACATCTAACCAATTCTTTTTAACAAGACAAACTGATGAGTCCTGAAATGCTGCTTCCTGATCTCTGGTTGCCTCATCTCTGGCCCCAGAGCTCCTCGCGGACGGCTGGCCGGCGGCGCAGGGCAGGTTTCTCCGCGTCCCGGGTGGTCCAGCTGCAGGCAGAGCGCTGGCGTCGCTTCTGCCCTGGGAAGGCGGGGGCGGGGGGCGGAGTGTGGAGTGGGGAATACACAGTGCAGTCAGGGATCCGGCGGGGATCGGGTGGGGGTCCGGCAAGGAGGGAACAGGAGGAAGGAGCAGGATCCTCACTCACCGCGTCGCGCAGCGCGCGCCCACTGGGAGCTTCGTGTCCCCGCGCGTCCATGTGGGTGGGCCCGGCCGGTCCAGGTGGGTCGGGTGGTCCAGGGGTCCGGGGGCTCTGTCCCGGCAGCTCAGCCAGAGAGTCCGAGGGCCGGGATGTGCTCCTGACACTGGCCAAGCAGCTGAGGACCCAGGAGTGAATTCCTGGGCGAGGCGCGGCCGTGCGCGGCGGGAGGAGGCTGAGGAGGCGAGGCCAGAGCCGGGCGCTGGGTCGCTGTCTCTCCGGCGGGATGGGATCACCGCGGGACCAGGCCGATTGCAGCTCAGCGTGCGCGGCACCGTTTGCTGCGTTTTCGTTGCGTCAGAGTCGAGAGTGAGCACGACCTTTTACCATTGTGGCAAAGTATACACATCATATAAAGTTGCCATTTTAACCATTTTTAAATACACAGCGCAGTGGCGTTGAATACATAAGGTTGTTGTGCGGCCATCGCCACCATCCACCCACGAACATTCTCATCTTCCCAAACCGAAGCTCGTCACCCATTACACATCAACTCAGCCTCCTCAGCCCCTGAAATTCCCCTTCCACTCTCTGTGTCCCCGCGTTTTTTGTAATATTGTCGCTTCTTTAAAGGGGGGATGATGGGGGGGGGGGGGTTGCGGGGCGGGGGCGGAATCTGGCTGCGATCCACTTACAGCCTCTTTTCGCACCAGGTCCTGGGCCTTGTAATCATCAGTACAGGAGACTCTGCCCTCTCTCTGAACCTCCCCCATTTCTGAGTCAACTTCAAGACCAAGAATAGTCATGTTCTGGAGCTCCCTGGTGGCTCCCCTAGTGGAGGATCCGGCGCTGTCACTGTTGTGGCTCTGGTTACAGCTCTGGCCTCTGGTGTGGCCAAAAATAAATAAGTAAATAAATAAATAAGAATGGTTATGTTCTGTGACCAGCTCCCCACACACTAACAACACTTGCATCTGGATTCTGATTTTATTGAAGATCTAGATGGAAGGCTTGACAGCAACTTTCCCTCCCTTTGGGCCTATCTGGATGGTGGCCTGTGGGTCACTTTATGGGTGATGTCCCAGGATCCTGTTCTTAGCATATACTGGCTTCATTCACATGTTTGTACCCCTCTGGCCCTCTGGACTCAAAGCAATGTGGGGCAGGCTGTGCCTGTCTGAGTCACTTCAATGTTCCAGGAGCCTAGCCGAGTGACAACGTGTGGATACCTGGTTGCTGAGTGTGTGTGAATCAGCCATGCATGCAAAGAAGTGAAACACAACATCCTTAGTCATCAGGACAATGCAAATCAAAACCACCCACTTCACATTCACTGTAATAGCTACACTCAAAAGACAAACAACAAGGAGTTCCCACTGTGGTGCAACAGGATTGGCTTCATCTTGTGAGTGCTGGCTGGGCACAGTGAGTTAAAGATCCATTGTTGCTGCAGCTGTGGCTTAGGTTGCTACTGTGGCTCCAGTCTGATCCCGGGTCCAGGAACTCCATATGTCACAGGGTGGCCAAAAATATAACAAGTGTGGTTGAGGATGTGGCAGAGTTGGAGCCCTCACAAGTTGGTGGGAACTTAAAGTGGTACAGCCAGTGTGGAATACTGTCTGGCATGTCCATAAAAAATTAAATATAGAAGTCCCCTGGTGGCTAAGTGGGTTAAGGATCCAGTACTGTCACGGCTATGGCTCGAGTTTGATCCCACTTGTATGTAGAATCTAAAAAAAAAAGGGAGTTCCTACTATGGTGCAATGGGATTGGTGGTGTCTCTGGAGCGCTAGGATGCAGGTTCAATCCCTAGCCCAGCACAGTGGATTATGGATCCAGCATTGTTGCAGCTGTAGCACAGGTCGCAACTGCATCTCCAATCTGATATCTGGTCCAGGAACTTCCATGCACTACAGGTGCAGCTGAAAAAAGAAGAAGAAGAAGAAAAAAAAAGCCTACCATTAAAAAAAAAATGAGGGAGTTCCTGTAGTGGCTCAGCAGTTAACAAACCTGACTAGTATCCATGAAGGGTTAGGGTTAGGGTTAGGACCTGGACCAGATATCAGATTGGAGATGCAGTTGCGACCTGCGCTACAGCTGCAACAATGCTGGGTTTGATCCCTGGCCTTGCTCAGTGAGTTAAGGATCTGGTGTTGCCATGAGCTGTGGTTTTGGTCATAGATGTGGCTTGAATCTGGTGTTGCTGTGGCTGTGGTGTAGGCTGGTGGCTGCAGCTCCAATTCAGCCCCTAGCCTGGGAACTTCCATATGCCATGGGTGTGGCCCTAAAAAGGCAACAAAAAAAAAAAAAAAAAAGAAAAAGAAAAAGAAAAAAGAAAAAGAAAAGAAAAAAGAAAAAGAAAGATACCAATGAATTTATTTTACAAAACAGAAATAAACTCACAGACGTAAAAAACCAACTTATGGTTACCAAAGGGGAAGGGGGGGAGGGATAAATTAGCCACAGCAACGTGGGATCTGAGCCGTGTCTGCGACCTACACCACAGTTTGGAATTAAAATATATATACTACACTATATAAAATAGATAACTGGAGTTCCCATTGTGGCTCAGTGGTTAACGAACCCGACTACCAACCCTGAGGTTGAGGGTTCGATCCCGGCCTCCCTCAGTGGGTTAATGATCTGGTGTTGCTGTGAGCTGTGGTGTAGGTCACTGACTCGGCTCGGATCCCGTGTTGCTGTGCCTGTGGCATAGGCCGGCGGTTTCAGCTCCGATTAGACCCCTAGTCCAGGAACCTCCATATGCCACAGGTGTAGCCCTAAAAAAGACAAATAAAATAAAATAGATAAACAAAAAGGACCTGCCGTAGAGCACAGAGAACTATACTCAATATCTTGTAATAACCTATAATGGAAAAGAATCTAATAAAAGAATATACATTTATATATATATGTATATCTGAATCATTTTGCTGTATACCTGAAATTAACACAACATTGTAAATCAACTGTATTTCAACAAAAGTAAAAAAAAAAAAAGTTACTCTATAACCTCAGTTTCACCTCTAGGTATGTTTCCAAGGAAATAACAGGATATATCCACACAAAAACGTGTACACAAATGTTGACAGCAGCATTATTAACAATAGCCAAATGGTGGAAACAACCCAAATGTCCATCAACAGATGGATGGATGAACAAAATGTGGTCCCTCCTCACAATGGAATATTATTCAGGCGGAGGAAGGGATGAAGCCTTGATGTGTGATACTGCGTGGAGGAACTTTGGGGACAGGATGCTCAGTGAGAGAGGCCAGTCACATGAGGCATATGGTTGGACTCTGCTCATATGATGTGTCCAGATTAGCAAATCCAGAAGTTCCTGAGAGGCTGAGTGGGTTAAGGATCCGCCATTGCCACAGCTGTTGTACAAGTTGCAACTGTGATGTGGGTCCGAGAACTTCCACATGCTGATGGTGTGGCCAAACACCAAAAAACCAAAACAGATTGGCAAATCCATAGAGACAAGAAGTAGAGGAAGGGGAAGGGGAGATTCTGTGCTATAATTAAGGGATTTCTCCTTTTAAATTTTATTGGAGTACAGTTGACTTAACAATGTTGTGTTAGCTTCAGGTGTACGGCAGAATGAATCAGTTATACATTTACATATACCCATTCTATTTCAGATTTTTTTTTACTTTTTTTTTTTTTTTTGGTCTTTTTAGGGCTGTACCCGAGGCATATGGAGGTTCCCAGGCTAGAGGTTGAATCAGAGCTACAGCTGCTGGCCTACATCACAGCCATGGCAACGTGGGATCTGAGCCGTGTCTGCGACCTACAGCACAGCTCATGGAAACACCGGATTCTTAACCCACTGAACAAGGCCAGAGATCAAACCCTTGTCTTTATAGATACCAGTCAGGTTCTTTAACTGCTGAGCCATGACGGGAACTCCTTTTTCAGATTCTTTCTCCCATATGGGCCATCACAGATTATAGGATAGATTTCCCTGTGCTATCCAGTAGGCCCTCGTTACTTATTGATTTTGTATATAGTAGTGTATATATGTTAATCCCAACCTCCCGATTTAGCCCTCCCCTAATCCTTTCCCCTTTGGTAACCATAAATTTGCTTTTGAAATCTTTGAGTCTGTTTCTGTTTAAGGACTTTTTTCTTGGGGGACAAAAATATCCTAAGACCAGATTGTGGTGACTGTCGCACAAACCTGTGAATATATTAAAAATCATTCAATTGTGCACTTTAGATGGGTGGATTGTATCTCATATATATGTGAGTTGCTTGTCAATATAACCATTAAAATAATAACTTTTTATTGAAGTCAGTTGGTTTACAATATTGTGTTAGTTTCAGGTATATATTGCAAAATGCTTCTGTTAAATATACATTCAGATTCTTTTACATTATGGGTTATTATAAGATACTGAATACTATTAGAGGAAGAGAGAGGAATGGAGGGGAGGGGAGAGGAATGGAAGAGAATGAAGGAGAGAGGAGGGGTAAGGGGTTTGTGTGTCTCTGTAGGTGGGGGGGTCTTTGTGTTCCCTCCCCAGCCCAGGCAGAAGGTGTGGCCAAGCAAACAGCAGGAAAGCCTGCCTGGCAAGAGGGGCAATGGGACCAAGAGGGCCCGGCTGAAGCCTGGGCATGTTCGTGGAGAAGGTTCCAGCCTCTGGAAGTGTTTGCTGGGCACTGGGCCCCACCTCCCTCAGGCATGGTCCAGTTGGTTCTGGAACTTTTGCCCTCCCAGCTCTGCCCAGCTGCCTGAGGAGTTATGTCCACCAGCTGCTCCACAGGGTGCAGGCGTCCAAGTTGGACAGAGCAAAGCCAGAGTCTGGAGCATCCTGGGACCTTGGGCTCCGGGTATTAAAAGGCAGCCTGGGTCCTGGTGCAGTTTCCTTCTCGGCTCCCACATACCCCACACACCCTCCACATGAGCCATGCCTTCCTCATTTTTAATTACAGACAATGTTTAACAGGCAGGGAGCTTGGGGTGGGCCCACACCCACGGGACCTGGAATTAGAAATGCAGAAGGAGGCCCTGGCCTGTCTCCACCTGTACTGCTTCCCTCTTCTCCAGAAGGGTTTCTGGGAGGCCGCCCACCAGCCTGAGGTTATCTTTCAGTTCAAGATTCAACAGTCTGACCAGGATGATTAGCATCTGATGTACATAGCAGGCTGCTTCAGAATTGGATTCCCCTGTGAAAACAAAGGCCCAGGCCCCATTCCAGAGTGTGGCAGGAGGTCTAGGTGGATGAGGGGTCTCCCAGGTGGAACTGATGGAGATGGTGCAGGACTACCCTGGGGGGTGGGGGGCAAGCCTTGGGGCCTCCCAGCAGTCTGAAGCCTAGTCCCCTCCTAAGAAGTGCGAGAATAAGTATGGTACAGCAACTCTTCCAAAAATCGAACACAGATTTACCATATGAATCAATTCCACTTCTGGGTATAAACCACAAAGAAGTGAAAACGGTTACTTGAACAAATATTTGTACACCATGTTTATAGCAGTGTTATTCCCAATAGCCAAAAGGAGGAAGCAACCCAAGGGTCTGTAGATGGACAAATGAATGGATAAATTAAATGTTATATATGTAGTTATATATGCAGTTGTTATTTATTATTTATTTTTTTATTCATTTGGGCCCCACCTGTGGCATATGGAAGTTTCCAGGCCAGGGCTGAATTGGAGCTGCAGCTGCTGGCCTATACCACAGCCACAGCAAGTGGGATCTGCGTTTGGGACCTACACCACAGCTCCCAGCAATGCTAGATCCTTAACTCACTGAGTGAGGCCAGGGATGGAGCCTACATCCTTATGGATACTAGTTGGGTTTGTTACTGCTGTGCCACAACAGGAATTCCCTGAAGATATTTAAAAATGTTTGGACACTCTGCTGTTCTGTCACTGATGTCTTCCACACTTTCTGGAAAGTTAAGTTCCCAGAAAAAAGTGGCAAAGCAATCAATCCATTCCCAACAAGGCAGTGAGTGTTGCAAGTGCTAGGCACTTCCTGCAAACCAGGCTCAGACCTGTGGCAGCTCCTGGCTGGTGACTCACAAAATTTAGCCACACCAGTCCTCATGAAGGGAAAAGGGGGTAGGAGTGAAGAAGCTCCAACTAACCATTTCCTCTCAAGGGGGCCTGAAGCAGGTGGCTCCTGGCTCTGGGCTCCCTCAGCTCAACTTTGCTCAGGTGGCCTTCCCACCTGTTTGGTTGTTTGGAGTTTCTGCTTTCTCCTGATTGTATTGCAGGTGGAGTTCGCATTTCTGCTTATGGTTCTCCTCACTGGTTTGGGGAGGGGCGCTCTGCCTGGGCTGCCCTGGGGCCCTGGCAGCTCCTTCTCACCAGGGAAGAACATGCAGCCTCATAACCAGGAGGAGCAGGAAAACTCTCAGGGTGTGCAGCTTTCCTTTCCTGTTTGTTTTGTTTTGGCTGCCTCTGTGGCATGTGGAAGTTCTCAAGCCAGGGATCAAACCCTTGCTGCAGTTGCAACCTACAGTTTATATATGTTGGCAATGCTGGATCCTTACTCGCAGTGCCACAAGGGAACTTCCCCTTTCCTGCTTAAAAAAAAATTTTTTTTTCTCCTCTTGTCCTTTCATCTTACTTTTGTGATTTTGCCATTTCAGTTCTACAAAGGCGACAATGTGCTTGTGGGAGGTCTCAGCAATCCCTTGGCTACATGGACACTCCTGCCCAAAGGCCAAGCAGAGGTCCCCCCAGACACGAAGCTCTGGAAGGCAGAGAGGCAGGGGTTGGAAAGGTGGTCATATCCTTGATCTTCAAAGGATGTTTCAGCACCTGACCTGAGTCCACCAGAGTCCAGAGAAGACCTAGAAGGTTAGATGGCCTGTTCCAAGGCCTGCAGAGATGGGACATGCAGTGGGTTCAGGGCTGAAGCACAGTTCTGTGGTCTCTGCAGGTGTTCTGCACATTAAGCGCCATTGCTTATGAAACAGGTGTGGAGATGCTATGCTTTCATTGAATGCAGTCTTATCGAAAGGCGCCATTTTTGTCTACCGTCTGCCCCATGTTGGGCTGAGTGGCAACCCGGCTGGGTGTGCAGTGGTTCCACTACTAGGGAACAACACAGGTGTCAATTTGGAAAGTTAGAAATGGCTGATGTGGGTTGTTAGGGGTCATCAGTGTGGGGGTATGTGGAGTGTTGTGGAGTGTTGTTACGTTAGTGTTGCTGATCTTGCGGATTTTTCAGAATTGGAGTGTGTGTGTTGGGGGAAGTAATGCTCCTTTGTAATGAACATCCCTGTTCCAGGGGTCGAGCCCAGTTACCTTCTCACTGATGTTATAGTCCAAGGCCTGAAGGCAGGTGTCTGGGTCAGTTCCATTTAGCTAGGAACTGGGCCACCTCCTAGTGGAGCTCACTGGTCTACCTTGTTTGCACCTAGCCAGCAGGTGAGGGTGAGCAAAGAGGGTGGGGAGGAGACCCAGGGAGCCAGGCACTTTCACTCATGGCATTGGCAGGGGGCTCAGCACCAAGGCAAGGGGTGGGACTGGAGGCCAGCAGTGAGTCCATCCTAAGGGCTTCAGGCTGCGGGGTGGGCTTTTGTTTCCCCAGAGGAATCGCCCTCCTGGCCCTACTAGCCTAGCCTAAACACCCATGGCCCTCCGCAAACTTGTCAACTCTGCTCCTCTTATCCCCAGGGTCAGGATGGGACCCAAGGACCTGGTCAGAGGAAGAATGATGGAAGGACCACCGGGGCGCTCAGACCCGCCCTGTTCCCCAAGAAGGGAGCGTCCCCAGGCCTCGCGCTTACCCCAAGGGCGGTCCGTCGTTCTCCTGGGCTGCGTGCAGCGTCTACACAGGTATTAGCCACGGGACAGGTGGCCCCGGGTCCACGTGGGCACCTGGCCCAGAAGTATCGACCCTGACAGGAAAGTATTTCCTAACCTCAGCCACGTGGGCCAGCGGAGCAACACCCACTGGGCGGGTGTAGTGCCCCCGCCACGACCTCAGGCCCCAACCTCATCCTGCCCTACCGGCATTCCCACCGGCGCGCTCTAGGACCCAGGGGCGCCTGTCGGGCCGCCCGGCGTGGGCGGAGCCACGTATTATGACGTCACGTCGAGGAGCAGTCTGGCACTCCGACTGACAGACAGACGGAGGACTGACCGCCTGGAGCGGACCGTTCGGGTGAGGCTTGGCGGGGTGCGCCGATCGCGTGGACGCGGGCGCCGCGCTGGGTTCGTCCTGCGTGGGGGGCGGACGGCCCCCGGACTGAACCTCCACCTCGGGCCGGACTCCCGGGCAGTGTGCGCCCCCTTGCCCCTTTCCCCCATCCTCCATCCCTAGGCTGCGCTACCCCCTCTCTCAGAACCGAGCCCCAACGCTGGGCGGTGCGCCCCGCGCCTCTGTTTTCCCAGCGGAGGCGGGTGTGCGCGCCGAGGGCTCCCGGAGTCACGCGTGTCCGAGGAGGGGGTCGTGCCTCAGAGGTGCGCCCAGGGCGCTTCCTGGGCCTGGGGCCATCCCTGCCGAGTGCGGCCCTCGGCCTTGAGGCCCTTTCCGAGTCCTTTACCCGGTTTCTTCTTTTGCCAGGCTCCCACGGTGCAGAATTGCCCGGGATGGCGGCGGCGTGTGGGGGTGACAGGGCTCATGCCAGGAGCCCGTGAGCGCTGAGGGAGCTTGGGCCAGGTGGACGGCAGCCTGCCCGCAGGGCCACACAGGCGTTCGAGATGGAAGCAGAAGGCTTGGATTGGCTTTTGGTCCCGCTGCAGCAGCTGGTTTCCTGGGGGGCCGCCGCGGCCATGGTCTTCGGCGGGGTGGTCCCTTACATTCCGCAGTATAGGGACATCCGGAGGACTCAGAATGCGGAGGGATTCTCTACCTATGTGTGTCTGGTGCTCCTGGTGGCCAATATTTTACGGATACTCTTCTGGTAAGTTGGGGGGCTTTCTTACTGTGGTAGTGCGCCCAGAGAGGTGACTTTCTCCTCGGAGTGAGGCGAGGGAGGTGGGATTGTCTGTACTTCCTAAGAAGGAGCTGGTGAAATGGACGGAGAAAAATGGTGGATTGGAGCGGAGCATCTGAAACAATCTCAGATCTGTGTCTTCATTTTCTGTGGCTCAGGCATTCATCAGATTCTCCCCCAGGGCCTTCTCTGTGGGGCTTCCCCCTAGGCCTGGGCCCCTGCCTTGGGGAGGTGCTGGGCGGGGGTGGGGGTGGGGGAGAGAAAACGAAGTGACAGTAAGGGAAGGTGATCAGCATAGGAAGGACTAACCTGTCCCCTCCAGGCTGCCTTGGAGGGCGTCACTACCAGCCTCCCCTGTTGGGTATGTAGGTTTTTTGTTTGGCTGCCCCAGGGCATGTGGAGCTCCCAGGCCAGGGATCAGATCCAAATGGTGGCCTCGAACTCAGCCACAGATGTGACGACGCTGGATCCTTAGACCACTGTACAGGGCGGGGATTGAACCCATGTCCCAGTGCTCCCAAGATGCTGCGGGTCCCATTGCACCACAGCGGGAACTCCTGTTTGTTTTTTAAATAGTAAGTCAATTTTTCTGGGTAATACTTAAGAGACTATTTTTTCCTGCTCCTCCCAGTTCTACTTCCTCTTATCATCTGCATTCTGGTGAGGAACTCAAAGTTAATTTTAACAGCTGTTGAAGCCAGACATGATTGAGAGGGTGTGTTTTCAGAGGTCTTGTAGCCTCATTCTAAGGCCAAAGAAGTTTTCAACTTTCCTTCTTGCCAAATGGTTCCAGGTCCCTCTATTAGCACAGACAGTGAGGGCTGCCTGGGTAAGAGGAGGGACAAGGGCTAGGGCAGCTAGTGTCCAGAGTGCTGCTTCTGGCTCTTCCTTTTGACCTTTTGGTCACTATTGGAGTAATCCTGCCTTTTTGCTAATTGATTTTGAAGTCCACCTTACTGAGGTATGATTTATATGAAATGAAATCACCTATTGCAAGTGTGCAGTTTGAGGAGTTTTGGCAGCTGTTCCCTCTGTGGTTATCAGGAGGTGAGTCCCCTGAGTCCAGAAGCCCTCTAGCTCCTTCACCTTCTGTCTGCCTGGCCCCTGGCAGCCTGTGGTCACTTTCACCTTGTTTTTGCTCCTTCTGGGGTTTTCAAAGGTGAGCTGGTGAGTCCACCCTCCTCCTGGGAGAATATGTCACGCTGAGCTTTGGCTCTGGGCCTGTACTTCTGAAAAAGGGGTCAGATGGTGCTCATTTTTGTTTGCCATAAGTTAAAAAACTGCATTTTGAAGATTCCTCCTTTCCCTTTGGCTGAGGGCAGCAGTCAGCAGCTGCCTCAGGACGTGCCCCTTCCCTTCTCTCATCAGGTCTCAAACTGTAATTGTGTGTAACACTGCTATTAACCTGAGCACCCCTAGGTTTGTGTGCACCCTGGAGGGTAGTGAGCACACTGGGGGTCCACTCCTGGGAGCTCACAGTGTTAGGTTGGGAAGCAGATTTCCTTTAGGCTGTGGGAAGTTTCCTCCAGTCTGTGGAGGAGGATTGCCTGAGGTTGGACTGCCTTATGGGAAAATAGTTCCTTTCAGAAGTCTTCCCACCCCCAGTATACTTATCATTCAGAATTGCAAAAAGAAAATAGAATACCTAATCTACATCTAAATATATAGTTTGGAGAAATTAGAAATTAAACCAATTTCTTTTTTTCTTTAAATTTTTCTTTTATAGCCATACCTGTGGCATATGGAAGTTTCTGGGCCAGGGGTGAATCCTATGCTGCAGTTGTGGCAACACCAGATCCTTTAACCCCACTGTGCCAGGGTTTGTCAAACCTGCGCCTCTGCAGTGACCTGAGCTGCTGCAATTGGATTCTTTTTTTTTTTTTTTTTTGGTCTTTTTTGGGGCAGAACCGGCGGCATATGGAAATTCCCAGGCTAGATGTCAAATCAGAGCTGTAACTGCCAACTTATACCACAGCCATGGCAACACCAGATCTGAGTCATATCTGTGACCTATACCACAGCTCACGGTAACACCAGATCCTTAACCCACTGAAAGGGGCCAGGAATTTAACCCGCATTCTCATGGATCCTAATCGGGCTTGTTAACTACTGAGCCATGACAGGAACTCCTGCAGTTGGATACTTAATCTACTTTGCCACAGTGGGAACTCCTTAAGCTAGTTTCTTGGATGCTGCCTCTCAGTGCTTCTGGATTTTACTGGTATTTGGACTGTGAGCTCTGTCTCCACTGCAGGTCCTGAGCCTTTGGGAGTCTTTGGTGTATTCTGAGCTTTGTTCACTTGTGAGTCTATTTCTGCATGTCTGATTGCTCCTTTCCCATAGAGTCAGCTTCCTGAGCTATCCTGGGTCACTTCAGGGGTTCACTGGCTACAGTGTGAACCTGCAGAGCTGCCTTCAGCCAGAATTCCAGAAGACAGGAATAGGATGGGAAGAAGGGAAGACTGGCAGAGGGCGCTAGTCTCTCCTCCAGGGTCTCTCTGACTTGGGGATGTGCTATCTCTGACTTGCAACAAATACATGCTTTCCTGTCCCCCTGGTTCCACAGTCCCACTGCTCTTCGGGCGATGCATATGCTCCCATTTCTTCCTTTCTCTGGAGCTTCCGAAGCTCCTACTCCCGGGTCCCCTCCAGGCTTCATAGGTTAACAGCCCATCTGATTTAATAGCTTTTTTGAGGGTTTCCCATGAGCCAGGCATTGGGCTGGATGCTGCAGGGTTAACACTTCAGCAGGAGTGCTGCATGCATGTACCAGCCACACTTATATGCGTTATGGGTGGTGGGGGAGGGGAGAGCACAGACTAGGGGCTGTGATAGACTCTGGTGAGATGGGACCTGGATCTACACTAGAAAAGTGGTGGAGTTAGAAGAAATGAAGACTGCGTTTCCCAAAGCCATCTGGGGATGCAGTCCTCAGAATTCCAGTCTGCCTGGCAAGCCTTGGGGTGAGGCGTGAGAGTGGTCAGCAGGAGGAGTTGACCACACTGTACAAACCCTGGGTTTCTGAAACTCAGGGAACCCTAATACCTTTATTTCTTACGATTCTTACCATACATTTGCAGAACCAGCATTCAGCAGATCATACAAAATGCTGATGTGCAGATTTGGTCTTTGTGGTGGCAGAAGCCAGGAGAGTTTGTAAAGCAGAAGTGGGGGGGAGGAGGCTAGGCTGTCTGGACTGTGTGGTGGGGTCTCCTGACCCAGAGCCTCCTGCATTCACAGATCTCAAGCCGGGTTCCTATCTGGTCAGAGATTGGTAGCATTGTCCCAGAGACACGTCAATACTATATCAGACATGTGGTAACATTGTGTCAAAGATGTGACATTGTTTGGAGAGGTAGTGACACTGTATCAGAGAGGTAGTGACAGCCTGCTACTCAGGGCAGTCAGGGCACTGGGGAGTAGGTACACAGCTCCTCTTCCATTGGAGCTTTTCTCTGCTACTTAGAAGATGCAGAGAAGGTATTCCCTGTGGAAACTCATGCCCAAGCTTGGTGTGTGTCCCCTGGGAACAAGACATGTTTGCTGGGATCATGGAGCACCTGCTTAGACCCTTGGACCAGCTCCTCTGAACAGCAGGCCTGCATTTGACTTGTGGGCTGTCCCATTGTTTGTAGCAGAAGAGGCTGTGCAAGCTACGCTCTCAGGACAGGAGAGAAAAACTTGCTCTGTGACATCCCTGCCAGCACAGACTATTAGCATTAGAGGAAGAAGATGTTTAACTAATTTGATCAGTAAAAAGTGGCGTCTTTCTATTTTAACTAGCTTTTAAAAATTACTAATAATGTTGAACTTTGTTTCATGTTTACTTTGTCCCTTGTATATCTTTTTTTTTTTTTTTTCTTATTTGCTTTTTAGGGCCGCACCCACTGTATATGGAGGTTCCCGGGCTAGAGGTAGACTCGGAGCTGTAGCTGCCGTCCTACACCACTGCCACAGCAATGCAGGATTTGAGCCACATCTGTGACCTACGCCACAGCTCACAGCAACACTGGATCCTTAACCCATCATGCCAGGCCAGGGATTGAACCTGTGTGTCCTAGGGTTCCCAAGACACTGCCGATCCCTTTGTGCCACAGCAGGAACTCCTCACCTACCTTGATTTTTGGTGTGTTGTATAAGGGGAAGCACAAACTTTCATATTTTTCCCCAGTTTTTCTAGTCACTCATTGTTTCTGTTGGATATTTAAAAAGTGGAAGTGGCATTTATTATCTAATAGCCAAAATCTCACATCTTCAGCCCAGGCTTTTTGAGCTTGGTGTGGGGAGTCCCCAGACTCATTTATTGTGAGGCCCACTGCTCCTGACTCCCCAGTCTGACACAGAACCTTCTCTGTCTCCCTTTCTGACCTTCACCTACAGATAAGTCGGTCCCCAGGGTCAACCAGGTAACCAGTGGGGACTAGTTCCTAGAATTGGCTTCAAATATTCTCAAACAGTTGTGGGGGTTGTATCCGCATTTTACAGAAGAGATGAAATTCAGAGGTGATGGGTCACAGCATGAGAGCCAAGGGGGCAGTGTATGTGTGTGGCCCCAGCAGCCAGCTCTCAGTGACTTCCCCCACCCCCCCACCTTGGAGGGACACGGGTGAGAGAGAGGCAAGCAGGAGGTGGGCTAGATGGTTGTCTCCATGTCTCCTCATTTCCAGGAGATGCTGGGAGGTCAGACGCCATCCATGACCTCCTGACTTTGGCTTGTGGCCCCCAGCTCAGGTTTGGGGATACCTGTCAGGCCACACTGGGGGTCCCCACTGGATCTTTTTTCCAGAGCAGCCAGGCTGGAGGGGCTGGTTCTGCAGGCTCACAGTGGCCTGGATTGAGTGCCATGGCCCAGGATCCTGGTGGCAGAGTTGGAGAACCCCGGCCAGTGCGTAGAGAGCAGTGCTCTTGTCAGCTCCTGGAGCCTGGGCTCTGGGGTGGGCCTAGCTGGTGCCCATCACTGGATCGTGGTTCTGGGGTGGGCCTAGCTGGTGCCCATCACTGGATTGTGGTTCTGGCTTCCAGGAGCTTTTGGTCAAGTTGGTAAGATGTTCAACACACTGGACAGAGTCAGCAGGAAGGCCTGGGGGCCTGTGGCTGGGAGAGCAGGTGGGAGCTCAGAAGAGAGTGGACATGGAGGCCTGCAGGGCTCAATGAGGCCGGGGTCAGGGGTCAGGGGTCAGGTGGGCAGGGTGCCCCCACTGCCTTCTCCTCTTCTCAGGTGAGGGGAAGTTTGGTGCCTGGCCCCCTGCTGCTCTGCTCACATTGGGGACTGTGCTGGCCTGATGACCCCATTCCCCACAGGCAGGAGGCAGGGCTGCTGTCATTCCCTGGACTTGGGAACAAGTCTTGTTGGTCTAAAACCTGGGCTTCTCTTTTGGTGGCAGCTGTGTCTCTGAAGGAGAGTGATGGACACCTGGCCGTGCTTGGGGGGTGGTCAGGAGACCCACCCACACCCCATCAGTGGCCTTGGGAGGGTCCCAGTGGTTCCTGGGGCAGCGTTTGGGATAAGCTCTGCACATGTTTCTGAGGGGTCCCCGGGCTGTGGGTGTGGTGGAGGCCCAGGTCGGGCTGTCCTCCAGTGCTCTCGGCCCCTCCCCTAGCCCTGTCCCACCATAGATTCAGGAGACCTGGGCGGCCAGTGCCTCGGGTCCATGGTGGTCTGAGACCCTCCCTGGGCTGCTTGGGATGGGGCCCTGGGGTCCCTGATTGGGTCTGGGTGGCCTCCCTGATACCATGGCCTCTTTCCCCAGGTTTGGAAGGCATTTCGAGTCACCGCTGCTCTGGCAGAGCGTCGTCATGATCCTGACCATGCTGCTGATGCTGCGGCTGTGCACTGAGGTCCGCGTGGCCAATGAGCTGAATGTGAAGCGCCGGTTCTTTGCAGGTTGGTGGATGGCAGCTTTGGGGATGAAGCCCAGGAGCTCAGCAAGAAAAACTGGAGTTCAAGGGCAGATAAGGGCCGCCTTCATCCAGTGTCATCTGACCAGCTTTTGTTTTACCAGGTGGTGTTGGCACCTGTCACCAACACCCATGTTTCTGGGTTGTTAGGTGACTCGACATTGTATAATGGGAAGCACTTCCAGGCAGTAGTTCTCCAAAACTTGGGCAAGTTGTTAATTGTGCTTAGTGTGCCCTTCCCTGTGTGATTATATTGGACCCTAAGTCAGGGCAGGAGGTGCGGTACTGCTGGTCTGTTTCTGGCTTGATCAGGCTGGAAGCAGATGCTTCCTGAGCAGGCAGTTTTATCTGTGACCTTGTGTGTGGCTCGTGCCTTTACGTTTTTCCATCTCCCCAAGGCTGAGTCACCAGGGTCTTTCTCACATATGTTGTTAAACATTAACCCGATGTCATGCCTTGTGGGCCTGGGATGAGCATGTAGGGTCATGGGCTCAGGCAGGACAAATCCCACTCTCAGCCCAGGCTTTTTGGTGGCTGGGGAAATAAAAAATACCATTCCTGGTTTTGTCTTTGAAAGTAGCCTTTCTGAGCTGATATTCTGTTTGAACCTGCAGGCTGGTGGGCTTCTCTATGAGGGAGGGCTGATGCCGAACTCCTGGGTTTTTCTAATTAGTAAATCTAAGACAGCTTTCACTTTGACTTTGGGATTGTGTGTGTGTTCAGTCTCAGCTGTTGCTTAGCTGTTTGTTTAGCCCTGGGCTTCCTGTGGACTTGAGGGCTTGGTGGCCTATTTTTTTTTTTTCCCTTTTGTGTGAATCTTTTCCTCCTGTGTAGCTTCTGTTTTTAGAGGGAGATGGGTATATGCTAATTTCAGTCTTTGTAGAAAATAGGTCAGCCTCAGCTCTGATGAGTAGCCTGGACCAGTTAGTGTCACTTAGACTATAAAGGTGACCACCACTGTTCCTGGGGTGTTTTGGTATTTTCTCCTCTATTGACGCTGACCTCGTGGCTGTGACTCGGGGAATTACAGAGGTGGTGCTGGCTGTATTACTGCTCTTACCTTGAAAGCAGGGCTGTTGTAACCTGGGTCTTGAGGTGAGGTGAGGGTCTTGAGTCTCTGAGGTGAGGGCTTACTCTTCACATGACTCCTGCCCCCAACCTCCTGTGTAGTTTGGTGCCAGATCTTAGCCAGCTGCAGCGTGGGGCATGTGGGGGTCAGTGGCATTCATCCTCCCAGCCTGGAGGGGACCCTGGTGCCCTGGTTGCTCATGTTCCTGCCTTGGGCTCTATACTGTGAGGCCAGGCTGGTGACCTTGTGTGAAACTGTGTGGGCTGCAATGGGGTAGATGACCAGACACAGCAGGTGTGGGGTCTCCCAGTCACAAGGCAATGGCTGGTCTGCTGGAGGGCCGTCGTTCCTTGGTTTGTGCCTGCTGGCTGCCCTGGGGCCTCAGGGAGAGGCTTCTCCTAAACACCGCCCCTCCCCAACCCTGGCACAGGCTGAGAGTTTGAAAACTTAATACTCGAATCCAGATCAGACTTAGATAGTTTGGTGTCTACTATTTATGAGATGCACAGGTCCCAGCATCTTCCTTAGAGAGGCTTTCAATGAATGTGTGGAGTCATTTCCTCTCATTTGTCAGAAGCGGGACAGTGGGCTGTGAAAAAGCCAAGTGGTTAGGCTAGGAAGTTATGAGAGCCCATGGGCTGCTGTGCTGTGGCCCTGTTGTGGCAGGTGGCCAGCCTCCACTTCCTGGAGGTTTCAGCTGAGGCCCTGCCCAGGATGCCCCAGCTCAGGAGGCCGACTTCCTGGAGAACTGACTGTGCATGTTAAAATAACTCACAGGAAGCTTTTGAGTAGCTCTGTTTCATGTTCTCATAAGATGGTCAGGCAGCCTAAAACAGATTGAAATGTTTCCAGCTGTCATTATAGAGGTGTTCAATTTTCAAGGTCACCAATTCAGCTTGAAAGTTAAGATTGAAGAAACGTAGGTGGTATTAAAGAGAAAAAAGCAGGTGACTTAAAAAATTAGATATCTAATTTGTTGTCTGAAGAGCTCATGCCCATTGTAGACATTTGGGGGAAACAGGAATGTGATGTGAAGTGAAAAGCTTTCCATCCACTGCCCAGAGGGGACCACCTTCAATTTTTTTATTTATTTTTCCAGTTTTTTCTTTTTTCCAGTCTGTCTCCTATCACACAAAATTGGGATCATTTTCAAAATTAGTATCAAACATTTTATTTATTTATATTTAAACTTTTTTTAAATGGTGGAACCTGCAGCATATAGAAGATGCTAGGCCAGGGAATGAATCTGAGTCACAGCTGTGGCAACATCAGATCTTTAACCCACTGCGTGGGGCCAGGGATCTCGAAGCTGTGCCTCTGCAGTGACCTGAACTGCTGCAGTTGGATTCTTAACCCAGTGTGCCACAGCAGGAACTAGTCTTTCCTTTTTGACTTTCACTTTTTATTGTGGAGAATTTTAAATGTATAAAAGTAGGGAGAGTAGCATAACAGAGCCCTATGTGGGACCCTAACCCCTCTAATAGTTTCTTCCAGAGCCTCTTCATATCCTCCTCTTGTAGTTTCTGAAGCAAATCCCCGGTGTATTCTATTTGTAGGTAGTTTGTAATGTATCTGTAAAGGATAAGGACAGTAAGAAAACATAACACGATACCATTATCACCCATAAGAAATCAATGGTTTCTTATTATCAAGCCACTCTGTGTGTCAGTTTCTAGCTGTTTCACCCAATTCCTAACTTTTTGGCCAGTTTGTTTCTTTAAGTCAGGATCCAGTTATAGACTTCTCACTGTGATTGGTTGATATCTTTTTGTTGATGTTGATTTGTCTTTTTTTTTTGTCTTTTTGCTATTTCTTGGGCCGCTCCCGCAGCATGTGGAGATTCCCAGGCTAGGGGTCTAATCGGAGCTGTAGCCACCGGCCTACACCAGAGCCACAGCAACGCGGGATCCGAGCCGCGTCTGCAACCTACCACAGCTCACGGCAACGCCAGATTGTTAACCCACTGAGCAAAGGCAGGGACTGAACCTGCAATCTCATGGTTCCCAGTCGGATTCGTTAACCACTGCGCCACGATGGGAACTCCTGATTTGTCTTTTTATTTTGGCCATGCCTGCAGCAGGTGGAAGTTCCCACACCAGTGATCAAGCCCACGCCATAGAATTGACAATGCTGGATCCTTAACTGCTAGCTAACAGGGAACTCCTTGTCTTTTTAATCTCTAGGTTCCCCTTTAACTCTCCTTTCTCCTTGGAACTTTGTTGTTGAAACCGGGTCATTTGCTCAGAGCTGTGTGCTGGAGCAGCACAAGCAGCACCTGGAGCAAGTCAGAGGCACAGCATCTGGATGTAATCAGGCTGCTGAGCCATATCTGTCTGGGATGCTCTGTAAAGAACATTTTAAAAGATAATTGGATCCAGGATGGTCTTTTATTTTTGCAAGACTGTTGTGTTCTTCCTACAGGAGGCACAGCCATCAGGTGGCTTCTCTGGATGGTGGCAGCCACGGTGACCAGTGCCCAGTCCCGCTAGTCACAGGCCTTCCAGCACTGATACTCTGTCTGTCTCTGCTTCTCTAGAGAAGCTTTCCCATAAGCACTGTTCGATTATCCAGCATGGATGGGGACCTTCCTGTGTTTCACGTGGTCGAAGCCCCTTGCCCCGCATGGCCATCAGGAGCCTCTGCAGTCAGCTCTTGACCCTTTGGCATAGTGGTCTCATGGCCCCTGACCTTGGAGTGATAAGATGGTCTGAGCACGCCATCCAGTTCCCTGCCCCAGGCCCAGAATCAGCCATTTCTCCAAGGAGCCTGGTCTGGACATGGCATTTGGAGGCCCCAGCCTGGGCCCTGGGACAGCTGTTGGATCGGGGGTGGTTTGTGGCTTTTCCGATGGACGGAGCAGGGAGGTTTTCTGGAAATGAAGCGAACCCTCCTGATCTGTCCCTTTGTGGAGCCTGGTCCTGCTCTGATCTTGTGCTCACAGCTCTTGGACCCAGGAACAGCAGAACTTCTTTGCTGCTCGCTTCCCTTTCGGCTCCGTGGTGATGAGGCTGCACTGATGGCAGGTCACTGGAAAGTCATCTTGCTGGGGGTGGGGGGGTTCCTCAGTCATACATGCTTCATGTTCCTGTGCTGTTCAGCCACTAGGAATAGTGCCTCCTGATGGGAGTGCCAACTGGAGACACACCTGCTTTCCCATTTTATTTGGGAAAGAAATTCATCTGAGCCTTGAGGTCAGGTGGTTGAATTCATCTGACATTTGCCCCAAATCTGAAAACTTTGCTGGAGTTGCCTTGGAAGCTGGCTCGGGGTGGGGGTGACTGCCAATGGGGATAGGTTTCTTTGTGAGGTGATGAAAGTGTTCTAAAAGTCCATGGTGTGATGGTTGCACAACTCTGTGAATATACTAAAAACCATTAAGAGAATGAAATTTTATGGTATGTAGTTATGTCTCAATGAAGCCATAGAAATATTGGGTGGGGAGGGTCACATACCATTATGAGCATGGAGGCTGAGGACCCCTTTCCCCAGGAAAATGTTTATCCACAAACCATATGCATCTTCAAGGGTTTGTTGGTGTCCTGGGCTGTCAGGTTATAAGTCTTGCGCCAGTCCTACCTGCGGCCTCAGCACTGAGCCAGGGCTTCTATATCTATGTTGCCTGGACAACGGTAATCATCCCTCCTGGTTCCCTGGTCATCCTGTGTCCCATCTGTAACCACCGCCCCCCCGCCACTACGCTCAGCCCCAGGTGGTCTCTCCTGGACCCACCCTGTCCTCTGGCCACCCTCCCTCTGTCTCTCTCCTCAATTGTGTCTGGGTTGCTCCTGGCCCTTGGCTCCACCCCAGCTGGGTGCTGCCAGAATGTCCACACATGGCTGCCTCATGTGGCCTGGTTCAAGGGGAGCATCTGAAGGAGAACTGGGTGTATGCGATATCTTTTTAAAGGTTTAGTCTTGGAGACCTTGCGGCATGGCTTCTGCAGACAGGAGCAGTCTCAGGCCACACAGTCAAGGGGGCACAGAAACTGGCTCCTGGTCCAAGGGAGGGAGCTTGAGGCAAGTGTAGAAACATTGCTGGGGTCATTTTTGAACATTAGCCTGGCCCAGCACAGGGGGTCAGTACAGGATTGCTGTCTCTCAGCTGCAGAACTCATCCCCCCCACGTCTGTCCTCACAAAGATGTCTTTCTAAAATGGAGATCTGATTGAAGTGCTTTCCAGCCAAGCAGTCTGTGTAGGAAGAGTTCTGTGTGGAATGGGATCTCCCACCCTGAACCAGCTCACCCAGCCCCCTGCGGCCCCTCCCCCTCCAGAAGGGAAGCACAGGAGTAGCAGAACTGAGCACTCACTCCTACAGCCCCCTCCCCCAACTTCTCTCTTTTTTGGGACTTCAGCCTTTAGAGGAGGTGCCAGTAAATGGTGAAATTGGTCTGAATCAAAGAGAAGCAAAAAGCTGAGAAAATTTAACCAACTCTGGGTGGTCAGAACCCAGCAGGTCCAGGAGGGTATTGGGGAGGAAGGCAGGTGAGGAGAAAAGAGGGGACTGAGGTTTGTGTTGGTTTATAAAACCCTCCAGCTCTGTCCTAAGCAGCACCAGCCATCCGCAGGTCCAGGCAGCAGGTCTCATATTTGCTTTGAGCTGATTAGTGGTAAAATTGCCATTTTTGGGACCATCTACACTGCCCGGGGCAGGTGACACAAAACCTTTGATCTGTCTTTGCTCTCTGATCTTCTTTAACCATCCCCCACCCTAGACCCCATCTGCAGGTGCAACCCACCTGAAGGTGCTCTGGCTGTGTCTTCCAGGGCCTCAGGCTGCTGTCCTGCAGTGGCCCAGACTAGGGAGGTCTCAGGTGAGGGGGATTTTGGGGGGGCGAGGTGCCTGGGAATTGCATCATCAGGTACTGCTGAGCTGAGTCACAGTGGAGGCAGCTGCCAGGCCTGCTCCCTAACTTGGTGCCAAGCGCCATCAAGCGCACGTGTTGAGCTCACTCTCCTTTCATGGCGAACATTCTGTTGAGTGTCCTTTGAAAGCAGTTTTATGGGACAATTTTCTGAAGAGCTTTGACCCTGGAAAATTGTGTTGCAACTAGAGCTTGCAGACAGATATGTTTCTAGGGAAAAGTAGAAGTAGGATCTGCTGTGTCTGTCAGCATAGCACTGACCTTAGAAATGAAGTGAAAATGTGCTGACTTTTCATGTTTCTCCTCTGCCCCAAGCACTTATTTTGGAGGAGGGTAGGCTTGGAGAAAAATGGCTCAAAAAGTAGATTTCCTAATGTACAGAAACCAAAATCTTTTGGTCTTTCTGTCCGGTGCTTTGTTTTTAAAGAAATGCAACAAGGACTTTACCAGTGTTAAAACCAGTCTGTTTTTGTCTCCTCTTCCTTTCTGTTTTCTCTCTGTCTCTTTAAATGTAGCTGCAGATAATAAAGATGAAGAAATCAGAGTTGCCCCCAGGCGGTCGTATCTGGGTACGTACCACGCTGCATGAGCCACCCACTAGAATGTTCAGTCCACTTCATTCTTTGCAGCTCTCTTCCTCTCTGACTTCACTTCCATCTGTGCCTGCATCTTGACCATGCATGTGCATCATTCACCCAGCGTGGCCACCTCTTCAGCAAGCTAACCAACCACAGCCTGCTGTGTTCAGGCTTGAAGTAGCTCCTAGACACCTGCCTACTTTCTGTTTGGGGGCGGAGGGTGAGGCGGGAAGGGAGGGAAGGAAGGGTTCAGAGAGGCAGAAAGAAGAAAGAGAAATGATCAGAACACAAGTTTTGGGATTCTTTTGTTAAATTTATTCCTAAGTATTTTATTCTTTTTGATTCTGTGGTAAATAGAATTGTTTTCTTAATTTCACTTCGGATTGTTCATTGTTACTTTGTAGAAATAAAATTGATTTTCACATACTGTTCTTGTGTCCTGTAACTTTGCTGAACTCACTTATTCTCACAGCTTTTTAGTGGATACTTGAGGATTTTCAATATGTAAAATTATATCATCTGCAAATAGAGATAGTGGTATTCCTTTCTTTCCAATCTGGATGTGTTTTTTTTTTTTTTTTTTTCCTTGTCTGATAACCCAGGCTGAAAGTGGGAGAACAGATGTGCTCGTCTCACTCCTGATGGCAGTGAGAAGGCGTTTAGTCCTTTACCTCTAAGTATGTTGTTAGCTATGGACTTTACCTGGATGCCCTTTTTTAGGTTAAGCAAGTGTCCTATTCTGAGCTTGTTGACTGTGTGGTTTGTTTGTTTTTAATCAAGAAAGGATAAGTTTTTAAATACATTTTGTGTCTGTTGAGATGGTCATGTGGTTTTTGTCCTTTATTTTATAGCAGTGTATTACCTTGATGGATTTTTGTATGCTGAACCAACCTTGCATTCTTGGAGTAAATCTCATGTGATCATGATGTATAATCCTTTTTATAAGTTGCTAGATTATGTTTGCTAGTATTAGGTGGAGGATTTTTGTGTCCATATTCATAAGAAATATTGGTCTTTTTTTCCTTCTTCTTGTGATGACTGGTTTTAGCAGCAGGATAGTATTGGCCTTATAAGTTGAGAATGGGAAGTTCATTCTTCTTTTTTTTAATAAAGAGTTTGTGAAGGATTGCCATCAATTCTTTATTAATTTAAAAGTTTTAATTGAAATACATTTGACATACAACATTGTAAATCTAAGAGTAAATATGGTTTAATTAAGAGTTAACTTGATATATTTATATACGATAGCCCTGTAGTAATAAATAGCATTTAGACTATGATATGTGAGGGTGTGGATCTCTTTTATTCTTTTTGGAGTTTGTTAGGCTTCTTGGGTATGTAGATGGGTATTTTCATTAAATCTGGGAATTTTTTGGCCAATCTCTTTGGCTATTTTCCTCTCCTTTCTCTCCCTTCTTCTTCGTCCATCACACAATGTTGGTGCACTGAGTATTGTTCCACATTTCTCTGAGGCTCTGTTCAGTTTTCTGAATTCTGTTTTCCTCATTGTTCTCAAGATTGTGTAATCTTTATTGATCTATCTTAAGTTTGCTGATTCTTCTGATAATTCGTATCTATTATTGAGCCCCCATAGTACATTTTTTTACTTCAGTTATTGGACTTTGCAATTACAGAATTTTCATTTGGCTCTTTTTAATAATTTCTGTCTCTTTAATGATATTCTCTGTTTGATGGGATATTGTTGGTATACTTCCTTTAATTCCTTATGTATGATTTCCTTTAATTCTTTGAACATATTTATAACAGCTGCTTTGAAATCTTTTCTGCTGAGTCCAATGGCTGTGACCCTTCAGAAGCAATTTATTTACTCCTCCCCTGCCCCTGCTTCTGTGTATGGGTCACTTTCCTGTTTCTTTGAATCTCCCCAAATATTATTGAAAACTGGATATTTTAGGTAAAACATTGTAGCAACTCTAGATACTCACTTCCACCCTGGTTGGGGGCTTATTTGCTTGTCTTTGTGGCTGGATGGATGCTTTCCTGGGACCCCCCCCCCCCCTCCAGGCTGGCTGTGGACTTGCTGTCTTTGACTCTCTTTGGTCGCTCTGCTGAGCCTCTGGGGAGGCTGCTACCACTGATCAAGACTGATTGTTCTGTGGTTTTTGATAAGGGCATGGCTGTGCATGCTCTAATCCAGCTGAAGTCAGGCGGGGTGATCTGAGGCCAGTCCTCGACAGTGGCTGTCTCTCTCTGATAAACTTTGGGTGTGTTTCCTCATCGCTGTCACAGAGCTGCCAGTTTCCTTGAGGTCGCTGCTTCACCAGGCTACCTGGAGGCTGCCCTTGCTCTGGAGCAGGAGGTCGGGCAGCAGTGTCCTTTCCTGGAGTGACACCATGGCTCTAGGTGCAGGCACTAGGGGTGGTAGCCCCTGCTTGTCCCGGCTGCACTCCAGGGTATGGACCCTCCATCCCATGAGCTGAGCAAGAATGGTGTTCTCGGGAGAAGCCATGGCCCTGCACTAGGAGCTGGGGCAAGGGGCTGGTCTTGGCTGCCCCACCCCTACCCCAGGAGGGCTGCATGGAATTAAAGGTGGTTTTGGGGAGGAAGCCAGTGTGTGTCAGGGCTCTTTCCCTAAATAGATGTTCCTTCATTGCTGTATGCCTGTGGCACACTTTCCAAGGATGTTAAGTGGTCGTTTGTTATAACGCATAGCAGTGGCAGTTGTTCTGCTGAGGGGGGGACCCTCACACAGCCTGCTGGATGTGCCTGTCCCCTCTGCTGCTCGTGACCCAGCTGGAGCCAGAAGAGCAACCAGCTTTTCTGTTCTTATTTACTGATGTGGGCTCAGGGGACCTGGGCATTCTCTGTGGATTTGTTGACTAGCACGTGCAGGGGACGGGTGTTCACCCTACCAGCAGGCTGTCCTCCATTAAGTTTTTAGAAGTAGCCTTGAAACTTAAAGTGAAGATGCAGTTTTGATTGGGGAAGACTATGGATCCAATCCATCTGGACTGGGGCCTGTCTGGTGCTCATTCTGCTGGTACAGCCATGTGGGTATCCTGGGGTTTGGCACAGCAGCTGGTGCTGTCAGCCCCAGGGACCCAGCTTGCTAGGCAAATTGGCAGAGCAGGGAGCACAGGGCCTCAACTTCTGGCCTCTCTCTTTGTCCATTTTGGGGCACCATGCTGAGCAGAAATGGGCAGTGAGGGCCTGGAGATATGACAGGGACAAAAGGAAAGGCCTCCTGTAGGAGTAGCCCAAGAGGTTGGGGGTAGCCACAGGAACGCGATGAAGCTCACCACACCCCACACCCCCCCCTCCCCCCGTAGCATTTTTGAATGAGTCGTGTCCCCTCTCACTGGTCAGTCCTACCCAGCTTGGGGGTCAGAAGTATTTGGTTGGGTCTCTGGTTGCAGGACGTCTTGAACTGTGGCCTGCCTGCTCTGGGTGAGGGTGGTTGGGGCTGCATGGAATTAAAGGTGGGTTCATAAAGTGAACCAGGCTCTGAAGGCTGGGAGGGCATTTATATTTGTTTAGCTATGTTTCCATTGCCATCACTGAGTCCTGTGTTGTCCTGGTTGTTGGATAAAGTAAAGCTGATGACTATGAAGGGCCTGCATCTGCCTGGGCTTCCCTCTAGGTCAGCCTGTATGTGGAGCCCCTTGGGCCCTGCCCTGGGCTTTTGCACATGGCCCTGTGCTCTTTCTTTGTTGGAGGGTGAGCTCAGGACATGGTGCTGAAGGTCAGGGCTGTGTCCCAGGACCGAGCAGGTCCTTTAGAGTCAGGTAAACTAGTGAAGGAGACAGAAATGGGGTTAAGAGCTGGGTTTCAGTTTGAACCCAGGGCTTTAAAGGGATGAGAGGTGGTTAGTTTTGTTTTCACAGGAAGTTGATTTTCATTTTGATTTAATTTAAAAAATTTAAAGCATTTTTTTGGCCACACCTGCAGCATGCCAAGGTTCCCAGGCCATGGATCAAACCTGCTCCACATCAGTGACCTGTAAATTTTTTTTTTTTTTTTTTGGAAATAACTACAAAGTTAGGTGGCAGTACAATATAGTTCTTTCTGAACTATTGAAGATAAGTCTCTGACTCATGCCTGATGACATCTATTTTCTAACAGTAGGGATGTTCCCCGCCGCCCCACCATCCTAGCCTTTTGGCTGGTGATCCCACCAGCCTTCTTAGTACTTAGAGGAGGGTCCCTCATAATCGCTCTTGCTTTTAGGTATTTTCAAGCCCTTTCAGTCAGGAGCAGGTCCCATGGATGATTCTAGATCTGTTGTTCCCCAGGGCGGCTGGTCTGATAATGCTATACTAGTGGGCTTCCTGGTACCTCCCTCCAGGAGGCAGGAGCTGTTGCTGGGTGCTTGGCAGGGTCTTCCCACTGGGATTACACCTGTTCCTGAAGGGACACTTTGAAAGGACCATAGCTCCCCTCCCTCCTCAGACTTCCCCTATTTTATAGACAGCAGGAAGGACCCCCACTTCATTCATTGAATAAACCCAGTTTGGCCAGCGATGGGTCCTTGAGTCCTGCTGATGTGCTACTTTCCTGGGGCCCCTCATGTTCTGCCACCTCAGGATGGTCCAGGTGTGTCTGGTGCAGCCTCTGACCTGCCTAGGAAGCAGCCTGGACCCCTTAGAGCAAGGATTGATTGTGAGGCAGGATGGGAACAGGGTGAGCTGACCCTGGGTGGAGGCAGGGCCCCCATTTGGCCTCTCCGGGCTTGGATTTACTTAGCAGAAACTGTTGATGATGCAGGTACCCTGCTGGGCTCCATGGGGTCTGGGGAGAGAGGGCACTTAGTGCAGTGAGGTTGAGCTGCAGCTGGCAGAGTCCGGCCATGGGGTGGGAGAGAGACAGGCGGGGCCCCAGCCACATTGCTCTTTGTTCTTAAGCAAGCTGAAGTTCAGTGTCAGTGTGTGCTGGGGCACTGTTGTAAGTCTTTTATGGGGAATTGCTAGTTCTCATGTTAGCCTATGCAGAGGGTACTATAATTTTTCCTATCTTTCAGATGAGGAAACTGAGGCACAGAGAGTCTGGGTCAACAGACAGAGGCCACATAGCAGCAAGCAGCAGGCTAGGGCCTCAGAATCTGTGTTAACACCAGGCCTGTGCTTCATCCTGTCACTCTCAATTGGTGCGGGCTCTCACCATGGGGACCCAAGGAGGTGTCTGAGCCTCCTGTCTCCCTGGTTAGCTCCGGGACCTGGGGCTGACTGCTGTGCACTGGGCTTCCTGCACTTGCTGCTCCAGCCCTGAACACTTGGAGCAGAACGTGGTACAGGGTGGAGCCCATGTGCCAGCACTTCGGGTAAGGAGCTATTTGCCTGGGATGTGGGGACACCCCTGGAAACGGGCAGTGAAGGACCAATTTTTGTTTGTGTATCTGTGAGTCTGGGAAGCAGTGAGGGCAGTTGAGTTTCCTCTGAAGCTGTGTCTGGCCCAGGGCCATCAGGGCCACATGGTGTGTTGGGCTGGGCTGGTCTGGGCTGGCCTGAGCTGCTCTAAATACTGGACCTAGCTGCCCTGTGGAAATGCACACCAGCCAGAATGTGAGCTTCATGGGTAATTATAAATTTCCTAGTAGCACATTGAAAGGTAAAAAGAAATGGGCAAAATTAAAGATAACAATATGCTTTTTGCCAAAATAGTCTGATTTCGGTATGTAAACACCGTAACAATTATTTATTTTTTTATTTTTTTATTTTTGGCTGAGTCTGCGGCATGTGGAAGTTTCCGGGCTAAGGATGGAACTCATGCCATCAGCAGCAACCTGAGCTGCTGCAGTGACAATGCCAAATCCTTAACCCACTGCACCACATGGGAACTCCTGTAACAATTATTAATAGGATATGTTCTTTTTTTCTCGTCAAGCCTTTGCGATTAGGTATGTATGTACTCTACACTCAGAGCACCGTGTGCCGCTTGGCCGGTTCACTGCTCTGCTCCTGATGCTGGTCGGCCTAGCATGTGGAGAGCTGTTGTCAGCGTTACTGGAATGGGGTCTGTGGATTTGGACCTAACTTTTTCCCTAAAGGGAAAGCTTCCTAATTGCTGAAGCTTTCCCTGCCTGTGACTTTGGAAAGGGGTATTTGGGGTTACAAGGTCCTGGTGGCAGGAGACCGCCTGCTGGTCTCCCACTTTCTCTCTGGTCTCACTTCTTCTCTGCACTTGGATGTGGCCACTTTGCACATTGCTGCCTCTCTGCACAGATACTCCAGTGCTCTCTTGCTGCCGTAGCTGAATTGCCTAACTAGGGGTTTATAAGTTTCCATTCGCCTGCCTCTTCCTTATTGGTTTAAAGATACAGAAGAAGGAAGTATGAAGGTTCTTTGCTCTTGCTGTCTGCCCAGAAGGGGTGAGTTATTTGGTGGCCTTGCTCACTGGAGGGTCTGACATGACATCTCCCTGAATCACTGCGAGCGTCACTCTGGCCTTTTCCTCTTTCCTGCTGTGCACTGAGGACTGTTGGGTCCTTGGACATTTTGAGCTTGAGTTGTTCCTGCTTCTTGTGCTCACCGGTGCTGTGTGCATTGTTTCCTGTCTGCTCCTTGGCCTTGTGGCTGTGAGTGTAGGTTCAGGGCTGCTGGGAGCCTTTACTGAGCTATTCTTGCCTCTGCGAGGCAAGGGGAGCCAGCATGACTGTGGCTGTTTATAGAGTTTCTCTCTGCGTCCCCAGACTCTCAGATTGAGAGGAGAGCCTCTCAGGCACCCAGGGGACTTCAGCAAACAGGGGCCATCCCAGGGGCTGACCTCGCCCCCGGGGATAGGGGGCACAGAGGGTACACACCAATGTGTCCCCTGGGCCAGGGGGCCGGAGGGCAGGGGTGCTGACAGACTCTGGGGCCGGTGAACTCGGGGAACCCTGCGGTCATGCTTGCTTTTTCTCGGAGCAGGACAGGTGGCCTGGACCACACGGGGGCGCGTGTGGGCAGCGAGATCTGGACTGAGTGTAAATTGCAGGCGGTTCCGTTTACATAACTTCTGTGGCTAATAGGTTTCAGCCTTAATGGGAGGGGCTGTGCAGACCGGCGTCCCTGCCCGGACTGGCTTCCTCCCTGCCACTACCAGATCTGGACCAGCTCCCGGTACTGACTTTGGTGTTGTTGCAGCCCCACCCGTCCCCAGCCAGCCTGCATCTCACCGCTGCATCTGCCTAGAGAGGCCTTGATGCTGGTTTTCTGCAGCCTTTGACAGTGAGATGAGAAGCAGACCAAATGGTAGTCTCGGGTGGGCAGCCTCCATGTCTGGCCCAGGTGTCCAGAGAAGGGGCCGCGAGGTCCCCAGCCCTGCGTCAGAGGGGAGTGGCCACATTGTCTCCAGGAACCCTTTTTCTCTTTGAAATGTGACCTCACGATTTGAGAGAACCAAGAAGCTATTGAGATTGGTGAGGGGTGTTCATGTTTTAAAAAATCAGCTCCGTGGAGGTAGTTTCCATACAACAGAGTCGCCGCTTTAAATGGGAAGTCACAGGGCGGCTGGAGGAGACCCCTCAACGATGCCCACCAGTCTGTGTGTGTTCCTTGTCTGTACCGTCAGGACCCTGTTCCCACCTGGCCACAGGGTTGCAGGGTACCTGTACACTATTCCTGGCTTTCTCTCTTGTCTGTCTGCAGATGAAGGGTTGGGATTTGAAGTTTTCAGGATCTTGCCACACTTGGGGCTGGGCTTCCCACGTGGTGGGTCAAAGAGTGTGACTGAAGGAACCTGCAGGACTTGCTGCTAGTTAATTATCTGTCCTTCAGCCTCCTCCATGTCCTGGTCTTGCAGTCCCTCTGGATCCTGTGAATGAGGGACAGAAAGGCCCCCTTGGTCTGGAGGGTATCAGACTGCTGCCCGGTGGCCCAGTGCCTATGCACCCCTCCAAGAGGGAGAGGGCATGTGGGCCTGAACCCCTAGTGAAGGGTAGCATGAGTGGTGGCCAGGCCATCTCTTCATAGTGATCCTAGTTTCCAAGTATTTGTCTTAATTATGTGAATGTACCTTTGCTGGGACAGGGCCTTGCCATCCTGAGGCTCAGGGAGGCTAAGGGTCACAAGGCTGGCAGTGGGAGTCATTTGCTGTCTCCATCCCTGGATCTGTGGGGCATCGTGGCCTGAGGCTCTGGGTCCAAATCTCATGCATCCCTCTCAGCCAGGTTGCTCTGGCTCAGCATCCCCTGTGTTTGGGGGGTGTAAGCTCTGCATATGTCAGGTGCCGGCCGACATTAGGTGGTCTTCCAGCCCTCTCAATCCTTGCTTATAAACCTCCTCAAGGTCTCTGCTCTTTTGGGGGGGGCGGGAGGCCCGTCCACATTCTCTTAGACCAGATCTCTTACATGTTCATCTGAGGCATAAAAATACAACCTGATAAGAAATTGAATCTTTTTTGCCACTAAGACACTGGCTCCTGGAGCAAATTCTGCAAATGGTAAAATCACTTCTTAAACCAGGACTGACTGGACTGAACAAGGAAGGGATTGATTTGTGAATCCAGGGAAACCTCAAACCCTTTGACAGACACGTGGGGATTTCTCCACATTTAAATCATTCAGAAGCTCAAGGATGTGCTCATCACCGTCAGGTGTTTTAACAGGGGGAGGTGAATGTGTCTGAGGTGGAACTCCGCTGGGCCCCCCCAGTCCTGGAAACCTCACTCCACATTTAGCCCTGTTTTCTTTCTTTTTTTTTTTCCCAGGGCTGCACTTGTGGCATATGGAAGTTCCAGGCTAGGGGTCGAATCAGAGCTGTAGCTGTTGGCCTACGCCACAGCCATAGCAACACCAGATCTGAGCCAAATCTGTGACCTACACCACAGCTCACGGCAATACCAGATCCTTAGCCCACAGAGTGAAGCCAAGGATCAAACCTTCATCCTCGTGGATACTAGTCGGGTTCTTAACTTGCTGAGCCACAACAGGAGCTCCTAGCCTTGTTTTCAAGTCTTGCCTTTGTGCCACCGTGAGGAAACCACCTCTGGGAGAAAGCTGGGAAAATACCGAGGGGGTGTCCTTTCTGTTAGCAACCCAGGGAATGAAGGCTTCCTCCCTGTGTTCTGGTTCTCCCAGCATGGCCCCTCACACGCCCACCTGCAGCTGTCTCAGATACTCCTGGGCAGAGCAAGGCCTGGGGCCCTGGGGAGGGGGGGTGTCACCCCTGTGGCTCCTTTTTCTGGGAGGAAAGCTGTTCTTCTTTCACAGTTTATTTTTAAAATTATTAATGAAAAATCTGAGTGTAGCCCTAAAAAAATAAAATAAAATAAAATAAAATAATTAATGAAAAATCTTCTGAGGTAAGAATCCCTAAAGAAGTATAAAAAGTTTGGTCCTGCCGGATTCAGGAATCTGTACTTTTTATTAAACATCTCTGTGTTCCTTTTTTTCTGACTAAACTCAGCAAATCTCATTTTATGCTTTCTATATCTACCCAGTATTATCCCCAGTTGCCATTTTTCCTTATATAATTCCTACTTTTCTGTCCCTACTGCTTGATTTAATTCACTGCAATATGTCAATTACAGTTGATAAGTAAATGATGGCTAAATGTATTTTAAATTGTCCAGGATTCAAATGAAAACACCTTAAACTTAAAATATAAAGTAACTTTTTAACTTCAGCATTAGAAATTATATTTACTAAAGTGGATATTTGTTTCTGTATCTCTTTTAAAGCAAGTCATATACATTAAAAACTTTTCATTATATGTTACACTTTATTTTTGAGCTATAATTCACATACCATAAAATTTACCTTGAAAAAAATTTTTTTGTAATTCAAAAAATTAGGAGTTCCCACTGTGGCTCATCATGTTAAGAACCTCGCGTAATATCCATGAGGATGTGGGTTCAATCACTGGCCTCACTCAGTGGGTTAAGGATCCAGCATTGCTACAAGCTGTGGCGTAAGTCATAGATGTGGCTTGGATCCAGTGTTGCTGTGTCTGTGGTGTAGGCCTGCAGCTGCAGCTCTGATTCAACCCCTAGCCTGGGAGCATCTATATGCTGCAGGTGTATCCATAAAAAGAAAGAAAATTTTTTTTAATTGTATGACTGTACCTGTGGCATATGGAAATTCCTGGGCCAGGGATTGAATATGAGCTGTAGCTTCCGCCTATGCTGCAGCTCTGAAGCTATGGCAATGGTGGATCCTTTGACCCACTGAGCCAGGCTGGGGATCGAACCCACCCCTCAGCAGTGACCTGAGCCACTGCAGTCAGATTCTTAATCCGCTGTACCACAGCAGAAGCTCCAAAAATTTTTTGAATTGAGATAAAAGTCACATAAAATGATCCATCTAAACCATTTGAAATTGTGCAATTCAGTGGTTTTTAGTACCTGCACACTGTCCTGTAGTCATCACCACTATCTAACTAGAGAACATTTGCATCGCCTCTGAAAGAGACCCCATAGCGGCCAATTTCTCCCTTACCCCAAGCCCTGGCCACCGCTAATCTACTTTCTGTCTGTTTTGCCTGTTCTGAACACTTCATGCAAGGGAATAATACAACATGTGCCTCTTGCTCTGGCTTCTTTCACTGAGCACAGCATTTTCAAGGTTCATCCATGCTGTAGCTGGTGTCAGGGCTTCATTCCTTTTTAAGGCGGAGTAATGTGCCATTGTCTGGACGGACCACCTTTTGTTCATCCATTCGTCCGTTGATGGACATTTGGGTTGTTTCTGCCTTTTGGCTGTTGTCAGTAGTACTGCTGTGACTCTTCACGTGAAGTGTTTATGTGGGTATATGTTTCCCATTTTTTTGAGCATTTCTCTAGGAGTGGAGTGGCTGGGCCACATGGTAACTCCATGCTTAATCACTTGAGGAACTGCCCGACTGTGGCTGCACCATTTTACATTCCTACCAGCTGTGTACGAAGTTTCCAACTTCTCCCCATGCCCACCAAAACTTTTTATTGTCTTTTTTATTTCTGCCATCATAGTAGCTGTGAAGTGATATCTCATTGTGGTTTTGACTTGCGTTCCCCTTATGATCAGTGACGTCGAGCGTCTTTTCACATGCTTGTTGGCTATTTGTGTGGCTTCTTTGGAGAAATGTCTATCTGGGTTTTTTAATTGGGTCATTTGTCTTTTTATTGTTGTAAATCACATACATTCAAAAGGGGTGTTTGCTTCCTCCGCTCTCCCAGGAATTCCAAGTGATGCCTGCTTTATGACCGCTAGGACCTGCACTATGTATCTCAGGAGAGGGACCCATGATTTGTGCATCCCAGCAGCTCTCCTGCTCCCTGTCTTGACCTCTGGATAGCTGCCAGGTGGAGGGTCAGATGGTGGAAGCTGGTGTTCAGGAGCCTATGGGTGCTGCCCTGGGCTTGCCTGGTCCCAGGTCAGTATGCCAGGGGTGCACCAAGAGCAGGAGGTGGCAGAGCTTGGAGCTGCAGCTCAGCTCTCCTCTGCTGTGGGCCCCCCAGCCCCGCTTCCTCTCTGGGGGTGAGTAGAGGCCCTGAGAGGATCGGCGCAGTTGCTGTTCCCACCCTGCAGGGGCTCAGCTGGGCAGGGTTGGGATGCTGGCATTTCCTCATGTGGGGTATGTGCTGCCCCCAGGCATTTGAGGGGCGCACATGTGATGTGACACCAAGGGTCAGTCCCCAAACCAAGAAGGATCCTTAGTCTTAACTGGGAGGCAAACTTTCTTGCCCAAGTGAGCAGCACATAAAATGGCCCCAGTTTCTGGTGGACCCACAAGCGGCTCTGGAGACTTGGGTGGAAAGGTAGGGAAGGGCACCACGAGGCTGTGCTTCCTGGGACAGGCCAGGAGGGGGAGGGGACAGAGGGCCTGTCCCCAGCTGGTGGCTCACTCCCTATGCCCCTCCGTCCCCTTCGTGCAGCTCAGTGTTAGCAGCTCTGTTGAGATCTGATCAGCCACACTGAACACACTTGAAGTGTGCAGTTTTGGTAAGTTTCGACATGTGTATAACCTTTGCCAAATTCACACAGTAAACATGCCTGTCACCCCCCAATTTCCTTCTTTGTATTCCCTCCCTTCTCCCCAGCACGAATCTGCTTTCTGTCACTAACATTCATTTGCATTTACTAGAATTTGACACAACTGGAATCATACAGTACATACTGTTTTGTCTGGTTTCTTTCACTCAGCATAATTATTTTGAAATTTGCCAGGCTGTAGAGTGTATCAGTAGTTCATTCCTTTGTATGTTGTGTCATATGGTTGTACTACAGTTGTTCTTCTTATTCACTGGTAGATGGACATTTGGGTTGTCTCTGCTTTTTGGCTGTTACAAATAAAACTGCTATGAATGAGCCTTCATGTGCAGGTCTTTATATGAACATATGCTTTCTTTTCTCTTGGGTGTGTTCCAAGGAGTGGCCTGGCTGGATCATACGGTAAGTGTATGTTTAACTTTTTAAGAAACTGTTGCCCTGTCTTCCAAAGTGCTGTGCCATTTTACATTCCCACCAGCAGTGTGTGAATTCCAGTTGCTTTGCATCCTCACCAGTACTGTGTATGGGCCTTTTAAAATTTTTGCTCTTCAGATAGACATGTGGTGGCAATTCATTGTGGTCTTAATTTGCATTTCACTACTGGTGTTGAGCATCTTTTCATGTATTCATTTGTCATCCCTTTATTTTCATTGGTCAAGTGCCCAAATCTTGTCAATTTAAAAATTATTCTTAGTGAGTTTTGAGTTTGTAATATTTTAGATACAGATCCTTTTTATCAGATACATGGTTGGCAGTATTTTCTCCCAGTCTATGGTTTGTCTTTTCATTCTTTTAGTAGTTTCTTTTGACAAGAAGAAGTTTTTTTAATTTTATAAAGTCCAGTTTATCAGCTTGCTCTTTTATGGATTGTGCTTTTGGTGTCATATCTAAAGGCATCTTTGTCAAACCCAAGGTGACAAAGATTTGTCCCTGTTTTTGTTCCTGGTAGTTGTTTAGTTTTAGGTTTCACATTTAGATCTGTGATCTAATTACCTGTGAGTTAATTTTGTTTATGGTGTGAGGTATGGGTCCTTCTTTATTGTTGTTGCATGTGGATGTCCAAAGACCCTTTTTCCCCCTACTAAATCACCTTTTCCTCTTTGTCAAAAATCAGCACTCTGTGTGTGACCCATTTCTGTCCTGCTGCCTTGATTGGTTTCTCTTTCCCATGTCCACTGTCCTGATTACTATGTGTTCATGGTAAGTCTTAGGATCAGGTGGTATTTACCTCCAGCTTTGGTCTTTGTTCTTCATCCTTTACATTTCTGTATGAATTTTAGAATCCATTTGCCATTTTCTACAAAAAGCATGCTAGGGTTTTGACTGGAATATCTTGAGTCTACAGATTGATTAGGGGAGAATTGGCATCTTTATGACTGTGCAGGAAGTGTCAACACAGCAGGACTGGGCCTGCCATCCTTAGAAAGGCCCACTTGCCAAGTTGATGTCTGGAAACTTGGATTTTGGGAGACTTCCCATCATTCCCAGAACCGAGGAGAGTGGTCCTCTGTGCTTCAGCTGTCTGAAGACCTGCTTTCCTTCTGAAAGTCTGGAATTTTGGTGTGTGCTAGGCAGAGGGTGTCAATATGACCAGCCCCAGTAAAAACTTTGGGTACTGGGTTCTGGAGCTTCTCTGGTTGTGGTCCACTGCTGGAGGGATTAAGCTCACCCTGAAGGAGGGCCCAGGGAGAATCTCCTGGGAGCTTACTCCTGGTTTCCTCCTGACGCTGCTCCATCTGCCTTTCCCTTTGTTGGTTTTGCTTTATATCCTGTGGTGTCATAAATCACAGCTGTGACCATGGTGACAGGCTGAGTGAGTCCTGGTGAGATCGCCAGACCTGGTGATGTTCTTAGAGACTTCAGCACAGCAATATTGAGACTCTAGCATAGAAACACTATAAGCTCCATTTATTTATGTCATCTCTAGTTTCTCTCAAATGCTTTGTAGTTTTCAGCGTATCTGTCTTTCACATGATCAGATTTATCCTTAAGTAATTCATATTTTTATAGTATCATATATAGTATTGTTTTTTAAATTTCAATTTATGATTGTCCATTGCTTGTATGTAAAAATGCTGTTTACTTTTGTATATTGATCTGATAGCCTTGCTGAACTCATTTATTAATTCTAATGGGTTTTAGTAGATTCCTTAGGTATTTGATAAATAAGATCATGTCATCTGCAAATGTAGTTTTACTTCTTTCTTTTCCACCTGGATGCCCTATATTTCTTTTTCATGCCTCATTGCTCTGGCTAGAACCTTCCGCACAGTGTGGAACAGGAACGGTAAGAGTGTGCATACTTGCTTTGTTTCTGATCTTAGGGGAAGAGCATTTGGTTGTTCCACTATGAGTATGATATCAGTTGTAGGATTTTGTATGCTTTTTGTTAGATTGGGGAAGTCCTCTCTCTTTCTCTCTCTCTTTTTTTAATTTGTCTTTTTTTTTTTCAGGGCTGCACCTGAGGCATATGGAAGTTCCCAGGCTAGGGGTCGAATAGAGCTGCAGCTGCCAGCCCATGCCACAGCAATGCAGCAGGGATCTGACCACACAACAGCAATACAGCAGGGACCTGACCACACCACAGCTCACGGCAATACCAGATCCTTAACCCACTGAGGGAGGTCTGGGAGCGAACCCTCAGCATCATGGGTACTAGTCCGGTTCGTTACCACTGAGCCACAGCAGGAACTCCAGAAGTTCTCTCTCTCTCTTTTTTTTTTTTAATGATTTTTATTTTTTTTTCCATCATACCTGGTTTACAGTGTTCTGTCAATTTTCTACTGTACAGCAAGGTTACCTAGTCACACATGCATATATACATTCTTTTTCACACTTTATCATGCTCCATCACAAGTGACTAGATATAGTTCCCAATGCTATACAGCAGAATCTCATTGCTTATCCATTCCTCTCCTTTTTTTTTTAAGTTTCTTTAATTGTTGAGGATTTTTATCAGAGTACATGTTGAATTTTGTCAAATGCTTTTTCTACATCAATTGACATGATCACATGATTTTTTAAAATTTATTGATATTATATGGCCAGTTACATTGATGATTTACAGATATTAAAACAACCCTGCATTCCTGGAACAAACCATGGTATATTAAACTTTTTATATATTGTTGGATTGCTTTAATAAAAGTTTGTTTAGGGTATTTGCAATTCTGTTCATGAGTGATACTTGTTTATAGGATTCTTCAAATGCCTTCGTTTGATTTGCTATCAGAGCAGTGCTGGCCTCATGGATGAGTTGGAAGTTATTCCCTACTTTTTAATTTCTTAGAGGATATTGTGTAAAATTTTTATTATTTCTTCCTCAAATATTTGATAGAATTCAGATGTTATGCCATCTTGGCCTGGACTTTCCTTGGGGGAGGGAGGGAGATTTTAAATTCAAATTCAACTTCTTTTTTAAACAAATTTTTTAAATTACTCAATGAATTTATTACATTTATACTTGTACAATGATCATCACAACCCAGTTTTATTGGATTTCCATACCACAACCCCAGTGCATCCCCCACCCCCCGAACTGTCTCCTTTGGAGACCATAAGTTTTTCAAAGTCTGTGAGTCAGTATCTGTTCTGCAAAGAAGTTCAGTCTGTCCTTCTTTCAGATTCCACATGTCAGTGAAAGCATTGGATGTTGGTGTCTCATTGTCTGACTGACTTCACTTTGCATGATACTTTCTAGGCCTATCCATGTTGCTAAAAATGCCGGGATTTCGTTCCTTTGAATGTCTGAGTAATCTTCCATTGTGTATATGTACCACATCTTCTGGATCCACTCCTCTGTCGATGGACATTTAGGTGGTTTCCACGGCTTGGCTATTGAAAAGCGTGCTGCAATGAACATTGGAGTACATGTGTCTTTGCGGGTCGTGGTTTTCTCTGGATAGATGCCCCGGAGTGGGATTGCTGGATCCAATGGTAGTTCTGTGTTTAGTTTTCTGAGGACTCTCCATCCTGTTTTCCACAGTGGTTATACCAATTTACAATCCCACCAACAGTGTAATGGGGTTGCTTTTTCTCCACACCCTCTCCAGCACTTATGGTTTGTAGACTTTTGGATGCTGGCCATTCTGGCTGGTGTCAGGTGGTATACCTCATCGTGATTGTGATGTGCATTTCTCTGATAATGAGTGATGTTGAACATCTTTTCATGTGTTTTCTGGCCATCTGTATGTCTTCTCTGGAGAACTGTCTGTTTAGATCTTCTGCCCATTTTTGGATGGGGTTGTTTGTTTTTTCGGTATGGAGCTGCAGAAGGTGTTTATATCAGTTTTGGAGATGAATCCCTTGTCAGTTGATTCATTTGCAAAGATTTTTTTCCCATTCTGTGGGTTGTCTTTTCCTTTTGTTTAGGGTTTCCTTTGCTGTACAGAAACATTTAGGTTTGATCGGGTCCCATTTGTTTATTTTTGGTTTTGCTGTCATTACTCTAAGAGGTGGATCTGAGAAGATGTTGCTGTTCTTTAAGTCAGAGAGGGTTTGGCCTATGTGTTCCTCTAAGAGTTTTATAGTGTCTGGTCTTATATCTAGGTCTTTAATCCATTTTGGGTTTATTTTTGTGTATGCTGTTAGGGAGTGTTCTCCTTTCATTCTTTTCCATGTGGCTGTCCAATTTTCCCAGCACCACCTATTGAACAGGCTGTCTTTTCTCCAGTGTATGTTCTTGCCTCCTTTGTCGTAGATGAGTTGGCTGTAGGTGCATGGGTGTAATTCTGGGCTTTCCTCTCCTGTTCCACTGATCTATATTTCTTTGTGCCAGTACCATATGGGTTTGATGACTGTTGTTGTGTAGTATAGTCTGAAGTGAGGGAGCCTGATTCCTCCAGCTCCATTTTTCTTTTCCAGGATGTCTTTGGCTATTCTGGGTCTTCTGTGCTTCCAAGCAACCTTTCAAATATTTTGTTTGAGTTCTGTGAAAAATGTCCTTGGTAATTTGATAGGGATTGCATTGAATCCGTAGATTGCCTTGGCTGGTGTAGTCATTTTGATAATGTTAACTCTTCCAATCCATGAGCATGGTATGTCTTTCCATCTATTTGTGTCATCTTTGATTTCTTTCATCAGTGTCTTATAGTTTTCAGAGTAGAGGTCTTTTGCCTCTTTAGGTAGGTTTACTTCTAGGTATTTTATACTTTTGGATGCAATGGCAAATGGGATTGCTTCCCTAATTTCTGTTTCTGATCATTCATTGTTAGTATATAGAAATGCCATCAATTTCTGTGTGTTAATTGTGTATCATTGACTTTGCCAAATTCATGAATGAGTTCTTTTTTCTTTTCTTTTTCTTTTTCATTTTTTTTTTCATGGATGAGTTCTAACAGTTTTCTGGTAGAGTCTTTAGGATCCTCTAGGTATAGTATCATGTCATCTGCAAAGAGTGACAGTTTTACTTCTTCCTTCACAATTTGGATTCCTTTCATCTCTTTTACTTCTCTCTGATTGCCATGGCTAGGACTTCCAAAACTATGTTGAAAAGTAGTGGTGAAAGCAGACATCCTCGTCTTGTTCCTGATCTCAGAATTCTTTCAGCTTTTCACCATTGAGAATGATGTTAGCTGTGGGTTTGTCCTATATGGCTTTTATTATGTTGAGGTAGGTTCCCTCTTATGCCCACTTTCTGAACGGTTTTAATCAGAAATTGGTGTTAGATTTTGTCAAAGGCTTTTTCTGCATCTATTGAGAGGATCATGTGGTTTTTATTCTTCAGTTTGTTAATGTGGTGTATCACACTGATCAACTTGCTGATATTGAAGAACCCTTGCATCCCTGGGATAAATCCCCCTTGATCGTGATGTACAATCCTTTTAATGTATTGTTGGATGCTGTTTGCCAGTGTTTTGTTGAGGATTTTTGCATCTATGTTCATCAGTGAAATTGGCCTGTAGTTTCCTTTTTTGTGGTATCTTTGTCTGGTTTTGGTATCAGGATGATGGTGGCCTCATAGAATGAGTTTGGAAGTATCCCTTCCCCTGCAATTTTTTGGAATAGTTTCAGAAGGAGAGTTGTTAGCTCTTCTCTAAATGTTTGATAGAATTCGCCTGTGAAGCCATCTGGTCCTGGACTTTTGTTTGTTGGCAGTTTTTTAATCACAGTTTCAATTTCAGTTCCTGTGATTGGTCCATTCATCCTTTCTCTTTCATCTTGGTTTAGTCTTGGAAGATTGTACTTTTCTAAGAATTTGCTCATTTCTTCTAGGTTTTCCATTTTATTGGCATATAATTGCATATGTAGTCTCTTATGATCCTTTGTATTTCTGTGATGTCCATTGTTGCATCTCCTTTCTCATTTCTAATTTTATTGATTTGAGTCCTCTCTCTTTTTTCTTGATAAGTCAGTCTGACTAAGGGTTTATCAATGTTGTTGATCTTTTCAAAGAACCAGCTTTTCATTTCATTGATCTTTTCTAAGGTTTTCTTCATTTCTATTTCATTGATTTCTGCTCTGATCTTTATGATTTCTTTCCTTCTACTGACTTTAGGTCTTGTGTGGTCTTCCCTCTTGAGCTGCTTTAGGTGTAAAGTTAGCTTGTTCATTTGAGCTTTTTCTTGTTTCCTGAGGTGGGCTTGTATTGCCATCAACTTTCCTCTCAGAACGATTTTGCCGCATCCCATAGGTTTTGGAGTGTTGTATCTTTGTTGTCATTTGCTTCTAGGTATTTTTTAATTTCCTCTTTGATTTCTTCAGTGATCCATTGGTTGTTTAGTAGCATGTTGTTGAGTCTCCACTCGTCTGTGTTTTATGCAGTTTTTGTCTCGTTGTTGATTTCCAGTCGTATAGCGATGCGGTCAGGAAAAGATTCTTGATGTGATTTCAATTTTCTTAAAGTTACTGAGGTTTGATTTGTCACCCAGGATGTGATCAATCTTAGGGAATGTTCCATGTGCACTTGAGAAGAATGTGTATTCTGTTGCTTTTGGATGGAATGTCCTGTAAGTATCTATGAAGCCCATCTGGTCTAATGCTTTATTCAGGGCCTGTGTCTCCTTTTTGATTTTCTGTGTGGATGATCTGTCCATTGCTGTAAGTGGGGTGTTAAAAAAGTCTCCCACTATTATTGTGTTATTGTAGATTTCTCCTTTTAAGGTTGTTAGCAGTTGCCTTATATATTGTGGTGAACCTGTGTTGGGTGCGTAGATATTTAAAATTGTTACATCCTCTTCTTGGATTGATCCTTGGATCATTAGGTAGTGACCTTCCTTGTCCCTTAAAATATTCTTCATTTCAAAGTCCATTGTGATTGTCTGATATGAGTATTGCTACTCCAGCTTTCTTTTGAATCCTGTTTGCCTGGAATATTTTCTTCCATCCTCTCCCTTTCAATTTGTATGTGTCCCTAGAAGTGAAGTGGGTCTCTTGAAGACAGCATATATGTTGGATCTTGTTTTTGTATGCATTCAGCCAGTCTATGTCTTTTGGTTGGGGTGTTTAGTCCATTAACATTGAAGGTAATTATTGATATGTATGTTCTTATTGCCACTTTATTAATTGCTTTGGATTTGTTTTTGTTGCTCTTTTTTCTTCCCTTCTTCTCCTGTTCTCTCCTCTTGTGGTTTGATGACTCTCTTTAGTGTTGTATCTGAGTTGATTTTTCTTATTTGTTTCTGTATCAGTTGTAGATTTTTGGTTTGCAGTTCCTCTGAAGTTTTGATATGAGTCTATATATATATATGAGATCGTTTTAAGCTGTTAGTCTCTTAATTGCAAGTTCATCTCCAGTGTCCTGCATTTGTACCCACCTCTTCTCATGATTTCTGATTTTGGAGGTATAATTGTGCGTGAATGATTTCTTATCTTTACTGCGCACTTCTGCTGGTGAGCCTTGTTATTTGTGGTATTTTTGTGTCTGGCTGTGGCCTTTCCTTTTCTGCCTAAAGAAGTTCCTTTAGTATTTGTTGTAAAGCTGGTTTAGTGTTGCTGAGTTCTCTTAGCTTTTACTTTTCTGTGAAGGCTTTGATTTCTCCTTCAAATCTGAAGGAGAGCCTTGCTGGGTAGAGTAATCTCGTTTGGAGGTTTTTTCCTTCCATCCTGTGAAGTATATCATGCCACTCCCTTCTGGCCTGCAGAGTTTCTGCTGAAAACTCTCCCGATAACCTTATTGGGTACCCTTATGTGTTATTTCTTTCCCCTAGCTGCTTTCAGGATTTTCTCTTTGTCTTTAATTTTGGTCAGTGTGATTAATATGTGTCTCGGGGTGTTCTTCCTTGGGTTTATTTTATATGGTACTGGTTGTGCTTCCTGGATTTGAGTGAGTGGTTCCTTTCCTATGTTAGGGAAGTATTCAGCTATTATCTCTTAGAATATTTTTTCTGTCCCCTTCTCTCTCTCTTCTCCTTCTGGCCCCCCTATAACATGGATGTTGGTGCATTTATTGTTTTCCCAGAGTTCTCTGAGGCTCTCTTCATTTGTTTTCACTCTTTTTTCTCTTTTCTGTTCTGCATCCATAATTTCCACTAGTCTGTCCTCCCCCTTGCTTATTTGTTCTTCTGCCTCCTGTATTCTGCTGTTAGCTGCTTCTAGTGAATTTTTTATTTCAGTTATTGTATTTTGCATCTCTTGTTGTTTAAGTTTTTTATCTTGTATCTCTTTGGTCAGTGTTTCCTGTAAGTTATCCATCTTTGCCTCCAGTGTATTTCCAATGTCTTGCACCATATTTCGCATCAACAGTCTAAAGTCTCTTTCCTGGAGGCTGAGAATCTCCTGATCATTAGCTGATTTTCTGGGGTTTTTTTCTTTCTTCCTCATCTGAGTTATAGTTCTCTGTCTTTTCATTTTTATAGCTTTTTGGTGTGGTGACCTGTTTACAGATAATGGAGTTGTAGCCTCTCTTACCTCTCAAGGTGTGTGTCCCCCTTGTGGCTGAGGTCGGTATGAGGGCTTGCTGTAGGCTTCCTGGTGGGAGGTACTGATGCCTGCCCACTGGTAGGTGGAGCTGCTTCCTATCCCTCTGGTGTGTGGGGCTTAGTCTCTGGATGGGATTAGAGGTGGCTGTGTGCCTAGCAGGGGGGGTGGGGTGGGGGGGTGGGGGGGTGTTGTTCTTTAGGCAGCCTGTTTACTGAGGGGTGGGGCTGTGATCCCACCTGGATTGTTGTTTGGCCTGGGGCTTCTTAGCGCTGATGGGTGGGTCCAGATTTTCCCAAAATGGCCACCTCCAGAGAAAGGCATACTGCTGAATATTCCCAAGAACTTTGTTTCCAATGTCCTTCCCCACAACAAGCCACGTTCACCCCTGTTTTTCCAGGAGGTCCTCCAAGAACTGCAGTCAGGTTTGACCCGATTTCTATGGAGACTTTGCTTTGCCCTGGGACCCAGTGCACATGAAAGTCTGTGTGCACCTTTTAAGAGTGGAGTCTCTGTTTTCCCCCAGTCCCATGGAGCTCCTGTGCACAAGCCCCACTGGCCTTCAATGCCAGATGCTCCAGGGGGTCTTTCTTCCTCCCTTTCTGGCCCTCAGTGCCAGATCCCTACACGTGGGAGTTGGATGTGGCGCTCAGAACTCTCACTCCTGTAGATGAGTCTCTGTGAACCAATTACTTTCTAGTGTGTGGGGCTTCCCAGCCAGGAGCTATGGGGTTGCTTATATCACATAATCACGCCTCCTAACTCTTGATGTGGCCTCATGTTTGTCTTCTGCCATAGAATATCTTTTCGAAGGTTTCTGATCCATTTGGTTGAAGATTTCTCAGCATTTAGTTGTAAATTTAGTTGTTTTTAGGAGAGAAGTTGAGCTGCAGTCCTTCTATTCCTCCATCTTAATCCCTTCCCCCAAATTCAACTTCTTAGTATGTCTAGGGTTATTGTATTACCTAATTCATCTTGAGTGAATTTTTCTTATACCTTTCAAGGAGTTTGTCTCTTCTATCTAAGTGGTTGAATTTATTAGTGTAAAGTTGTTCATAATATATAGTTATCTTCTCATTATTCACTTACTTGTAGAATTAATGGTGATGTTACCTCTTTTTTTCTTGATACTAATAATTTGCATCTTTTCTTTTTCTCCTGATCATTCTGGCTGGAGGTTGATCTATTTTTACTGATCTTTTCAAAGAACCAGCTTTTGGTTCTACTGATTTTTCTCTGTTTTTCTGTATTTTTTGTACTTATTTCTGTTCCTACACTTGTTTCCTTTTGTCTCCTTACTTTGGGTTTAATTTGTTTTTTTTTCTTCCCCTGAGTTTGAGGTAGAACCTGAACTCTTTGGTTTGAGATTTTCCTTGTTTTCTAATATCAGCATTTAGAGCTGTGCATTTTGCCTTAAGTACTTCTTTAGCAGCATCCCATACATTTTCGAAAGTTGCATTTTCATTGAGTTCAAAATACTTCCTATTTTCTCTCATAATCTTTCTTTGACATATGAGTTGTTTAAACATGTTATATTGTTTATCTAGTTGCATGACGCCTCCTTTTAAATGTATTGAGGCAGTCTTATGGCCCACATAGGGTCTGTACCTATGAGTTTTCTGTCCGCAAAGATGTGTATTCTGTGTTTCCTGGGTCCATCAGGTCAAGTCAGTTTGTGGCGTTGCTCAACTTTCTGCACCTTCATTGATTTTCTATTTTTTCTCAGTTATTGAGAGAGGGTATTGAAATCTCTGACTTCAATTATAGGTTCATCAATTTTTTTTTTTGATTAGCAAGACATAGATTTATTAAGATAGGATGCTTGTGAGAGATGCAAGCAGATAGGTAAGGAGGTTCTACTGGTTTGTCTATTTCTCCTTAAGGATATATCAGTTTTTTTCAAAGCTCTTTTGTTATTAGTGTGTAAATGTTTAGGATTATTATGCCTTCTTGATTAATGGGTCCCTTACCATTATTAAATTGCCTTCTTTATCTTTGGTTATATTCTTTGCTCTGAAATATGCTTTCCTTGATATTAATATAGTCACTCTAGTTTTCTTTGACTGTATTAGCGTGGTTCATGTGTATATCTTTAGGCAATTTAGAGTTGAGTGTTACTGACAGACTGTCTTTTTAATTGGGTTATTTAGATCATTTGAATTTAATGCTGTTACTGATAAGGTTAGGGTTAAGTCTGTCATCTTGTTACTGTTTTCTATTTATACCATACTTGATCTGTTTTCCCTCTTATTCTGACTTCTTTTGATGAATTGAGTACTTTTGTGATTCCATTTTATCTCCTGTTGTTGGTTTAGTAGTTGTGACTCTTGTTTTTATTGTTTTAGTGGCTGATTTAAAGTTTTATTAATTTATTTTTTTGTTTTACTCTATTGTTATAAGAACTCCTAAGGTGAGATCCACCCTCTTGACCCATTTTAAAGTGTACAATGGCTGTTGACCACAGGTGCAGTGTTGTGGAGCAGCTGTCTGGAGCTTATTCATCTTGCTAATGGAGACTTTATGCTTAAAGATTATTAATTGTCCATTCCCCCACCCTCAGCCCCTGGCAGCGACCATTTCTACTCTTTGATTCTGTGAATGTGACTATTTTAGGTGACTCAAACAAGTAGAATAATGGAGTTCCTGTTGTGGCTCAGTGGAAACGAATCTGGCTAGTATCCATGAGGATGCAGGTTCAATCCCTGGCCTCGCTCAGTGGGTTAAGGATCGGGCATTTCAGTGAGCTGTGGTGTAGGTCACAGACGAAGCTCAGATATGGTGTTGCTATGGCTATGGCGTAGGCCAGGGGCTACAGCTCTGATTTGACCCTTAGCCTGGGAAGCTCCATATGCCACAGGTGCAGCCCTAGAAAGACAAAAACAAACAAACAAGTAGACTCATACAGTGATTGGACTTCACGTGACTGCCTTACTTCTCACAGTTCATCCATGTTGCATATATGTCAGAATTTCCTTTTTACAGGCTGAAAGGTATTCCATTGTATGTATGTACTGTATTTTCTTTATTTATTCATCTGTTGGTGGACACTGCTGTAGGGCTATAGCATTCATCTTTAACTTACCTTAGTTTACCCTCAAGTGAGATTTCCTACTATAAATGCTGTGAACTTTGCATACTTTTGTTTATCCCCTACCTACCTTAGTGTAATTGCAGTCATATATTTAAGTATGCTAAAACCCCACATTACGTTGTTCTTATTTTGTTTAAATAATCACTTCTATTAATGAGTTTTAAATTGTAAGAAAAATTACATATATTCACCCACTTAGTTACTGTTTCCAATGGTCACCTTTGATTGGATGTCAGATAGTGTGAATTTTACTGTGCTGGGTGATGGATATTTTTGTGCGGCCTATAAATACTCTTGAGCTTTGTTCTGGAATGCAGTTAAGTCACTTGGAAACTGTTTGATCTTTTTAGATCTTGCTTTAAGAAGAGTTGGATGGAAGCAGAACAGTGCCCAGTCTGGGCTAATTTCTCCCCTCGAAGGTGGCACCATCACCCCGTGCTCTGCCTGATGCCTGAATTTGGAGGTTTCCCAGGCTGGCTTGTGGGAGGGCACTGCTCCTGGCTGGGTACTGTTACTGCAACTCCTCTTAGTACGCTCCCTGGTCGGTGCTTAGCTGAGGACTCGAGGGAGGTTCTGTGGGTCCCCAGCCTCCCAGGCAGCCCTCCTCCAGTGCTCCCACCTGCAAACTCCAGCTTCCTGCCCTTCCACGCAGCTCCTTCACCCAGGGGTCTGTCCAGCTTGGCCGTGGTTTCCCACTTCCTATCCCAAATCCTGGGAACTCTCTCAGGTCATAACCTGGGTCAGTTTGGGGCTTACCTCCCTGTCCGGTGTCCCCACGTTGGCTCCAGGCTTATGGACGGAGGGCCGATGCGTTTGTTGTGTTGGGGGCGGGGGACAGTGGGGAAGGCTCCTCTCTACCGAGCCCCGGCTTTCAAAAGGGATTCTTTAAAAATGTCTGACTCTGCAGTCTCTGCTATAAGTGAGTTTAATTACATAAAATTCAATTTTGTGCTTTTTTTGAATAAACACAGATCAGTTTGGTTTTCATTTCTCACCAGTGATCCTTTCGCAGACTTAATACAGTTAGGGTTTGGCACATGGCTGCCACGTCACCATGGATCAGAGTGAGGCCAGGCTCAGCCGTGGGTGCCCCAGCGTCCCCCTCAGTGGACACTTGGTGATTGCAGTGGTGGTGGTGGGGGCTCCTGTTCTCAGCGTTAGTGAGAGGAGGGGGTTGCCAGGATGCCCCAGCAGGGCGGTTTCTAACCCAGGGTGGGTTATTGGCATTGATGTGGATGATTGGTTTGGCTAAAACAGCTTTGCAGAACCTGCCTCTGACACATCCAGATCTAGACCAGCAGATGGGCTGAGAGGGCCTGAAGGTCAGAAGTGGCCATCTGGGCCCGAGGTGAAGTTCCAGGGCTGGGCAGGTTCCTCCCTGGGCAGTGTTCTTCTGGCCAAGCGCATGTTGAAGTCTTGTGGCCTCCAGGACAACTGTGCTGGCTCTAAGGCCTTGTTCTGAGATGCGTTGCTCAACATTCACACCAGCCCAAGCTCTCATTAGCAAGTTCTTTATGGACTGGCCAGCTGCTCTGTTCTCATCGGTGAGTTTATGGACTGGCCGGCTGCAGTGACTGGCATGGTCTGGCATGGAGCAGATCTTTTCCTTGGTTTTGTTAGTACCAGCAGAGAGGAGCAGCTTGGTCCCACCAAGAAGCTGCCCTCTCTGCTCAACCTCATGGCCCCAGTCCCTGGGGACTCAGACCCTCCACATGGACGTCAGGGCGGCCCCTGTACTGCTGGCACCTCAGGTGCCTACCATCTAGTTTCTGACTCTCTGATTCTACTCTAAGTGCCTTGTGTAAATGGAATCACACAGCTTTAGTATTTGTCTTTTTGTCTCACTTATTTCACGCAGTGTAGTGTTCTCAGAGTTTATCCATACTGTAGATGGATCCATGTGCAGAATTTCCTTCCTTTTTGAGACTGAATCATACTCCATGGCATGTATATACATTTTGTTTATCCATTCATCTGTCGATTGACACTTGGCTTGCTTCCACGTTGTAGCTATTCTGAATAATGCCGCTATGAACATGAGTGTACAAATATCTGTTGGAGTACCTGTTTGCACTTCTTTTGGGTGTATGCCCAAAAGTGGAGTTGCTGGATCATGTAATAATCCTGTGTTTAATTTTCTTAGAAACTGCCATACTGCTTTCCATAGCAGCTCCAGCATTTTATACTCCACCAACAGGGCATTAGGATTCCAATTTCTCCATATCCTTGTCAATACTTATTTTCTGTTTTTAAAATAGTAACCATCCTAATGGGTGTAAAGTCGTATCTTGTAGTTTTGACCTACATTTCCACTAGGGGTGGTGAATGACATTATCTTTTTGCTTGGGCATTGGACATTTCTGTATCTTCTTTGGAGAGATGTCTGTTCAAGTCCTTTGACCTCTTTTAAAATTGGGTTCTTTGTAATTTTGTTTTTCAATTGCAGCCTTTCTTTATATATTCCGGATATAAGTCCCTTTCTGGATGTATGATTTGGAAATATTTCCTCCCATTCTATTGATTGACTTTTCACTCTTGATTGCATCTTTTTTGAAATGAAGTTAATTTTCTTCAGCTTTATTGAGGTATTATTCACATACACTATATTTAAGGTGTATAATGTTATGATTTGATACACATATATGTTGCAAAAAAGATTACCAAAATAATTAAGATTAGTTAACACTTCCATCCCCTCATCTCATTATTTTTTTTTCCATTTTTAAAATTGTGGTGATGCCATTTAAAATCAACTCTCTTAACAACTTTCAAGTATATCACACAATATTGTTAACTGTGGGCACTGCGCTGTATATCAGGTCCCTAGAACTTATTCGTCTTGTAACTGGAAGTTTGTACGCTTGGACCAACGTTGCCCTTTTCCTCATACCCCAAGCCCATGGTGACCGCCATTCTAAGCCTCTGTTTCTATGAGTTTGGCTTTTTTAGATCCACCTGTAAGTAAGTGACAACTCATAGCATTGCCTTTCTCCTTCTGATCACACTTAGCGTGATGCCCATATTGATGTTCATCCATGGACCCTTGGGCTTTTTTCATGTCTTCGTTACTGTGAATAATGCTGTATTGATTGTGGGGGTGCAGATTCCTCTTCAAAGCAGTGATTTCATTTCCTTTCAAGAAATATCCAGAAATGAGAATGAATCATAAGGTAATTCTATTTTATTTTTCTTTCTTTCTTTATTATTTATTTTGCTTTTTAGGGCCACACCCACAGCATATACAAGTTCCCAGGCTGGGGTTGAATTGGAGCTATGACTGCTGGCCAGAGCAATGTGAGATCCGAGCTGTGTCTGTGACCCTACACCACAGCAAGGCCAGGGATTGAACCGGCATCCTCATGGATACTGTTCAGGTTTATTTCCACTGTGCTATAATGGCAATTCCTATTTTAAATTTTTTGAGGAATCTCTATTCTGTTTTCCACAGCAGCTGCACCAATTTACCTTCTCACCAGCAGTGCATGAGACCCCTCTTTCTCCACATCGTCATGGACACTTGTTATTTCTTGTCTTTTTGATAATGGCCATTCTGACAGGTGTGAGGTGATGTCTCATGGTTTTGATTTGAATTTCCCTGATGCTTAGTGAGGTTGAACATCTTTTCATTTACCTGTTGGCCATTTGTATGTCTTCTTTGGAAAAATGTTTATTCAGGTCCTTTGCCCATTTTTAACTGGTTTTTTTTTGATGCTGAGATTATGAGTTCTATATGGATCCTGGATATTAACTCCTTATAAGAAGATAGTTGGTAAATATTGCCTCCCATTCCATAGTTTGCCTTTTTTTTTTTGTCTTTTTGGCATATGGAAGTTGTCAGACTAGGGATCAAATTGGAGCTGCAGATCCCACCCTACACCACAGCCACAGCAACTCGGGATCCAAGCTGCGTCTCTGACTTACACCACAGCTTACAGCAATGCTGGAACCTTAACCCACTGAGCAAGGCCAGGGAGGAACCCACATCCTCATGGATACTAGTCGGGTTTGTTAACTGCTGAGGCACAATGGGAACTCCCCATAGGTTGCCTTTTTATGTTGACTGTTTCTTCTGTTCTGCAGGAGCTTTTTCTCTTTTTTTAAAATATAATTTTTATACAATTTTTAAAGGTTACACTCCATCCATTTACAGTTATTACAAAGTATTGGCCATATTTCTAGTGTTGTACAAGATATCCTGTAGCCTGACTTACACCCAGCAGTGTGGATCTCCCATGCCCTAACCCCTGTATTACCTCTGTTGCCCCACTGGTAACCATCAGTTTGTTCTCTGTGTCTCTGGGTTGCAAAAGTTTTTTAGTTTGATGTAGTTCCACTTGTTTATTTTTGCTTTTGTTACTTCCACTTTCGAATCATATCCAAAAAATCATTGCCAAGACCAATGTCAAGGAGCTTTCTAAGAATTTTCTAGTTTTTATTTAGTGTATTTAGGTCTGATCCATTTTGAGTTAATTTTTGTACATGAAGGTAGGGGTCCAACCTCAGTCTTTTCTAAAAAAAAATTTTAACAAGGTTTTTCTGTTAGTCATTTGCCAATTGACTTGCTCCTTGAAAACATAAAATAGAAAAGCCTCTGACAGATTGACTTCAGACCCAGCTTTCTGAAGTCCTCTGGACCCCTCCAGGTGACTGCAGCCTGCCCCCATCCTGCCAAGCTCTCACTGTGCTCTGTGCTCGCTCCTCTCCTCGGCCCAAATCTTCAGCTGGGTTTGAGTCCCCTCCACTTGCTACACCTTCTCACCACTTCTGTCTGCACTGCCTCTGCATTTGCCTAGCTCCGAGTTCCTGGCTCCTTCAGCTTACATGGCCTCCCCCGTGCTGCACCTGGGGTTTTTGCCCTGCTCTGGGAGGTGACCACAGACCAGCAGGCCATGTCCATCCCTCCTGGCCCCTGCCTACACCCCCACTTCTAGCTCAGATATCTGATTCTCAGGGGTGGGGGTGAGGGAGTGGAGCCTGTAGTGGGGAACCTGGGTGTATGTGCAGCCTGGACCCCCCACGGCCCTTCCTGGGCCCCCTGGCTGGACGGCTCTGACCAATGAGACCTTACCCACACGCAGCCCTGGCTGGGTACCCTGGGCTGGACCCTGGGCCCGGCACAGCCTGGGGCACATCACACCCCTGTTGTGCTCCCTTGGTGTTCGCTCTGTTCCCCGACCTTCCCTGCACCCAGGACCCCCCTCTGCCAAAACCCAGGTGCCACATGTATTTTCTCATTTGTGTGAGGGTTTGTGAGTACAGGACACATCTCTATATCAGCTGAGTATGTGGTGATATTGTATACCTTAGTGACCCTTATTAAGAACCAAGTACTTTTTGGAAAATCATAAGGTTAACTCAATCAGGAAAACAATCCTAGGAGGTTGGTGCTATTAATCCTCTGTTATATCTGATGAAGTGGAGAAATATGTTAATCTAAAATTGTAGGGGAAGGAATGGGATTCTGACCAGGAGACAAGTTCAGGAGGCTCTGGATTAATCCTGCACTAGGCTATCAATACTGTTTTAGGAGGAATTTAAGGTTGAGTTAGTATCTGTAGACTCCCTCAGAAATGCTTTGATGGAGGAGATGGAACCCAGAGTTCATGACCATGTCCTCACATTGACCTTGACCTCGTCATTCAGGTCACCTCCACCTCACTCAGCCCTGCCCACCTCACTCAGCCCTGCCCACCTCACTCAGACCCACCCCTCACTCAAACCCTCCCTCCTCACTCAGCCCCACCCCTCACTCAACCCCACCCTTCTCTTGCCGACCCTGGCCTGCAAGTTCAGCTCATGCCTTTCCATTTGCCCTAGACTTGGACCCTCATCACTTCTGGCGCTGGAGCAGCTTTGGAGACTACGTGCAGTGTGTCCTGGCCTTCACCGGCGTGGCAGGCTACGTCACATATCTGTCCATCGACTCAGCCCTCTTTGTGGAGACCCTGGGCTTCCTGGCTGTGCTGACCGAGGCCATGCTGGGCGTCCCGCAGCTCTACCGCAACCACCGCCTCCAGTCCACGGAGGGCATGAGGTAGGCACATGGCTCCCTCAGTGTCCTCACATGCACAGTAACAGCAAATGTACCTCACTTTCAATTCTATTTGGAAAACTGCCAGTTAGAGAGCAGTTTAGGGTTAAGCACACTGGTCCTTGGACTTCTCGACGTGAAGGTGGGTATGTTGGTGTGTGACCAGTGAGGGAAGGCAGAACCCCTCCTGTGAAGCAGCTGCCTGCAGCCTGCAGCCTGGTGGCTCCAGTCCATGGGTGGGAGGCCAGACAGAGATGTCTCCAGAAGAGACAAGGTTCAAGCCCCTTAGTGGAAGAAATGATGCAACAGCTTATTCCCCTCAATGTCACCAAGAAGAGGTCTCAGTTTCTCCCTGATGGGGTGAAAACAATTCTATTTTCAATAACATCAAAAGGACAAAATGCTTGGGAATTAACTTGACTACGGAGGCAAAAGACCTGTGCAGTGAAAACTACAGTGAGATGGCACCTCACTATCAGAAAAACAAAGAATGGCAAGTGCTGGTGAGGATGCGGAAAAATTGGAACTCTTATGTTCTGTTGGTTGGCATCCAAAATGGTACAGCTGCTGTGGAAAACAGTATGATGTTTCCTCAAAATATTAAAATATAATTCTGAAATGACCTAGCAATTCCACTTTTGGGCATATACCAAAAGAATTGGAAGCAGGCTCTTGAAAAAGTATTGTATACCCACGTTCATAGCAGCATTATTCACAGTGCCCAAAACGTGGAAGCAACCCAAGTGTCCACCAGTGGGTGGATGGATAAGCAATGTGGTATGTCCATTCAGTGGAGTATTACTCAGTCTTAATAAAGAAGGAAATTCTGACACTTGCTACAGCATGGAACTTGGAGGATATTCTGCTCCGTGAAAGAAGCCAGTCAAAAAGGAGAAACACTGTATGGTTTCACATATATGAGGTATTTAGAGTTGTCAAAATCATAGAGACAGAAAGTAGATGGTGACTTCCAGGACTGTGAGAATGGGAGAATGGAGAGTTATTGTTTAGTGGGTACAGAGTTTCAGTTATACAAGATGAAAAGATTATGTGGATGGATGGTGGTGATAGTTGCAAAACAGAGTGACTGCAACTAATATCATTGAACCGTATACTAAAAATCATTAAGATGGTAAATTTTATGTCAGTGAAAACAATTTAGCAAAAACAAAAAAAGTCATAATATAGGAAGAGCCCATGTACCCTTTACTCAGCTTGCCCAGTTGTAACATTTTGCAAAACTGTGGCCTGGTCTCACAGCCAGGGCACTGACAGGACACATCCAGACAGAGTCCCCCCAACCAGGGTTCCTGCTGCCCTAGCACCAGCTTGCCCAGCCCTGCCCACCCCAGACCTAACTGGGCAGGCACTGTTATCCATCACTATAATTTTGTCATTGCAAGCATGTTGTGTAGATGGGATCACACTGTATACGATCTTTTAAGTTTGTTTTTTTTTTTTAATTGATGTGATTCTCTGGAGAGTCACCCCAGTTGTTGCTATATTAGCAGTTCACTCCATAATCTTTCACAGTGTGGGTGTTCACGGTCTGCTTGACCACTCACCTCTTGAAGGACATCTGGATTATTTGCAATTCACAGCTATTACAAATAATATTTCTGTAAACATTCACGTAGGTTTTTGTGTTAACATAAGTTTCCTTTTTTTTTTTTTTTGGCTGCACCCACAGCACACAAAAGTTCCCAGGCCAGAGATCAAACCTGAGCCACAGCAGTGACCTAAGCTGCTGCAGGAACAATGCCAGATGCCCAACCGACTGTGCCACAGAACTCCCAACAGTAGGATCCTTTATAGAGCAAATTCAGAAGTTTTTTATGAAGTCCAGTTTATCAATTTTACCTTTTATGTATCATGACTTTGGTGTCAAGTCTTAGCACCCTTGGCCTAGCTCTAGATCCTGAGTATTTTCTCCTTTGTCTTTTTCTAAATGTTTTATTGTTTTGCATTTTCCATTTAAACCTTTTGAGTTAATTATTTTATAAGGCATGAGACTTAGATTGATTTTTTTTCTTCACCTTTGTCAACAATCAGTTGGGTATATTTGTGTGGATCTATTTCTGGATTCTCTTCTAGTCCATTGATCCACGTGTAAGTCCCTCTGCCAATACCACAGTCTTCAGTACTGCAGATGTATAATCAGTCTGATTCCTCCCATTTTCTTTTGTTTTTGATATTCTAATTATTTTGTCTTTCATGTACAGTTTAGAATAATCTTATCTATACCTGCCAAAAATCTTGCTGGAATTTTGGAAGAGATTGTGTTGTATATCGGTTTAAGAAGTGACAGTTTTACTATGTTGAGTGTTTTTATCCTTTAGCCTGGTATATCTTTCCATTTACTTAGAGCTTCTTTGATTTCTTTCATCAGCCTTTTGCAGTTTTCAGGATAGAAGTCTAGTACATGCTTTATTACATTTATACCGAAGTATTTCATTTACTTAATTTTTTTATTGAATGTAGTTGATTTACAATATTGTGTTAGTTTCAGGTGTACAGCAAAATGATTCAGTGATATATATATATATATACATACATATTTTTTCAGAGTATTTTCCATTTTGGGTTATTACAAGATATTGAATATAGTTCCCTGTTCTACACAATAAATCCTTGTTGCTTATCTGTTTTATGTATAGTAGTTTATATATGTTAATACCAAATTCCTAACTTAAATCTCCCCCACTCCCTTTCCCCTTTGATAACCATAATTTGTTTTCTATGTCCATGCATCTGTTTCTCTTTTGTATATAGATTTATTTGTATTATTTTTAGATTCCATCCATAAGTGATATTATGTAGTATTGTTTTTCTCTGACTGAAGTATTTTATTCACTTTTGAGTAACTGTAATTGGTATTGCATCTTAAATTTTATTTTTTAGAGTTGCTAGCATATAGAAATACAGTTAATTTTGTATGTTTATCTTACATCTAGAAACCTTCCTAAACTCAGTAGTTTCTGGTTTTCTTGTAGACCCTTCAGATTTTCCATTTAAACAATCATGTAAAAATAGGATAGTTTTGGTGTTCCCTGTTGGCCTAGTGGATAAAGGATCTGGCATTGTCATTGCTGTGGCTCAGGTTAAGTCTTTGGCCTAGAAACTTCTACATGCCATGGGTGTGGCCAAAAAAAAAAAAAAGGAATAGTTTTATGTCTTACTTTCTGATCGGTGTGCCTTTTATTTCCTTTTTTTTTTGTCTTTTTGTCTTTTTTGTTGTTGTTGTTGCTATTTCTTGGGCCGCTCCCGCGGCATATGGAGGTTCCCAGGCTAGGGGTTGAATCGGAGCTGTAGCCACCGGCCTACGCCAGAGCCACAGCAATGCGGGATCCGAGCTGCGTCTGCAACCTACACCACAGCTCACGGCAACGCCGGATCGTCAACCCACTGAGCAAGGCCAGGGATCGAAACCACAACCTCATGGTTCCTAGTCGGATTCGTTAACCACTGCGCCACGACGGGAACTCCCCTCCTTGCCTTTTTGTACTAACTAGAACTTTCAGAACTATGTTGAATAAGAGTAGTGATAGTGGACATGCTGCTTGTTCCTGATCTGAAGACTTGTGTTTCACCACTAAGTATAATGTTAGATGTAGAAAGCTCTCTACGACTGTTTTCTGAGTTTTTTGTTTGTTTGTTTGTTTTTTTGTCTTTTGTCTTTTTAGGGCCACACCCATGGCATATGGAAGTTCCCAGGCTAGGGGGTCTAACCAGAGCTGTAGCCACCGGCCTACACCAGAGCCACAGCAACAAGGGATCCGAGCCGCAACTGCTCAACCTACACCACAGTTCACAGCAGTGCCGGATCCTTAACCCACTGAGCGAAGCCAGGGATAGAACCCGCAACCCCATGATTCCTAGTCGGATTCATTAACCACTGAGCCATGACAGGAACTCCATGTTTTCTGATAGTTTTTATATTGAATGAGTTTTGAATATCGTGAAATGCTTTTTCTGCACTGATTGATATGATTACGGGGTTTTTCTTTAGCCAATGGTGATTGCATTGATGTTTTTCAAATATTGAGCCAATCTTGCATTCCAGAAATAAATCATTCTTAGTCACGGCATTTACATTTTTATAAACTAATATATAGAGACTGCTGAATTCTACTTGCTAATATTTTAAGGATTTTTTTTTTTTGGTCTTTTTAGGGCCGCACCCACGGCATATAGAGTTTCCCAGCTAGGGGTTGAAATGGAGTTGCAGCTGCCAGCCTATGCCACAGCCACAGCAATGCCAGATCCAAGCCACGTCTGTGACCTTACACCACAGCTCATGGCAATACCGGATCCTTAACCCACTGAGCAAGGCCAGGGATCGAACCTGCATCCTCATGGATGCTAGTCAGATTTGTTTCTGAGGAGCCACGATGGGAACTCCTTTTAAGGATTTTTGTGTCTGTCTTCATGAGGGTATTGATCTGTAGTTTTCTTTCTTTTTTCATTTTCTTTCGTATTACTTTGGTTTGGGTTTTAAGGTAATACTAGCTTTGTAAAATTAATCGACAAGTCTTCCTTCTATTTTCCAGAAGAGATAGTGCAGAATTTGTGTTAACTCTTCTTAAAGCATTTACTGAAATCTCTGATGAAATCCTCTAGGCCTGGATGTTTCTTTTGTTGGAAGTTTTAAATTATGGATTCAATTTCCTTAATAGTTACAGGGTTATTAAAATTTTCTGATTCATGTTGGGTGAGCTGTGGTAGTTTAGGCTCTTAGAAGCATTGGTATATTTCATCTGTGAATATATTGGTATATTTCATCTGGTATATTTCACTGTGTTGTCATTGTTCGTAGGGTTCTCTTTTTGATGTTTTCAGGGTCTGTAGTGATGTTCTATGCTGCATTACTGATAATTTATATATTTCTTCTTGCTAAAAGTATGTCAGTTTTATTCATCTTTTCAAAGAATTAATTCTGCTTTGTAGACTTTTCTTTTTTAAATTTCATTGATATTTACTCTTATTATTATTATTTTTTTGGCCGCACCTGCAGCATGTGGAAGCTCCTGGGCCAAGGATTGAACCTGCACTGCAGCTGTGGCCTGTGCCAAAGCTGTGGCAATGCTGGGTCCTTAGCTCACTTCGCTGGGTTGGGGGTTGAACCTGTGCCTCTGCAATGACCTAAGCCCTGCAATCAGATCCACAACCTGTGCCACCAGGACTCCTAACCAGCCTTTAAGAGTATCCGGTGGTGGAAGAATTTTTTACTTTCCTTCATCTGAGAATGTCCTGATTTCCCTTTCATATCTGAAGGATATTTTCACTGATATAAGATTCTGGGTTGATAGTTCTTTTCTTTCAGCACTTGAAAAATGTTGTGTCACTTCCTTTCTGGCATCTATGGTTTCTGAGAGAAACCCATTGTCATTTTAATTATTTTCACTTATATGTTATTATGCTTTAGCTGCTATTGAGATTTTTATCTTTGTTTTGAGTTTTTAGAAGTTTGACAATGATGTGTCTCTTGATATGGATTTATGCTATTTGGAATTCACTCAGCTTCTGGAATCCCTGGCACTATATGTCTTGAAACTTAATTGAGGAAGTTTCAGTCATTGTTGCTTTGAGTGCTTTTGCAGTCCTGCCCTTTCCCTTCTCAAGGACTCTGATGATATTAGTGTTAGATCATTTGCTATGATTCCTTTGTTATAATCATTTGTTATTATTCACTGCTTCTTTCTATTGTCCCAGCCACTGTGCTCTCAGTCCATTCATTAACTGTTTCCTTTTTGTTATTGTATTTTTCAATATAATAACTTTTTTTTTGGCTTCACCCATTGCATGCAGAAGTTCCTGGCCTAGGGATCAAACCTGCACCACAGCTGTAGCCAGAGCCACAGCAGTGACAATGCCAGATCTTTAACCATTGCCAATTTAAAGTACTCAATTCAGGATTTCAGTAATTCATACCACGATCTAATTTTAGTACATTTTTATCACCCAAAAGTCAGCCTCACTCCCATTAGTAATTAGTAAACCATAGAGGCCAGAAAGGAAGTGGCACAACATTTTTCAAGTGCTAAAAGAAAAGAACTGTCAACCCAGAATCTTATATCAGTGAAAATATCCTTCAGAGATGAAAGGGAAATCACTCCCCATTTGTCCCAATCCCCCCCCCACCCCCCCACCCCAAGGCCAGGCAACCTCGGCCGTTCTGTCTGTACGGCCTTGTCTAGTCTGGACACACCACATAAATGGAATCATATGGTACGTGGTCCTTTGTGCTGCTTTCACTTTGCATAATGTTCCCAAGATTTGTCCAATCTGTCTTTTTTTTTTAGGGCCACACCCGTGGCTTATGGAGGTTCACAGGTTAGGGGTTGAATCCGATCTGTAGCTGCTGACCTATTGCACAGCCACAGCAATAGAGGATTTGAGCTGCATCTGTGACCTAACTACAGCTCACAGCAACGCCGGATCCTTAACCCACTGAGCAAGGAGGCCGGGGATTGACCCTGCGTACGCATGGATACTAGTCAGATTCATTTCCACTGAACCCACGATGGGAACTCCAGTCTGTCCTTTTTAAGGTTGAATAACGTTTCACTGTATGGATGGATCAAAATTTGTTTAGCCATTCTTCAGTTGCTGGACATTTTGGCTGTTCAGCATTTTTTTGGTGATTGTGAATGATGCTTCTGTAAACATTTGTGTACAGGTTTCTGTGTGGATGTATGTTTCATTTTCCTTGGAATAGACCAAGGAGTGGAGCTGCTGGGTCGGTGGCTGCATCGTTTATATCCTTGCCAGGCATTCGTGGTCCTGCCCTTTCCACATCCTCACCAGCACTTGTCACCATCTGACCTTTTGACTGTAGGTGTCCTAGTCAGTGTGAAGTGGGATCTCCTGTGCCATTGATCTGCATTTCCCTGATGACTAATGACATCCAGTGCCTTTTCGTTGTGATTATTGGCATTTGTGTATCTTCTTTGAGACAGGTCAATTCAGATTCTTTGCCTATTGTAAAATTTGGTTGTTTGTCTTTTATTATTGAGTTGTAGAGGTCTTTAAATATCTTGGACACCAGAACCACATCAGATACATGATTTGCAAAAACTTCCCATTGTATGGGTTTTTTTACTTGATATTTTCCTTTGCAGCACAGATTTGAATTTTGATGAAGTCCAATATATTTTTTTAAAAATTGCTATGTTTTTGATGTTACACTCAGTAAATCATCATTTCTTGTCACCCAAGGTCACAAAGGCCTACTCCTTTGGGATGTGCCGTGGGTAGGTTTTGAACTTTGGGAGAGAGTTAGATAGGTGGTAAGGAGGGAAAGGTGTGGGCCCAGGCTGGGAGACAGGAATGAGGAGTGGGTGGGGAGGTGAGTGGGCCAGGGAGAGGCCTTCTGCAGGGCTGGACAGGGCGAGGATGAGGTGAGAGGTATTTTAGGAATAGTGATCTGGCTGCCCATTTTGGGAGGAAAAATACTGGAGCCAAGAATGAGGTAAGGGGAGCCGGGATTAAAATAGTGGGGAGGCGGGGGGAGGGCCAGGCATAGGAGGCAGCAGCTGGAGCGGGGACGGGTGTGATGAGGGACCTGGGAAAAGGGATCCTACTCCCAGGGCACCTGCTGGGCTGGAAGAAAGCAGCCTGGGGGAGTGGAGGAAGTCTCCCACCCAGACCAGCTTCTATAGGGTTTCCTGTGCCCTGTGCATCATCCGAACCCTGGGCTGTTTGAGTCCTACATCCAGGAGTAGGTCTCCTGGAGACCCAGCCACCCACCAGTGGGCGAGTTCTGGGTTTGGTGTCCACGAGCACATCCCTGGCATGCGGAAGTCCTGCCCCCCATCATTGTTGAGGGTAAAGATGAGGGAAGGATGGCCTTGCGCTCTGGCAGATGGGACCAGAGCCCCTGCTCCCAGCACGAGGGCGCATGTCACTCTGGCTGCTGTGTGTGCCCTGTTCAGGCTGAGGGGAACGAACTTGATTCATGTTTGACCTGGCTGTGGCCCGCTGAGCCCTTGACACTTGGGGCTGGTTGTGGGGCCTCTGCAGGCCGTCAGATTCCTGTCCCCATGCGATAACCAACTGATGGCTGGGGCCAGGGAGCCATCCAGGCAGCTAAAAATGCTCCTGTGCCTTAGGCAGAGCCCAGCTCTCAGCCATGACCTCACTTCTGCACTTGCTGGGGTGAAGGTGCACCTGTGTGTTCAGCACTCAGAGGGACATCAAGCCGGGGATGGGCTCCAGCTGTACCATCCACCCTAGTCTTTCCTGCCATTTGAGGCACTTACTGTGTGCCTTTGGGCAAGTTGCCTGATCTCTCTGTACCTCAGCTTCTCCATAAGAGGGGCGCCACGCAGGCCACCACATGCTCTTTAGTGGCAGGGACTGGCCTGGTGGTACTCAGGCAGCGCAGGCCCAGAGCTGCCCTTGTTCAGATCTGGTTCCAGTCACAGCACTTGCTGTCCTCATCACGGCCACCAGCCACTGTATAACCAGGGCTGCATCCAGCCAGCTCTCAGGGGAGCTGGGACTCAAGAGCCCAGCGCCTGCTTCTGTTTTGGTTGGCGTGTGCAGGTGTGTGAGCCCAGTGACTATGGGTTCCCCTCAGGGTGACTATCTCCTGTGCTCTGGGCCTGCGTGCAGCAGGGAGGGGCACATAGCTCCCTGTGGCTCCAGCCCCTGGGGTAGTTGTCCCACTCTATCCCACCCACCCCTATCCCCGGGTAGGAGTGGAGCTGCCCGCTCCCCAACGTCTGCCGGTGTGTGACCTGATATGTGGCTCCAGCTTGGTGAGGAACCGTGAGCCAGACGTGGAAGGAGGCCTGAGGAGGGACATGTGGCATGTCTGTAGAGCATCAGCCTGGTCCTTGGCAGCTGGGGACCTCCCATTGCTCTATAAGAGCAGAAGTTAGCATAGCTGCAGATGGTTGAGGGTTATGGGGCTTCCACTGAGGAGGCTTCTATAGTAACTGCTCTGATTTCAGGTGGACGAAGCAGAAGATGTGAAGGGCATTGCTGGCTTGTCCTTTCTCCTTCTAGGGTGTCTGACGCCCTCTGGGGTCAGCCCGCAAATGACCATTGCCTGCTTTTGTGCCTGGGCTCTGTGCATAGAAGAAAGGAGGTGACAGAAGGCCTGCGGTGGGGGACAAGGTCAGGACACTGGGAGGTGACAGTGGAGAGGTTGGGGACACTGAGAGGTAGCAGTAGGGAGTTTAGGGACAGTTTGAGAGGTGGCAGTAGGGAGGATGTGGACACTCTGAGGGACAGTGGGAGGTGTCATGTGCACCCGCACCACCTCTGCGATCCCCTGCTCTGCACATACAGGTTAACTTGAGCCACTGCCTAGGCAGCCCCCAGTGCTCCTGCCTGCTGCTTTTTCTGAGCACTGCTATTGGCGGCCCCCGTCTAGTCCCCTCTGTGTCCCTGGGAGATGATACAGGGTCACCCACAGCTCATTTGTCACACCACTACCTCACTCTAAAATCCTCAGTTGGCACAGTTGAGAAGGACAGAATTCAGACAGAGAGAGGCACAGACTTGCAGGCACCAAAATGGAAGAGATGGCAGCAGCAAGGTGCTTTCCTGCCCACTCCTCAGCCCTTGTCCGGGGCTCACTAGGTTAGGTGTCCACAGGGACTGGCCAGTGAGGGCCAGCAGAACTCAGGGCAGAGGGGCACAGGGTGGTCAGTGATGGAACAGTCTCAGATCTTTTCCATGTCTGGCCCACCTCTGCCCTTGGGTGCAGCTTACAAGCCTGGACATTGTGGACAGAGCAGCACTGGGCCCCTGGAGCAGGTGGATGGTGGAGAGGAAACCAGGCCTTGAAGTATGAGTGATGTGGAGTGTTTTTCCCACATGTGCCAGCCTGGGCTTCTGCACAACCTGAAGTCCTGAACAGTGTGCTGGGTAGAAGGTGCCAAGAGAAGCCTCTCTTCCTGGTCTGAGAAGTGGGAAGGGGTCCCCGCCAAGACCTGTGGGACAGACCACCCCCCAGGTCTCAGCCTGGCCTCTGAGTGCTGCCCACAGTGCAGATCTGAGTAGCACCAAGGTGGTTTTGAAAACTGAATGAATTGAGCCAGAGCCCCTGAAAACTAGCTAGAACTTGCAGTTTGAAACTAACCTCATGAGTTCCCTGCTAGAACAAAAAAATGGCATTCTTTACAGGAGCGAAGCAGAGTCATTAAAAATGTCCAGGATAGGAACCCAAACTACTCAATATGAAGGTTAGGAAAATCTCAACGACCCTCAAAAGAAAAGACAACCAATAGACAACAGAGACAACCAAGACAGTCCAACCAGGGTGCCACAGATACTGGCATAATCAGATTTTAAAGGCACTGGTATAACTGTGCTCTAAAAAGTGAGAGTAGATGTTTCTTGAAACCAGTGTAAAGATCGACCATCTCACCAGAGAAATAGAAGCTGTAAGAAAAACCAACTAGAAAATTGAATAATACAATTGCTAAATGAAAATATAAATTGAAAAATACAATAGCTAAATAAAAAATATACTTCATGAGTTCAATAGTAGAATGAAGATGACAGAGGACGAATCTGTACATTAGAAGATAAATCAAAGAAAATCATCCATTCTGAACAACAGGAAAAAAATCGGAAAAAACCCCCATCGCCTCAGGGACAGCACCAAGAAGTCTAACTGATGTCACCTGAGACCACAGGAGAGGGGAAAGAGTGGTGTGAAACAGAATAGTTGAAGAAATAATGGCTGAAAAATCCCAAATTTGATGCATGATAATTGTGTAAGATTTAAGATGTTCAGCAAATCCCAAACATGCATCACATCACAGCAATCAAAGTGCTAAAAACCAAAGTCAAAAAGTGTTGCAAGCAGCTGGAGAAAAGCACTGATTATATATGATAAACTGGATTTTTTTTTTTTTTTTTTGCCATTTCTAGGGCCGCTCCTGCGGCATATGGAGGTTCCCAGGCTAGGGGTCGAATTGGAGCTGTAGCTGCCAGCCTACGCCAGAGCCATAGCAACGCAGGATCTGAGCCACGTCTGCATCCTACACCACAGCTCACGGCAACGCCGGATCCTTAACCCACTGAGCAAGGCCAGGTATTGAACCCGCAACCTCATGGTTCCTAGTCGGATTTGTTAACCACTGAGCCATGACAGGAACTCCCTAAACTGGATTTTTAAATGCAGAATTAGTTATCAGCTGATTTAAAACAAAAGCCCTTATACACTCTGTGAGCCCATAGGACAAAACCAGTCATCTGTGCTGGGCCATGTGAAGTGGACAACTGGCATTCTGTGCCTCCTGAGCCGAGTCAAGTAAAGGCCCCTGGAAGCCTGAGGCCATCAAGTGACGCTCAGTAGAGCTGTTCACTTCCTTTCCTGGTTCCACGTGGTTGGCTTGACACTGCAGTGGGCAGAGTAGGGGACATGGCCACCCCTGTGCTGGGCACAGGATGAGAGGTCCTTGCCTGGTTTTCCAGATAATAACTAGTCTGGGCTCAGAGTTAACCCAGCACCATAGCTCCAGGTGGACGGGCCACTTTAGGAGTGAGTGCCTGCCATGCCCACTGCATAAATGGCGCCTTGACCTGGTGTCTGCATCCTGTCCACTTGGGAATGCTCCCTCCTCCCTCCCGACTTCAGCTTTCTGCTGCAGTCTGGTTTAATCAGCCTTATAAGGGTCAGCCTGCATGGAAATGGGTCTGATTTAAACATTTTATGCTGGCAAACATGATGGTGCTCATTACCTGACAAGCCAGGCTTTAGATGCTGCATGTGGAGTGGTGTATGTAGACATGAGTGACAGGTGACAGGGCCCCCTCTGTACCCCATAGACCATTCTGAGCCTGGGTGGTGGTGCAGATGACCAGAAGTGGAGTCCCCCTCTGATGTCTGGGTGAGGGGCCTGGCCAGAGGTGGTGGCCCAGAGGCCTTTGGATGCAGGAGTGCGGGTGGGAGGCCATGCTTTCCTGAGGCAGGCAGTGGATGTGGGCCAGAGTGCCATGACCTGCAGTTCTAATGCAGCCACTTGGTGTAAGGTGGTGGCAGTCCTTCCTTTTCTGTCTGAGGCCAGTTTGTCCCAAGGGCCACTTAGCTGATGTGCCTGCAGCTCGGAGGATGGTATGCTTGTGAGGCCACATGGCCTCAGCCCCTGTGCTGGCCCTTTCTCCGGCTTGGGCCAAAGGGCTCCTGCAGTCCAGGGGCCTTCCTGTCCCTGTGGCCATGCATGAGACCACATAACACGAGGCTATGTCATGGCGAGGACAGAAGGGGTAGGAAGGAGGCCAGGGCCTGGGGTCTCTGCCTTTCATGTCTTGACCCCTGGTTTATGTCCCCTTGACCCCTGTTTATGACCCTTAAGCTCCTGGTGTGTCCCCTGACCCCTGGTTTATAGTCCCTAACCCCCTGGTTTATGGCACCTGGGCTCTGGCATGTCCCCTGAATCCTGGTTTGTGAACCTGACCCCTGCCTGTGTCTCTGCAGCATCAAGATGGTCCTCATGTGGACGAGTGGCGACACCTTCAAGACGGCGTACTTCCTGCTGAATGGGGCGCCCCTACAGTTCTCAGTGTGCGGCCTGCTGCAGGTGCTGGTGGACCTGGCCATCCTGGGCCAGGCCTACGCATTCACCCGCCACCCCCTGAAGCCCGCACCCCATGCCACGCACCCTGCCAGTGCCAAGGCCCTCTGAGGCAGCCAAGGAGGATGAGGACCTAGGACTGCTGGCCATGGGCACTGACCCAGCCACCTGTCCCCCACATGGATGTTCTGGCCCTGAGATGGTGTCCTGGCTGTCAGGGTCTTGTCAGGCTCCCTCAGCCAGGACTGGCATGAGCAGGTTTCACCCTGGGGCAGGGCGAGGTGGGGCAGGGCTGCCTCATCTTCCTGGTGATGGAAAAGCAGGTATTCTCTCTCACCTCCATTCAATACCCCCAGCAGGAGCCCAGGGCATTTCACAACCCGGGAGGAGGGAGTCCTGTGCTCTGAGGGCCAAGGACATCAGGGAACCTCCAGTCTCAGCCCCCATGGACTAGACATGGTTGGTGGGGCTGAGAGGGCCTGCAGCAGGGCCCCGGGAGCCCCAAGACTGGCGAGGGTGGGAAACGGTGCCAGGAGAACCCAGGGTCCTAGCACATGGAGCCTTTGGTCTCAGCATGGCCTGGGAGGGGGCGCCCTGGGGCCAGAGGGTGGCCGAGGTGGGGTAACAGCAGGGTTGGCCTCAGGTTCAGAGAGTACATGAAGTGCTTCAGTGCAGCTGTCCCACTGGTCTTGGCCCCTGGTCAGCCTTCTTCCAGGCAAGGCTAGTGTTGACCCCACCAGGCAGGGCCAGGCCTGTGTCCAGAGCAGCTGGGCCCTGGCCAGGGCAAGCCCTGAGGTGTTGGAAGCAGGGCCAGGAGTTCGCAAGGGTGTGGGCGTGGCAGGGTGCCAAAGCCCCTGTGGGTCCTGGAAAGGCTGAGGGCCTGGGTCCAGGCTGGGCAGATGCACCGGCCATCCCCAAGGAGGGATGCCCTGTGCTGCGGCCCTTCCCCTTGGGGAATTGTGCAGACATGGCTTAGGCTTCCGACTCCCAGCACTGGAAAACGCCTGCAGGCCAGGAGGGGACAATGAGGCAGGCATCCCTATGCTGGGTGGGCCATCCCTGCTTCCAGGAAGCCCCCTCCCCACACCCCCAGCTCTCAGGCCTGATGGGGACGTCCCTGCTGGCCCCCTTCGTTGCAGCATCTGGCTGGGGTGGGGTTGCTGGTCTGACGCTGGTCCCTCCTTCAGTTCACAGGAGCATCTCAGTCTGGCCATGTGGGCCCTGTGGGCCCTGCAGGCGAGTGTTCTAACTGCTGTCATGGGTCCCCACAGGCAGCGCCTTCCCATCCGCTGGGCGGAGGAGTGGCTCTGTGTGGTGTCCACACTCTATGGCCGGTGCCAAAGCTCTAGCGTCTGCTGTGACCAGTGGAAAACATGCAAAGCTGTTTCCTCCTCCTGAGTTTTCCTCAAAAACTCCTGAATGTTTGAGGATCCTGCTTAGTTCTCTGGGCTGCAAGATGCTTTGAAAATATTTATTTTTTAAAAATGAAGGGAGATGTCTGTAGCCGTAATCGCCTCCAAATGAAAACATCACCAGTTGCAGTGGTGACCTATGTATGTGCCACCTGTGGGAGCAGTGGCAGTTCTATGTGACTTTCATTCAATAAACTGCTCACGGATCCAGTGTGGCCTTGTCAGTGGCATGGATGGGGGCCCAGACAGAGCAAAGAGTCAGTCTCGTCCTTATTCATCTCAGGGGTCCCAGGGAAGGGCCGGTTCCATATCCAAGGGCTGTGAGGCCTAGGCTGCTCCTTTGGGTTCCCATGGACAGTGACCACCCTGTGCCAGCAGGGCCAGGCCAAGAGGAGGCCAGGCACCCTGCACTCTGCCAGTTCACAGTTCCCTTGGCCGTGAATGCCTCACCAGGATGGGAAGTGTCTCAAGGGAAATGGATGGTTCTGCACAGCAGGTAAGATGGAACCCCTGGGACTGAGCAGGTTTTTTTTTTTTTTTTTTTTTTTCCCATGGAGAAATTTATGCTGGGTGAGGCCAGGAAAATCAATGAAGTCAAAATATATGAAAGTGATATATTTTTAACTTTTTAAACATGTCACCCCATCCCCTAGCACCAGCCCTAGGAATTACCCCCTGGAGCTGATCAAAGGTGGTAAACATTCAATGTGGCACCCCCCCAGGCAGCAAGGGGCACCCACTAAATGAAGCAGGACAGGGTCCTACTCTGGGGGGAATTTTAATTTTCCTCTTGATAATGTGTTTATTGAAATTAACTATTTTAATTAAAAAATTAATGCAGTAAATATTCAAGTGGTAAAACACCACCAAAAATATGAAGGTGCCTTTTTGGGGAACCACTTTTTTTTCCAGAGAACTTACCTGTACCCCATTTCTGTGACATCACTAATGAGCAGAGAAATGGCACAGAAAAGGCACCTGTGTTCTGAGTCCCTGGACCTGGCCTCAGTGAGCTGAAAGCTCTTTCACAGCCCCTGCTATTACCCTGGGCAGGAGAGCTCTGTACCCTGAGCTCTGGGCATGGCCACCCATACAGGAAAGGGCAGAGGATTTTAATAACCCTCAAGAAGTGGGCTTCTAGTCACAAAAATATATGAAGTTCACTTTCCTCCCAAACCCTAAGTATTCTATTTATTTGTATAGCTCTACCTCTCAACAAGGATAGCAATTTGAAAATGGGAATGAAGTGGTGCTGCCACCCCAGCTGCTGCTGTGAGTGTCAGAGATCATCTCATTCTGTTGAGCATCTGAAAGCTTAGAGCAGAGAAAGGTGCAGACAGTGTTGGAACCCTGCCTGAGGTCTTGAACTGCTCCTGCACTGCAGCCCAGTATCCAGCTGGCCAGGAAGAAACTGTGTATGTGTGTGTGAGGGGGGATGCATTTTCCCCTAAAATAAGGGCCACAGGGATTGGGCCTATTTTGACAGCAAGTATGGGGATTTGAGACTCTCAGCATTGATGCTGGGGCAGGTTCAGTCCTGGAGCTGCCTGTTCAGTCTGAGTGGCCCCCAGGCCTCCTTGAAGCACAAGGGTCAGCAGGGGTGGGGGAGGAGCAGTCAGAGCAGAGGGTGGAAAGTGCAGAAAGCAGCCCTGAGGGCGAGGGGGTTTGGTAGCTTCTGGGGTGTCAGAGACACAAGTCATCCCCTTAAATGCTTTACTGACCTTTTTGGGTGACGCAGGTAGTCTGGCGGGGCCTGGGAGTCTGCATCTTAGGGCTGTGCTGCCAGAAGTTTCTTCAGGGTCATCTGGTTTTACCAGTAGGGAAACTGATGCACAGAGAAGTGTGTCCTGTAGACCACTGGTTTGGGGCAGTGGGTCATTGGCCAAACTGAGGAAAACCCTGTGCCTCCACGTTAGTGAGTCTGTGAGTCTGCAGACACCAAATGTCACTCTGAACAGCACGTAGGGGTTAAAACCACTTTCCAAACTAAGCCCGCCTCCCTCCTGCGGTGCCTTTGAGCTCTTTAAGCAGCCAAGGAAGGAGTGGGACGTCCCATGTTACACAGATTGTCCCCAGCAGGTGTGTCCCCTGTGGATTTCCATGTGTAAGACAGCAGGCTGGCTGGGACCTGGCAAGCTCCCGGCTCCCTGAACCAGGTGGAGAGCAGAGGCCACAGCCAGACCAGTCTGAGGTTCCATGGCTCTGTGGGAGGGTCAGGTGGAGTGGGGGGGCAGGGAGAGGTGACAGGAAAGCTAGGGGCTGGTGACCCACTTGCTGGTGGGAAATGTCTGCACTCTCCCACTTCCTGCACAGGATGTTGACAGCTCCCCACCCTGTGACCTGAGGTGGCCTCTGATCTTGCGGGGCTCCTGGGTGCCCTCAGAACCACTGCAGCAAAAGGGGGGAGGGGGAGGACAGGGGATAGCTGCCTCAGGCCACCCCAAGGCTTACCTAACCCTTGGAGGACTACTCGGGATATTTCTGGATGTCTTGGTGGTGACAATTGGCAAGCCCCCCTGCATGGGAGGAAGCAGTTTTCTCCTGGAGGACCAGCAGAGCTGATCCACAAGCACAGCATCAGCACAGGCCCATCTGCAGGCTTGGTGGGGACCAACCTCCTGTGGCTGAATACCTGGGGGTGGGGGTGAGACACCCCAGGGGAGGTGTGCGGCCGGCTGACATGCAGGCCTTCAGATTTGCTGGGTATTTTCAGGGGAGAACAGATGAGGGATCCAGGAAGATCCCCATGGAGATAGTGCCAGGGAAGGCAGGTCAGAGAACAGGGCTGGGGCCCCTAAAGAAACTAGGGGGCTAGGAGCATCACTGTCACACTTCTGAGCCTGTCACTGGCAGGTATGTGGCCTTCTGCAGATGCAATCAGAAGGCCCCCTCTGATGGGGCATGGCCCACTGTGGGTGACAAGGGAGGAGCAGGAAGGGTCTATTCCCCTCCCAGGGACTCCTCTCCCACTGCTCCCCTGGGGATGCCCCATCTCCACTGTCTTCCAGGGGCTGCCCTGGCTGAAGAGCAGGGGAGGGTCAGGGTGAGGCCTGGGTACAAGTGTGGCCTTCTGGCATTTGCCACAAGCTTGGAATTTCTGGGACTAGTTGAATTTATTTTTGGTTAGCCAGAGAGTCAAAACTCGGATGAGACCTAAAAGGAAAGCGGGGCACAGACTGGTGATGCTCCTAGGAGTTAAACTCTTTACTCAAAGCACAGGATGGTTCTGACTCCCAGCCAGTCTGGTGTCTGCCCTGGGCCGAGTTACGGGCTGCGCTGGTTGAACAACATGCACTCTGACTAGATGCGCGGCGACAGAAGCTGGACCTCCAAAGTATTCTGTGTCCCCTCCTTGCGTGGTGGGAAGCGAGGACTGCAGTTCTATTTCTGGAGCTTATGAGGAGCTGCTGCCATGGTCAGGCCGGCCCTGCCTGCGCCCACGGCCCGTCCTCGGAGTCCCCGCCTGGGCCAGCGCCATCCGGGCCCTGTGAGCTGTCCTCCGTGGCAGTGGCGGAGGCAGAGCGCGTGCTGTCCTCACGTAGAGCAGGCTCTGGGCTGGCGGCGCGCTGCTGCTGCTCCTTGAGCTCGGAGTAGGAGCGCGAGAAGGTGTGGAAGATGGAGGTGACCGGGAAGGCCATGAGCAGGATGCCACTAAGGATGCTGCTCAGCGCCACCACCTGCCCGGGGAGGCTGCGCGGCACCATGTCTCCGTAGCCCACGGTGGTCATGGAGATTACGGCCCACCAGTAGCTGGCCGGCACGCTGGAGAAGTCGCGGCGCGCGCCCAGCTCGCGCTCGGCCAGGTGCACCAGCGGCGCGAAGAGCGCCATGGCCACGCAGAGGAATAGCAGCAGCAGCCCGAACTCGCGCGCGCAGCGGCGCACGGTCAGGCCGAGCGAACGCAGCCCCAACGAGTGGCGCGCCAGGCGCATTACGTAGAGCACGCGCAGCGCACGCAAAAGGCGCAGCACCAGCCCGGCGCGCTCCAGCAGCTTGTTGCCGCCGGCGCCCGGCCGAGCCGCCAGGCCCACGAGCAGCGACACGTAGAAGGGCAGAATGGCCAGGATGTCGATGATGTTGAGTGGCGTCCTCAGGAAGGCGCACTTGCTCTCCGCCTGCAGTGAGCGCAGCAGGAACTCAAAGGAGAACCAGGCCACACACACGGTCTCCAGCACGAACAGGTTGCGGCACTTGGGGGAGCACTCGCCCTGAGGGGAGAGGGGGACACGTGTTGGGGGCAGGGAGGCCTGTGTCCTTGGTTCCCCAGGACGGGGGATGTCACTCCCGGGCTACCCTTCCTCCCACACCCACCTATGCACATGAGCCACTGAGGCCAAGGGGCTGTAGACAAAGAAGCCCAACCCTTTTTTTCGTTTTTTTGTTTTTTAAAAAGATCGACTTCTTGCAGGACAGCAAGGGCTCACCTGACCAGCTCCCCAGCGAAACTAGCGAAAATTATTATTATTGTCTTTTTGCCTTTTCTAGGGCCGCTCCTGCAGCATATGGAGATTCCCAGCCTAGGGGTCTAATCGGAGTTGTAGGCCTCCCCCCCGCCTATGCCAGAGCCACAGCAAGGAGAGATCCGAGCTGTATCTGCAACCTACACCACAGCTCACAGCAATGCGGTATCCTTAACCCACTGAGCAAGGCCAGGGATTGAACCCGCAACCTCATGGTTCCTAGTCAGATTCATTAACCACTGCACGACAGGAACTCCTGAAAGATTTTTTTTTAAAAACAACAAGTAAAATGGATAAGCAATGAGATCCTGCTGTACAGCGCTGGGAACTATATCTAGTCACTTGCGATGGATCATGATGGAGGATAATGTGAGAAAAAGAATATATATATGTATGTGTGACTGAGTCACTGCTGTACAGTAGAAAATTGACAGAACGCTGTAAACCAACTATAATGGAAAATATAAAAATCATTAAAAAAAGAAAGGCAACCTCCCTCAAACATTTAAAGCCTCTGGAAACAACCCTAAGGACAAAAGCAAATGAAACATCTGTTGATGAAAACTCGTTTAAAAACGAGAGTCTTTATTTGAACCAAGACTCCTCCACCCCTTCTCCAACTCCCAGCTCAGTGAGGGGGTGCTCTAGAGGCTGCAGCCATGAACTCCGGGCTCCCTGTCCCCAGTGGGCTGAGTCCCAGGGGAGTGTGGCTGAGTCGAGGAGCCACCTTCTCCCACTCAGTGCAGCAGGAAGGAGGCTTTACCCGAAGAACACTAGGATCACATCGCTCTTGCCCCAGCTTGTGAGGGTGGTTCGATGCCAGGTGAGGTAATGAATGGAGAGGACCTCAGCTTGCTGCCTCCTCTCTCCCTGCAGAGCACTCAGCTCAGACTGGGAGCCACCAAGGAAGGAGCTTGCCCCACCCCCAGGTCCAGAGCCCTGGCACGGAGTTGTATGGGGGAAACCGAGGTTGAGAGATGCCCCTGATCACTTCCGAGGTGGGGGGGGGGCAGAAGAAAGTGGTGAAGTTCAAATGTAGAGGGCCTCTCAAGAGCGGTGGAGCTTGTAGTGAAGGAAAACGGGAAGAGATTTGTGAATCTAATGAAGACAGAAGCTAGCCTGGGGCAGCCAGTTTATAGGAGAGATCTAGGGTGTGGGACAGCTGGAGGGGTCCTCCTGGGGTCAGAACAAATGTCAGCACTAACCTCAGAAAATATCCCATCCAAAGAACTAGCTCGGTGGGACTGGTTTCTGGAGGAATGGATGCCCAGGGCAGTTGAAAACAATAGCGGAAAAAACGAACAATTAGAGGAGTTTCAAAGGTGGGTCTGGTCTGTGATAGAGACCCATGTCCTCCCAAGGTGATTGCGAGCCCCAAGCTGTGCCTCCCAGAGGAGCAAGTCAGGCAAGGGTTGAATACTGTGTGTGTGTGTGTGTGTGTGTGTGTGTCTCTGCCCCCACATGTGGGGGTGGGGTGGGGGCAGAGCAAGAATAGATGTCACTAAAATAATCCGACCAATCACTAAACAAACAAGCAAATAACAGCATCAAGCCTTGAACTCAGGGGTGGAGGAGGGCAGTATCCAGTGTTCCTAAAATGTCCAGTTTATATTAAATTGTCCAGGAGTTTTCTTGTGGTGCAGTGGATTAAGGATATGGCATTGTCACTGCAGCTACTCAGGTTGCTGCTGTGGCATGGGTTTGATCCCTAGTCCCAGAACTTCCACATGCCATGGGTGCAGCCAAAAAAGTAAAAAATTAAAATTAATTAATCGTCTAGTAAAAAGTCATAGGATAGGAGCTCCCATCACGGCTCAGCGTTAACAAACCCGACTAGTGTCCATGAGGATGAGGAAGGATTCAGGTTTGATTCCTGGCCTCGCTCAGTGGGTTTAGAGGATCCAGTGTTGCCGTGAACTGTGGTGTAGGTTGTAGACTCAGCTTGGAGCCTGTGTTGCTGTGGCTGTGGTGTAGGCCTGCAGCTGTAGCTCCGATTCAACCCCTAGCCTGGGAACTTACATATGCCACTGGTGCTATCCTAAAAGACAGAGAAAGAAAGAAAGAAAAGAACCGGTAATGACACGAGCATGCACACACACGAAGGATCATGTGAAGACACCAGGAAGACAGCTGTCTATAAGCCAAGGAAAGAGCCCCAGCAGAAGCCAGCTGATCAACATCTGGATCTAGATGTCAGCCTCTGGAGTTGTGGGAAAACAAATTGCTGTTAAGTCACACCGTCTGTGGTACTTTGTTATTGCAGCCCTAGCCAACTACTACAGAGCATCTGGAAAGTAAAAGACAGTCCTCAGGATGGGAGAATATATTTACAAACCACACACCTGATAAGGCGCTTGTATCTCAAATATAGAAAGACTTCCTATAACTCAATAATAATAATAAAAAAAAAACCCAATTAAGAAATGGGCAGGGAAGGAGTTCTACCCCTAGCCTGGGAACTTCTACATGCCGCAGGTGCGGCCCTAAAAAGCAGAAAAGGAAGAAACAAGAAAAGGTCAAGGGATCTGAATAGACCGTTCTCTAAAGAAGCCAAGAACCACATGAACCAGGGTGCAATGCCATTAGCCATCAGGGAAATGTGAATGAAAACCACCTGAAGACCCCACTTCACACCTAGCAGGACAGCCAGGATGAGAGTCGGTGACAAGAAGTGCACTGCTGACAGGAACGTAAAACAGTCCAGTCGCTTTGGGAGAGGCTTGCTCTTCCTCAAATAAACATAGAGGGACCCCTTGACCCTGCGATTCTACCCCTGGGCGTGTGGCCCAGAGAAGTGAACACGCCTGTGCGCACAGAAACCTGTACATGGACATTCACGGCAGCATGACTCACAGCAGCCAAAAAACGGAAACAACCCCCGTATCCATCCTCTGATTAATGGATCAGCCACATTTGGTGGCTCTGTACAACAGGACATTATGGGGCCATGAAAGGAAGGAAGCACCGATTCCTGCTATGATGTGGACAAACTTGTCAAGACCGAGTGAAGTGAAAGAATCTAGTCACACGAGACATGTGCTGGAAGGTTCGGTTCTCACGGATCCAGAAAGGGGATTTACAAAGAAAAGGTCAGTCTGGGGTTGCTCAGGGCAGTGAGTGCTGAAGGGCACTGAGTCTCTCTGCAGAGATGGACATGCCCTAAGATTAGGTAGTGATGGTTGCACAACCCTGCAAATAAATATACTAAAGACCACCATTGAATCGTACACTCTAAACAGGCAAATTGTATGGTGTGTGAGTTATGTATCAATAAAGCTAGTTTTAAAAAGGACTTATTAATTGATCCCAGAGTGTATGGCTGGCTGGGTTTGGAAAATGAGTGGGGACAGCAAATGAGTGTGCTGGGCCCTGGTGAGGATCTTGGTGTTGGGCACCTGCCCAGCTGCTGGCAGGCCCCCATCAGGACTTGTCTCACCTTTGACCCTGAGCCCAGCTAGCCCAAATCCCTCTGTGCTGCTGAGGAACTGGAGGAAAGGCTGGGAGAACACACCAGGCTCAGCTGGTGCCCCTCATACTCTCTGCTCTGGCTCACAGCCTGGCTCATGCTGAGGGTGAGAGCACAGGGGCCAGGCCAGCCCTGGGGCCTTGCAATGTCCCCCACCTAGCAGATAGGAGGGAGCTGAGGACCTACCTGGTGCTTCCAACCAGGAGCAGGTGGTCGTCAGAAGGCCTTTGGAGGGGAGCACCAGTGTCAGTGCCCTGAGGGCGTGGAGGTGAGAATACTCCAAAGGCTGCTCCCATGCTGGGCACCAGTTTATCTCCTGTCTGCAAGGAAGCCAGGGCAGCCAGACCCCTGCAACTTGCACTTTCCATCCAGCCACCCATTGCCCAGGGCAATTTGTGTATATTGAGCAGACCCCTGGCCTTTCCATTAATAAGCTGTCAAGAGCCTAATGCCTTGGCCTCCACATTCATCATGCTCCTTGTTTGGTACCTGGAGACACTGGCCATGTGCCCAACCTCCCCGAGCAGCCCCAGACACAAAGGCGATCCTGGGGAGATCCCAGCTTTGGTATAAATCCCCGAATGAAAGTGTGCAGGTCCATCCTTGAACAGAGGTGGTAGTAGTCGAGCAGGGCCCTCAGCCATCTCCATCTAAGATTCTCTCGTGGGGCTCACTCTGAGCAGTGGGAGGTGGGGCCCGGGGTTGCTCTGTGTCCAGCCCTGTGAGGTTACAGGACCTCCTGCCTGCGCTGATGCTCTGGGCCTCTGATCCCCTGGCGCTGAGCCCTGGATGGGAACCTGCAGGGGCCTCCTGCTGGCCTGGGCCTTTAGGGCGCAGCAGCTCCAGCGTCACGGAACCAGCAGGAAAACTGGATTCAGGCAGAAAGAGGCAGCAGGGGCTGTAGGGACTGATGTAGGCAGGAGGGAGGGCTGGGAGGGGACCCGCTTCCTAGGGGTGGGGGGACACCAGACCCAGGTCTGGGCAGTGGAGGCATCCCAGCCCGGCCTCCTCATCTGCTCAGAGGAAGCTGATGACCTCAGCCCAAGGGGTCCTTGTGGTCACATGACCCACAACCCAGAAACTGATGCCCCTCATCTGGGCTGCTCTCGGGCTCCACTGCCCCATCATCTCTTGGCCAAGTGCACCCACGAGCCCTCACGTGGGTGGGCTGTGGCCAGGGAGAGGAGGGGGCGTCTGGGGAAGATGGCCCCCTCGCCCTATGCAAGGAGTGACTCCAGTGCACTTGCGTGGAGAGGCCTGATCCAGTGGATTCAGGAAGAAATGTGCTGGTGAGGCACCCTCTCCAATCCACCCCTCCTCCCCCACTTCCCCTGAAGGACCAGCTACAGAGGTTAATTGGAGGGAGCTATTTCTGGAACTTTTAACCCAGAAAACAACCCTGATTTATCATAATTTGACATATCTGGCTTCTTTGGCCAAAACCAGTCAGCAGTAAATCTACGTTCAGCATGTCCACCAGCCTCAAAGCCCCTCCCCCACCCACCTGCACTTTCCCTGTGTCAGGGCTGCCGGTAACTAGGCCACAGGCTGCAGGTGGTTGCTGTGCATGGCCCTGGCTGAGTGGCACTTTTTATGCTGTGCCTGCCAAGCTTGAGGTGGGAAGCCCCATTTGTCTGCTCCTCGTGGTCACTCTGCTCCCACCTGGGGACTGACCATCGGGGCTGGATGGGCATCTGCCGACAGGGTGAAAAGGGAGGGCTCTGGGCTTGGGGGTTTGGGGAGGACACAGATATCCCAGGGTGGTTGTTTCTGGAGGGAGAGAAAGTGGGCCAGCCTGACCCCACAAGCAAACCACCCTTCCTGGGGAAAGGCTGCAAGACACCGCGCCCTCCCAAGCGGCCAGGTTGGTGCCAGCCTGTGAGTTTGTGTGTGATGCCCCAGCAGGTGCTGCCTGGGCACCTGCCCTTCGGTTTTTCTTTCCAGAATAGTAAGAAAGACATCACTTGTGACTCAAGAACCAAAGGCCAACTGCCCCCAAGCCAGCAGCTCTGTCACTGTGTTGGGTCTGGACGATGACAGATGTGGACATGGGGTGCTGGGCTGTGCAGCCACACACCTTCACGTCCTGCACAGCTGGGCACCACACAGCCAAGTGTGGGCCTTGGTGCCTGCCTTCCATCTCCTGTTACCAAAAACCCAACCAACATGACAAACTTCTTGCGTTTCTATATGGCTATGGCAGCATCTGTCAGACGGGAACATTTTCATGTTTACCAGAAATTGCTGAGCTGTTCCCCAAGGAGCTGCACAAATATAACCCCCTCCCCACCAGGCCAGGAGTCCTTGGCCACCGCTCCAGGTCAGGGACCTGCAGACCCAGGGTGGTTGCTGGTGGGGCCCAGAGCCCTCAGTAGGCAGAGTATAAATTCATACCAACTTCTCACAAACACATTCAGAAGCCTGCACAGGGTGTGCGCACCTGTTTGGAAGTGAGTCCTTAGGGACTGACCATCAGAAATGTGCCCAGAGGCTCAGAGAGGATGTGTATGCCAAGTGACAAGGGGCGGAGCATAACCACCATCACCATCCCTCTTTAAAGCCAGACCGCTGGCACCCAGACCTGGCAGCCACTGATTGCTTGGCCTTTTCCAGACCCCTGGTAAACAGAACCTCACCACACGTAGCCTTTTAGTCTGGCTCTTCCTGCCTGGCAATCCTCTGAGACCGATGGCTGTTTGGGGCATCGCAGTTTGCTCCCATTCATTGCTGACTGGCTGGTGCGGATGTTCCCGTTTCCCTCCATCTGCTGGCGTGTGCGTGAGCACTTTCCAGTCTGGGGCTATTGCAAAGCAGCTGGCAGCTGATGCTGCACAGATCTGGGTGGATATGTGTTTCCTCTCTCTTGGGTGAATATCCAGGGGTGCTGATCCGATGAAGGTGCACACGCTCATGTGTTCTTACAAGCTTTTTGTGGATTTCTCGAGGTTTTTTGTGTTCATAGTTTTATTGCTTTCTTTCTCATCGTACACCTTCCTTTTCTTTTTCTTGCTTCATTGCACTGGGTAGGGCTTCTAGAAGGGTGCAGAGCAGGCTTTATTCCGGATGCCAGGAGAAAGCAGCACCCCCCTCATTTTCATCATCATACTGCAGGGGGCTCTCTAGCAGGTTAAAGAAACTCCCATTTCTAGATTATTGAAAGTTTTGGTTTTAATTGTAAATGGATATCCAATATTGTCAAATGCTTTTTGACATCTATTGAGATGACCAGGTAGCTTTTCTTCTTTGACATGCTAACATTGTGAATCACGCTGACTGATTTTCAGAACTTGAATCAGGCTTGCTTCTTGGAAAACTCACTTTGCCACAATGTGCTCTCCTTTCTGTCTATTGTCATACTCACTTTACTAGTATTTTGTTGGAATTCCCATCTCTGTTTATGAGAGATACTGCACTGTTATGTTTTTCCTTGTGGTGTCTGTGGCTTGGTGCCAAGATAAAGTTGGAAGAATCCTCTTCTGTTTTCTGGAAGAGATGGTGCGGCACTGGTATTACCTTTTCCTTAAACCACTGGTAGAGTTCATCAGAGAAACCACCTGGGACTGGAGTTTTCTTTTTGGAAGTTTTAAAACTATGAATTAAATTTCTATAATAAGCATAGATTTATTTAGGTTATTGACTCCTTCTTGAATGACTTCTGGTGACTGAACATGTTTTTAACTATTTTTGTTTTACAAAAGTTACCAAATGCATATAATACTTTAAAAAAAAGAATAGATTAATAAAGGAAAAAACAGGGTTCCTACCCTACTCTTGTCTCCCAGGGTCAAGGATTTTCAATTATTCCTTCTCTTTTTGGCTGCGCCTGCAGCACGTAGAAGTTCTGGGGTCAGGGATCAAACCCCAGCCTTGCAGTGACAATGCCATACCACCCACCTGCTGAGCCACCAGGGAATTCTTCAAGTATGCCTCCTGATAGTTCCCTACTTTTAAACAATATACTTACCTAGCTATTTATTGATGTATCAACTGTATACATTTCTGTGACTTTGTGTTTCTGAGGACCTGGTTCTCTCTTACACCCCACCACACCATGGTCCCTTTCCTCTAGAAGTGCTGTCACGTTTGGAGGTAAGGTCTGCAGTGGAGACTCCTTGCTGCTGAGCCAGCTTGTGGTCTACATTGCACTACATGTTCCCTCAAAAAGTGTTTTGTTTTTCCTCAAGTTTTATGGCTTTGCTCTAAAACTGCTTAGCTTGCCATGAATCATGGCGTGCTTTTCCATCCCATGGTCCTCTTTCCTCCAGGGACCCTGCCCCTGCTGGGCTACTCCCTGATGGGCTCCTTCTAGCTGACACCCTGTTACTCCATTATGATGCTGAAGCAGACCACCCAGTGGGCTCCCTAAGGAAGGTGCATGGTGGATATAGCTTTGGGCCTGTGTGTGTCTGGAAAGTCCACACCTCCGTGCTTGTTACCCTGGCCTGATGTGGATGAGGGGGCGGGTCATTCCCATTCAGAGTCTTGCAGGGGCAGCGCTGTTATGCCCAAGGCTTTAGTGCTGCTGCTAAAGTCTAACACTGACACGGCAGAGTGCGTAAATCTCTCAGTGTGTTTCCAAATCCAAGGGAGTCGTGTGCTGGTGGAGGTCAGAACCCAAACACAGCCAGCAAGGCCTCCTGGGTCCCTCCCAGAGGTCTGTCCTGAGTCCCCAGTTCTCACCCTGAGTCCCCCCAGGGTTCTCACCCTGAGGTCCAGCCCCCTGGTAACTGTTCACTTGTCACAGGCAATCTCATGTTTCCGTCTCTTGAGGAAGCTTTCAGGTGTTTTTCACTGAAGAGGCCCAGATGCCTGCTGCCTGGGCAGCCTGTACCCAAGTCCTTGGGTCTCAGACACCGGGGGTCTCGAACCCTCCTCCCCATCTGCTCATCCTGGAGCTCCTGCCAGTGAAGGTTTTTCTCTTGGACCAACCTTCCGACTCCCACCTTCTGTCTCCACCTCTTGCAGGTGGGCCTCCATGTGGATCTCCCAGCCCGGCTTTGTCTTGAGGCTTCTCTCGCTCTGACTGTGGAAGCGGCCCTTCTGCTCAGCCTCCAGCCTCGGTGCTGCTCGTGAGGTTTTCTGTTTCCTCCAAGCTCCCTTCCTTTCCTTACATGTCTCCTTCCTTTGGGGACCCAGGGTGCTTCTGAAAGCCATGTGTCCGTGGGCTCTGCAGGTGAACCATGGGGCTGCAGCTTCCCGAGGGCCTGACGCGCAGGTGGGACTCCCCACTTCGGGAGCTAAGGTCTTCCAGGGGTGCCTGGGAGGGGGTGGCTGAGGGCATCCTGAGGGATGGGGGCTTGGGGTGGGGACACGGCAGCTTCTCCCTCAACAGCTCTGGCAGCTCTTTGGGTTGCAGCCCTGAACCTTGCTCCCAGGGGCAGGTGGCCAGAAGCTTGCGGTAGGCTGGGGAAGCTCAGCTGGTCTCCCCTGCACCCTGTCCTGCCCGTGGCCCTTGGGGTCTAAGCAGTGGGATGTGTCATGCCCGTCATGGGCAGGAGGGGCACAGGGGACATCAGACTGCTTAGACAGCAGGGAGATTTGGAAATGAAGTGGTTTCGGAACCATTCTTGGAAAGCACGGCCTCCACAGCATGGCCCTCACTTGGCAGTGACCCTGTTTTGATTTTCTAGTGAAAAATAAGCAGACGCACCAGCCAAGTGTCCTCAGTGACAGAGGCTGTGAGGTGGCCAGTGGCCCTGGAAGGTTCAGGAGAGGCCTGGTCCAGGCAGCTTCCATCCCCAGCTTTGTTCTCATCTCAGAGCATCAAAAATTTAGTGGCATTAGTTCTGCCAAGGAGCCTGCTGCCTCTTTTAAACCACGTGCCATTACACTTTGGAGATTAAGCCCAAGCGTGAGGATGAGGAGAGAGCAGGTCCCGGCCTGAACCTGACTTCTATTTGAGGCCCAGACAACGGCACCAAGTTTGCACCCTGTTCTTCATTTATCCACTGATTTTAGCTGTTGTTCCCGAGGGCACCTCCCGTGGCCCAGGCCACATGCTCTTTCCAAGGGAAACGCGCATTCTCTTCTCGTTACTGTCTGTGCGGATGACGCCCCTGTGGGATGGTTGTGGGAGTCTCCCTGGAACCTCTGGCAGCAGCAATCTGATCACACCTATGTGGACAATGGGTTCCAGTTGTAGCTTCTCCATGAGGGCAGAGATGGTGAGAGCTGGCAGGGTCCTCTGCCCAGTGCCAACATGCTGCTGCTTGTCCTGTGATGCTTTCCAGTTCCTGGTGCCGACCAGGAAAGGCCCTGGTGCTTGGGCTGCTGTGCTGCTTTCTAACTGGGTTCAGTACAAGGTGATATTTTTGGGGCAAGCACCACCCCCACCCCCGCCACCACTAATACATCCGAACATCCATCCATAGCCAAATGCACAGGCCTAGGGGCCCAGGGCAGGGGGCACCTCACATCACCCGCTTCACCAGCTGGACCCACAGGACCAGCCGAGGTTTTCTCAAGGGCCCATGGCCATGGCCAACACTGAACAGACAACCCTGGGGCAAGTTTGTGAGTGAAGATCCAATCCTTCCAAGCCCAGGCAGGTGGAACTCTGGGTCCATGATGTCAGCCTCCTGGCTGGCCTGCTCTGCACTCTTGGGGTGCTTAAATGGGGGTGTGCACAGAACTGCTGCAGTGCTGTTAACACAGAGGTCTGGGTTCCTGTCCCCCCAGTGAACTCTGCCTCGGCGGGTCCATGTATGACTCCCACACCCACAATCCAACCTTGTGGTCAACCCAACCAGGGGTAGAAGGTGGATGTGCAGTAGCTAGTGACTGAAGGTGACTGAACGCGACTCTAAGGCCTCCCTTCCTGTTTGCTCTTGTGTTCTGAACCAGAGTAAAAGATCCACATTAAGTCATTTTCATCCTAGTGTGATATAGGCATCTACAGAAGTGGGAAAGCATGCTGAAGTTGATTTTCTCATCCCTTTTTGCACTTCTCAGCTGGTTGCTGGGGAAGCCCCACGCCAGGCCAGATGGGCTCCCTCAACGGGCACTGACGGAACACAGACGTACACAGACCTCAACTGCTGTGGGTCTGTCACTTTTCAGGGTGACCATGTCTTGCAGCCTTGTGTGCATTTAAGCCTCTCACCTTTTCACCGTTAGCATCCACCTGTTAGTACCCTGACAGCCTCTCCCTGCTCCTGGGCCACAGGCTCCCACCCCATGCCGCCTACCCTGGTACCCTCCTGGCATTCACAATGTCTTGCCTCCCCCTACGCTGTCTTTGGCTGTGCAAGCTGAAAACTGCTTTTGAGAAAAAAAATAAACAAAAATACACATGCAAACAAATGTTTAAGAAGTGCAAAAGAGTCTAGTCTGGTTGGAGTTTCTGTAGTAGCACATTTATGCTTTCAAATTTGTTTACTGTCATGAACAAAGCTTCAGAGAACGTCTAAAACACACACAGTCAGTTAGCTCTTGGGACGAACTCCCAGGAGTGGATTTCCTGAGTTATCTGGTGAGCAGAGTGGACACCTGGGTACACATGTACACACCACCTGCAGACCCCCTTCGACCATATGTGAGTGGGCTGCTGTCCAAACACTCCTGAACAAGGTATGTGGTCAATTATTCCAGCTTTGTGAGTAGGTGAGACGCCTAATTGTTTACATGTGCCTCTCTAATCACAAAGCAAACATCTTTTCCTGTGTTGCTGACAACTGCTTGTCTTCTAATCTCAGTCCTCCTTCCTACACTATTATTTTCTTTTTCATTTGTTTGAATGTCTTATCTATTAAAGATATTGGCCTTTTGTCATAGATGTTGCACTTTTCTTCTTAGGCTTTTGTTCTTTCACTGTTTAAATTTGGTGGGCGGCGATTTTCATTAATCGTTAATTTTTAGGTTGTCAAATACTTCTTTTCCTTTGCGGTTTCTGGCTTCCTTACTGATCCTGGAAAGACTCCCATGAGGCTAGCCATGAGATCCAGGTTGGCCAACAAGATGTGGGCACATGGGCCAGAGCAGAGCTTTGCAAAGAGGCTGGAGCTCCCTGCACCGTGCACAATGGCTGGGAAGCCTCCTGCAGGAAGGGAGCAGACCCCTAGGCGTTCCAGGCAGGATCCAGGTGCCAGCAAGCTCTGCTGATGGCTCACAGATGAGCCAGCTGCTTTGGCCCAAAGGACACATACCGTCCCTAGCAATGAACAGTAGACACTGATCCCACAGGTTGGAGGCAGTTACACAGTAAAATGTCATTGATATGGGGGTGGATCTCCTCTTGCATGTTTTTCTTATTCTCCAGAATTGACAGGCTAGTTCTCCATATGTATTTCTGTAGGTTTTTAACACGATTTTGAGGTTCCAAAAATACCCACTGGGATTTTGTTAAGAGTGTAACGAATTTATATATTAATTTTGTGAGTGATTCCCCCCCCCCCGATAATGAATTCTAGGAGTAGTTTTCAGGAACATAACAGTTTTCTCTATTCAGTCATTTTTATGTCTCTTGGTTGAGTCACATGGTTTTTTTTTTTCTGAGATAATGAACTTTTCTTGCTAAGATTATTTCTAGGCATTTCATGTTTTTGTATTACAGTGACCAGAATAGTTTTTCCATCAAATTTGCTATTACTGATAGTATGCAGAAAAGTGACTAATCTTTTGCATATTTATTTTAACAAAGTCACCTATTTATAATACTTTTTTCAGCTAATTACCTTAGGTTTTCATTTGATCTGAAAATAATAAGGCCAATTAGATAATCAGTACAGATCATGTACAAAAGGCTCCCATTGGAGGTCGTGGGGGAGGCTGCACAATCCTGTGGATACAAGGAAGTCACGGGCACTCAGGAGCTCTTGGGTAGGAGAATTCCAGCTGGATGTAGGATTTAAGTGGATCTAGTAACACTTGCACTTCCTGTTCAAGTACAATTAAGAACAAGGCTTGGTTAACGAATCTTACTAGGAGCCATGAGGTTGCAGGTTCGATTCCTGACCTTTCTCAGTGGGTTAGGGATCCAGCGTTGCCCTGAGCTGTGATGTAGGTTGAAGACGTGGCTTGGATCCTACTGTCTGTGGCTCTGGTGTAGGCCAGCGGCTACAGCTCTGATTAGACCCCTAGCCTGGGAACCTCCATATGCTTCAGGTGCAGCCCTAGAAAAGACAAACAAACAAACAAAAAACAAAAAACAAAAAAAAAAAACCCAAAAAACAAAAAACAAGGCTAACTAACATGGGAGTTCCCATTGTAGTTCAGCGAGTTATGAACCTGACTAGTATCCATGAGGATGAGGGTCTCGTCCCTGGCCTTGCTCAGTGGGTTAAGGATCCGGCATTGCTGTGGCTGTGGTCTGTGAACATGGTTTGGGGCCACCTGTGTGGTCACCTGTGCTGGGGCCACGTGGCTTCCCTGCTGAGTGTGGAAGCAGCTTTGGCCTTGGGGTCTAGCTGGTCCTCTTGGGTCTCAGGGACATTCTGGGAAGAAGAGCGCCAACACGTGGGCCAGGTGCCTTCGCCTGCTCTCCCGCCCCTCTTTTATCATCACTCACGTCTCTCCAAATCAAAAGCTGAAATCCAACAGCACCCTCGATAGCTGTGTGCTGTGCCCATTGTGGGATGCAAGGGCAGGAGGGCAGACACCTGAGTGGAGAGGGAAATGCAGCTGAGCACTGCGTTGGTTCATCTGGAAACAGGTGCACAGAAGGGACGGGAAGGTGACTCGGACAATCTGGGCACGCCTGTAAAGTGGTGGCACCCAGGGGAGAGCAGCAGAGGTCCCGGGGAGAAAGGTCTCAGAAGATGCAAGGAGGTGTGAGTGAGGACAGGGGGCAGGCGAGTGGGGAGGATGTGGTGGCGGCATTCCTCTGCCTCAGGAAGCTGCAGCTGCATGTGACTGTGCTGCAGAAATGTCCATAATGCACTTGCAATAATGAGAACAAACAACCCAAAGCAGGTGGATGAGAAGAACAGAAATCCTTGGAAGTACCAATGCCAGGTGAAGACGGGAGATGCTGGCCGCTCAGTTGGCCTCCCAGTGAGTGAGTTCACATGTAAAAAGCAGGAGACGGCTTTTCTTAAGAGCCAGACAAATTGTTATCAGGTCACTCGGCACTGGCCAGGCCCAGCGGTCTGGGGACTCGAGCTCTTGAAGGAATGAATTGCCAGGCCTCACTGGGGGCAGCCTGCTGGATGCGAAGAGCTGAGGACTGCATCCGAGGGGATGAGTGTGCAGAATCTGTGAACAAGTGTTCACTCCAGCAGGGCTGGTGACAGCGAAGGGCTGGAAACAAGGGCAGCAGGGAGGGGACACACACTACAAAGTAACTCACAGCTTAGATGTTACGCTGTTATAGGAACCAAGGGGCATTAAGACTGTTCCTGCTGCTTCTACCGTTTCCCAAGGAGGCATCAGGACAGAGGCAGGAAACCCACCCAGGCTCTGGTAATTACCTCGCAGTATATTTTCACTTTGTCCTGTGTATGGCTCTGTATCTGCCAAGTTTTCTGTAAAGAGCAAGCATGAGGTTTACGATGAGGAAAACACTCTGGGTGGCAGATTCTTCAGGCAGGTGGGCAGCAGAGGGACAGGCCTCTGGGCGGGAGGCAGGTGGGGGAGGGGCCTGGCTGGCCATGTCCTGGGACGGGATCTGAGCTTTAGTGACTGTTTTCTCCCAGCTCTGCACTAAGCTGAGCCCACCTAACGGTTCTCCCAGATGCAGGAAACTGCTAGGGATGCAGGCAGCTCCCAACTGCACCCCACCATGCCCATGGCACCAGGCGGGACAGTGGGGGAGGGACAGTGCTGTTCTCAGAGGGCTATCCCCATTCACAGTGGCTTGCCCAGGGCACACTGAGTGGAGGGACCACTCAGAAGAGAGGGGCACTAACTTCTGGTGGGGGAACTCAAACAACTCAGAAAGCAAGAGCACTGACTTCTGGCAATTCTGGGCAGAAGCGCTGGCTATGGAGGTGGAGGTGGCCCCAGCCACTGGCCTGGGTGGAGTGCAGCACCTGCTGATGGCCACCGGGGGCTGGTGGTCTGACTCTCCAGCTGCCCCTTTGGACTGGCCTCCCCTTGACCTCTACAGACCAATTCCCGCTGCCTCATTTACAGAAGCCAATGTCTGGAGAAGAGCCAGTGACTGGATGGCAGTCTCCTGGCCATACCACTCTGTGTCCTGCAAGTTTTAGCATCTTGTTTGTAGAAGGGTAAAAAACTGTCACCTACTTCTGTATGCAAGGCACTGTCCAAAGTGATTTATGGGCATTTAAGCTCAACCGACCCTTAGCAGCTGTGAAGTAGCTGCATATGACAGATGAGGTAACTGGGGCTCAGAAAGGAGCTGTAAGTGCTGTGAGGTGTGAAGCAGTCAGCACAGGAGCTGAGGTGGGTGCCCCTGTCTGCCTATAAGTCAGAACTTAACCAATACCATTTCCTCTTCTGGTGACAGAGAAGGAACCAAATCTTGGCGAGATTATGACAAAAAGAATCTTGGGACCAAGTTTCCAGCTTTGCACATAAGGAGCTTGGCACTCGACACTCCCTCCTTACAGCAACTAAAAAGCCGTACAAACCGAAAAATCTGGAAGCGAGGCTGAGGGGCAAACCAGTGCCCCCAAGATCAGAGAGACAGACAGACAGGTGAACACAGGGAGTCTGTTTTACTGGGCAGACCTGAAACCGCCAGGGGAACCATTGCTGGGTAGGAAAACCTGAACTGTGACTTAAATTGCTGGAGGCTCAGTGTGAACAGTATGAAAGTTATATGTCCTGGGGGTGGGGGCCCCATCATGGGGGGGCACCCTCAATATTGTGAAAATTACCTCCAGGAGCTCAAGCAGGTTCTCACAATAAATATGGGGGAAAAGAAGATACATAGATGGCAACTAAGCTTATGAAAAGATGTTCCACATCACCTGTCATCAGGGAAATGCAAATAAAAACAATGAGATCGCACAACAGCCCTATTAGAAAGGCCAAGCTCCAGAAGATTGACACCAAATGCTGGTGGGATGTGGAGCCACAGGAACTCTCAGCATTGCTGGTGGGAAAGCAAAATGGTGAAGCCACTTTGGAAGAGGGTTTGGTGGTTTCTTGAAAAACTAAACATATCTTACCAGACAATCCAGCAATCAAACTCCTTGGTATTTATCCAAGGGAACTGAAAGCTTATGTCCACACACGGACCTGCACAGAAATGCTTTTAGCAGCTTTATTCATAATTGCCAAACTCAGATGCAATCAGGATGTCCTCCAGTCAATGATGGAGGGCAAATAATGTGCTATGGTACATTCAGGCAATGGAATATTATTCAAGGCTAAGAAATGAGCTAGGAGCCAGGAAAAGACAGAGAAACCTTAAATGCATATTACTAAGAGAAAGAAACCAGTCTGAAAAGGATTCCAACTATGGGACATTCTGGAAAAGGCACAACTACTGAGCAAGTAGAAAGATCAGTGGTGCCAGGGGCTGGGAGAGGGAGAATTAATAGGGGGTACAGAGGACCTGGGAACAGAGGCTCCCAGGACCTCTGAAAACAGATCCTTGGATCATGAGGGCCCACCCTCCAGCCCGGGGGGTGGCTGTGCTGGCAGAGGCTGCTGAACACTTTGCATCTTTCCTTCCTCCTTTTAGTTCCACTGGGCCTGTGGCCACTGGGTCAGCATTGCCAGCCGCTCAAATGCACGTGATAATGGAACACAGAGGCCACAAGTTGCCTTTCCATAGGGAAGCCATCTGTCCTGCTGGGTGGGGACTGGAGCTCCTTGGGATGAAGCAGTGGTCATGTGCCAAAATGCCCAGTTGCCTGCCAGCCCCAGTGCCTATCCCTGGATGCTGGGGGCAGGGGGGATCGTAGCTCTGCTGGTGCGGCCCTAATGCAGCATTCTTGCGTCATCACAGAAACGCTGCCCCCAAGAGCTGGGCAGAGAGGCCCAGGTCCCATGATCAGGGGTCCTTTGCCCATTTGTGCTGCTGTGGGAGCAGAAACAATTCCTCACAGCTCTGGAGCTAGACATCTAGGATCCAGGTGCCGATGGGCCCCCTGGTTCAGAGATGGCACCTCTCACCTTCCTCATGTGAAGGAAGGCATGGGGAGCCTGGGGTGAGGGTCTCGGTTATAAGGCCACTAATCTCATTGTGAGGGCTCATGCTCAGGACCTCAACACCCCAAAGAACCTGCTCCTAACACACTGGGGGTTAGGATTCAGCACCTGAATTGTAGGGACACAGCATTCAGATGGCAGCACTCTGTCCCCGGCCCCCTCCCCAAAGGCATGTCCTCATGTGCAAAATACATTCACTCCAGCTAAAGTCACTCTAAAGTCGGTGACACTGTCTGAATCAGGTGTGGGTGGAACTCCGGGTCGACTCAACAGAGGCAAAGGCGCTGCAGCTATGAAGCTGCAAGCAGACCGTTCCTGTGTATCCACACACCAGGCCTCACAGAGGAGGAAGGACAGACAACCCATGGGTTGGCTCTGCCCATCTCCCTGGAAAACCTGCCTGCACAGCTCAGGAGGAGCCAAGCTCTTGCTCCAGTCCAAGCTGGCAAACTCAACGTGTGTGTCTGTGCCCACTTGCAGTGGAAGCTTTGTCACCAGCTTCCGATGCTGTTGCCAAATGTCTTTGTGAATTCGATACTTGAGATCCCAGTCATGAAATCCATAACTAATTATGTGGGTCTTGATTTAATCATATGAGCTTCAAGGAAAAAAATCGACTGGCAGAGCCAAACACCAGCCTCCGTGGAAAGGAAGCGATGGCTTTTGCGTACCCGGCCCCACCCGCACCCTCCCTGAGGACGCGCTGTTCTCCCACAGGCTGGCGCTTGCAGCCTGTCCCCACCACCAGCCGGGGCCCCTGCCTGGCTTAGCACTGTCTCCAAGCAACATGCGGCTGCCACCGCAAAGAAGGACCCTGGAAGCTGTTTGCTAGAACCAACGCTTCCGCCCATCCTCCACGCGGTTCCAAAGGTCTCTCCTCCAGACAGCTGATGTCTGAGGCAGGCGAGGTGCGATGTCCGGCACCTCGGGGGCATCTGCACACTCAGTTCCTATGGTCACCTGACTCACTCCAGACATGCTGCTCAGGAGAATTTTGATTTTGCAGTAATTGGGGGCTCTGCTCACACTTGCGTACACCTGGGGCCTCCATTGCGTTGAAAAGCTTTGTGGTGCCCCTGCCCCAGGCCTGGCATGCTGCCTGACAGCAGGGTTGGGGCGGCAAGGGAAGTGCTCTGTCTCCTTCACAGAGCCTCTTAAAACCTTAAGAGTGAGGCCAGAGGCCCACTAGAGAGCCGCAAAGGGACGTGCAGGGCTCCTACGGCCGCTTGCAGTTGGGAGGTTTGGGGTTAGCCCTGGATCTGGAGCCACCTCGCCATCTGCATTGGTTGGCCCTTGGAGGCGACCTTTCAGCACTGACCCTGGGTCCCCTTTTAAGTGGGTTGTAGTCCTACTCCTGGCTCTGACCCCAGCTTTCTTTGTGGGCTCAGACACCTGCCCCCTCCCCCCAAGCAACTGGCATTAAAACACATACTCATCTGCCAAGGGGAGACTGTCTAAGCTGGTGGATCAGCAGTGGGGTCTCTGGGCATTACTATGGCAATGGATTCTCAGAACCTGTGGGAAAGCAGGCAGTGTGCTGGGCACAGTTTGGCTCAGAATGTGCTTTTGGGGTCAGAGAATACAGCATAACCCTCTGTGGCCTTGGATGTTTAGGGCTGTGGTCTTACTAAGCCTTGTCTGCAGACAAGATGGGGTCACTGATAGCCGGTACTAAGGCCCACCACGAGGCCACCTGGGGTTGGGGATAGCAGGGAGCCTTCCCGTGTGGATGTTCCTGCCATGGGCCAGGTGCTCAGACCTCCCAGGACAGGACAGGTAGGGGCCAAGAGCAGCCATTGCCCCCTGGAGTGGTGTTCAGCTGGGGGACAACAGGTAAGGGGGCTGGGGGCTGGGCAGCCCTGGGTCCTTTCTCTTTGGGCTCTTGATCCAGTAAACACCTGAGATGGCCACAGCAGGCCCATCATGACTTCATCTCCAAGCCAGTGTCTGTGCCTGGAGATTCTGAAGTGACCTGCTCTCAAGGCACCTGGAGTTTTGTACCCTAGGAAACCCTGAATGAGAAGACAAATATCTTGTGTCTGCTGGACCTGAGATCAGGAATGTGACCTGGATGTGTGAGGACAGTTGACCCTCGAGGGCTGGGCACTGTGGGGGCTCATGGCTTCACCTTGCAGGCAGGAGGCCGATGTGGCCTCCACCTGGACGGGGACCTGGGCACATGTGGCAGGAGTCTCACCCTCAAGTGTTTTTATGACCACAGTCAGCATGTGAGCCTGGAAGATGTCCAGGTCCTGGTCCCCTGGCCTCTGGCTATGTTGCCTGGTTACCAGGCTGGTGTCATCACAGGGTTGTCAGAGCCCACCTGGGGGAGGGGAACCATGGTGATGGGGGTGGGGATGGGGCGGCAGGGAGCAAACACTAGGCCACAACTTTCAAGGCCCACAAGGGAGTTCCCATTGTGGCTCAGCAGAAACAAATTTGACTACTATCCATGAGGATGCAGGTTCAATCCTAGCCTTGCTTAGTGGGTCGGGGATCTGGTGTTGCCATGAGCTGTGGTGTAGGTGACAGATACGGTTTGGATCCTGCACTGCTGTGGTTGTGATGTAGGCCGGCAGCTGTAGCTCCAATTCAGTTCCTAGCCTGGGAACTTCCATATGCTGTAGGTGCGGCCCTAAAAAAAAAAGCAAAAACAAAAAAACTAAAAAGCCAAACCAAAATCAAGGCCCATAGGAAGCAGCACTCAGAGAGCCAGGCCTAACCACTCCCATGGGTATCCTCAGGTCCACAGGTTTTAGGGGCCTGGGTGGAGCTCCTGCCCTGACCCAAAGGAGCCAGAATGGGGGTATGGATCTTAGAGGCCCTGGAGGTCAAACGGGATACACATGGAGGCTAAACCCACCCCTCGTCCTCCTCTCAGACCCTCCTGGGGACCCCTGGGGCCAACTGGTGTCATGGCCCTTAGCGACACTGACACCAAGGGCCCAGAGAGTAGCCAAGTCATCTTGACAGGCAGGGAGGGAGGCAGGAGAGAGGAGGAGGTGGTGTGAGGAGGGGTTCGAGAGTTGGTCCAGAGCCAAAAGGCCTGATGGACGGACAGACATTTGTAAACAGAGTCCTGGGGTCCACCGGCAACACCATACATGTGTGAAAAACACCTAACACAGAGCCCACTGCCATTAAGCGCACAGGGCGGTGGCAGTGGGCAGGTGCACACGGTTGCACCACTGTCACCACCACTGTCTCCAGAACTCGTTTATCTTCTGCATCTGAAGCTCTGCACCCCTTAGACACCAGCTGCCCCCAGCCCCAGGCACCGCCCGCGCACTCTGTCTCCACAGACCGGTTGCCTATGTGAGTGGATCAGACAGGATCTGTCCTATCAGCCTGCTGGTTGGCTTGTTCCCTTAGCAGAATGTCCTCCACATTCCTCCCACAAGTATGCTTTACTGCCACTCTTCCTACAGACACTGAGAAGCAGAGCGCCGTTCTCACCAGTTACAATGTGTGGGCAGCAGCTCACCCTGGAAGGGCTGCTACCATGACTCCGGGCAAAGGGGCCTATTAGGCACCAGATGACTGCCCTGGACAGCAGGGGCCTGGCTTCTGGAGGAGGACAGGCCACAAGGAACACACAGCCAGCACCTTGCTGAGGGCATGGCCATGGTGCCTGCATGGCCACATGGAGCTCCAGGCACTCTGCCCAGCTCTCTAGCAGCCTCGGACCCAGGCTGAGTCACCAGCTGGATGGGACCTGGCCAGTCTGGCTGCAGAGTCTATCATGGGGCAGGGAAGTGGTCTCCGTGTGTCAGTTAGAGATGCCATGACACTGACAGTGGGACGCACCCAGGGGCAAGGGCTGGAGTCTCTGTGTAGTGGGGTCCCTACCTCAGGCAGCCCCAGGCTTCCTTCCACACCCGCCCAGGAGGGGCCCCGCTCCTTCAGGGAACGTGTCATGGATCAGCAGCAGGAACCGCAGAGTCACTTTCCTCTGATTCCCTGAATGATGGAGGATAACAAGCTTTTTTCTCTCTTTATGCTTTTCTGCGCCAACACAAAAATAACTACAACCACTAATGCTGCCAAAGCCGAAGAGACTGTCACAGGCAGACTGATGGAAGGGAGCTGCCACCACTCACCTCTAATCCCCACGGACACCCCCGCTCCCCTCTTGATTCTAGAAGAAAGTTGGGTGTATTTAGTGGGAATGTCAACTAGAATGTGGGTGTACTAGAGTAGCACCTCTTTTTTTTTTTTGTCTTTTTGCCATTTCTTGGGCCGCTCCAGCAGCATATGGAGGTTCCCAGGCTAGGGGTCAAATCGGAGCTGTAGCCGCTGGCCTACGCCAGAGCCACAGCAATGCGGGATCCGAGCCACGTCTGCGACCTACACCATAGGTCATGGCAACACTGGATCCTTAACCCGAGCGAGGCCAGGGATCGAACCCGCAACCTCATGGTTCCTAGTCAGATTCGTTAACCACTGAGCCACGACGAGAACTCCTAGAGTAGCACCTCTGCTTGTTACTGGTGGGGGACATGAATTGAGGCCTAAGGAACTGTTGGTGTGTGACTCTCAGAGGATGCGTTTCAAAATAATACTTGAAATTTTAAAAAGAAATTATTTAGCTACTTAATAAAAACCGGAGATCAGGAGATCCCGTTGTGGCGCAGTGGTTAACGAATCCAACCAGGAACCATGAGGTTGCGGGTTCGATCCTTGCCCTTGCTCAGCGGGTTAAGGATCCGGCGTTGCCGTGAGCTGTGGTGTAGGTCACAGACGCAGCTCAGATCCTGCATTGCTGTGGCTCTGGCATAGGCCGGTGGCTACAGCTCCGATTCAACCCCTAGCCTGGGAACCTCCATATGCCACGGGAGCAGCCCAAGAAATGGCAAAAAAAAAAAAAAAAAAAAATCGGAGATCACATACAGATAACGCTTTAACTCTATGAACTTCAAGCTAGATTCTACTAGAAAAATACCAACAAACAAAATAATGAGGGCTTCCAAGTTTTTCTCTTTCCTGTCCTCCAACCCTGATGCCTCGTGCCAGGAAACCTCCTTGGTCAGAACATCAGGGGTATAGGCACAGGGGAGTAGGCAGGCAGGCTCCCCAAAAAGGCAAGGAGACAAAGAGATGGCTGGTTGCTGGCTGAGAGAGGAAAGATTCACCACAGGATCCAACAAGTCCACTCCTGGGATATACCCCAAAGAGCTGAGAGCAGGGACTCAGGATATTTGTACACCGTGTCCATAGCAGCATTGTTCATAACAGCCAAAAGGAGGAAGCAACCAGTGTCCACTGATGGATGATGGATAAACAAAGTGAGGCAGTGTGTACAAGGGAATGCTACTCGGCCTTAAAAAGGAAGGATTTCCCTTCTCAGATGGTATGGAGTTATTGCTACTGAGAACATCCAAACACAGTGTCTTTTTAGAAGCAGAATCCAAAACTGGGCCTAGTTAAGACAACTGGAAATGATGGCTCAGGAATCAGACAGCCAGACAATGAAGGAAGCCAAATCCATTTCCTAAAATTTACATTTAATTTAATCTGCAGGCAGGCTCAACATGCTGGTGGTCAAGCCTGATCATAGCTAGTATTCCTGAAGGACAAGCTTTTCACTGTCTCTGAATAGTGAGCTAACTGCATCAGGTGGGCTCCGGTAGGGCACAGCCCTCAGGATGCAGAGGGGCTCTCAGTGAGGGGCTGAATGAGCTGGGGGAGCTGGGCATTGTGTGGGGAGGGGCAGGCAGGATGCCCCCCCACCACCTCCATGTGCAAGAAAATTCAGACTACAATTCTGTAGCACCCTCCTATCTCCTAACCCCTACCCAGACAACATACTTGGGGCCTGCCCTGGATATTTCCCAGATGTTCCAAACTGGGCACAAAACGCTGATAAACTTGGGGTGCCATTCTAATCTGAGGATGCCACTTCTGCTCGCATCCTCCCAGGACAAACTGCACTAGAAGTATAGCATTTGCTCACAGATCAGCCCCAGCACCTCTGCAAAGCCAGCCCTGAGCTGTGTGCCTAGAGGAATTCCGAGGTCACATCCCTTAGGGCCAGGATGGTGGGACTTGAGGTTAGAACACAAACTCTCTACCCTGAACTCCAAGTTGTCCAAGCTTCCAGGGTGGCTGTCAGGGAAGACCTGCTGACCAGGCGGCCTCGCTGAGTTCTTGAAATTGGCTGGAGCCGATTCAATCTGGAGCCTCTGTGGTGGGTGCACAGCAGGCAGCCTGGTGCGTTGGCCTTACTCAGGGGCCCCACTCCAGGCAAACTTAACCGGAGTGGATGAAGGTGTGCCTGGAGCTATGCTTTCAACCAGCGCTCCCTCGGCCCAGTAGCTCCCAGACCCAGGCCTCAAGTCTGGTCCTAGGCCCTTGCTACCCCGCCTGGCATCCCAGCGGCTCCACCACGCCCTCCCCCGGCCCTTGGCCGCTAATCCAAGCCCCACTGCGGCCCCACCCCTGCCGTCCCGCTCGGCCCGCGCTCACCCGCTCCTCCTCCGCACGGATGTCCGGCATGGTGCTGAGGCAGAGGCCGACCGCTGTGACGGCCACGAAGGTCACGGACACGCAGGCGAAGAGCTTGCCGGCCGGTCCCGAGTGCGGGTTATCCACCACGTCGCGAAGGCGCCGCCGGCCGCGCGCCAGCCGCCCGCCGGGCCCCAGGGCGCTGCCCGGGCTCCCAGGCGCCATGCGCCCCGTAGGCCCCGCACGCGCCTCGGCCGCTTCCTCCTCGCGGCGGCGCAGGCGGCGCAGGCAGCAGCGCTCCAGGTGCGCCTCGTCGATGCCCCAGTAGGCCAGCTCGTCGCGGAAGGCCAGGGCGCAGGGGCCGCGCAGCAGCCTCAACTTGCCGGCGCGCAGCAGCGCCACGATGGCGCGGAAGGCGCACGGGCTGCGGTCGAAGAAGAACTCGTCGCGGCTCACGTCATAGTCGTCGCACACGCGCAGCAGCTCGTCGTGGCCGCGGCAGGCCCGCAGGCGCTCGAGGCGTGCGAGGGGACAGCGCGCCAGCGCGGCCCAGGCCAGGCGCACCCTGCAGCCGCCCACGTTGATGATGACGTGCCGGGCGCGGGCCCGGCCTCCACCCAGGGGCTCGGGACCCCGGGGCTCCGCGTGCCCAGGGAGCAGGGCCATGGCCCCATGCGCTGGCCCGGGGTCAGGAGGCTGGGCCTGCAAAGGAACGGAGCATGCATTAGGCCTCAAAGGTGGAGCTGGGAATACTCCCGCCCACGCCCATGACCCGTGGGCCTGGGGACGGAGTCAACTAAGGGCTCAGTCTGGCCTGTCCGTTTGATGCTTCTCTCTGGCATAACTGGCGCCTGTAGATGATCCAAACAGATAAGCCTTCAAGCTTTCCAGCAGACCCTAGAGAGGTAGGAGCCGCATTATTTTTCTGTTAGCGTTAAAGGAAGCAGGCAATGCATGGGCCGCGGGACAATGGGCAAGGGAAGACCGCACTAGCGATGCTGCCTCAGGAGATGTGGTTCAAGGCTAGAGCACAGGGGTTACTGCTCATTAACACGTAAGGGTCGGGGGATGGGGCGGCCACACACCTGAAAGAGCCTTAGAAGCATCAGCCAAACTGCCAGAAACAGGCTGCACACTGCTTGTATTCCTTTAGAGGGAAGCAACATACATTGACGAGTAAATGAGAGGGTCCCTGCACTGTCTGTGAGTTTAAGGGCTTTTTAAAGGCATGAGAGGAGTACTGCCCGTGTGAAGACCAGGGGGGAGTTTCTGTCCCTTAGAGATCTATAGTCAGGTATTCACATGAAATGGTGTCTGGGTCTTCATTCAGCAGATCTTTCTCCTGAGTTTCACAGCTGCTGGAGCTGGGTGATGGCAACACTAGGGTTCATTATACTTTTTCTCTGCTTTTATGCACTTTAAAAAATGTCCATAGTTTTAAAAAGCTTTTGTTTTACTGTTTAAAAGCTTTCAGGGAATTCCCTGGTGGCCTAGCAGTTAAGGATCCAGAGTCCTCATTGCTGTGGCTCAGGTCACTGCCATGGTATGGGTTTGATCCCTGGCTCAGGAACTTCCGAATGCCACGGGTGCAGCCAAAAGAGTAAAAAATTAAAAAATCGAGTAAATTGTCCAATAAAAAAATCATAGGGTAGGTAAAAAAAACAAACAAAAAAACCCAAACCAAAAAAAAAAAAAACCAACAGTAAAGTATGATCTATATATCAGAAAAAAGTCAGGCAACAGAAACTGCCTAAAGGAGTTCCCACTGTGGCTCAGAGGTAATGAACCCAACTAGTATCCATGAGGATGCGGATTCGATCCTTGGCCATACTCAGTGGGTTAAGGATCCAGCGTTGCTGTGAGCCGTGGCTTAAGCTGGCAGCTGCAGCTCAGATTCTATCCCTAGCCTGGGGACATCCATATGCCATGAGTGCAGCCCTGAAAAAAAAAATACAACCTAATAATAATAATTAAAAAAAAAAAAAGCTTTCGGATAATTTTGCTGCACAGCTGGGGCTGGGAGGAGCCGACGTGGAGAAGCTCATGTGCTCCAGTTTGCCTGGATTCTCTGAGCCAGTTCTTTATTTGTGGTCCAGGGAGAATCTTCAGGGATCTGTGCGCCTTCTAACACTGGATGTAAACTTTTGTGCATGTGCATTTTTTTCTAATAGAGGATCCTCAGATCTCAAAGGGATCTATGGCCCCACAGCCTAATTAAGTCATTGCTCTAAATATATAAAGGAGGGAAAGGTGAGATTCCAGGTGAGTTTATTATATGAACGATCACTTCTTTTATTCTATGGCCAGGGATCAAGAAACTCACAAAAGAATCCTTTTTTTTTCTTTTTAATGAGTTATCTTGTCATAGCATGTGCATACCCAGCAACCAAGATTCCTAAAGGTATTGGTTACTCAGCACTTGTTAAAGGGACATATCACAAAATATGTTAATGAGGCAAAATCATTTTTGGCCTGAATGTGGACATTCTAAGTTTACAGCATACTTAAACACAACTGCATTTTATGTTCCTTCCCTGCCCAGTGCTGGGTCACCCCTTTAGGTCTGTGTATCTGTTTGGAAACAGGGTCACTGACTCAGGAATCACAGGAAAGAGGGTCCACCAGCAACACTGATGACTTTGTCCTCCGCAAGCTCTTTTTTCTTTACTGCTGACGGCTGCTTTAATTCCTCCTCCAAATCTGGGGCCCACAGTGTTCCTCCCCTTTGCTTGTTAACACCATGGGGTCATCGATTTGGCACCAGGCACTTCTCTGCACGGTAGCAGAGACCCTTGCCAATAGAAAACCAGACAATACCAATCCGGGGACATAAACTCCAAAGAACCAGGACAGTTTTTCAGGCAGGTCCCTTTTATGAGGGAGCGTGTCTTGGACACCAGTAGGCAGTGATCTGGAGGGAGAAGTGGTGCAATTCCAGTTCTGTGTTCCCAAAGTCTGGACTGAGGGCTGACAGCATCAGAAATATCGAGGGGACCTCCAAAACTGGCCCTAAACTTAATGTTCTGAGTAACTGGAAAACTGCATGGTAAGGACCTCCAAATACCCGCCCCCATTAAAGCATTGAGAAAAGTGGTTAAAAAAAAAAAATCAGAATCAACTTTTTTGGAACGCTGGACACTAATCAAAGGCTAGCAGCAGCCTGGGGAAAACGTAAGAAAAAACAGCTGAATTGTGGTAACAACAGTGAGCTCTTAGTATTTTAACCTGCTTCCCAGCTCAGCAGTAGCCTTGAGACTAACTGCCTGCATTCCTGGTACCACAACTGGTACTGGAAGAAGGAGAGGGCATCTGATGCAGGGGGAATTGTAACCATTATTTGGGCCCTTCTGGTGCATCCCTGAAGTTGCGCTCAGAAGCCCTGCTTACCCTCCCTGAACACAGAACTCTCACAATGCTGAAGTGGCTATCTGTGCAGTTTGTTGAAACAATGGGAAAATGTTTGCTGAAGCAATAGAAAAACGTTGTTGGGGCAAACAACAGACTAACCAGAATGCTTAGGAGAAAAGGCTGGAATGAGATGCTTTGGGCAATAAGGCCTTGGAAAAGCACCAACAAATTTCTGGAAATCTAGAATGCCACTCTCAGGAAAGACCTGACAAGGCCCTGCCCTCACTCCCTGGTTGACCTTCAAGCCCAGCACTAGCAGGAGGTGAAAGGGGGAGGCTGAGGGATGGGCCTGGCTGCTGCTGAAGGTGCCCAACACATTTGACCCATCTGCAAAGACTGGTTTAGTTTTGGTTTTGTTCCAGTCATTTGAGAACCTCTGTCCAATCATTTGCTGACCATTGAGCTAATGGAACAGAGATATCAGTGGCCAAACAAGACAAAACATACAGACTTTGTATAATTTGTTGAAAAACCACTGAAACGACAGCAAACCCTGGGGAGGGAAGAGTCTGATGTCAAGAGCACACAGCAGTAAGTCTGCATGATCCTGGAGCGGATCAACAAAAATATAAGCTCCAAAGAAAACTACACATCATCAGAATTAAACTATTTTGTGTTTTAAAGGGACCTTATTAAAAGAATGAAACGACAACTCACAAGATCAGGGAAAATTTGCAAATCATGTATCTGATAAGGGTTTAGTGTCCAGAAAATATAAAGAGGTCCTACAGCTCGAAAACAAACAAACAACCCAATTAAAATGTGGGCAGAGAACTTGGAGGACTTCTCCAAAAAAGATGGGAAAATAGCTAATAAACACTTGAAAAGATGCTCAGTGTGATTGGTCATCAGGGAAACGCTAATCAAAGCTACTTGATACCACTTTACATCCATTAGCTTGGTTATGAGCAAACAAATGGAAAAAGGAGGGTGGAGAGGGTGTGGAGAAGTCTGGACCCCCATACACTGCTGGGGAATATAAAACAGCACAGCTGCTACAGAAGATGTTTGGCAGCTCTACACAAAGTTAAACATAGACTTACCCTGTGATCCAGCAATGTATACACCCTAGAGAAATGAAAACGTAGGTACATGCAAGCATGTGTGAGTGAATATTCACAGCAGCATTATTTACAGTAGCCAGAATGTGGGAACAGTCCAATTGTCCGTCACCTGACCAACAGACAAGCAAAATGTGCTCCATCTATATCCTGGGATACAACTCAGCCACAAAAAGGAACAAAGTACAGACACTGATTGAAGGACAGATGGACCTTGAAAACATGATGTAAGTGGAAGATGCTGAACACAAAGGGCACATAGTGTGTGATTCCATTTATAGGAAATGTCCAGAGCAGGCAAATCTGCACAGACAGAAAGTAGGTTAGCGGCTGCCAGGGGCTGGGGGGAGCTGGGGAGGGAGTGACCAATTAGGGGTACAGGGATTCCTTCATGCTTGTGAGAAAGCTCTGGAATTAGATAGTGGTGATGGTTAAAATCCTAAAAACACTGAATTGTACACATTAAAGTAGTTAAAATGTAAACATTATGTTATCTGAAGTTCATCTCAATTTTTTAAAAATACAGACAATTCTCTGAGTATTGGGCTTGGGGTGAAATCTAGTTCTATGCCTGTAATGAGCACCTTTAGTGCACTGAAGCCTGAGAAACTTACTCAGCTGCCAAGATCAAGACCTTTTGTTGTTGTTAGCAACCTGATGCTCTAAGCATTGCAGGCAAAGCTTTGACCTACTGATAGGGGTAGAGTAGGCACAGGTAGTTGTAGAAGTCCCAATAGGGGATCATAGATAAAGAGGTAAACCTGGGGGATGTTGGGAGGCCACTGTAAGTTCAAGAAAACCATCAGAATGAGGCAGGCTCGCTTAACTAGTGGAGGTGCAGGAATTGCCTCAGGTCATTGGGTGGGGCATGGGGTGAGGCCTACATTCAGATTCAGACCAAGGGCAAGAGTTTGAAGACCGCCCTTCAGCTGATTTGAATACACACCTTACCGGATACAGGATACTGAAGAGGAGCTAGTACTCCCAGAAAGGAAGAGGCGGGCTTTTCCAACCCCCACTCCCCTTGGAGGATAAAACCGTGGCCCACCGTATCTTCAGGGCAGAAGCTTCCTTGCCCGTCTCCGTCTCCTTGCATCTCTCACAAGCGTCCTATCCTAATAAATCTGTTTCTTGCCTATCATTTTCTCACTGAATTCCTTCTGCGTGGAGTCATAAAGAACCTGAACCTTAGTGAGCCCAGACACAGGGTGGGTTTATGTCCCAACCTGGCTTTAGGCTGGGTTCAAGTCCCAATCTTTTCTGGCTAGGTTCAGGCTGTTAGGGCTGTCAGTTTTACTACCACCCAGGGGACACCCAGATGGCCACCTGACCCTGGGGTTTTGGGGGGATCAAATAGGAGGAGGGGCGAGGTGGGGGAGAACCAACAGGCAGGGCTGCAGTGCAGCTCACAGGAGTTTGAGGCTTTCTTGCCTTTGGTGATGGAACTGCAGTGAAGGGTGGGAAGGAGGAAGCTATCAAGGAACAGGGGACCGTGGTTCGCTGCATGACTTGGGGTTCAGCTTCATGTGTGTGCTGAAACGCCACAGCCACCATTCACTCTGCACAGATCAGTAGGATCTGCTGCTGGACCCCTTCTGCCCGAGATGGCCTTATTTCACTTCTAAGCAATTAGCTGTTTAGGTCTTGGGGGCTGGTTGCAGAGATCTTCTGAGCTGCTTCCTCTGATGGAGGAGTCTGGGTTCTGGGATGCACAGGGCTCACAGCTGCCCTGTCCTGGAGGCCACTGGACTGGGATCCGCCTCTCCTGGGAGCAGGGTACACAGGGCTGAGAGATGAGGCACAGGCCAGCCCCAGGGCCGAGGCAGAGGTGTGCCTGCACCCAAGGGGGCTTCCCATGTCCTCCCCTTGGAAGTGCAGGGTCAGTGGGGCTTCAGCCTGGGATACCCTGGTGGTATGACCAGCATGGAGCCTCAAAACCATCTCACCTGTACAGGGCTTGGTTCCTCCACTGGTAACCCCACGGAGCCAAGCACATATCTGCAGGACAGGTTTTGGTAGCAAAATCCGATGTGTGCTCCAAATCTTTGTAGGTAGGGATTTTAATCATTAAAATAACTGGGTAATTGGCTAGATCCTACAACTCTCATTGTGGAGGGTTTTCTTCCCCCAGAATATACATTTACAAAAATAAACATATGTTACTTTCAAAGTGGTTTTTTTGAAGTGCTCTGTCTTCAGAAGTTCCCAGGTCAGGAATTGAACCCAAGTCGCCGCAGTGACAATGCCAGATCCTTAACCCACTAAGCCACTGGGAAACTCCAAAAGTGTTTTTAAGTCAAATTCTCTCTTATAAGACTGACAGTCACTGCCCAGAGCCCTGAAGTGTGTCCCCATCTGCTGCATGGAGCATGAGAGGCACTTAAGTGCCATTTGTGGATTTTAAGAAAAAGACCGACAACTCAGTATACACTGTCAGACAATTTACGGTACGGAAAAAAAATAGCCCTTAAACCTATGAAAATATGCTCTACTCATTCATATACAGCAAAAATAAACATCTCAAATAGGTGAGGAAGTTTGATGACACACTTTATTGTCAAGGATGTGGGGTTTCTCAGACTGGTTCATTGTCGATGGGTAGTAAACTGGTAAACCATTACGCAGGAGGTGAAGAGTTGGAACTAGCGCCACAGGAAGCAGGATATTGGCCCCTATACCCTAGTGAAAGGGTAAGCTAGGAAAAAAAAAAAAAACCTGCCCATGAGGTTAAGATTATAAGATTTCTCTGCCTGGCTCTACATTAAAAATGGGACTATGTATTTAAAAGCCAACCTGCACAATAGGTTCGAAGTTGAGACCTCTGTCTCTGAAACTCACAGCTCAGAAATTTGTGCTGGGACCATGCACGTAATCAACTGGGCCACTCTGCTGCCAGGGTACTTGGCAAGGCCTGAGATAATTTTGGTTGTCATGACTGGGTGCGACTGGCACCTGGAGGGAAGAAGCCAGGGGTCTTATGAAACCCTATGGCGCATGTGCAGAAGAGCCCCAGAAAGGGGCAGACCCAGCCCCAAATGCCAACAGCACTACTGGTTTGGAGGGATGAACTCACAGGCTTGCACATCTGAAGCTTCAAAGGAGATGAATTTACAAACTGAAATTATAAAATCACAAGGCAAAATCCCACATGAGCAAATACCAGCAGACATAGGAATAATAGAGTCAGGCTCCCAGGCACTTAAGATAATGGGATTATCAAAAACAAAGACATGAAGGAAGGAATTACAAACACCAGAGGAAAGAGAGACATTACCAAAAAGACCAAGAGGATCTGAATAAGAAAGCTTCTAGGAGTGAACAGAGGAGACTGAAAGTGGGGAAGGTCAGGTTGGGTCAGGTTAAGGTCATGCGGGGACAGGTTGAGGTCAGGTTGGGTCAGGCTGAAGTCAGGTTTGGTCAAATTGCGGTCAGGTTAAGGTCATTCTGGGTCAGGCTAAGGTCAAATTGGGTCAGATTGAAGTCAAGTTGGGTCAGGCTGAGGTCAGGTTGGGTCAAGTTATGGTCAGGTTGAAGTCAGATTTGGTCAGGTCAGGGTCAGGTTGGGTGAGGTTGAGATCAGGTTAAGGTCAAACTGGGTCAGGCTGAGGTCAAATTGTGTCAAATTGAGGTCAGGTTGGGTCAGGCTGAAGTCAGGTTTGGACAGGTTAAGGTCATGTTGGGTGAAGTTGAGGCCAGGCTGTGTCAGGTTGGGTCAGGTTGACAGGCTGTGAGGTTGGGTTGGGTTGAGGTACTCTCTCCCAGGAGCCCTCCAAAGGGGTCCACATAAGGCAGAATCACAGAACATGACACATTCAGAGAAGAAAGCAAAATTATGCACATTCTTAGTAGGAGTCTCAGAAGAAGAGGCAAAAATACACCAAACAAAGACATGTGGTAAAGATGGAAGATATGGCACTGCAGAAGCTCAGAGTGATAAATAGGATGGAGGAAAGGCCATGCCTGGTGCTTTACTGGCAAATCTGGAGGCTTTGGTTCTTAACAGGAATGTGTGCAGTAGGACTTGGTTTTTTAGCTCAGGAAGTAAGGATGCTTTTGTCTTTCTCCTTTTGGGGAAGACAGCACCATGTCCAGCACAACCTCCATCTCGCTCCCTAGGCTGCACTATTTCGGCTCAAGTCCCTGAAACAGTTGGTAACTGGGGCTGGACTCGGTCACAGAGGAAAGGCCAGTGGCCTGGTCTGCTCCTTCCGGCCTCTCTGCTCAAGGAGGAGAGGTGTCTTCCCATCACCCCGTGTTTCCATCAGGTCCTGCCCCAAGGGCACCCCTGGCACTTGGAGCCTTGGGCAGCAGAGAACTGGTGGGAGCGTGGGTGCCATTGGAGATGCCTCTCCCTGGCCTGGGGCAGGGGCAGGGGCAGTGCGTCAGTGGATGGTGTAAATGAAAATAAGGAGAGAAAACACAAGATGTGAATGGGGTCTCAAATATCAGAAGGCCAGCCCACAGCTGAGGAAATATTTATTCTGTAACTGAATTTACTAATTTGTATTTAGGCTTAAAATTATTAAGGACTGGACTAAAACTTCTTTAGTAGAGTTAAAGTGTTGGGTGTCACCAAAAGGGAAGTATTCTTTTCTAGGAGAAATTTCTTCCCTTGAACAAGGGGACAGATTTCTGCTTGGAGAAGGTGACCTTTAAAATGAGATCCCTGGGCCGATGGAGCCATGCTGTTGGGTTCGCCACATCCATGGTCCCCACCACCCCCAGGCCTGCTGTCAGCACCTCTTTGCTGGACCAGCATCCACCTGCCTGCTCAGCACAGGCCAGGGAAACTGGCGCCTTCATGCACCACCAGGGGAGCTCTCACAGCAGTGATGGCACCCAGGGCCCCCAGCCCCCAGGAGGGGCCACACTGTGGATGCTGCTTCTCCTTCTCTGAGTCACTCCTGACCCCACGCTGGTTTTCCTGGAGTCACTTCCCCAGCATCTACTTGCTTTGGAGACTCTGTCTGAGGATCTCTCTGGAGGGATCTGAACTTGGACCTTGGGAATTGTTAGGCCAGCTCTGCATCCAGAGCCCATGAGTTCCTGGAACTTCATGAAAACAGGGGAAATTGTCTAAAAGAGAATGCTAACACATTTTGAGTCATTCTTTTACTCACTCAACTAATGATTATTTAATGCCTCTCCTGGGCCAGGTGCTGTAATGCAAGAATGGAACCTTCCATTTCCTGCTATGGAGAGAAATGGCAATGGCACTATCTTGCTGCTTTGCTAGGTCTTTCACAGGACTTACTGCTGTCCCCCAATACCACAGCTGGGCACGCACAACACCCAGTTTCTGACCTGCCAGCCACCTTCTCACCCATGCAGGTCAGGGCCCATCAATTTGTCAGGCAGACAGGAGGCTCTTTGGGCGGCAGACATGCTGTTAGCTCTGACAGCCAGATTCCAGAATAAACCTCGAGAAGTGTGCGAGCCAAGAGGCAGAGGGAAAGGCTGGGGGCTGTGGAGGAAGAGAACACCCCCCGCCCCAAGGACCCCTGAGCGGCTTCACAGCCTGCCCACCAGAGACCAGGGCTGAGGAGCAGCATTTCATGGTAGGACATTAGGAAGATCTTTATTTCCTCACTTGAAATGCAGGCCCACTTAGGAAACATGACTAAGGACTCTTGGGAGATGGAAGGGGAAGAGCTTGGACCCTGCACTTGGCTGCTCACAGCCCACGCTGGAGGAGGAGGGGCTGCCAGCCGGGCTGGCCGGACCCAGGCAGCCACACATCCTGCGGGAGGCTCCTGGGCACAAGGCCCTCCCAACAGCAATGCTCGCTGTCCCTCCAACATCAGCCCACATCTGTGGGCACGAGTGCATACACACACACACACATGCACGCATAGGTGCACTTACGTGTACACACATGCAGGTGGTTCTGAGGACCCTGAATTCAAAACTGGGCCCAGAGCTGGGCTGGCCATCCACCCCCTCGCTTCTGTCCAGCTCATTGTAGGTTCCAGACCAAGTAACTCCACCTCCCCTGGCTGGAGTGCACACAAGGCCAGACCCGAGATGAAGACCCCCGGCTGCAGCCCCCACTTGTCATGAGGCCCAGCCCATGTCTGGCCCAGGAGGGAACCTACATTTATCCTGACCCCTTGGCCCTTGTCCTTGCCTGGTATCACAGAGGCTTCCTGGGAAACGTGATGAGCAGCAGCTGCTGAGATCTAAGACATTTGCACCTCAGCGTTAGAACTGCTCAGGTTTTCTGTGGGGCACCCCTGGTGGCAGCTAGGGGTGTCAAGGCACACAAGGCCCCCTGGACTTCCATGATAGGCTCAGGGGCTTCTCTGGACCAGGGCCCCCAGGGACATGCAGCACCTTGTGCACAAGGGCTGCGAGGGGTCTGCAGCCTAGCCCCTCCAGGGCGCAGGATGCTCCACCTGGTTACCCAGCCTGAGGGTCAGAGATCCCGTCCCAACCCACCAGTCTTAGCAAGTAAACAGCTTGTTAAAGCATCTGAGCCAGGAAAGAAGCAACAAAAGTCAGAGACCATTTAGATGCTGGTGGACATGACCCAGCTGTGAGGACCAGGTTCCCTGAGTGCCCTGGGGGCTGGGGGCTACCGCCAAAAAGTGGGCATTTGATCTTGGCTTTAGAGTCTAAAACATTATTTCACACCGTAAATGTTGCAAGATAATTAACCCAGTGAGAAATTCCCTCCTGCAGCTTTGCTTCCAGTTCCCATAAACTGGGCTCACAGGCCACCTTCTTACCCCTTCTTGAAGTCAGCTGCCCTAGAGTTTGTGGGACAAGGGGTCCATGACTCAGACCTTCCACAAAGACTACTGCATCTCTCACCCTGTCTCCTCTCTTTCCAGATCCTCACTCTGCTTTAGAGTCAAATCGCTTAACCTTTGAGATGAACACAAAAAGCAGGCCATGTGGCAAGATGGAAAAGTGATCTGAATGAGAAATGCTTTTCTCCCACCAACCACTGTGACCAGCTGGTTTAAAACCAAAACCCAGCTAACCTCCTGACAATAAAGAGAACACAGGTTGTATCTGGTGAGCCACTGTGTTTGTTGTTACTCCCCATTTTACTGTCCCACCCAGACAAACATCATATGAATTAAGATGAAAATTATCTATGGCTTAAAAACAAAGAGCCAAAGGTAAAGAACTAATTTTAAACAATTCATGATTCCTAGGAGATTTCACAGTCTTAAAGGTAAGTACTATTAGGATCATTCCAATAATTTCTTTCTGATTGTTAAATTCATATGTGTTCGACTATTTTGTCCTGAAATCCATTTACTTTCTATATGCCAAAGTTGCACAAATTACAAAAGGCTTCTAAAGTGTATATGTGAAGAGAACCAAAACCTTGCTAATTCTATCTATTTTTAGCCATGCTGTTGACAGAAAGATTGATGATTATTTTCAGTTATGATTTATGAGAACCACATCTGATCTCCAAATCTCCAAGACACGTAAAAATTTGGTAACTAATACCTCTTCTCCAGAAGGCATGCTGTATATAGCAGAGCTGCATATAATTGCCCCAAAGGTTTTTTAAAATTAAAATTTCAATTTTGAGATTGTAGAGATCCCTTTGCCCAATTTGTCCAGTGGCAGCATCTGGCAGAACTGTAGCCAGGATGCTGACACTGACATAGTCCAGACACAGCATCCATCCCCAAGGCAACCCCCCCATCTCCACTCCTCCCAGCCCAACCCCAAACCTAACCTGCAACCCCTGGTCTGTGCTCTGTGCAGATGCTCCCGTCATCCCAAGAGTGGTGTATAAAGGCACCCACACAGTGAGGTAACTTTTTTTTTTTTTGTCTTTTTGCTATTTCTTGGGCCGCTCCCGCGGCATATGGAGGTTCCCAGGCTAGGGGTCTAATCGGAGCTGTAGCCACTGGCCTACGCCACAGCCACAGCAGGATCCGAGCCGCGTCTGCAACCTACACCACAGCTCACGGCAACGCCGGATCGTTAACCCACTGAGCAAGGGCAGGGACTGAACCCGCAACCTCATGGTTCCTAGCCGGATTCGTTAACCACTGCGCCACGACGGGAACTCCCTGAGGTAACCTTTTATGACTGGCTCTTTTCACTCCACATGATTCGCTGAAGATGCACTGGCTTGTTGCTAATCAAGGGTGCACTGCAGGATTCATGGCGTGGATGCTCACAGCTGTTTAACTACTCACAGGGTGATGGACATCTGGGTTAGGTCCAGGATTTGGCTCTTATGTGCTAGGCTGCTATAAACATTTCTTCAGAGGTTCCTCCCACCCCAGGATAAATACCCAGAGCAGCAAAAGCTTTTACTTTTGATAAAACCTAATTTACCATTTCTTTTTTTTTTTCTGACTGTGCTTTTGGTATCAAGAATGATGTGCCTGATCCAACATCCCAAAAATTTTCTAAAGTGTATAGTTTCACATGTTAAATTTGAGTCTGTGCTCCATTTTGAGTTAAATTTCGTGTGATGTGTGGACTTTGGTCAAGGTTTACTTTTTTGGCCTGTGGACATCTAATTGTTCCAGCACCATTTGGTGAAAAAACTTTCTTCCCCCTACTGGGTCTCTTTTGAGGTTTCATGAAGAGTTCATAAACTGGGCTCACAGGCCAGCTGAGCATATTTGTGTGGATCTGACTCTGGGTTTTCTATTTTGTTCCCTTGATCTTTGTAGATGTTTCTCCAACCATAATAGCTTTATGATAATAGCTATTTAACAAGTCTCAAAAGTGAGTGGGCCAATTTCTTCCACTTTATTTCTTCCCCAAATAGTTTTATTACCTCTTCGAGTTCCTTTGCCTTTCCATATAAATTTTAGAATAATTTTGTCTATAGTTACAAAATATTGCACTGGGATTTTTTTTTTTCTGTCTTTTTGCCATTTCTTGGGCCACTCCCATGGCATAGGGAGGTTCCCGGGCTAGGGGTCAAATCGGAGCTGTAGCCGCCGGCCTACACATGCCAGAGCCACAGCAACATGGGATCCGAGCCATGTCTGCAACCTACACCACAGCTCACGGCAATGCTGGGTCTATAACCCACTGAGCAAGGCCAGGGATTGAACCCTCAACCTTATGGTTCCTAGTCAGATTCATTAACCACCGAGCCATGACGGGAACTCCTGCACTGGGATTTTGATAGGAATTGTGCTAAACCTCAAACTTGCTTTCAACCCTATCACTTGTCACATGCTGTGTGGCTCTGCTGTGTGGCACGCACACATTTAGGATTGCTTTGTCTTCTTAGTGCATCTATCCTTTATTATTATATAACATTCCTATTATTCTGACAATTTTATTTGCCCCTTACCTATTTTATCAAAGACTAAAACTTCTTTTGCATGATATATCTTATTCTTTTTACTTTCAACCTGCTTCTATCGTTAAATTTGAAGTGACTTTCTTATAGATAAACATATAAATGGTTCATCTTTTTACATCTATTTTGTCAATCTCTGCCTTTTAATTGGCATTAGTTTTGTTTATACCATTTGTAACAATCAATGTAATTATTGATTGTAATAGAATTATTGATATGTAATAATGTAATTATTGATATAATCTCCAATCTTATTTTTTGTTTTCTGTTCTCGGTTCTTCAGTTCTGTTTTATTTTTCCTGTCTCCTTGTGGATTGCTTGAATATACTTTAGAATTCAGTCTTGAGGGTGTTCCTGTTGTGGCTCAGCTGCAATGAACCTGACTAGTATCCATGAGGACGTGGGTTCAATCTCCGGCTTTGCTCAAGTGGGTTAGGGATCCAGTGTTGCCGTGAGCTGTGGTGTAGGTGGCAAACATGACTTGGATCTGGCATGCTGTGGCTGTGGTATAGGCCGGCAGCTACAGCTCTGATTCGACCTCTAGCGTGGAAACTTCCACATGCCATGGTTATGGCCCTAAAAAGAGAAAACAAAACAGAACAAAAAAAGAATTCGATCTTGACTCATCTACAGCATTTTTGTGTGTACTTAGTAGTTACTTTAGGTGTTGCGTTATATACACAGAACTTATCACCGTCTACTGGTGGTGCTGCTTTACCAGTTTGAGAGAAGTGGGACCCCTAACTTTTCTTTACATACCTATATCATGCCCCATTTATAACTGTCTTAAATAATTCCCCTACATATGTTTAGAATCATATCAGAAAGTGTTATAAAATTTTCTTCCCACCATCAAACATATTTTAGAAAACTCAAGAGGAGAAGAAAAGTCTATCGCATTTACTCCTATTTTTGTTTGCTATGTTGTCCCTCCCTGATGCTTCAAGATTCCTTCTTTTACGGTTTCCTTTCTCTTCAGGGAAATTCCAATTTGCTAATATTTAAGAGCAGGTCTGCTGGGTACACACTCTTAGTTTTCCTTCATCTAAGAGAGTTCTGATTTCACCTTTATTCGTCAAGGATATTTTTTGCTGCCTTTTAGATTCTGAATTACAGGTTTTCTCTTTTAACACCACAAACACATTTCATACCCTCTGGCCTCCACGGTTTCTGATGGGAAAGCCACTGCCCCCAGTAAGGAAGGTGTCTTTTCTCTCCGCCTTCAAGATTTTACATTCTCTTTAGTTCTCAGAAGTTTGATTAGGACGAGTTGGCATGGAGCTTTTGTGGTTTACACTATTTAGAACTCATTCACTTCTTAAATCTTTAGACTTATATTCTATTGCCAAATTTGAAAAGTTTTAAGTCGTTATTTCTTCAAGCACTTTTCAGCCCAGCTACTTTCCCCTCCCCTCGCAGGACTCTGCTGGCATGAATGCTGGATCTTGTTAATCCCTCAGGTCCCCGAGGCTCTGTTCCGTTTCTGGTCTATTTTCTCTCTCTGCTCAGACGGGACAATTTCCGAGTTCAATCTTCCAGCCACTGATTCTTTCATCTCTCTCTCCATCTGCCCTTGATTCCATCCACTGAGCTTTTCATTTCACTTTTCATACATTTTGGTTCTAAAATGTCCCTTCTGTTCTTCTTGATGTCTTCTGTTCCTTCCCTGAAACTTTCTCACTCTCTGTAAGACTATCTTTCCATGTGTTTCAAGTGTGTTTGTAATTGCTCACTGAAGTGTTTTTACAATGGCTGCTTTAAAAGTCTTTGCCCAGTAATTCTAAGACCTCTGTCATCTTGGTGTTGGTGTCTATTGACTGTCCTTTATCATTTGTTTTGAAATCGTTCTGGTTCTCCCTATGATCACTGATTTTCTAACAAAGCTTGGACACTCAGGGTATCGTGTTAGGAGCCTGGCTCTTATTTAAACCTCCTGCTGGCTTCCTGTGACTCTGACCCGGCAGGTGAGGGCAAGGTGTCATCTCATCTGGCAGCTTCCCCACCTGGACTCTGCTGACCCTTGGGAACTGGTGGGAGTCATGGACATCACCCCCATAGGAGGCAGGCTGACTCCATCCAGCCCTGGAGGTGGAGGCCTGGGGAACCCACTCGCCCTTTGCTGGGGTGGGGCTTCACTGCTTGGCTGGAGTGAGTACTGCCCACAGGTGCTCCCCTGGTGAGGATGCTCCTCTCCTGGCCTTTCTGGGAGGGGCATTGCTGTCTGATTCCCTCCTGCCTCTGGGCCATCGGCTTCTCCAGCTCCTAGTTGGAAGTTTGCAGCACCCCAGGAACTCCCCATGGTGGGGTTTCTTGAGTCCAGCCCTGGCTGTCTACCTTTTCCCTCCAGCTTCCGGATCTTCTCATGTTTGTTTTACATCTGACACCCAGGGATTTTAGTTGTACTCACGGGAGGGACAGAGGAAAGGGCATCTACACCATCCTCCTAGAACTGGAAGCCTCCAAGGTTCTGAAAGCAAGCTACAAAATTTTGCTAATCTTGCGATTTATAATAAAATCATTTTAGGGAGTTCCCATTGTGGCTCAGCAGTAATGAACCCAACTAGTATCCATGAGGATGCAGGTTCGATCTCTGGCCTCTCTCAGTGGGTTAAGGATCTGGCATTGCCATGGGCTGTGGTGTAGGTCGCAGATGTGGCTCAGATCTGCTGTTGCTGAGGCTGTGGTGTAGGCTGGTAGCTGCAGCTCCAATTGGACCCCTAGCCTGGGAACTTCCATATGTTGTGGGTGTGGCCCTAAAAAGACAAAAAAAAAAAAAAGATCATTTTATAGAAATTCTGCCAGTTCTGGAAACAAGTTCAACAAAATAAAACCAATGTGTTTTTTTTCCTCTAAGATTTTTACCCAATTTACTTAAATGAGATATACTAAGCATCTAGGGTGTTCATACTGAAGCCATTCAGCATCTTCTAAAGTTTTTGGAAACTGTTTCTAAATATAAACATGCAAACAGTCAGATGTTTTGGGTGTCCACTGACCCTCATTTCTAAACAGATATTTTTCTAAAATTATTGGTAGAATAATAGTCATTGAACGTGGCTCCAGTCTCTGCAGGATGACTCAGAATTGTAATAGCAGTCTTCACCTACATTCCACCCGATTCTCAGGGAACATCTGTCCTCGACTCCAGCAGCCTGTGGACTCTACTCACAGCTGTGAAATCCCCACCTCCTATACCCAGAACCTTGGCAATAACGTGCAAGTTCTCACTCAGACCCCTCGGTTCAACCTCTGCCTCTTAGGGATTTGAGATCAAAAAGCCTGGACAAGGGCTAATTTACCTCTAGGTGCTTATGAAGCCCAGATAGTTCTACTGAATAAGAAACATTCCATCTGCTCAGAAGAATGGTTCAGACAGTTGGGGCGTGTGTGTGCGTGTGTGTGCGTGTGTGTGTGTGTGTGTGTGTGTGTGTGTGTGTGTGTGTGTGTGTGTGTGTCTTTTCAGGGCCACACCCATGGCATATACACATTTCCAGGCTAGGGATCGAATTGAGCTGTAGCTGCCGGCTTACACCACAGCCACAGCAACGCCGATCCTTAATCCGCTGAGCAGGGCCAGGGATCAAACCTGCATTCTCCTGAATACTAGCCATGTTCTTTACCACTGAACCACGAGGGGAACTCCAGGTTCAGACAGCTAGATGTCTTCCTTTCTACTGGAAATGCACGTAACCCCTAGGAACCAGGTGGTCCCAGCTAGGACCTGTTTCTCTCTAGAAGTGGCTGATTTCCAAAGGGAGGCAGGCCAAGTCCAAGGTGAGGCAGGACACCTTGTGCCAGAAAGCAAAGCAGAGCCACTGTGTGAAAGGGCATTTGTCAGAGACGCAGGCGAGCGTGCAGACTTGGAAAGGCTTCACACAGTGACTGGACTTACTGACAACACGAGTAAGTCGAAGTTCGTGAGTCTACACAGCTGTCAAGAGAGGAAGGGAGGGAAAACACTTTCGACCAAGGGGGACGGGATATAGCACAGCGCTGGCTACCAGGTCCCTGGGATGGGGGAGGGGCTTTACAAACAGGTGTTCCTCCTGCAATGACTTTACTGCTTAAGCAGCCCCTTCCTCCAGTAGTGACACGTAGCAGCCATCCTGACGTCAGGGACCTTGGCCGCGGTGAGGGTCAAGTACAAGCTCTAGTCAGATGCCCAGGCCATCCAGGGCCAAAGAATGTGGGGGATGGAGACCCTAGGACCTTCGGCGTCGATGATAATACTAAGAGGTGGGTGGCGTGTTCCAGAGTCTAGAGTGAAGGAGATCAAGTGGCACAGCAACCATGTGATGTGTATATACCTTGATTCAACTTTTATCCAAAAACCCAACAACACACAGATTCAGGACAAGGTGTTAGAATGGACTTTGGTTGTGAAAGAGAATGACCTTATTTTTAGGAGATGCATGCTAAACTAGTCATGGATAATTGTCTTTATTTCTGTAAACTTCTTCCAAATGGTTCATCTATTTCATATATTTATGAACACACACACATTTCACACATGGCTGTACTTCTATGCTGTACTACTCTTTCAACTTTTCTGTCTGTTTGGAGTTTTTCATCTAAAAGAATTAGAAAAAACCAGTCCCTCTGTCCAAAAAACCTCCACCCAAACCAACAAAAAAATCATTCTGATGATGTTACTTCCCTCCTCACAAAGCAGAATGCAAAAGAACACACAGCCTCCATTTTCATTTATGGAAACATTACCATTGCTTATGCTTGTGCAATGGCTTATTTTATGTGTCAACTGGACTGGCTGTGGGATCCCCAGATATTTTGGTCAGCCATTTATCTGGGTGTTTCTGACCAGGTGTTTTTGAATGAGATTCACATTTTAATCCATAGAGTACAGCAGGTGCCTGGCAGGGGACCTTACACCCTATGCCTTAACATGAAGGTTTTGAGATAAAAGCCCCACCGTGCAGCCATACCTTGTTACCTTAGCTCACTGCCCCTCAGCCCCATAAGGCACAGGCCTCTGATGCCGGCTCCCTGGTCCCGCTGCTGTGGCCTTTCTGTGCTGGATATTCACATCCTGGACCACGGCTGTGGGTCCCCTCCTCCCCACTTTCCTGTCCCTTCCTGGCCTCTGCCAACTGCTCTTAGACAAAGGCTGGCACACCCTTGGATAGAGGGCCCAGGCCAAGGACTCAGCTTTGTGTTTGTGCACCTGGCTTTGTGCTATTTCCAGTCACAGCTGTCACTCAGAACCTACACGCTGGTCTTGACCAAATGGGCCAAATTACTCTTTTTTTTTTTTTTTGGACATTGACATTGACCTGACCTATCCACTACTCACTCATTTATACGGCACCTTTGACCTGCTCAGCTCTTGTCCATCAGTGAGACATTCTTGTGGAAGTTTGTTTCCTTTACACTATTGTGGCCACAGATTTGGGTTTGTTCTATAAACTCATAGTTACTAATTTTTCACTTTGCAAACACCCGCTGACAACGTGGGCGTTGAAACCAGTTAGACTCACAGCTGAAATTCCCAACAACCGTTAAGTCACATCCAAATGTAGCAGGAGAGACTTAGGTAAGAGCCTCAATTAGGTACAAGCTTGAGAAACACCAAGACGAGTTACACACCCTCCTTCACTGCCAAGTTTTAAGACTTTACCTCCCTCCTCAAGCAGATGGGATGTGCTGGGCGGCAGGACAGCCCTGAGACAGGACCATCCAGCTCCTGGAGGGTCAGCACACGCTCATCGCCTCCACACTTCAGGCCAGAGCGCTGATGAGGAGAACCATGCCCGGGAGGGCATTTCTTTGAAAACACAGTATCTAAATGTGTGAAAGTCTCATAAGCCTGCCAAGTGCTATGTACAGCAGATTCTTTTACGTAGGTGGGAAACCCAGGCCTGAGCCAGAAGACAGGATCCAGTCCTCAAGGCTGGTGCCCAGGGATAGCTACTTAAAAGTTCCTTTAAATGCCCATCTCAGGGTTAGTTGGTGAATCAAAAGAGTGGATGAGATGATCTCTAGCCTCTTCCAGACTCAGGTCCCTAAATAACGGATAAGAACAGAAAAGAAGAGAACTGTGGTATTTTGCAAAAAAGCAAGAACAAGTGAGAAGATGGAAGAGGGAAGTAGCAGCAAGGTCTGAAGAGGAGAGAGACCCAGGCAGGTGAGGGACATCTGGGGCAGGTGAGGTATACCTGGAGGACCTGTGGATACCTGGGAGTAGGTGGGAGATACCTGGGGCAGAGGAGGGACACAGAACAGCTGGGGGACACCTGGGGCAGGTGCGGCTGGTGGTTACAGTTTCCGCCCAAGGGGTTAGCCCCTAGACCACCTGCTAGCCTTCAGTCTGGGTCTTAGAACAAACACCTCCCTGACCTTTGTGCCCCTGGGAGGATGAGGCTGGCTGGAGCCTTAGGCCCTGAGGGACAAGGAAGGGAGTGGATGGTAGATACAGGCTCTTTGGGGCCCCAAGTTCATTATTTGGCTGTCACCCAACTCTTTACTCATGGCCACGTCCCTCTGTCCCCCACCTGTCTCTGTCTCTTTCCAAGGAGCTGTCCTGCAAGGAAGGGCATCTAAGGTGCCCCCCTCCCCCCTTGGAAGCCAGTTCACCCCAGTTGCTTTCTCCCCACAGCTGCAGCCTCAATCCTAGAAATTGCTGTGTTTTCAGGGGTCCAATGTTGCAATTCTTTAGGAGACCGTTTAATTCAGACACCTCTTCTCCCAGCGGTGGCTGGGCCACAACGCAAGACCCTCTTACCCTTGGCCGGTTTCCCCTCGTCGGGGCTCATCTCAGGGGCCCCTTTCAGCTGGTGCCAGCTCAGGAGCCCTCTGTTGGTGCTTCTCCAACCCCTGAAACGACAAGTCAATCCCTCTTTTAGGGAGCGGCTTCTTGACCTTGGTTGGGTCATGGACGTCTTGGAGAATTCAGGAGACACAATTCACTTCCTCATAAAATACACAGTCCAGGGTTCCAAGGACCCTTTGAAAACTGCCAAGGTCAGATGGACCCATGGTCCCAGGTTAAGAACTTCTATTTCAGGGAAACCCTTGTATTTATTTCAAATACCAACTAAATTACATCGTGATGGTTATTGTAATTTTCCCCAGTTTTCTCACTCCGTCTACAAAATGTACTGCCTCGCTAAGTGTAGGGTTTTGACAAGATAAATGCAAATATAATAGTTTTTCAGAATGTGTCCTTTTTCTTATCTCCTCTCTGTCTCATCAGCGAGTTAGACACTGGAGGGTGTCAAGCTATAAACGTAAGCGCTGTTACCTCTAGACTCCAGCACGGGGCCTCTCCTCTTGGCCGCTGACGAGTCTTTCTTGCTTTAGGGAGAAAGGATTCTTTTGGGGGCCAGCTTGTATCCTGGGCTCTCCCTCCAACTGCCCATTATTCCCTCTTCCAAGACCACCCCCCGCCCTGGGCTCCCTCTAATCGGTGCAGGAACAATTCACAGTTGGACGCCCCCTTCCAGGACCAGGGTCTCCACCTGTGCCCGGCCCTGTGCTCCACAGAGCACCCAGTGACAGGACATTGTGTCCTCCTGGAACATGCCCTCTTTGTGCTCTGCCCACTGCCCCCACCCCCCCAGCCCCCCAGCCCCCCAGCCCCCCAGCCCCCCAGCCCCCAGCCCCCCAGCCCCCAGCCCCCAGCTCCCAGGCCTGACTTCCGGCTCCAAGACCCTAGCCCACACCCTCACGCCCTAGCTCCGCCCCCTGAGCCGCTGACCCTCCCCGTAAGCAACCCTCCTGTAAGCTAGCAGCCTCTGGGTTAACAGAGCCACTGGGCAGAAGCCAAGGAGTCACTGTGGCTCAGGCCACCTGCCCACCACCTCGGCTGCCTAGGGCCCAGCTGACCCCACGTAAGCCCCATGTCCCTCTAGGTGACCCACGCCACTGGGCTCACGCAGGCCCTGGACTTGGTGACACGAGTCACAGGACCAATGATGGTCTTAGAGGCAGAATCTCAGCTCGTATTTCCTGTGGGTTTAAGTACATCGCGCATGCCTTGATGCCGAGTTTAAGAATATTATGTTCCAGTACAATTGTAACTGCTAAATCTGTCTCAATGTATAGGTAAGAGGATTATAATTAGTACATTTGTGTGCAAATGTCTGTTAAATCCATTTTTCCTCTTAAATAGCTGTTCACAGCTGGCGCCTGGAGAAGAGAGAGCCTCTCTATGGAGGGGGCCCCCCGCTCATCAAGTGCTTGGAGCTGCGGCAGACCCTTGTGCCGCGTGTTTGGGGGCCTGCGGTCTGGAGGAAACAGATCAGGATCCGGAGGGAGGGAGGTGTTAACACCTCCTGTTTCTTTGCTGCATTTCCAAAATCCACCCAGTGCACTCTTGCCCCTGATGACTCTCAGGCCCTCCCTCAGTGAGTCAAGGGACCCAGGGCAGTGCTCAAGCCCAACCCCTGCAGGCTTGTCCCTGCACCTCGATTTCTAAACCTACATCAAAGAGCTCTCCAATGTGGCCTAAATGATTCCTAAGACTGAGAAGTTTGAGAGCTGCTGTCCTAAGTGACTGGCATCCCCAGGTCCTCTGGTAGAGCTGAGCCCTCCGTGGGCCCCAGGGCTCTTTCAGACCTAAGAGGCCATCCCTCTAGTCTAGCCTGGCCGTGGACACCGACCCCGGAGCAGATGTCTTTACAGGAAAGTTCTGCTTAAATGCAGGGAACAGAAAGGAGATGGCTTGAAGTTCTCATGATCACAGCAGCTACCCTCCCACCCTCTGCTGGTCATGCAAGGGTGCAGGGGTGGTCCCTGCATGGACCTGTACCCCCCACCCAGTGAATAGGGGCTGCAGCTAGGAGGCACAGAGCTGGCCCAGACAGCCCCAGACTCTCCACGCTCCAGCTCCAGCTCCAGCCCTGGGCTCTCTGTGTGTCCCCAAGCTGGTCCCCAGAAGGAGAAGGAGACCTGAGGCCTCCACCATGTCCCCAGAGAAGACCAGCAGGACCCTAGTTCCCCCGGTAAGAGCAGTCGGCCTCCTTGCAGGCACCAGACAGCAAATCTCAGTTACCTAGACAGAAAGTGAACATATACCAAAGCAAACTTTCCAGATAATTGAATTTTTACTTTTGAATCATGACAATTCTTAATTGGTAATTTCTTTTTCAAATCAATTTTATTAAGCAAGTGATTAATCATCCATACCTTCTGCAAAAGAATGTAATACACATAACTTGACTTTCGGTGTAGACTCATGTGTGAGTCACTGGTGGTGTTAGAGTGGGGACCACAGGGTCTGGCTTCTCCAGGGAGCCCCTGACACCAACCAACCCCATGTACTGGGACCTGTCAGAGGGAGCAGGGCACCTCCAGGGCAGTTAAACCCATTAACACTGAAGTTCATTCATGCAAGAATAGTCAGGGCCAGCTTGAAAAAGAAAAGCTATGAAGAGAAAACTAAATATAAAGAACTCTTTAAAAACTGGGAGATAAAGGACCAAAAACCCCACAAAAGATGGAAAAAAACACCATGAACAGGCAAGCATGAAAAAAAAAAAGAGCTAAAAATTGCCCTCCATTGTACAGGAGAAATGTTCACACACACTTATCATTAGAGATGTACAAGTTAAGATGCACTGAGATATCATTTCTCACCCACAAGACTAGCAAAAATCTGAAAACCCAACAACACCCAGTGTTGGCCTGGCTGTGAGGAAAACCACACTCCACCATAGGAGTGAGCCTGGTCCCGCCCCCAGAGGGAATTGGCACACCCGAGCACTTTACACAAATGCCGTCCTACTTCTGGGAGTCAACCCCCAGGAAATATAAACACACACCTGCAGAGGTGAGTCAGTGCACCATTGTTTGCAACTGCAAAACATCAGACACAACCCAACGGCCATGCGGAGGAGAGAGACGGAATAAACACCGTGGTTCACACAGTGGGGGCGCGGCAGCTGCAGCAGAACCAGGAAGGTCTCCATGTCGAGAAGTACCTAACCTAAACCTGAACCTGGAGTGGTTTCCAGGATGAATGGCCAAAGGCACCTGTAGAGTAGGCAAACTCTGCATTAGGTGAGGCGTAAAGAGCACACAGATGTCTGTGGATTGGGCAGGTGACACTCAGGAAGATTGGCCCCTTCCGGGGCCACATGCTCCACGTTTCCGTCACGGATGAAACAAAACTCAAGTGGCACAGGAAACAGTAACAGGTATGGCATGTGTACAGCAGCCTCACAGGGGCGGGGGTGGTGGGAAGGTGATAGGAACTAGCCTGAGAAGCTGTGGGAAACAGCATTTGATGGCTGTGCAGTGACATACAAGGCCATGCATGAAAGGCTGTGTCAGGTGGGTAGATTGTCACAGGCTGAGAACACCCTTCTGAAGTGTCAGCATCTCTGAGGCAAAGACAGATGGGAGACATGTTGCAGAAGCACAGAGCAGCTGTGGTGTGGCTCTGAAAGCATCCTGGCAGAGAACCATCCGTGGGAACTGGGGGCATCTGAGGGGGCTTCCACCCAGTTAACGTGCAGGACCAGAGCTGGTTTCCTGGTTTCACTGTGTTATCACGTACAATGGTAACATGAGGGGGAAGTTGGGAGAGGGGATGTAGGAAAACTGAGCTAATTTTGCAGCTTTTCTATAAATGTAAAATAGTTCAAAAAAAACTCTAACCTTTTCTGCTTAAACCCTAAGGCACCAGAATGAAAAGTGCCTTGAGTCTGAGTTTGACAAGTTTTACTGAAGCCTTCACACTCTCTCCCAAAATATTGGTGCGAGGATTTCCTCAAAGGCAGAATCTGCCAGCATGCTCAGCCCACTAGGATGGCCTATCAAAACCTAACGACACATTTTGCAAAAATGAAAAACCTGTCCTAAAATTCATATGGAACACAGGGACTCTGAACAGCCAAGACAACCTTGTAAAAGAACAAAGCTGGTGGGTCTCACACCTCTCAATCTCAACACATCACAAAACGACAGTCATTACGCATGCGGTCCTGGTGTGTGGACAGACACATGGGATGTGAGCAAGAGCCCAGAAATAGACCCTTGGCTGATTTGAGAAAAGGGTGCCAAGGCCACTCGAGGTGAAGAGGGCAGTCTAGTCAACAAATGATAGCAGGAACACCGGGCAGCCACATGCAAAATGGTGAACTTGAACCTTTACTTCACGCCATATAGAAAACAACTCAAAATGGATCAATGATCTAAGTTTAAGAGCTAAAATCATAAAATTTAGGAAAAAACAGGGTCAAATATTCAAGACCTTGAATTTGGCAATGGATACAACACTGAAAACATACACAACAAAGTTAAAAAATAGACCAACCCAGGAGTTCCTGTTGTGGCTTAGCGGTAACGAATCTGACTAGTATCCATGAGGATATGGATTTGATCCCTGGTCTTGGTCAGTAGGTCAAGGATCTAGCATTGCTGTGAGCTGTGGTGTAGGCCACAGACAAGGTTCGGATCCTTCACTGCTGTGGCTGTGGGGTAGGCCTGCAACTCTAGTGTCCTAGCCTGTAAACTTCCACATGCCACCGGTTCAGCCCAAAAAGCAAAATAAATAAACAAATAAATAAATAATAGACCAGGAGTTCCCATCGTGGCGCAGTGGTTAACGAATCCGACTAGGAACCATGAGGTTGTGGGTTCGGTCCCTGCCCTTGCTCAGTGGGTTAACGATCCGGCGTTGCCGTGAGCTGTGGTGTAGGTTGCAGACACGGCTCGGATCCCGCGTTGCTGTGGCTCTGGAGTAGGCCGCTGGCTACAGCTCCAATTTGACCCCTAGCCTGGGAACCTCCATATGCCGTGGGAGCGGCCCAAAGAAATAGCAAAAAGACAAATAAATAAATAAATAAATAAATAATAGACCAACTGGACTTGATTAAAATTAGACTTCTGTGCATTGAAAGGCATTATCAATAGAGTGAAAAAACCCATAGAACTGGAGAAAATAGTTGCAAATCACATATCTGATAAGGGTTTAATATCAAGATTATATAAAGAATTCTACAACTAAACAACAAAAAATGGGCAAAGGACTTGAATAGACATTTCTCCAAAGAAGGCAAACAGCCAACAAACACTGGAGACATGCCAACCAAAATGGCAAGGGCTGGGATGTCTGTTGTCAGAAAGAACAAGTGTTGACAGGAATATGGAGAAACGGGGACCAAGTACACTGCTGGTGGGAACAGAAAGTGGTGCCAACTCTGTGGAAAACAGTTTGATAGGGCCTCAAAAAAGTAAACATAGAATTACCATGCTGGAATTACCAGCAATTCCGCTCCTAAGTATATACCAAAAAAATGGAAAGCAGCAGCTTCCATAGGTGTTTGTCAGCCAGTGTTCACAGCAGCATTATGCACAGTAGCTGGAAGATGGGAGCAAACATCCAGGTGAATGGACAGACAAATTGGTCCATCCATGCAAGGGGATCTTCCTCAGCCACAGAGGGAAATGAAGCGCTGACACCTGCTACAACACAGATGGTCTTGAAAACACCATGCTGAGCAAAATAAGTCAGACGCAAGAGGATCAACATTGTATGAAACGTCTAGAAGTGGCAAACCCATATAAACAAAAGGTAGATCAGAAGTTAGCAGGGGCTGGGGGAGGGGTAAGTAGGGGGCTACTGTTTAATGGGTACACAGTCTCTGTTCGGGGTGATGAAAACACTTTGGAAATGGTGGTGATGGTTGCACAACTTGATGAACGTTAATGCCATGATGGTACTGTTTAAAACAGCTGAAACGCTGGTGCCATGTTCTATCCAGGGGGCAGCCCCTAAATCAAACTGCTAGCTGCGTGGGCCTGACTGCCCCCGAGTTGAGCTCTGAGCCGTCTGTAAACTGCAGCTCTTGCAGACGACACCTGACCGCTGGGCCTGTGAGTGATAGGATGTGGGGTGGAGGGTGGAGGAGCCCCCCCCCCATCAGCTCCCAGTGCTGAGACCTGAGTCCCAGCTGTCCCTGAATGGCTGCCAGGGAGGCTTCAAGGACAGCGAGGCTGTGTCCTGCCTTAGGGCAGGTGCCCGTGAGAACCAGGGATGAGCTGTGCGTGCTGCTGTCAGCTGCAGGTGCTGGGCACTGTCGGACCGGCATCCCTCAGCAGGCCCCTCCCATGGCCAGTGTCCTGTGGGTGTGTGGCCTTGGCCCCTGGCCTCCTTGTATGACCCCCACCCCTCCTTTGACATGGCTGTGACCTCTCTGCTCTTATTTTGCTTCCTTCACCTCTGGAGTATTTGCAGACAATATGCACATATTCAATGAACTTCTGTCCTGGCTCTGGGCTCTGAGGTTGCACCGTGGCACTAGTGACCCAGCAGCCAAGCCAGACCTTGGGGCCTTGGCTCTTTACAGCCCCCCAGGCTGCCAGATGCCCACCTCTACTGACCCAGGCCAGTTCACCCTGAAAACGATCACAGTGAAGGCCTGCTCAAGCCTCCCTGATGCTTCTCTGTCTTGGGACATAGGAAGCTGCAGACCGAGCTGCGCCTCAACCCCCAGGGCTGGCTCAGCATCACATGTCACAGAGGTGATGCCTTAACTGCTGCTGGGAGCAACCCCGCATCCCCCATGATTAGGGTCTCTGAGAACACTCCACCATGAGCCTTTCAGTGATTCCAGTATGGGCTGCTGTGACTTCAGGTCTCAGAAAACATTTCTAGGGGAGTCCTGTTGTCGTTCAGAGAGTTTAGAACCCAACTAGTATCAATGAGGACTTGGGTTTGATCCCTGGCCCCGCTCAGTGGGTTAAGGATCTGGCATTGCTGTGGCTGTGGTGTAGGTCAGCAGCTGCAGCTCCGATTTGACCCCTAGCCTGGGAGCTTCCATATGCCATGGCCCTAAAGATAAGAAAAAAGATAAAAGGAAGAGACATCTTTAATCCTGTCACCACTGACAAGCAGCATAGATCTGGGGGTTCCCCACTCCCTTCCTTCCATGGTTGGCTGAATTCACTTGCTGGCCGTGGACATCTGCAGGGGCAGGGGCGCCCAGGTGGGCGAGGTGCACAGGTGGGCGAAGTGCACAGGTGGAGGGAGATGGATGGATGGACACCTGCAGCAAGGATGCCACAGGGGCAGCACAAAAGATCAAGTGTTCTCAGAGTCCAAAGTTTTCCTCTTTCCTCCCTGGGTGCATCTGACCATAAAACAGGGAAGCTGAGCAAGCCTTTTAAGAAGTCTAGGGTCTGTGCTGACTGGCTGGGTGGGATGGGGGCTCTAAAGAAAGGCCCACATTTTTGCCAAATTGTGGTTCTCTCTGTGATGCTGGGAATCCAGCTGAAATATAGTATTGGATTTTTTTTTTTTTTTTTTTTTTTTTTTTTTTTAGCGGCAGCACCTGCAGCATATGGAAGTTCCCAGGCTAGGGGTCTAATCAGAGCTGCAGCTGCCAGCCTATGCCATAGCCACAGCAATGCCAGATCCAAGTCACATCTGCAACCCACACCATAGTTCACCACAACACCGATCCTTAACTGACTGAGCAAAGCCAGGGATCAAACTGCATCCTCATGGATACTGGTCAGGTCCTTAACCCACTGAGCCACAAAGGGAACTCCTAGTGTTGGATTTTTTTTTTTGAGGCCACTAGAAGTCACACCTAACCTCCCCTACTTCTTTACCCTGTCTGTGAGTTACTAATGGATGCCATGTGGAAGACCTCATCTGGAGGGCAGGCCATCACTCACTTTGACGTTTCCCTGTTGTTGGACATGATTTTAATATTAATTTACAGTTAGACACCATTCTATGAATGCTGCAAAGGGCACCATTTTCTACTGAGAAGCCTTCCTCAGGTCCCAAATAAATATGTTTTAAAGTATATTAATATCACATACATAGATTTTCACTGTAAAAAGTGTTTTTTTTTTTTTCACTCAGCAAATTCCCTGGAGATTCATCCAAACAGCTGGGTGTATCGATAGCTCTCTCTTTTTCTTAAACTGCGAGTAGTATTTCTGGTGTGGGGGGACCACAGTCTAACCATTCACTGTAGAGAGAACCTGGGTTGTTTCCAGTTTTTGACTATTACAAGCAGAACTGCTATAAATTGTTGTGTACAGGTTTTTATGTGAATGTAAGTTGTCATTTCTCCGGGCTAAATGCCCAGGAGTGTAACTGCTGGGTCAGACTGCCGTTGCCTAATTGATTTTATAAGAAACTGCCAAACAAATTTCCATAACATTTGTACCATTTTACATTCCCACCAGCGAGGTATGAGAGATCATTTCTCTGCATCCTTGTCAGCATTTGGTGTCTAGTTTTCATTCTAGCCATTTCGGATAAACGTGCAGTGATACTTTTTGTGGTTTTAATTTGCATTTCTCTAATGGCTAATGACGTGGAACATCTTTTCATGTGCTTATTTACCATCTGTATATCCTCTTTGGGAAGATAGCTGTTCATATGTTTTGCTCACTTTTTTTTTTATTCTTATTTTTTTCCATTATAGCTCGTTTACAGTGTTCTGTCAATTTTCTACCGTACAGCAGGGTGACCCAGTCACACATACACATACACATTCTTTTTTCTCACATTATCATGCTCCACCGTGACTAGATATAGTTTCCAGTGCTATACAGCAGGATCTCATTGCTTATCTATTCCAAAGGCAATAGTATGCATCTATTAAGCCCAAATTCCCAGTCCATCCCACTCCCACCCCCTCCCCCTTGTTTGGCTCACTTTTAAGTGAACTTTTTTTGGTTGTGTTGTTGTTGCTGTTGTTACTTGTTGTTGGCTATTGAATTTTGAGAATTCTTTATATGGTGCAGATGTTGGTCCTTTAGTGAATGTGTGGTTTGCAAATAGTGTCTGCCATTCTGTAGCTTTTCCTTCCATGCTCTTAGGAGGGTCTTCGGAAAAGCCATTTTTGTTTGTGATGAGGTCCGATTTATCAAGTCTCCCTTTTATGGATCACACTTTTGGTGTCGAGTCTAAGTCCTTGCCTGACCCTACAACCAGATGATTCTCTTGATTCTCTCCTATTTTTTCTAGAAGTCTTATAGTTTCACTTTTTTTCTTTCTTTTTAGGGCTGCACCTGCGGCATATGGAAGTTCCCAGGACCATCTGGCCCAGACTCCCTGCCCTGGGCTCCACTCAGGCCAGGTGGCCCAACAACTTTTCTGAGGGTCTCCTCTGCACACCAGGCTTGTGCACGTGTGTGTGCATGTGGGTGAGTACACTGTGTGTAGTGTGTGTATGTATGTGCACGTGTGTAGAGCATCAACCCGTCTCTTCCTCCCTGACAACTAGACTCCAGACTTCAGGAGGTTGAGATATATTATCTGATGATTTAGCTCAGAAGCAACTCACTGGCAATGCTCAGAAATGGCTGCTGCCCTAAGGCCCGGCCCTATGGCCACAGACTAAGCAGTGCTGCTGCCAAGGCCAGAGGCCGGGTGACCACGTGCCTCCACGGCCCGGTGGACTCTTGCAGGGCTGGAGACAAATCCTAACGGCATCATGGAGGCAAGCAGTGGCCTGGGATGAGGTCCTCACCCAAAACGGGTCAAATGAGGTTGGCACAGAGAAACAGGGCAGAAGAAAAAGGTGATGGGTGAAAAAAGCAACCTCCCTGGGAGACTAACAGGATAACAGAGCAGCCAAGATCTCTGAAAAACACACACAGAAACCTTTCCTGTCGTAGGACCCTCAGGGACACACTGGGACACAGAAGCCAGGAGCAGGGCCAGGAGCACATGTCCCAACCCACACTCTCTCCCACACGAGTGTTTAGTAAGGGCTACATGTGACCTTGCCAACAAAAAGACACTTTTGACTTTGGGAATGTGAAGAGATCACGGTGTTGATTTGAGAGGCGCTGAGCACAGAGAGGATGTGGAGGGAACACAGCTTTCCTGGGAGACAACGTGGCAGTTTGCATCAAAAGCCTAAGCCATGTGTTTGGCCAAATGCAAAGTTTGTTTAAGACTTAGCTATAAAGATGTCTATTAGAGAACACTGAAAAATTAGAAACAATGCACGTGGCCAACAGAAGGAAACAAACACATTCAATAAAACAAGTGAAAATGTAGAGACACAAAATAATACCAAGTGCTTATGTGAGCGTCTACGTTTGTGCTCTTTGTGTGAATGTGTGTGGCAACTCTGTGTATAAACTCGGAAATAGACAGAAGGCAATATCCTCACAAATGAGTAGACCTTCCCTCAGGTGGTGGAATTATACAAGATTTCCCTTAAGCCTATGCTTCTCTTTTTTTTCCCAGGCTAGGGGTCAAATCAGAGCTACAGCTGCTGGCCTATGCCACCGCCACAGCAATGCAGGATCTGAGCCGAGTCTGCAACCTATACACCAATTCATGGCAACGCCGGATCCTTAACCCACTGAGCGAGGCCAGGGATCGAACCCACCACCTCATGGTTCCTAATCGGATTTTTTCCTGCTGTGCCACAAGGGGAACTACAGCCTATGCTTCTCTTTAATCCATGTTTTCAAGTCTTCTATGATAAAAATGTGCTTCTTTCATTGTGAAGGAAAAGCACTTTTACCTGCATGTTTTGTATCTGGAACCACAAACTTCCCACTTGTTCCTTGGGCTCAGAGTCAGTTTCTTTTGGTCATGGTTCCTTTGATGTGAAACAATCTCTTCACATAAAAGGGTGTCAGCCCAGACATGACCCACCTGCCGACCTGCAGAGCAGGGCAGGCCGGGGCTGGGCTGTGTGACTTCCCCACCCGCTGGCTCGTCCACCGTAGCTCTGCCTCCAGTGGAAGCACCAGGCCTGGATGTAGGTGTATCTTGGGACTGGAGCCCAGGCAGTTCCTGCGTGACAAGCCCCCCTCAGTTGGAGGTTTCTTATTAAAACAATACTTCACGATTCCCAGAGGTAAGAACCTCCTATTTACCATGAGTGCTGCCTAGCACAGCTCTGTATCTTACTGAGACTCTAGAAATTTTCTATTTCTGATTTGGTGAGTATCAAAGAAGCCAACAGTACATGTTCCCTGTATTTCCTCACCTAAAAGATGTGTTTTTTTTCATAGAAAAAAAGTCAAGGAACGTTTTCATTAGTTAGAAACTGTCATTTTCTTGAAGTAACTGTGAATTAGCTAAATGCTCCAGAGAGGAGATGCCTAAAATAGGGCCTAATAACATCACAGCATCACAACCACATATCACGGAGGATGAGAGGAAGACTCCACTCCCCTCCCTACAACTAAGTAGCTCATCTACATAATGGGCATTCATTTTTAATGTACTTTATTTCACTGAAGCATTTCGTGCCATTGCATTAATTGCTATAATGTTAAATAAAACATAATGGATTTAAAACTTGTGATGCATTTTCTCCCCCATGTTAATCTACATGCTTCTTCCACTCCCCCAAAGAAGAAAGGAAACAGAAGGGGAACCTGCTTCCTACCTGTTTCTTTAGGGAGATGATCTGAAGTCTGCTTGGCTGGGTCGCTTGGCTCAGACTGTGCTCACGGAGATGGCCGGACGAGCTTGAACCCGAGCTGAGGTAGACGACTCGGGTGGGGAGCCTTCCAGGGGCTTTCTCAGCAAGGGGCAGGGCTCTGAGTCAGCGCCCACTGCCAGGCCTCGACCTCCCTGTGTGAGGGTCTGGCCGGGGAGTGCTGAGAGACGATCTGGGTCCCAGACACGCAGCCTGGGTAGGGCCTTCCCATGGTTGTGACCAGAACACAGGGAACCACACCTGTGATGCTGAAATGCTGACGCTTTCTGTTCTGCTCCTGCTGCAGAGATGCACAACTCACAAGCAAGCATTTCCCACCTTTGCAGTGGTGAGGGTCACTGGGGCAGACCCCCTTCCCTGATGGTGGGAAGGGTGAAGGACGTGTGGAGACACCCAGATGGAGCACAGGGGCCCCTGGAAACCACGTCAGCCAGGCAGACCCTCTGCCCACACACACACCATCCCGCACTGAGTCCTGCTGAGGCCGGGTGGCCGCAGGCCAGTGAGGACTGATTCAGAAACACAGAGGTCACAGCCTCTTCTACTGGAAAAGGCTCATCCTTCACAAAAATGAATTTGCCTCTCCAAGCTAGAATTTTGTAAACACCTCTGCAACTTTCAGATCAGCCTGAGGGTTTCTGAGGATCTGCTGGGCCATCATCTGGCCTTGACTTTCATGTGCCCAACTTCTCAAGTCTAATCTAAGATTTAACTCCGTCATTTAAATATCTGAGAAGGTTAAAAATATCCTGGAAGGTCATTAAATTCTGGGAACTGCGGTCCAGGGCCCTGGCCGCCACTGGAGCTTGCCTGCTTCCTTCTCAAGGGAGGCCAAGCAGAGCTGGGGACATGGGCAGAGCAGGCTTGGCCAGGAGGGCAGGTGCCCAGTGAGGCCAAGGGAGAGAATGCTAAATCCTGAGAGGCCTGTCCAGGGCTGGGGTGTGTGTGTGTGTGGGGGGGGGGTTGGGTGGTGCAGAGCCTGGGCCCCTCAGGAGCAGCTGGGCCTCAGGGCCAGGGGGACCGTATGCCCTTGGCCTGCACAGTTTGCTCTCACTGTCTTAGCTTCATTAATTTAAAAAGCAAAGTAAAGGTCTTCTGTACTATTTATACGTGACATTTCAATTTGTCTTCTAAAAAACACAATCAAATTAAAATACTGGGTGTTTCATTTTGAGTGAATGTATTATTGACAACCTTTTATTTTATTTTTATTTATTTATTTATTTATTTATTTTTGGGGTCTTTTTTGCCTTTTCTAGGGCCGCTCCCTCGGCCTATGGAGGTTCCCAGGCTAGGGGTCCAATCGCAGCTGTAGCCACCAGCCTACACCAGAGCCACAGCAACGTGGGATCCGAGCCGCGTCTGCCACCTACACCACAGCTCATGGCAATGCCCAATTCTTAACCCACTGAGCAAGGCCAGGGCTTGAACCCTCAACCTCATGGTTCCTAGTCGGATTCATTAACCACGGCACACGATGGGAACTCCTTGACAACCTTTTATGAAACAAGTTTCTCTGCTGAAAGTCAGAGTTAAGATGTGGTTCAGTGCTGCCTTCCCACCTGACATAGGAGGAATCAGAAACTAAAACAGCAGTCGCTGACGATGCCCACCGACTCACAGCCCAGGAGGCCCAGGACACACGTATCTGCCATCACAGTGACACACACCTGATCCTTCTTTGATGCGGCACAAGGCTCTGGGTAACCTGTCCGCTGTCTGACCATAAGCAGCCTCTTGAGGGGGTGCCATGGCTCATCCTAAATGTCCCTGTTCCTCATGAAATCGCCTATCAGGACTCTGGCGCTCAGATCCACACACATGGCTGTTCTCGGACCCCCTGGACCCATCTCACATGGAAAGCCCCCCACCCCCAGCGCCCCTCTCCTGGCTCCTCTGACCCCCACCTCCCACACATCCTAACACCACCTTCTCTGCTCCCTTTCACTCCCACCTCTTCACATCCAAGCACTGCAGAAGTGAAGCCCCCTGCCCCCCGCCCCTGCCAATACCCCTCAGTTGCCCTGCCTTCCTGGGGCCTGGGGGAAGAGTAGCTGGAGCCTGTCGTGGTTGGGGTGGCAGGCCAGGGAGGCTGCCCGCAGTCCAGCTGCCAAATCCCTTGGGACAGAGATGCCACCTGCTTTTGCCAGGGCGAAACCCAACATTTTAACATTTCCTACCAACCTATGTGTTCCATGTGACCTTTTAATCATGGTATATACACCTGTAATTATGATAATGCAGCTCTCAGCCATATCCTGGCTAGAAACTCTTAATTAAACTCAAACAATGAATCAACCAGAACATATTTCTGAGCATCTGGAGTGTGCAGGCCTCAGTGCCAGCCAAGAACTAGCTTCCCTCCCTTTCTCTCATGCCTACAAAAACACCCAATTTTTCTTAAATTATGGAAATCTCCGTGTATTAAAAAAAAACTTTTGCAAAGTGGAATACACAAATTGTAAGACAAAAGCGATCAGAACACTTTGCTACTGGCCTTGGAAGGAACCTGAGAACTGTTCCCATAACCTGTCCCCAATACTCGTCTTTTGCAGGCAGTACTCTGCAATCCTTACTATGTGTGTGGCTGGTAAGCAACAGGGACCCATAGAAAGTGGATTCCAGCCCCCAACCCACAACGCTTCCTGTAACTCAGTTTAAGAGAAGCCAGAGTGATGTCATCCATTGACTAACCGGGCATGTCACAAAACCTTTGGAGGCCAGCTGCAGACCTGCACAGTCCTAGAGAGGAGGGTGGGAGGAGTGAATGCCATCTTCTGCTTAAATCTTCCTGAGGTTTTTGGGACCTGCTCTGGATTGCTCAGCAGAGATGGAGTCTCTGAGTCTCTCATCTCATCTCAGTTTACCTAACTGACCCCTCAGCAACTGCCCCTGAACAGGGCTGGGGAGGTGAAGGAGCCTGCCACTGCCACCTCCTGGTGGGGGGGGGGGTGCCTCCCAGCAGAGTCACTGCCACATGCACCAATCAAGGTCCATTTACAATAGCCACTTGCTCCAAACCTTGGCCTTGAGTCCAGAACTCAGGAAACTAGTGTCTGTGCAGCCCCAGGAGAGGGAGGAGAATGGGAATTACAAAGGCCAAGTAAAATCCATCCCAGTGCAAATCCGGCTCCGGATGAGGTGACAAAGGTGGCAAAGGGAGTCCATGACCAGAGAGCCCTGGCTGAAGAGCCAGAAACCAGAAAGAAGGAGGTGGGCTGGGAGGGAGCTGCACTGGTCATCGAAAACCTCTGAAGTATAAACATGCCACGGCAGGCGCTGGCCCAGCCACTCTGTGGCTTGGGAGACTTCCAGGGGCTCGGAGAGACCCCAGCTTGCCCTTCTGGAAGTCCTGGTCATCCCTGCCGAAGCCCAGGACCCCTTGAGCACCCGCCCACCTCATTCCCCCGGCCCCTGTCCAGACGCTGGGCTGCTCTCTGCTCCCCCAGCCCCAGCGCCCAACCTGAGATGAGCGGGCGAGTGTGGGAGCCCCCTAGACTCGGCTCGAGCGGTGGGAGGAGGGCGCAGGACGCGCTTGGGCTCCGCGTTTGCAGAATTCCAGGCTGCTCGCGTGGGGCTCCCTCTCCAGGATTCAGATCATGGCCTGGCCAGAGAAGGCAAGGCTGGGAGGGCTGCCGCGCGAGCATGTTTGCGAGTGTGTGTGTGTGTGTGTGTGTGTGTCTGTGCAACGCTAGTCTGCATGCACGGATGTGTACAGGCGGCGACATCCCCTGAGCTTGGGAGGGGCGGCAGGAAGGGGAGAGGAAAGGACACCCGCGAGCCCAAGACTCTCCCACGTCCCGCCCCCTCTTCGCGGAACCGGATGCGCCCACGGCCAGCCAGGGTGGGCTCCTGGGAGATTCCTGGTCACCCAAGTCAGGTGCACCCACCCTTATCTCCCGCCCAGGTCACACTTCAGGTCGCGGATGCCGCTTTGCCGCACCTGTCTTTCCTCTTACCTGGGCTCCTGCAGATTCGACGCGGACAGACGGGGCGGCAGCCGTGACCAGGCCACCGCCGCTCGGACCTCCATGAAAGCGCACGAAGCTGTCGGAACCCTAGCGCGCCTCCGGCAGGGTGCCGGTCCCCCAGGGAACTCGGAGCCTGGCTGGGGGCTAGGGGCGGCGCCCATCCTCGCCCCGCCCCCGATGGCGGAGAGGGTGGGGGATAGGGGCACCTAAATGTTCTTCTGGAATCTCCTTTGCTCCCACCCCTCCCAGCACTGGAGTAGAGACTACGCGCGCCGGGCTACTGCCTTTTCGGGACAGGTACCTGCGTCCCTCCTTCCCTGCTCCCGCCGCAGACGCTCTGGTACAGACCCCTGCACCCCTCCCGCCCTTTCTCCTGCATCAGGACCTTACGGGGTAGACCCTCGGTCACCGCTACGATCCCACGCCGCGCCTGCACCCTGTTTCCTCTCTGGCCTCGGGACCCTCCGGCGTAGATTCTCCTGTCCCTGCTCCTGCTGGGGACCCACGGGTGTAGAACCCTCCCGCCCCCGCTCTTGCATCGGGATCCTCGGTTGCAGAACACCCGCACCCCAGGACCCTCCCGGGTAGATCTTCCGCCCCACCGCGCATAACTTTACCTCGGGGCTGGACTCCGCGGGCTGCCGCTCTGCTTGCCCAGCCGGCGGCCTCCTCGGGGCGGAGCGCGGCGTCTCCGGAGCCCGCAGCCCACGGAGTCCGGCACCGCCCCGCGCGCCGCCCCCGGCCCGGCCCGGCCTCGGCGATACGCCTGGCTACGGTGGCGCGGCGCCCCCTCGCGCCCGGCCTCTGGTCCCTAGGGCGAGCGGACCCCAGGCGCGGCTGCCCGGCGGGAGCCGGGAGCTCAGGGGCGTGTGTACTCAGGGCGAACTCTCCGGGGCGCACAGCGCTGGCCGGGATTTGCGCACCGCGCCCACCGACGCGACTGGCACACGCGCTCACTCGCAAACACTTGCAAACACATACAGCGGCAGCTCCAGAGGCACAGACCCTCCCAATCCTCCTGCCCCAACCACACCCCACAGCGGCCCTTCCAGCAGAGGGGCGGGCGGGGCGCTCCACGCGCGCGCGCGGGCGCACGAACCGGGAGGAGGGTCTGGAAAGTCTAGCCAGGTCACCTGAGACCCTGCTTTTCCGGGACAGCACTGCCCCTTGCACACCTGAAAGGTGCGTCTAGGATTACTGACAGCCTCTGTGAGGGCTGTTTCATCATTTGCGTTCACAGGATGGAGGTGTTCCTCTCCAGATTGAGCCTGAGCACCGAGACCTTGGAAAGAAGGTTTTTTCCCTCAGAAACACTCTTTTTTTTGGGGGGGGGGAGTGTCTTTTTAAAAAATATTTATTTATTTATTTATTTATTTATTTATTTATTTATTTATTTATTTATTTTTCAGGGCCTTACTTGCAGTATATGGAAGTTCCCAGGCTTGGGGTGGAATCAGACCTGTAGCTGCCGGCCTACATCACAGCCACAGCAACACCAGATCTGAGCTGTGTCTGCAACCTACCCCACAGGTCACGGCAACCCCGGATCCTTAAACCCATTGATCGAGGCCAGGGATTGATCCCGCGTCCTCACGGATTCTAGTCAGGTTGACTACCCATGAGCCACAACAGAAATCCCAGAAATATTCTTTGAATATCAGAGAGGGAAAGGCCTGGCCACCCCTGTCCTGGAAAGGCCACCTCTCCCACAGGAAGTGATGACTTCTGAGTGCCAGGCTGTCCTGTGTTTTGCTCAGCTTTATCAGTTAGCAGTCTTCCCTCGGTTGAGCAGAATCTGTTGCGGGGAGGGATTCCCCTCACCCCTGGATATTTGTAGCTTCTGAGACAGAACCAGAGGACCCCTTTTAACAGAGAAGGCCCCACCCCTGAGAAACACTAAGAGATAATAAGCAAATGAGACAACTCATGGAAAGGTCTTAGCAGGGCCTGACACCCAGCAAATGCCCAGCAGCTGGTAGTTTTATTTACATGAGTATGATTGTGGGTGGTATGCATGATTTCTCAGGCTAAATATTCCCCAGACCCTTGTCCTTCCCGGGTGAGGGAGTGGAGCAATTTCCAGAGTCAGCTCCACCCTTGCTGCCCATGCAGGGTGCACTTTGTTTCCATCTCTCAGTGGTGATATGCAGAAGCAATGAATCCATCCCCTCCTGGCTCCAGACATGCTGAACTAATTGCTTGGTTATAGAGAGAGGGAATTGGCTTATATGAAAGAATACCCACAATGGACACATTTTATCTTCAGGTACCAGGCAGCCCTCTGGCAGAGTCTGGGCTGAGTGACCCGTTTCACTCTGTATGTCTGATCATTTTGAAATCACAGTTAGGCAGCATCAATATGGAGCTAATGCTGTGGGTGTTAGACCCTTTGGTGGCCACATATCCAGAGATCCCATTGCTACTGGTATTTGAGAAATGCATTGCTGATTGTCCACAAGGATAGGGACTTAGGGCCAGGGTTGAAGAAGCTGGTACCATCATTCCCAGTAGACCCATCATTGCTGGTTAATGCATTTGCATTTTTGTATAGCTTCTGTTTTAGGAAATGAGCAAACATTTGCAAAATGTTTTTGGAACATAATTGCCTCACTGTAGACAATTAGTAAACCTTCTGTGAAAAATACAAAGGAGAAAGTAAGAAATTCCTGTATCCTCATCTCCTTCATTTAGACTTTATCACTGTTACTATTTGAGACTTATTTTGGTACCAAAACATTGTGGACTTTTATTTATTTTTTATTTATTTAAAAATTGTTTTTATTTCCCCAGGAAATTATTTTTCTTTCTACTGTACAGCATGGTGACCCAGTTACGCATACATGTATACATTCTTTTTTCTCACATTATCATGCTCCATCATAAGTGACTAAACATAGTTCCCAGTGCTACAGAGCAGGATCTCACTGCTAACATTTTGGACTTTTAAAACGCAAGAATGTATTTTTTGTTTGTTTCTCTACAAAAATAGCATCACAGTATCTCCTGGATTTTCACTGGATTTAACAGGAAATGAATGTCTTCAATGTTTTCCAGGCTCCAACATCATTTTAAATGATTGCACAGGATTCCATCTTGTGGCTGGTACCGTACTTTAACTGAAACTCTGTTATGTGACATCTGTGTTTTCTCCAGTTTGTCACTATTATAAAATACTTCTGCCCAAACAATTTTAGAGGTATATCTTAACCTCCTTTCTTAACTACAGTTAACAAATTGGTAAATACTGACTGGTATGTTATTAGTGGAAAATTCTTGCTGTGAATGTAGTTGAAACTTCATTTAAAGAAGCAAAAAGTTTGCTTACGCATTTATTTATCTCTTGATCTTAGCAGACAGTAAGCCCTTTGTGCAGGGGTATTTTTAAAAAAATTTCCTTATCTTTAGGAGTTCCCATAGTGGCTCAGTGGTTAATGAATCCGACTAGGAACCATGAGGTTGCGGGTTTGATCTCTGGCCTTGCTCAGTGGGTTAAGGATCTGGCGTTGCCATGAGCTGTGGTGTAGGTTGCAGACGTGGCTCGGATCCCGCGTTGCTGTGGCTCTGGCATAGGCTTGGCAGCTACAGCTCCGCTTAGACCCCTAGTATGGGAACCTCCATATGCTGTGGGTGCGGCCCTAGAAAAGGCAAAAAGACACACATACAACAAAACAAAACAAAACAAAACAAAACAAAATTTCCTTATCTTTAGCATGGGCAGAGGGCCTGGCAGCCAAGTATGTGGTAGTAACTGTTTACTGTGAATGCATGAGTGAGAAAAGGAATGAATACTATTACAAATATAGGTATCTAATTACTTTCTTTACCAATATTTTCCAAATTATGAATTTTCCTATAATTTTTACCTATAATTTTTAGGAATTTTCATTTATTGTCTCCTTTTCAAAACAAGGTGATATATTCTCTCTTTCTTTTTTTGATAACAGCTTTATTGAGAAAGAATTTAGATACTATACAATTCATCCCCTTAAAGTGTGTGATTCAGTGGATTCTAGAATGTTCACAGAGTTGTATAACCATCACGGTCAATGATAACGCACTTTCACCTCCCACACAAAGGAGGCCTGTCCCCTGGTGACTGTCTGTCCATCTGTCCATCTGTCCCTCTGGACTCAAGGTGCAGAGCTCCCTTCTGCTGACATCTCATCTGCTCCTGGGTCTGTCTGCCTTCCAGATGCTTGCATTCTTGCATTCGTCTGTCTCTCTGATCTTGGCTTTTTCACTTTGTCTCCTCTTCCAGAAGGACTCTGTTTCTGACACTGTCACAGTCCCTTTCCTGTCTGGGGTTCTTCCCACCCAAATCATGGCCTGCCTCTCGGGATTCACTCAGCTGCTACCTGAAGTCCTTCTGTTCCCTGACTTTGATTTCTCTGGAGCATTTGGGCTTGGTCATGTGGCAGCCACTGCACATGTCCTGGGCTCTGTGCTCCCCACACCTCCCCTTTGTCTACTCATCGCCGGCTGAGGGATCAAAGAGCCCCCATCACAGGAGCACCGGCTCCTTTGAGTCGCTTCAGATCTCCCCCTCTGTCTGCCTCTTTCATCCTCCGCCCAACCTCCTCAGCTCTGCTTTCTCTCCTTCTGCTGCCTCATCCTCATCTGGGCTGCACATGGGGAAGCCATCGACTGCAGTGCAGGCACGTCATCCAGGAGGTTCACGAATAGGATGGCCTTTCACTCAGGAAGCAGATGCCCTTCAGAAATGTGTGCACATTCTAATCTTGTGTCTCAGGTCAAAGGCGTCAAAGGCGAGTAACTTTCAGGTGAGCTCTGATTAAAGACAGCTGTGGGTTCCTGCGACAGGTAAGTGACCAGCTTTTCCGGCAAGGCAGGGTCTTACATTTGAGGTTCTTCAAGCCCATGGCACTTCCTGAGACTAGGTCCTCTCATCCTGGCGAGCAGACCACACTCATGGTCCCGGCCCTGGATCCTGGCTGTGCTGCTTTTGGTCTGTGAACTTCAGAATCTGGGCCTCAACGGGCGATTCATGTAACTCTTCTCAGTATTGCTTTTGTGCTTATGAAATTCGTGATCCAGTGAGCCCCGTAATATTTCTTCAGGAGTGGCTCATCATTTAATTTAAACTCACAGTGGAATGCAGCAGGCTTTTGTTGCTTCCATCGACTTCGTGCTTATGAATTTAACATTGTTCTGCTTGTGTCATGCTTCTTGGAAACAGCCTCAAATTTGATGTAATAACATTTCAAATTATTTGAATTGCTGAATCCTGTGTCGCATACTGAGTAAGGTTTTGGATGATTGGGACTTGCTTTGCTTCCTGAATGATTTGGCACCGGTGACTTTCTGAAGAGAAATTCCCCCCCCCCACCCCCCGCCCCCGTCTTTGAGAGTAGAGCCCTCGGTCATTCAAGTACCTTGGGACAGGCCTCACTCCATCCAGTTCAGCAGATACATTCACACTCCTGGGGGCCAGGCCTGCTGGGCCCCGCAGCCTCAAGTGAGCATCAAACCTCAAGTGAGCCTCAAGGGAGCAAAATCCGAGATGGGAAGAGCCTTAACACACAGGGCTTGACCTATCTTGGCTCAGCCTTTAAATATGCTTTAAGTTCCTAAGTATCTAGGTTCCTTAGTATCTAGGTGGCCCCAGGTGGATCCCACAATGGAAGAGCCAGATGGACGATGATGGACTGACTCCCCTGCTTCTGGGGAGGGGGCTCTACTGTTTGGGTGCGTGGGCCAGGCCCAGGTTGAACAGGAGGCTGCCGTCATTTACCATGATGATAACAGTTTTTTTTCCGAAGAAAATGGTTACTTTTACATCTTGTTGGCAAGCAGGCTGTGTTTCTTATACAAACACAACTAACTTGAAAAATTAGTTTAGGCCAGGGGCAGGGGAGGCAAGACTGATCAGCTAAACTGTCTTCTTTATCTTGGAGTTGCCTGTTGGGAGGTCTCACTGTGTCTCTGGGAGGTTGGTGGATGGGAGATCAGGAACCATCCCCCCACGCCCCCACCCTCCCTTCCTCCCACAGGCCTCTATTTGATCTAAGTATGACGTTTGATGGTGCCCATGGGACAGAAGGAGATGAAAAGACACCATGAGATGGTGTCAAATGCCCCAGGGAGAAATCTTCTGGGTGCTGGGTGAACCTGGGGCTGGCTGGTCTGGGAGGCTTCTCTTCACTGGAAGGAAGAGCTTTGGCAGAAATGTTGCACGAGAGGCCACAAAGCCAGCCAGTGGGCTGAGTTTGCAGCACTGGCATCGGTGGGCGGTGGGCCTTGTGGACGAGGAGCAGCAGGCAGGCATGGGGGCAGCTTGGCTGCAGCTGTGGAGCCTGTGAGGTTGGGGTCAGCCTTTGGGGAGAATTCAGTCTGTGAAACGGGATGTCACCCAGAGCCGAGGAGGACCCACTGGCTGCCTAAAGAGTGAGTTTCCCTGTACTGGCCTGAGGGACTCTTGTTTGCAGGTGCCCTCTCTGCTGGATGGGCTCCTGGCTGTGGCCTGGATGCTGGTGGCCCAACTCCTAGCTTCTCTGAGAGCTGAGGTGGGGGCTCTCCACCCCGACTGTTTGCACTGAAAATTAGTAAAACAGCCCCAGTGATCAGAAGGGCCACCTTCTGAAAGCAGACAGATCTGCAGTGCGAATTTCTGGAAATAGCAGGCCCCACCCCTAATGTCCTTTGACTGGCTTGATGGGCACCTAGAGTCACATTTGGGGAGAGAGGGCCCTTCTAGCAGGAGGCCCTTCCCTGTCCCTTGTCCTCTCTGAAGGTGCCGTAGAGACATTGGGATAAGGGGATGGGGGAATGGGGGCAGGGACACAGCTCACCTCTTCTGCAGAGATTGTCACTGAGGCCCCGAGGCCTCATGTGTCAACTGCTCAGGGCTCAGGGGTGTTTTCTTTCTGCATTTGCTTTCTGAGAATATCCAAGCATGGTTCCTTCCCAAGGGACTAAAATGAAAGTGACAAAAAATAAAAATATCAACAAATATTTGGAAAACATGTTCAAGTTTGCTTATAATTAAAGAATGCAAACTTAAAAGATGCTGCTTTTCCTTATTATGTGAGATGATCTTTTCCAACTGTCCCAGTCATTCTGTTGTAAAAATCTCTCTGAAGGAGTTCCCGCCATGGTACAGCTGGTTAAGGATCTGACTGCAGCGGCTTGGGTTGCTGCAGGGTACACGTTTGATCCCCAACCCAGTGAAGTGGGTTAAAGGATCCCAAGTTACTGCATCTGCCTCGAGGGTTGTAGCTGAGGCTTGGATTCAGCCCTTGGCCTGGGAATTTCCATGTGCCACGGGCATGACCATGAAAACAAAAAAGCAAAACTGTCGCAACTCTCTGAAGGAAGTAAGTTGGAGATGGGATAGTTGGGGGTCTAAGAATGTTTACATAGGCAGTACGTTCATGATTCTGGAAAACAGGAAATTATGTCAGCCTCACATTGTCCTGGGTCCCTGCACGTGGAACTTGCTTCGGCCTCTCAGATGTCCCACATCGTGGCCACTGTCCTGACAGATCAGCAGATGAAGGCTTAGGTTGGGGCAGGATGTGACGCTGCATCATGTTGCATTGATGGTGACACAGGTTGGTTCAAATGCGCCAGAGGCCAGAGGATGGAGATGCAGACTCTGCATGCTGTGCCCTCACTTGTGGGTTTGAGCGGTTTTCACTTTTATTAATTTTTCATATTTCCTACAAAGAACCTGGGTAACTTTCAGAACCATAAACAGTAGGAAGTCACACCTCTGAGAAGCCATCATGCCTGACCTCTGTGCTTTAACCTGGAAAACCTGTGATTCACACAGAAAGGTTTACTTGGGAAAGCCTAGCCCTGCTCTGCAAAGAGATTCTTTACAATTTGGTAAAATACTAAGGATTGAAAAGATTATTTTCAACCATAAAACAACCGAGAGAGATGAAACGCTAAACCTAATGTATTTGACTGCCTCCCATTCAAAAGGAAGAAGGAAAGAAAACTCATTCTGAGGGAATTGCACTTCAGCCTCAAATCAGATGAGGGGGTTATGGGCTTGGCCAAACACTTCCCACCCCCATTCCCCAGAGTGCCGTTAAATAATGAAGGATTTTCTGTTTTATTTTTGTAGTTCGAGATTTTACTGGACATATTTGTCACATAAGTCAATGGACTGACCAGCTGCTGGTGGCACTAAGGCTCCATCCAGCTGGGAGCCAGCCTCAGGAGGACCTGACCCGAGGTTTGAATGTGGCCTCAGCCAAAGTGTCCTGGTGCACCTGTCCTCTCTGGTCTGTTCTCAACAGCCACTGCAAGCAGCTGAGGCTCATGAGGTCCAAGTGAAGAGACAGTTCTGGCAATGCTCCCAGGAGGGATCTGAGTGGCTTAGCTCAGGTCATGCGTCCACCTGGACCAGGTCACTGTGTCCAGAGGCATGAACTTGTGACAAACCAAGTTGGGTTGTGGGGAGGAGGAGCGCCTCTAAGAGGAGGCTGGGCAGGGGACAGTGGTGCTCGAGGGACCTAGGGCCTCACTCCCGTGGTGTCAGGGAGGGTCCCCACAGGGCGTCCTGTGCCCCCACCCACGAGATGCAGTGCCCCTGCCCCTGGTGTGACCCAAACTTTTCAGATGTTGCCAAAAGTTTCCGGGAGGGATGGCCAGGCCACCCCAGGTGGGAGCCACTGCAGGACACAGCACGCCTGTCCAGAAGCCTCTATTGGACTAAAAAAAAGGAAATCGCCATTTTAGAGCTGAAATGGGTTACAGGCCACTTGAACTAACTCTCATCTGTCCTGCTCTCATTACAGGTGAGCAAAGTTGAATGATGTCTCAGATAAAATTTAAAGGAATAGAAAAGGCAAAACCTCATTCATTCTCATGGTTCAGGGCTGACTGTTGATTGCAATGAATGAAAATGACCCCAGGAGAAAGTAGGGACAGAATGTGTGGCCACGTCAGGAATGGCCCCGTGCCCCCTCCTGGCTACTCTTTGCCCCCAACAGCCCTCCGAAGCCCCAGTCCTCAAAGATGGGACATGCAGAGGCTAAAAATAGACACACTACAGGTGACAAATGCAGCCTGTCTTCTCCCTTCTCCAAGCTAAATAGTACTCACTCTATCACAGTTTTTCATAAGACGTATCTGCCAGCACTTTACCCATCCATTCCATGTGGCTGTGGATGAAATCATCTGAGTCCTCTCAATCCCTGCTGTGGGATTTAGAGTGGAGCCAGTGTTTGAAGTGGGGGCAGCTGCCACAAGGCCTGGTGGGGAGCAGGTGCTGCTCCTGTCAGAGTACCTGCAGCGCCCAGTGGTTGCCAGCCTAGCGCCTCGGAAGATGCTGCCATCCCAGGCGTGCGGGACGCATGCGATGCCTCTTCTGCTCGGCCACCTGCAAGCCCAGTTCATATGTCCTTTACCCACAGTGACTCTCTTACCTTGGATGCTCCCATTTCCTATGGACTTGACCATCGGATATGCAAGAGAAACACTGGCTGGTGTGTGTGGACATAGCCCTCTGTTGAATTTTTGGTTCTTGTTGATGAACTTTCCTAAATTACCCCCTCTGTGTCAGTCTGTGTCTGTTGATTGTGATGCCGAGGATGCCTGCGACCAAGAAACTTCTGCTCTTGTAGGGTAGACAGATTTGTAGATAAGTGTCAGTTGTGATGTGCAGGTAGACAAGTGTGATGTGGAGATAGGTGTGGTGGTGCAGGTAGGTGTGATGTGCAGATAGACAGGTGTGATGTGCAGGTAGGTGTGATGGTGCAGGTAGGTGAGATGTGCAGATAGACAGGTGTGATGGTGCAGGCCTTCATGCTGTTGGGATGCATTCCCCATTGTCACAGGCAGGTATTGGTCCAGTGTCTTTCCCCCACGATGGGGAATGGCATCTGCTGCCCCGGTCCCCGGGAGAGCAGGTGCCTTTCTAGGCACAAATCTCCTTAAGGCACGAACAACAGCCTTTGAGTTTACAAGCAGTGATGCAGTGATGGCTTCATTGGGCAGAGCTGTGGAAGGGAAGGGCGTTAATTCTGGAAACTCCGTTGGTTATTGTGCTGCTTCCACTCCTAGCGCCCTCGCACTCAGTTTGCTGACTCTGCTCTGGCCTATTTTCTGGATGTACCTCGCTCTGCACGTCCACATCTTTCTGAGGATCCCTGATGATTTCTGACGGTCCTGTGCCCCTTGCTCCACGCTCTGCGAAAGTACTGAGCACTGTTGCCTTTGCCCCAGTTACGAGGCAACAACTCCCTGAGGAATAAAACCTGGGAGTGAGGCTTCTCCTGATCCTTGCCTCCTGGTGTCCAAGGAGATGGGTAGTTCAGGGTCAGATGTGCCACTGTCTTTAAAATGCTCATTGGATGCTTCTTGGGCCCAGGAAGGGCTGTTCTTGGTGCCACAGGGGCTGGGTGACTTGGCCTTGCTTCCCTGCACTGGCGTTTCTAGGGCCTCCACAGGGTGTGAATGGTCATGAGGACTCTGTGGACCGGCCACTGAATTCACATCATTACACCAAGTCCCCATGGCCTCCTGACGGGGTGTCAACTGGGTCCAGGGGGTCCCAGAACGAATTGTCCTTTTCCTTGAGGGTGGGGGAGGAGCTGCTACCTGGCCCTGCATCTGTTAGCATGGTGATACAGCTAGGCAGCACTGCATTTTGACAGCCTGGCAGGGCTGTGCCGAAACCCAGGTGCTGCAGGGCTGGGGCATCTGGCTCGGCCTCCACCCTCTGCTCTCAGAGGCAGTGGCTGGGCATGCGTGGGTGAGCATGGTCTAAAAAAGTACAGTCCACAGAAAACAAAACAAAACAAAAACTTGTTTTCTTTACAGTCAACCTGGGAGAGCAGAGTTGCTACAATGTTCTTTGCTGGCAGCAGAAAGACCTGACCGACTCTGTGCCCCCTGCTGTTGGGCTGCAGATGGTTATGGAGGTGCAGAGAGCAAGCCCCTCCCCTCTCTGTGGGGAGAGTTGGTGCGCCCTCCTCCTTCAGGGAAGGGTTCAGCTCAGGATGCCAAGCGGCCAACCAGGGACGCCCCCTGCAGAGCCCACAGAAGTGTGGGCACCAGCTTGTGGAGCCGCCCTGGATGACTCACTCTGCCACGCACTGATTATGGACAGGGACCCTGGAGGCCAAGGTTGGTGCCCCCTGGGTTCTTCCAAATCTCCCTCACCTGCCCTGTCTGTGTCCTTTCTCTGGGACAAAGCCCAATCTCGAGTGTGACAGTTTTCTGTGAACTTGCGTCCTATGTGAGGGTGGACTTCTGTGGGTGGTGCCCTCCAAACTCGCAGGTGAGAGGGACACCATCAGAGAATGAGAAAATGCTGTCACTGGCCCCTGGAATTTTCTCTCACCCTTGGCGTCTTACCCAGCCCTCCTCACGGGGGCACTGGTGGGGCACATCCAGGGTGGGCTCTGTATTTGGACGAAGAGTGAGAAGGGTCATTTCAGGAGGTGACAGGACAGAGCCCAGTGGGCCCCAGGCATCTGGAGTGCAGTGACCACAGGGGAGCCACCTCTGCAGGAAGGAACAGTGGTCTGGCTCTGGGACCCTCGTGGACAGGATGGGCCAGGTCTCATCTCCTGCAGACTCTGAGGGCAGCTGGACTGGTGGTCTAAGGGGCGGGCTGTGGGCCCACATCCTGGGAGATGCTGTCCCATGATGTCATCAATGTGCCATCACCACTCAGTGATGACACAAATAGAACAGGCACGCCCTGCGTTGGGCAAGACTTCTTTGAAGGGAGGCAAATTACCCTTAGGTTGGTTGCAGGCTATTTTTGCTGCTCTTTAAATCTCCCTTCGCAGGCCACCCCTCCCTCTCCTTCCCCTGAGGGTGTGCCCTTTCCCACTTGTTATCAGAAATGGGGAATAGAATTACTGGGAATGGAATGACTTGTGAATTACTTGTAAGTAAAAATCTTCCTTGATAACAGGCAAGAACGCTGGTCCCAAATTTTCTTTGGCTATCAAATTGTCCTGGTTCGAAAGTAAGATCACAAGTGTTGATGGAAGTAGCTTTTCGGAAAGACCGATTTGAAGAATATCAAAAAGTCTTTCTAAATGTGTCCACCCGCTCTCAGCCGGAGCCTCCCTGACTCCCTGTCTGGCTCCAGACAGAACAGCTATGCACTGGCAGCCAGTGGGGACACTGGCTTCATGCAAAGGCATGTGTGTCACCGCATGTGACCTGCTCTGCTGGGCCGTGGGGAGCAGGTGTTGCGTCCCCCGCTCGGGCTCATCTGGCAGCTCTCGGGTATCAGACACAGCCCCGGGCATCCGGCTCCCCCGGCCATCCCAGGTCCTGCAGCAGCTTTGCACAGTGGTGAGTGACCTCTGGGGCAGGGACTCGGGTCATATTACAGGTGGAGAGACTGAGGCTGGAAGAGATAGAGCCCAGTGGAGGGTTCAGAGTCCAATCTGTCCCCCTGAAGACGGCCTAGCCCAGGGTGACGCTAAAACTGGGTTGTCCAACACATGATGGCGTTTCTGGGAAATCGTTGCTTTTTTCAGGTTGACCACGAACACTCATCTGCCCCTGTTTATTCTCTCGAAGGTGGTTTTCTGAGCCATCCTGAGCTGGGCCCTGTGCTGCTTGCCAGGACTGATTCAGTGGCTACTTCAGGGTCAACAGCAATGGGGCCACCCTGTGGGCGACCCCGTCCCTTGATCAGTATGCAGTTCTGGAAACTGTCCGGGCCCTGCAGAAGCTTGAAAGGCAGAGGCCGGTGTTTGGATGTTACCCTGCTATACTTGCTGCGGAGTGACTGGAAAATTCCCTATCCCTCAACACCCACGAGCCAGAGATTACCAGAACCCAAAATAAAAAGACACCCCACAGCTTTTCAAATCGGTGCAGGGCGTTGATTGAAAGCTCCGGCGAGTCTTCCTGAAACAGCGCTTGCAGGGGCTCCGAGACAGCCGAGCAATTAGAGAAACAGTTGCTCTTGAGAGAAAAAATACCAAATGCTGCTAGCTTGAAATTTTTCTTTTTTGTCAAATTGGACTCTGGCCAAGTTATAAAACTGAAAATTTAGATTTTAGAAGGAAATGCAACAGCCCACTGGTTTAAGAGTAATTCCGGGTCTTGTGGAAGACAAATGTTGTTATGAAACACACACAGAGGAGAAAGATCTCTCATTATGAATTGTACCCTGCACTCTTTCCAAATATAACCAACGCATAATTTAAAACCTCGCAGCCTTATCTTCATTACAACAGCAGCTGTGCCCAGGGGTCCACCTGCCGTCACACAAGAACGTGGCAGGGGCTGATCTTATGTCTCCAAGGCTTCCCTGGAACATGACCCCGACATGTATCTCTAGCTGAGATTTCTGAGACAGAGGTTGCAGTGGTCAGTTCTGCCCTCATCTGCAAGGAGACAAAGGGGAGGGTGGGGGCCTGGCTCCCCAGTGGACAGAGCGCACTTGGATGGTTTGCGCAGAGCCTGGGAGGGGCAGGTCAGACTGATGAGGTGTTAGTGTGGGCCCAGGGGGCTGCATGCAGGGAGACCCATTCAGGAGAGTTGGTGGGGAGGCCGCAGCGCTCGGACCTGGGGCCAGGATGGATCTGGTGGACCTGGGGGGAGCACTAGCAGGGGCGCAGGAAGAGCCAGGACTCGGCTTCATTTGCAAACCGGGCCTAAGGCAGTTCAGGTCTGTGCATGGTGTTCAGCCAGGGGGTGGTGTACTCAGCCCCAGAACAGGGACATTGCCTGTTTGCTAAACCACAGGCCAGTCCCTTGCCTTGCAGTGATTGTGAGAAGAGGGTCCAGAAAGGCCAGCAAGATTCAAGAGCAATTACAGCTGTTCCTGAATGATCTGGGCAGCGCAGCAGCTCGTAAATTGCCCAAGATTGTGGCTCTGGGGATGAGACCTTGGAGAGCAAGCGTCTGTAGGCTTGGAGCCCCAGGGGTCACCCTGCCCTGACGGGTGCAGATCTCATGCTGCGTAATTACACAGCTAAATATTCCTGGGGGAGTCTGTTTACAGAAGGATTTCTTATCACTGCAGAGGTTTCTTATCACTGCAGTGCTAACTATGTATGCACTGAAAACAGCTGAAAACCTGCGATAAGTTGGTAGAAAGAAAGGTAAGCTGAATCGAGGCAACTAGCAGCCTGATTTGGGGGAAGCTGGTCTTAAAGGAGTGGGTTGTGGCTGCCGGCAGTGTGGTCTACGCAGGGCAGCCAGCACCCCGGAGCCTGTTGGACAGTGCCGGGTTGCAGGCCCTGCCTCCCTTTGGAGACCCCCAGGCCATTTGTCTGTGTGCAATCAAGTTCCAGAAGCTTGACCTCCCTGTCTCAGAAGTCTGATGAGCTCTGCATTTATTTGATGCTGTGAAAAGAAAGAAGGCTTTTAAGAGGCTATAAAGGGACCAGCAGAGCAGAGCACAACTCACCCAACAGGCAGCAGAGCAACGCTGCTGAAGAAGCTTTGCTCTTTAGAGTCTGTGTAGGGCAAACACAGCTGGACCTTGTGGTGGGGCCGCTATGAAAATTAACTTTCATGACCTGACTGTGAAATAAATGCATCAAACAAAACACATCAGTACCCACTGCTGACTCCTCAGAGTCACTTGTGTTGGGTCAGAAACTAGCCCCAAGTGGGAGTATTTCCAGCACGTAGTAGGTAGCAGGTCGCAGATGCTATGAACCAGCCCCTGAGCATCTCAACACTCTCCCAGTGCCAGGCGGAGGTCTGCCCCGGTCCCACTGTGAGTGGCTCTGGAGGAGAATCCTATAAAGGGAGACATGGTGACTCTAGAACCTGGGCTCAGAAAGAAGGTGAGGGGCTCAGTGGATAGCACAGCCTTTCCCAGACCTGGCCACAACCTTATCTTCCAGCTGGATGTTTCCATGCGTGACCTGGCCATGGTACATGAAAGGGTCTACCCACCACACCTGAGCTCTTGAGAGGAGGATGCATCCCTGCAGAGCCCCTCCCCTGGGGTGCCCCACTGTGCACTGCACCTGACCCTCTAGGCATTCCCCCCCCCCCACCATGCTGAGTCCAGCCCTGCTCTCATGGGGCCCCCGCCAGGCCCTGTCTGAGCATGCCTCTCCCCCACCTCCCTGCTTGAATTTCAACTTTTACAACCAGGTTCACAGTTAAGGCCAGTGAGAGGTCCATATGCAGCTGCCCTCAGGTCCTGTGTGGCGCATTTTAACCTGTGAGCAGATAGGAAGAGGCAGTCCTGCCAGATGTCAAAGGGGACTGACCCAGTGGCAGCTGCAGACACTGGTGGCAGGAGCTGGGAGATGGGACAGGGTCCCCCAGGGCAGACGGAGACCTCTCCCACGGCTGCCCCTCAGCACCCACCACAGGCTGGACTGCTGAGTGATGGCTGCTAGATGGTCTGTCCCATAGAACACGGTCCCAGAGATCGTCTGCCTCACCTCACGGCTGTTGTGTCCAGTGCCAAGTGTCCTGACCAGGACCAAATCAATATTTGTTACACGTATGGATAAATAAGAAAGCCACCTTTAACTGCTGAAAATGCCATATGAATTTTCAGCAGCTTCAGAGACTTGGAATTTTTAAGTGACAAATGAGGGTCCTGGTATAGGACACCCCCCTCCCCCAGTTAAATGGCAGGAGGGGGTCAGCGGGACAGCCCCTCAGCCACACCTGGCTGGAGACTTCACCGTGTCTGCAGTTGCATCTGTGTACAGTTCTTGGCAGGCGATCCCTTCACGTCCCCCTATAAATACATTGAGGACCAACGTGCAAAAGAGGAGTTTGCTGTCACTATGGGGTTCTCAGTTTTTGCCCACTTACATAGTAAAGAGCCCACCACCTGGTCCCCATGGGCAGCTGCATGGCCCCCCATGCCAACGTGGTCTCACATTGCCAGCCTGGCCTGTGCCGTAGCCACCTCCCCTGGGAGAAGCCCTCTCCCCACAGAAGCTACCCTATCTGCGGAGGCCCCATCGGCCAGCTGACCTGCTTCCCAGGATGAGACCTGGCATGTGTCTGCATCACATGTGTTCTGCTCAGCCTGGTTTTCATCCCGGGAATTGCCCCTGTAATCCACCCCTTCTCCTGCCTCATGGACATGGTGGGCCGAGTTCGGATGGAGCCAAGCCCAAACCATGGCAACACATACCTGCTGTCCTGACTGACCTGGATGTTGGTTGTCCTGGCCACAAAAGTCAGACCTGTGTTCCTTGGGACTCTGAGGTCAGCAGGTCAGTGCCCATGGGAGCAGGGAGCTCATTTAGAGGGTGAGAGCTCTTTGTGCCGTGGGAGGGCCGTCCTGTTATGTCCTCCGCTCAGCCGTCATGGTGCCATCTAACAGGTATGTCCAGAGCATGTTGTTGGCATGAGCTGCTGTGCGGGCTGGTGCAGCCCACAGACGAGAGATGAAATCCAAGCCTCAGCCCACTTCTAGGGCCCAGTTTCCCCCAACGCCTGAGCAGGTGGAATGACCAGAGCAGCCGAGAGGGTCTGACTGGCACCCACTTTCAGCCCCCAGGACATGGGGCCTGGGCTCCGTGTGCAGCTGGGTCCAGGTGCCCCTCTTGCTGCACATATGTGTTTATAGTGGAATAGATGCAAACAAAAGTTAAGTTCACATGCGTGTGGGTTTCCTGTTTATTCACATATATAGAAATAAATCATAGATTTAGGCATTATCTTGTCTTCAGCATGTTTTTAACATTTTATCTCTAATATAACCCAGTTAACATTGATGTTTTTAAACAGAGGTCACGAATCCCTTATATGGTTCTTCCGGAGACAGGCGTCAGGTTTTCGTTTCTCCTCATGTGCCCTGGGTAAGGGTCTCCTGGAGCCTCACACGGGGATGGGCCCTTGTTCTGGATGACAGGCTGCTCAGTTGGGCAGAGGCCATGGGGGTCAGGGGGGCTGCCTCACCCCAGCCTGCAGGGCAGTGGCTTCTTTCCCACCGAGAAGCCACTTGAGGTGAATAAAGGTGCTATGCCCACAAAGCCTATTTTTTCTTTTATTCTTTCTTTTCTTTTCTTTTTCTTTTCTTTTCTTTTTTTTTTTTTTAGGGTCGCACCTACAGCATATAGAAGTTCTTGGCCCAGGGGTCAAATTGGAGGTGTAGCTGCTGGCCTACACCATAGCCACAGCAACGCCAAGTCTGAGCCACGTCTGTGACCTATACCACAGCTCACGGCAATGCTGCATCCTTAAGTCACTGAGCAAGGCCAGGGATTGAACCCATATTCTCAAGGATACTAGTCAGTTTCATTACCATTGAGCCACAACAGGAACTCCCCACAAAGCCTCTTAAATGGGACACTCAGGCTCTGTGTCAGGGTGACAAAGAAGGTGCCATGGGCCTAAGGGCAGCTGAGTAACTGTTAGTGGAAGCAAAGCAGAAACATGGGCTCATGAAATGAGTGAGCAGCGTCTCTTGGAAGCCGGGCACAGACAGAGGAGAGTCAGGGAGGCTCCCATCCAGAGCGTGGGCTCTCGCTGCCCTGCTGGCTATAGAGACCCAGAAACAGTCAAGAGGAGAGCTCATAGGCTGCCTGGACCCCACACACCTGTCGAGAGTCCCTCTAGATGTGTCATTCTGATCAAGACATAATGAGAGGCTCACTCGGTGGGGACCAGAGACGGGGATTAGCTGTGGGCGGAGACCGTGCAGGGAGAGGCTATTGGGCCTAGAGTTCAGGCCAAGACAGAGGACGGGGCCCAAGTCGGGAAATGAGGGGACCAGCAGGAAGAGACGGGGGAGACGCAGTCAGTGTGGACCTGACCTCTGGGTGCGGGCTCCACTGGATCTTCCTCCGCGGTGACACCGCGTATCTTTGTTTCCTTGGCACATGCAGCCTGAGGCCCTAGAAGCACCAGGATGCCGTCTGGTGCACATCTCCTAGCACCGGTCCCGCCCTGCCTCCCACATCTGAGGGATGTTTCAGGATCCCTCTTGTTAGTCCTTTGATGATTTTATTTCCAGAGCCTGCTGCCGGCTGTGCAGTGGCCAGCATCTAAGGCTGCTGTGTTCCAAGGAGGACATCCACCAGGGCTGCCTGTTTTCTGGGCCTCACACATCTTGGTCTCTAAGGCCTCAGTTTTAATCCCACCTTAATCTCATTAAGTACCTTCTGCCCCCTTTATCTTCGCCACTAAGGAGACGCCGGCCAAGTTGTCCCTCCCAGCAGTGAGGTGCTCGGGCAGATTCCTCCACTGGGGTTGTGAGAAGCTGGCACCCCCTTTCTGGGTGTTCTGAGGCACTGGGCTGGGCACCCCCATCATTTCCCAGGAGGCCTTCCTCACCACTGGATCCTTCTTGGCTCTGAGGACATCCTAGAACCTCAAAGGTGCCTCGTCATAGCTCACAGGGTTTGCTTTCTTTGGGGGCAGCCTGTCTTTGTCCTTTTTGCATCACCATGGGTCTAGCTTTTCACTTGGGAGTGGTCCGCACAGCCTGCCTCCTGCCTGGAGCAGGTGTCAGTGGCTCCAGAGGCGCTTAGGCACCCAGCACCCTGGCAGCTGGACCTGCCTTGGGAATGAGAGTCCTGGCCTGATGTTCAGAATCTTGCCATACATTGCTTGCTTATTCATCCATGCTGCTTTCCAGGGTAAAATGGGGTAAAAAACCAACCAAACAAAAAATCAGAACCTCATCTATGTAGCTCAGATATTAGGAGGTGAAATTCCAGTTTTCCTGATCAAAGCAAATACGACCACCTGCTCATTCACTTGGATAGTATTTCTGAGGGCCTCTCAAGGGCTGGAGATCAGTGGTGTCTCTTTCTAGTGTGTATGGTGCTGAGGGGACAGGCTGATAGCCCAGCTGCAGCCCTGTGTCCACCCTGTGTGCCCAGACCTCAGGCAGGCAGAAAGAGGGGCCTTAGGAGGCCTGATGGGGCCATACCTCTAGGCCCCACTATTTGGCAAAAACCACACCAGTCATTGTTGTAAGAGCATCAACAAATGCTAAAATTAGGGCTGAAGCTCAATGATGGGGTAATTGAAGGTCTCAGAACCCTCCCCCAATATACTTTTAAAAACCGAGTGGTCCACAGGTCTGACCACAGTCCCGACCCCAGCCAACCTAGCCTCCTGGCACAGGACTGCGCATTCAAGCAGGACTCACAGCGAGGCCTGAGCTCTAGGAAACCTGAGAAGAGCCACATTGAGTTGGTGGAACCCCTGGCAGAGAGGCTGGAGGGTTCGTTTGGCCTTGAGGTCCCATGGCTTCAAAGGTCTGCTTCAGCATGTGGGCTGCAGGGTTTATAAGGGACGGAGCAGTGTCACAGAAGGGAACAGAGTCGCCACTCGTCGCTCTCAGAATAAAACTCTGGTGTGATGTCGCTGTTCCCGCTGCTGGTCTGTGTGGTGGGGACAAAGATGAAAGAGGGACATCATTGTTCTGAGCCCTGACTGGGGACAGGGAGCCCCAGACAGGCACCGGCCCTGACTTCTGATCAAGTGGACATGGAGAATCTGTGAAGAACTCTGCTTGGGGGGCCTGGGCTGTGCCCTCCTCTCTGCCCCACATGCCCCCCTCACTGAGCCTGGCGGGACCTGCTGGGTGCCGTGCAGGTCAGAGCTCTGGAAAGCCTGGCCACTGGGCGGCTCAGCTGTCCGCCTGCCCCCGCCAGTGCCTTGGACACTTTCTTGGCAGCAAGACGATGCTCCCAGGTCTTGGGCTAGTAGTTCCACCCACAGGGATGCAGCTGGACAGGACCTGCTCAGTGTCCCCCATGGGCGGTGCATGTGGGGTGTGGTGCCCCAGCAACCCTGCCCTAGGATGGGGAGCATCTACAGGGAGGAAAGGAAGAGGCTGAGGCCCCGAGGGCTCTGAGGTAGCAGACACTGACCGCCCTGTGCCAGATGAGCAGGTCAGGGCCTCAGGACTTCAAGGAACCCAGACTTCATGGGGACCTCTTTGCAGGGGGGAGACCCAGCCCATCGGGGGGCCCCTCGTGCCACTTGGCACGAGCCAGATGGGTCTTGACCCTTGGTCATACTAGTATGAGCTTCAGGCCCCCCCAAAGCACCAGCAGGAGGCCAGGATGTCTTCATCCGCAGATCCAGGCTGACTTTTCTGGAACACTGTTGTCTCTGGAGAGATGGGAGGGCCAGGGACCAGCTGCCCAGAAAATGCTGTGGAACTCTCTGTAGTCTCTCAAGTGACACGTCACATGGTGACCTTGTCAACTCGTGTTGCTGCGCGGAGCTTAGACGCAAAGGCCAGGCCCTTAGAGGGCTTTGCTTTCGATTTGGATTATTCCACTTGGGCTCGGTGCCAGGACTCAGAGGGCCCTCAGAGGTGTTAGCAGTTTGTGCCCTCAGGGACCTGCCTCTTGTGTGAATGAGACGCCGGTCAACTCCGGGGCTGTGGCGTGTATGTGCGTGTGCTTGTGCGCACATGGTGCCCACACATGCATGGGCACACGTATGTGTGCGTGTGTCTGGAAGGGAGTTCATGTGACCTGCATGTGCTAAGCAAGCACAACACCATGTCCAGCGTGGGTCACAGACAGCATCTGCTGGTTGACACACACCCCAGCCCCAGCCTCAGCCCCAGCTGGGTTCCCCTCTCCACAGGGCATGGGCACACCTTGGACTCTAGACCTGAGGGCCGCCTTGGGCAAAGGCGTTACCTCCCCCTGGGTGCCGCAGCCCAAGGCTAGTGCCCAGGGGTCTCAGAATAACGTGTGCTCAGCTGGCTGGCTGGCGTATGTGGGGACCCTCATTTCAGGCCTTGCCGGTGGTGAACTCCTATGAGTACAATTGCCTTTGGTTTTCCCTGGGTGTATCAGACCTAATTTTCATTAACGTAATAATTTGAAATAACACCGATCCTTTGCATGCCTGAAGCTCTGGTGCAAGCTTGTGAAACCACCCCACCCACCCCAGTGAGGAGTTCAGGGCTGTGGACTGGCTCTGAGCAGATTGCTTCTCCCCGTTTAAATTGCAAGGCCCTGTGATCCACCCAGGGATCTTCAGACAGGCCTTCTGTGCTATGCGATCTGACAGGGAGCTTGCCTGGTGGCTCCACATGGTGCAGAAGGAACACAGCAGAGGAGGCTTACAAAAAGCACTTTTATTAAATGAAAGAAAAATCTTTCATTTGTGGGTCACATATGAAATACATATACAAAACTTTACATCTGATCTCGCACAAGAGCCAAAGGCTTCTAGCACAGGCCATGCCCTTCGTCCGTGGGCCTGGTGCTGCCAGGTCACCCTTGGAACTGCAGGGACCTGGTGGTCACGGCGCTGCTCTCAGAATGTTCGTGCTGTGCTCAGCTTTCATACTTTAGTCGTGAAAAAGCACGGGTCATGGAAGGTGCCAGGTTCCTACGTCTTTCCAGGTCCTCAATCTTCACTCTAAATAACAGTCTGTGGTCTTTAGAAGGAAAAAACACCTCACACCCCTCTCTGCCTAATAACAAACCACCAATTCCAGCCTTCCTGTGTAGCTCTGCTGAGCTCAGCAAGGGTCTTTGGCATGGCCCTCACTCCCCACGACACTGTCCTGTAAAAAGTAGGCTTCCCTGTAGTACAACTTCTAAAAACACCTATTTCTACAAAATAATGTGTTTCTGTAGGGGGAATTTTGCAAAACAGAAGCAGAGAAGATGTGGCCCCATTGAGGGCGGACGGAGGTGAGTCACCTGCTGCTCAGCGGTCACATGAGGTCGCAGAGCTTGGCCTCCAGCGCAGCTGCCATCTCATCTGCTTCTGAGCTGCCCTCCTCGTCCTCACAGCTGGATGCCCTGCTGGACTCGCTGGCAGCATCCTCATCATTCAGCTTCCTCTTGTGACCTCTGCAAGAAAAGCACATGCACTGAGACCTGCGCCTGGTGCAACCGAGAGCCGGGTGCTAAGGTTGAGAACCCAGGCGCCATGGCATACACACTCCCCAGTCCCTCTTCCCCAGCTCCACCTTCCCAGGACCAAGAGGATGTGGGTGTGAGGCCACAGGCCTGGACTCAATCACTGTTAACAGGCGCACATGCCTGCCACCTACTGGACAGATGCTCACGCAGCACCCTGGAAACATCCCTTCCAACTCCATGTACCTGTGATGGGTGGCGGTGGGGTAGGGTAGTGTCCGTGCACAGAGACCCTCACACACCCCAAGAAGCTTTGGGCCTGATCACAGTGGCTTGGGTGTGACCCGGGGCTCAGACCAGGAAGCCCAGGGAGTCTGTGGTCCTCTGGGGAGGTGTAGGGGGCTCTGTAGTCCTGGGGCCATGGGAGGGGTCTGTGGTCTCTGAAGGGGGTCAGGGGTTCTGCAGTCTCTGGGGTGGGGGTGGGGGGTAGGCTGCAGTCTTCAGGGGATGTTGGGGGGGTCTGCGGTCCTTGGGGGTGGGATAGGAGGGTGTCTGTTGTCCCCAGGCAAGAGGTATAGGTGGACCTGGGATGAAGGTGAGGGACCCTGGGAGGGTGGCTTAGGGCGATTTGTCGATAAACCTCCTGAACTGGGTTTGCAGCCCTTGTCACACTGCAGCCCCTGGGGAGAGGGCGGGCTGCACAGGTGCTGGCCCTCAGACCCTGTAAAATTCTTTGGGTGGGTGTCAGGACCCCCAAAGCCAAGCCCCAGGGAGACCTCCATTAATGAAGGTGGTGAGGAGGGAATCCGGGACCTGCCCGCCAGGCCCAGGGGCCTGAGAGTGGGATCAGTGAGAAAACAGCTGCAGCCACATGGACATTGTCCGATCCTGAGAACGTGGACCTCAGAACTTCTTTGATGAATGACAAGGAGCTTGACTAGATACTTTGCTGAAGTGTTGGTTTACTAATTAAAAATTACCTCAAAAACTGGAAATAGCTGCAAGTCATGGTTAATAAATGTCTATAATTGATATCAGCTTCCATTCCTCTCAGCAGAACAGGCAATATTTGTATTTTGTTTTCACAACCAACTGCACAGTTCCCTAGAGAAATGCTGACAGATTTAATCTGGAGAAAATTTAAGGCTTGAAAATCATCTCAAATTCAATGTGGAATAAAGCAAGGACACGGATGGAAACACGAGCACGTAGATTTCCTCCTTTCTGGGCTCTGCCGTATAAGGGTGGTCAGATCCACGCCTGGCCACCTGATCTGTTCATGCCTTTGTCTTGCGGTCCCTCTGTCCTTTCTCCCTGTGTTCTCTGTGTTGGCCAGCCAAGCGCATCCTAGCCTGGCTGAAGCTCAGGAAGCACTTGGCCTGGGGTTACACCGGAAACTGCTTCCGGAGCTACAACTGTAACATGTGTTGCATCATCAACAAGACAAACCTCCGTGGAAATTGTTACGTTTTGGGATTTCATTCTTTTAAAGGGGTGCTCTAACAGGGGTCAAAAGAGGCCACGGGCACATCTTAGTTCTGGTCACACTGGCCCCTGGTCAACTCCCGCCCCATGAGGTCAGCACGTGCAGGTGGTCATATGCTGATGGGCAAGCGCACATGTGTCCTCAGCCTCCCAACTGAGCGAAGCAGATAACTGGGTTCATGGGTGCTCACGCCCTCTGGGCCCCCTGCTTGGGGCTGGTGGATGTACTTCAGCACCTCCTGTGTGTGGGCTCACTATGCCCCGGGTCCCGTCCGAGCTGCGCCCCCATTGTGGATGGCTGGTTTTGCCAGGTATACGGTTCCTGGATGTTTGGGCTTCTGTACCTGCGGACAGCTCTCGTGTTTGCTGGGTTTTCTTATGGCGGCTTCCAGGGCCTCAGTGCCTGCACCAGAGGACCCGGCTGGAAGGCACACAGCTCCGGGATGAGTCTGGAGCCTTTCTTCGCCTCCTCCAGCAGCGCTGCCATGTGCAGGCCCTGCCCTGGTGCCTCCCCTCCCCTCCCCGACACTTCTTACGGGACCCGGGCCACATGCTCCTTTGGTCCTGCAGCTTCCTGAAGTCTCCTCTTTCACTGTCCAGTTGCCCTAATGGGCAGCTGCTCTGGTCTCTGTCCTGTGAGTGGATCCTCCTTCTGTCTCTCTGTACATGTCATGATTCTTTTTGTTGGAAACTGGACATTTTAGTTACTACGCTGTAGCAACCCTGGGCCATGGGCTCTCTCTGCCCAGGGTCTGTTGCTGCCGTGTGTTTAGTGACTGACTGGCTTCCTGGCCTCCAGATCCAGCCCACAGGGAGGGATAGGCACGTGGAACAACACACTTTTTATCTACAAGGTGCCCTGGCCAGACGCTGTCACAGAGCATGGTGTGGTGGAAGGGCAGGCCAGTGAGGCTTCTCCAGGAGAGAGGGCAGCTTGAAGCACCTGTCAGGTTAAAGGTACAAATGCCTCTGCTAGCAAGTCTGCATTCAAAAATGCATCTGGGGACGAACAGAAATGCATCCGGGGACTGAACTGGCACATGTGAAGGACGGAGGCACTAGGGTTGTCACCAGGGCACCCTCGGCCACAAGAGGTTAGATGCATAGACGGACAAGAGGCCATGGGTGTACAAGGAAGTGCAGCTGGGAAGTGAAGCTGTTGTGTGCAGGAGACCGCCGCACACCCACAAACAGTTGCATAGCAGCACATACAACCTAAGCCAAGTGCTTGGGTCCCGGAGTTGGCTGCTGGCAGTGCAGATGCCTCATCCCCATCCCACCCCATGTCTGATGGTGGTCGCAACCTCGTGAAGGTGGAGAGCCGCCAGGGGCCCTCTCCTTGCAGACAGGGCCTGGTTTCCTCTACTTCTGGGAAGGACAAACCTCCTCAGTATACATGAGAGCCCTGCCCAGGCCAACCACCCAACACAGGGCACACTTCCACATGTCCTGGTGCGTCTGCCACCCATCAGGGCCAAACCGATGCGAGTTCCTGGTGCCCCTGTGGGGTCATGCCACCTGCTCACATGTGGGGTCATGCCGCCTGCTCACCTGCAGAGGCCTGGGGGGTGGGAGCCTGGGATGCAGGTCAGGAATTAAGCCTTTAAAAGTGGCGTGACTTTCCTTGTTTATCAGGGTGGCAGATGGGATGGGTAACAGGGCCAAGTCTGAAATTCTTTAGCACTGAGAGAACAGTCCGTGGTGAAGGAAGAGCTGGCTGTTAAATTTGAAGGTGGCTCCTGCCAGCCAAGCCCCACCCTCCACGAGACCTCAGGTGGCATCTACACCTGGCCTTGGTGGCCTGCAAGTGGTGGTGGAGAGTCTTAAACGCTCGGAGGCACCCTGTCTGGGCAAATGCCTTTTCAAAAGTACATTTGGTTTTGTACTTGGGCGTTTGCCTCAAGGAACGGGAAGGCCCCTCGAGCTGCCGTGTATGAAACAGACATTTGGTGTTTGTCCATCTGAAAGAAGAGTGAGTCAGTTCTTGGTGGACGAGTGAAAACACAGCTTTCCTCCCTCCACTAAAAGCCACTTTCAAGCTGAAGTGACATTATGATTCAGTACAACAGCTTGGCCGCGGGACCAGCAGGGTGTGCTGTTGAGGCTGATGTGAGCAGCCGAGCCCCAGCAGGAAGGCGCCTCCATACCCATGTGGGAGAGCCCACGACACCGGGATGTTCCTGAGGCAAGAAACAAAAACCCCCAAATGTTTGCACTTCATTTAAAATTAAAATGCTACTGTATGAAACCACATTTCCCGTTCTAGCATCCACTGACGAGAATAAAATACAACCAGAAACCACATTCACTGATTTCCCAGGCAGGGGCTCCATCACTGCCAGGTGGAGGGCATGTGGGGGATCGGCTCTGGTCCTCTGGGCCGGACGCAGGTGAGGGTCAGGGGCCTGGGGTCAAGGCAGACTGAGAGTCAACCACGATAGGAAACCATGGCCACAGAAGGAGGGCGAGGAGTCGGGGTGGGGCCTCCTGAGCCCCGCCATTCTACCCCAGCCCCCTGCTGTGGGTTCTCCACACACGACTCTGAGCCGGACACCTGCCACCATGCAGTGCTGAAATGGGGATGTCTGCATGCTAACCCAGGCTCTGGTCCTGATGGCGGCACCAGGCCCCCACAAGTAGGGCTTCCTGATCTGCTTCATCTGTAGGCAGATAATCCAGGAAAGACAAGCTGGTGGTTCGCCCACAGCAGGAAGGGGGCAGACCTCGTGGGCTCAGTGCGTGCCCTGCAGTCTCAGTGACACAGCTCACCTGGGGCTCTGGGGCAGCTCCTTAGAGAGACCCCTCAGACCCCTGCACAGAGATGAAGACACAGCAATGTCAGACACTCATGCAAGGCTTGTTGTCACCCAGCAGAGTCTGGATAACTGAACAGCAAGCAAACAGGACTGGGGTGCAGAGCAACCGCTTCCTGGGCCTGTGCTGCTGTGCCTCCTACTCAGCCATGCACTGCAATCCATGTACTTCCTCCGCAAAACTCTTCCAAGTGCAACAGTGACAATATCCTTCCTCCATCTGGGGTCCGACTTTGTTTTGTAACTGGACTGCCTGAGAAAGCTACACTTTCCAAAAATGTCATTTAGTCACCTCCAGGACAGCAGGTCCTGAACTGACTCAGCAGGTCAAGGAAGGAGACACTGGTTACAGGGCAGCGCCTGCTGCAAGCAGAAACCCACCAAGGTTCAAGGACGCCCAGTCCATCTGTGCAGCTGAGAGAGGGCGCATAGGCTCTGGAGCCAAATATCTGGGACACATTTCTACAGGCTCCTCCTGATGGTGGTGGTCAGGACAGCCTGCACCCAGGTGAGCCTGGCCCCATGAAAGACACCTGTCCCAGGAGTAACTGAGTCATAGGAAAACCAGCCCACAGCCCGTGTGGTCAGCCCAACACCTCACAACTCCAAGGATGAGATGTAAGTCCCCAGGTTACCAGACAGAAGGGAGGCCTTTCCTGGCAGGCAGGGCCATAGGACAGTGGAGCCATGCCTTAGGATCTGAGGGACACAATTGCCCACATCACCTGGGCCCATGACTGCCTGCCTCACCTGGGACCTTGGCCATTTGCTACATGCCTCTTGCTGAGTGGTGCTGACTTTAGCATGTGCCCTTTCTGGGCCCTCAGGGCCTTGGGCTCCCAAGGCCTGGGTCCTGGCTCCGGATCCTCTGATATCTCTGGCTTCTTTTTCTCACTGCTACTGTCATTGCTGTTTTCTCCTAGGATGTCATCCACCTGACAAAGGGCTGAGAGTCAGAGCACTTACAGACAGGCCACCTTCCTGAAGAGCACACATCATGTTCCCTCCCGGGGGATGAAAATACTGCAGACTTCAGCACAGGCCCCACTTCCATGAAAAGCTGCAGTACAGGGACTGTAGGTAAAGGGGTGTGGACAAGGTGCCTGGGGTGGACGATGGGAAGAGCCGGTGGCCTGGCCTGGACTGTTCCCTCCTGAGTGCCCACCTCGGCCAGGACAGGCCACACAGAGTACCCAACAGCCGCTTCTCAGCTGCACGACCTTAATGGGGGCTCCACCTGCAGTGCATGGTGGGTTTCATGCTGAACAAGCAGGGCACTCGCTAACTGCTTAAGCTCAAGGAGCAGCAGAGCCTGGGGGGAAGCTGCTGCATGGGGAGCCCCAGCTCCATCTGCGGTGCCTGCCCCTCTTTTCCCCGACGGACCTCAGGCCTGAATGTTTCAGGACATGCCAAGTGAGGGGGGCTGGGACAGGAGGGGGCTTGGGACAGGAGGAGGGCCCTGGTGACACCCGATGCCACAACCAAGAATGGGGCACCAACTGCAGAGAGTGCCAGAGAGGAGGACAGGCCTGACAGCACCTTCCCGGGAAGGAACAGAGAGAGGACTGACAGTGACATTCCAGCCCTGTTCCCAGGAAGGGACAGAGGGAGGACACAGTGGCATCCCAGTCCCGTTCCCTGGAAGGGAAAGAGAGAGGACGCACTGAGACCCCGGCCCTGCAGCAAGGGGCTTGTCTGTGGCCTCAAACTAGGTCATTAGCATGTTTTATTTATCACAGAGTGTCTGTGCACATGAAGCAGTTGGCTGAGTTTGGTGGGCTCCATCCCTGGTTCTCAGCATGGAGCTCCCAGTTTCCATGGAATTGCCTGGGTGACAGGAGCATCTTTGCTCTAACAAGGTGACTCTGTGTGGACCCTGGATGGGGCTGGTCACTGCAAGACTGGCTGTGAAGAGAAGCCTGGACTCTGAACCCCACTCTGTCCTCCAGGAAGCCTCCCTAGAAGCCCCAGAGCCTAAGGCAGGTGAGCATCCTTGTCAGGGGGGACGAGGGTGGGGGGCAGCTGCTGCTCTGGTCCCTTCACCTGGCTACTACTGGCTGTCCTTTACCACATCCGTGATGACATGCTTCCCCGAGTTTTGAGCTGCCCTGGGCAGGTGGCTGGCAGGTCAGAGGATGGTGACCACTTGGGACCTACTCTCTACACCACATCTGACCCAGGGGTGGCCCTCTGGGGTGGGGTCCACAATGCTGTGTTCTCCTCGACCCTGAACACATGGCTCCCGGTGAGCCACCCGGATCGTAGACCCGGGGAAGGATGAAGGGCCCTGTGTGCTCTAGAGCATCTTAACAGCCAGCTGCAGCAGGAGATGAAGGTCTCCCAGCAAAACTAAGTGGCACTCTTGTCCCTGGACAACTGAGCAAACGTGACTGCCACCAAACATGCAGGGCACATGTGTGTCAAGGAAGGATTCCACCCAACACCCTGGGAGGGGGCCTGACGAGAGTGGTGCAGCCAAGGCTGCCATGTGCAAGAGTGGCCCTAAAAAGACCAAAAAAAAAAAAAAAAAGGCTCTCTCTCCGGGACGCAGGAGGGACTAGGGCTCTTGGGTTTTTTGAACTTTTCATGTTTAAGCAGTCATTATGTCCCAGTGGTTCAATGTGAAATTTAGGAAATACATCAAATTCAGAAAACACGCAAAGGAAGGCTGTGAGATGGACTTAACTCCTGAGAATTTTAACTTCTTCCTACAAGCCACCCATTTCTAACGGGACCCCAGGTCAGGAGGCTCCTGTGAGGTGCCAGACCCCGGGCAGCCAGGCGGGGTGCCCTCGTTGTCCTCCTGTGCCCGCAGCACTAGGTGTGCCCTGTGCAGCCCCTCCCTCCTCCATGTGGCTCTACCAGGCCACTTCCCTGTGCAGGGAGGTGTGCCAGATGGCAGGACACCTGCAGCAAAGCACTGCATCTCAGGACCAGCCAGTTTTTACCCCACAATTAAATTAGGGGACACTTCCCCAATACAGAGCAGCTCTGACCGAGAACCACCAGCCACACCCAGGGCGCTTAGGCCAAAGGCAACATCGCTGAACCACTGTCTCCAATTTCTAGTCTCTTGATGCGCAGTGCAGAATGGATGCCTGCACACTGACCTCAATGTTCAAGTAGAGAAATATTTCAGCCAACAGCTAATTCATCATTAGGTGGTCACGAGCTTTACCAGTAACAAATCCTCTTGGGCTAAGCTAAAGGCATTTAATGAAAAGCACCTCATTTTATTAATTTTAACAAACTATTGGCATTTGCAATTGTTGGTGTATTTAGTTGGCTCTACTTAGTCTATTTTGATTATTTCATTAAATTTTGCTCTGAAAATACTGAAGGCCACCCTTTCACTCTGCATCCACTCTCTTCAAGGGAATAAAAGGTATTAAAAAAGCTGGCTATTTAAAATCTTCCCAAAGCACACAATCTGGCAGCTCAGAGGCTGGGGAGCGACCCCAGACTGGGCTGCACACGGGGCGCCCCACAAAAGGCTCACTCCTGAGCATTAGCACCTGTCTGGGTGGGTGCACAGGGCTCTTGGGCAGCAGGCTTGGGGGTTCCCACTGTGACCTGCAGGGAAGCCACCTGTGGCACTGGGACGTGACCTTGGCTGAAGCCTGCTCACGCATGCTCTCTCCTGCCGCCACTCACGCCCAAGTTCAGCCTGAGAGTGACTGTCTTTCCGTGGCAGACAAAAGGTAACTGCGCTTTCTGAAATACACTAATCTGTAATGCGCGATTAATTTAGGAAGGTTACTTTTAAAATGCCAATATAAATATTTTAAAATCTGAAGGAAGAATCTAAAAGTGAGTATGTGAAGAGAAATAAAAAATTCACTTTTTGCTAAAGTACTGAAATCTCTCAGATAAAAGGGCAAATGTGAATGGCATAAGATGCTCTTGGAAATGTCTCCATCCATTTGCTTGGAAGGTAGAGGATCGTGAACCATTCTTTTGACCTATGGAGGTGAGGCAGCCGAGAAAGGCGGGTCCTGACCTTTGGAAGCAGGGCGGCGGAGAGAGATGGAAACTGCGTGCCTGGGGTGAGAACAGTGGGGCAGTTGTGGGAAGTGCAGAGGCAAGGGCAGTGCAGGTCCAGGCAGCCTGGGGGTCCAACCCCTGCCTGGGCTATTGGGGTGGGGGGCATGGCCCCATCTCAGCCCATTCTAGCACTTTCTTCCTCTGCGACTCTTATTTTACCTGCAGAGGGAATCTGATGCAGTGGGTGGAGGCTCTTGGGGTCATGGGACGGGGCAGGTACACAGGGGCACATGAATGAACCGCCTATTTAAGGACATCATGCCGATAGCCAGTCACATGAATTCCAAGCTCCAGCCTTAGGCAATGAATTTCTACTAAGACAGAAGTAATACCTCCTAAAGGGGATTCAGACCAACAGAAATGCGTTTCTCTCTTGACCAGAAGAACAAGCATCCCAGTCATTCTAACATGCTGCATTCTCATGAAATAGAACCAGAAGCATTTCTAGACATTTTAAACTTCACTTTCTCCAATGAAGTTTTCCCAAGATAGAGAAAAAGGGGAATGGAAGGCAGCAGTGACACACCTGCGTGGTCCCCTATGTTCAGCTTCAGAGAGACAACACTAAAAACTCTGCCTGTTCCCCCAAGGGCTCAGATGGCCGGGAGGCGGCGACAGAGAAACACTCTCCCCTGTGCTACCAGACTCCGAGCTTTTGACAGCAACCAACCCGGCAACCTGGCTGCTCACCACAATCCCTTTACCCTCAGCGCACCTGCTCTTTCTCAGACTGACCCAGTGGGTCTGCGGGGAACAGGCGTGCTGGGAAGTGAGAAAAATCATCACAGGCCTCTATGTCGCTATTGTAATATTACAGTGATACTTTCAAACATTACCTTCAGTCTCAATTATTTTTTCCTAAAGCACGATTCCTTCACATTGAGATTTTTTGAAACCTAAATTTAGGAAGTCTGTTCACCCATGTAAATCCTGATCTCTTACCTGTACCACCTGGTCCAGGAGCACCTGCCCCAAATCTCAGCAGGAGTCTGTGGTGTCCCTGCTTCTCAGAGCTGGGCTGCAGGCCTGGGGGGAACCAACCCCACACTGACTGGAGGCTGAACTGGCTGCACAAATGGAAATGCATCCCATGGCAAACCTGGCCAAACAAATGGCTGAAGATAAAGGAAAAGATTCAGGCTTCCACAAAAACAAAACTTCGCAAATGTGGGCTGTTCATAAAACAGGGGTAAAGACATCTTGAATTTTTTTTTTGGCCACCTGGAGGCATGTGGAATTTCCTGGGCCAGGGATCAGATCTGAAACGCATTTGCAACTTACACCATAGCTCAGCAATGCGGGATCCTTAACCCACTGTGCTGGGCCTGGGATCGAACCTGTGTCTCAGTGCTCTAGAGATGCCATGGATCCCATTGTGCCACAGCAGGAACTCTGACACCTTATATTTGAGACATGTGTGATCTAGCCTCAGCTAACCCTGCAGTGAGGAGCAAGCAAGCAGCGCTGCAATCTTGTCCTGGGCCTGTCTCTGGGTCTTCCTTCCTCCCTGCACACTGACAAGCCCCAAATGCAGGCTTCTCTATGGCCTGCTGTGACTCCAGGGGAAAAGAAGCATGAACACCATGAGCGCCTCTGAACACATCTGCAACTGGTCAAATTAGTTTGTACCATCAAAGCCAGTCAATTGATCTTTCACCAAATTTGAAGTTTTCAGCTGTTATTTCTCCGAATATCTTTTGCACAACAATCTCTCCCTCTTTGACTCAATGGCACACATATGCAACTTCTGCTTCAACCCAAGTGTCCCCGGGACTCTGGTCTCCCCGCGTGGAAAGTTTCCTTGCTTTTCTTCAGGGTGGTTTCTGTAAGTCTTTCTTCATGTTCGGTCAAGTCTTTCCTTGCCCATTGTCACCAGGTTCCTCCTGGTGACTTTCAGTGGATCTGTTTTTAGTTCTGACGTTTCCATTTGTTTCCTCTTTGTGATCTGCACCCTGTCAGGCAGAAGAGATTCTGCCTCAGACCCTGGGTTCACACACGGGCTGACCTATGCCGGCCTGTGCCTGTCGGGTCCTCGCCAGCAGCGCAGGGCAGGCTGTGAGGACAAGTGTACCTTGGTGCTGGTGAGACAAGCTTTTTGGTGAGAGAGGCCGAGACAGGCAGCAGAACGAGGGTCTGGGCCTGAAGGGAGGGGGTAGTGGGGGGCTGTGCTGTAGAGTCGCCAGACGTGGCCCTAAAGGTTTGGAGCACGTGTCACTGCTGGTCACAGCCTGACTGAAGAGCCCCCTCTGGTGGATTAAACTATGACCACATGCTCAGAGTCACTGCCCTCTCAGAGCACAAGTCGGGGAGGGGTCTCAGGACGTGTACTGGGTCATCAAGCTTGAATTTCTCCATGACCGTTCCCAGGACCGCCCCCCCCCGCCCCACTTACTGAAATGAGAAAAGCACCTCACCTGACAACGGTGCACAACTGCAGGGACCTGAGTTCAGGAACACTTGTCATTCAATGGAAAGAATGTGCTGATAAACCAAGGGAGAATGCACAAAAAGCAGGGCACTTTGTTAAGTCTCTAATGCATAGAAATTCCTACAGAAACCAGAATGAAACTGAAAAAAGGGAACCTGTTCCGAATAACCTCAAAAGAGCAACCATCTCTACTGAGACACCAAAGCACCCAGACTCATGCCACAATGGTTTCCTGTCAGAATCGACTCCAGTTCAAGGCACCTCTTGGGATTGTCTCCTAAAACCATTTTGATGGTTACCAATGAGCTTATTTCTGGGAAGACATCTGCCTTTTAGACTCACTCTGAAATCTGTCTGTGCAGCAAATGTCCCACAGTCATCCAGCCCCCTATTTTAGGATGACTTTCGTGAGTTCTCTGCCCTGATCTCAAGCTCTCTGGGGACAGACCCTCCCGGGACTCGAAGTGAGGGAAGAACTCAAACCTCAAGGGCAGGGCTCACGACTAGCATCTGCCGAGAACAGCCAGGTACCAGGGGCTCCTGGCTGCTCAGGGCACGGAGGCTCCTCCAGGGGAGGATGGCAAGGGTGGCCAAGTGACAAACTCGCTGTGCCCACCCCAGGCTCACGGCCTCTCTGGGGCTCAGATCTGAAGGGTGGAGCCAGGCCCCCCACCAGGCACTGCTGGCTGGCAGCCGGTCTGCCCCCCCACCCCCCAACCCGGGGTATGGACCTGGCCCTGCTGGGAGGCCCCAAGCCCCAGGCACAGAGGACAGTCGTGCTTTACTAAACTTCAAGGGGACAGACGTTCTCCAGCTTAGCTGCCCTCCGTGGGGATGCCCTCTGAGGACAAAGCAGAAGTGGGACACAGTGGGCACTGCCCCAGTCCCCAGACTCAGTCACTGGGCACCAAGCGCTCTCACCTGTGAATGACAGCTGCATTCACTGCAATTCAAAGTCCAGGATTTCGCTCTCCTTCAAAACCTCTTGTTCCTGAAGAGCCAGATCTCAGGTTTTAACTACTTTTAATTTCTGGAAGAAAAGTTGGGTTTCAGAGTGACAAAGGTGTACTTAACAGTTTTATTTCTTTTTAAGATTTCAATCTCCTTTGACATGAACAAACAAGTGGCAAAACTGTTGCCGCTGCTGACAAATTTCACCATGTCACTGCAAGGACCCACCCGTGATCACAGGGAGGATGGGGGAGGTAGGGCAGGAGGGAAGTGAGTGTCCAACTGCCCGTCTCCACCCCAAGAGGGATGCTTCCTTCACACAGAATAAGGAACATCCTAGATCAAGGGGACAGGCTGGGGGATAGAGATGGTTTGTAGGGAGAAAACCTTTTGTGGAAAAAACAAAACAGCATGTGTACTGGCTACACCTTCAAAAAGGCAGAAAATGGCAAACGGAGGAACTCTGCACACTTGCAAACAGGCTGAAATGTCACTGGATAAATTGCTGTCTGAAGATGAAGTTCTGAGCTGCTAGTTGGACTGTACTGAGCAGAACCATGGATGCTTCCTGCTACTGCTAGAATAAGCCAAGACACCCTCACCCTGTGTTCTCCCAGCGCCACCACTGGTCTGCAATGACTTCCATCTGCACAGGACCCCTGAGATGGTGATCCAGGGTTGGGGAGCATCTGTCCTGCCCGGGGACCCTGGGGGTGAGAGGTGGTTTCCCTCACGGGCCTTGTGAAGAACAATGAGCCCACCACTGATGCCATACAAGCCACCTCCAGCAGGTGACCCATGACAGAGGAGGTGTCTTGGGGCCTGGGGAGGCACAGGACCCAGGGCCCAAAGGCCAGGCTGCTCTCTCTGCAGTGCCCCGAAACCCTGTGCAGGGGCTACCCTTGCACTCATTGACCACCGCCCATGAGTTCCCAGGGACCTCAGACTCCAAGGCCCCCAATGGGCCAGTACCTTTGCCCAGAATCCAAACATCAAAGCAAGAATTACAGAAACTCACAACTGTCTAAGCCTCAGCTCTCACGAGCACCCAGGAAGGAAGGAGCTGCCTGTCGGTGCTGGGGGTGCTGTCACAGTAGGGTCTACGTGGGGTTCTGGGCTCAGAAACCTGACTGAGGTACCACTCCTGGGGCAAGAAAGAGGTCCAGTCCCACCCCTCCCCACTCCCCACCAGCCACTGCAGGAGGTAGGATGCACAGGGCTGGGGATCGAACCCACGCCATCCATGCAGATCTGAGCCACTGCAGTCAGATTCTTAACCCACTGCACCACAGCAGAAGCTCCAAAAAATTTTTGAATTGAGATAAAGGTCACATAAAATGATCCATCTACACCATTTGAAATTGTGCAATTCAGTGGTTTTTAGTACCTGCACACTGTCCTGTAGTCATCACCACTATCTAACTAGAGAACATTTGCATCGCCTCTGAAAGAGACCCCATAGCGGCCAATTTCTCCCTTACCCCAAGCCCTGGCCACCGCTCATCTACTTTGTCTGTTTTGCCTGTTCTGAACACTTCATGCAAGGGAATAATACAACATGTGCCTCTTGCTCTGGCTTCTTTCACTGAGCACAGCATTTTCAAGGTTCATCCATGCTGTAGCTGGTGTCAGGGCTTCATTCCTTTTTAAGGCGGAGTAATGTGCCATTGTCTGGACGGACCACCTTTTGTTCATCCATTCGTCCGTTGATGGACATTTGGGTTGTTTCTGCCTTTTGACTGTTGTCAGTAGTACTGCTGTGACTCTTCACGTGAAGTGTTTATGTGGGTATATGTTTCCCATTTTTTTGAGCATTTCTCTAGGAGTGGAGTGGCTGGGCCACATGGTAACTCCATGCTTAATCACTTGAGGAACTGCCCGACTGTGGCTGCACCATTTTACATTCCTACCAGCTGTGTACGAAGTTTCCAATTTCTCCCCGTGCCCACCAAAACTTTTTATTGTCTTTTTATTTCTGCCATCATAGTAGCTGTGAAGTGATATCTCATTGTGGTTTTGACTTGCGTTCCCCTTATGATCAGTGACGTCGAGCATCTTTTCACATGCTTGTTGGCTATTTGTGTGGCTTCTTTGGAGAAATGTCTATCTGGGTTTTTTTAATTGGGTCATTTGTCTTTTTACTGTTGTAAATCACATACATTCAAAAGGGTGTTTGCTTCCTCCGCTCTCCCAGGAATTCCAAGTGATGCCTGCTTTATGACCGCTAGGACCTGCAGTATGTATCTCAGGAGAGGGACCCATGATTTGTGCATCCCAGCAGCTCTCCTGCTCCCTCTCTTGGCCTCTGGATAGCGGCTGGGTTGGAGGGTCAGATGGTGGAAGCTGGTGTTCAGGAGCCTATGGGTGCTGCCCTGGGCTTGCCTGGTCCCAGGTCAGCATGCCAGGGATGCACTGAGGGCGTGGCTGTCCAGGAGGCTCAGCTCTCCTCTGCTGTGGGCCCCCCAACCCCTGCTTCCTCTCTGGGGATGGCCGGGGGTGTGGTGTGCAGAGGCCCTGGAGGCCCCTGTTCCCACCCCGAGGAGGCTTGGCTGGGTGAGGTTGGGTAATGGCATTACCTCGTGTCGGTGTACAGGCTGCACCCAGGCATCACATGTTTGTTGGCTATTTGTGTGGTGTCTTTGGAGAAATATCTATTTGGGTTTTTTGGATTGGGTTAATTGTCTTTTTATTGTTGAATGGTATTCCATTTTGCATATGCACTGCATTTTATTTTTATATTTTTAATTTTTTTTTGTCTTTTGTCTTTTCAGGGCTGCACTTGTAACATATGGAGGTTCCCTGGCTAGGATTCAAATTGGAGCAGTATCTGCCAGCATACACCACAGACACAGCAACACAGGACCAGAGACGCGTCTGCAACCTACACCACAACTCACTGCAACACTGGATCCTTAACACACTGAGCGACGCCAGGGATCAAACCCGTGTCCTCATGGTTGCTAGTCAGGTTCCCTAATCACTGAACCACAATGGGAATTCCTCCTGCATTTTCTTTATCCATTCACTTGTTGGTGGACATTGCTATAGGGCTATAGCATTCATCTTTAACTTACCTTAGTTTACCCTCAAGTGAGATTTCCTACTATGAATCTGTGAACCTTGCATACTTTTGTTTATCCCCTACCTACCTTAGTGTAATTGTAGTCATGTATTTAATTGTGCTAAAACCCCACATTACATTGTTCTTTTTTTTTTTTTTTTGGTCTTTTTGCCTTTTCTAGTGCTGCTCCCTTGGCATATGGAGGTTCCCAGGCTAGGGGTCTAATTGAAGATGTAGCCTCCCGGCCTATGCCACAGCCAGAGCCACAGCAACGCAGGATCCGAGCCGCGTCTGCAACCTACACCACAGCTCAGAGAAACGCCAGATCCTTAACCCACTGAGCAAGGCCAGGGATCGAACCCGAAACCTCATGGTTCCTAGTCAGATTCATTAGCCACTGAGCCACGATGGGAACTCCACATTGTTATTTTGTTTAAATAATCACTTCTATTAATGAGTTTAAAATTGAAAGAAAAATTACATATATTCACCCACTTAGTTACTGTTTCCAATGGTCACCTTTGATTGGATGTCAGATAGTGTGAATTTTACTGTGCTGGGTGATGGATATTTTTGTGCGGCCTATAAATACTCTTGAGCTTTGTTCTGGAATGCAGTTAAGTCACTTGGAAACTGTTTGATCTTTTTAGATCTTGCTTTAAGATGAGTTGGGTGGAAGCAGAGCAGTGCCCAGTCTGGGCTAATTTCTCCCCTCGACGGTGGCACCATCACCCTGCGCTCTGCCTGATGCCTGAATTTGGAGGTTTCCCAGGCTGGCTTGTGGGAGGGCACTGCTCCTGGCTGGGTACTGTTACTGCAACTCCTCTTGGTACGCTCCCTGGTCGGTGCTTAGCTGAGGACTCGAGGGAGGTTCTGTGGGTCCCCAGCCTCCCAGGCAGCCCTCCTCCAGCGCTCCCACCTGCAAACTCCAGCTTCCTGCCCTCCCACGCAGCTCCTTCACCCAGGGGTCTGTCCAGTATGGCTGTGGTTTCCCACTTCCTATCCCAAATCCTGGGAACTCTCTCAGGTCATAACCTGGGTCAGTTTGGGGCTTACTTCCATTTCCCATCTCTCAGACATCACTGGCCTCCAGGACCATCCAGTGTCCAGTGTTGTACAGACATATTTTGCCCATTTTTTGGGTCCAAAACTTCGTAAGTTTTGCCCATGTTGTGGTTGTTTGGGAGACTAGGTCTGTCCCTGTCATTCTATCTTGGTTGGAAAGAGAAGTAGCAGCTTTTAGTTTTTCTACCCTTTGTATCCCCTAAGCTCCCTGAGCTGCTTAGGTGTGAATCTGGCAGCCCGGAATTTGCTAGAGTGGAAGGATGATTAACTCCTTTTCAGAAGCAGTGGTGACTGTGATGGGCTGTCTCTCTGCTCCTTTGCCCTGGGTGGGAGCTGCTCCCAGGTGTCCTGTCTCGGGAGTCCTTGCTCCTGCTCCCTTGGCCTTGCTCTCCTGCCAGGTGGGTACCCACCCTGCCACTCAGGGACTTTCCTTAGGGGAATCTGTTAGTGATAAATGCACGAATTGAGGTTGCTTAGGGTGAGTTAAACTCACAATGCCTATTTTTTTAGGAAGACCTTGTGACTTGATTTGCAGAGAAAGTTGTAGCCTGAGTGAACTGACAGGCTCAGATCGAGCTGGCGATTCTAGTTCAGTTGCTCGAGGCCACAGAGGTAGTGACTTCATCTTAAGCCCAGGGCACAAAGCCACGCCATCACCATGGAAACACAGATGGCATCTCTGGGGCTTGTGTTCCTCTTGATCTCATCACACACTTGGCCTTCCTCTTTCTGACTGAGATATGTAGTAAATACTGTTAAATTGCTTGCAGGGTTCTTTTGCCTTGCTTGCTGATATGCCACTTTGGAAAGGACCAGGTGATCCTGTTGGCATATTTTCCTAGAATTTTAGGTATTTTGACCATAGTTAGGTGGTAAACCCAGCTCCTGAAAGAGCTGATTTCACACAGGCAGGAGCAGACTCTGGGGACTGGGTACTGGCGATGATTTGTCCTCTCTCCCCCTGACCCAGCTCTTCCAATCATTTCCTCTTGGCTTTTTCCCTTCTTGGGGAACGTTGTCTTTCCCCCTGGGTCAGCGGGGGGGGGGGGGGGGGGGGGGGGCGCAGCGGTCACTGTGCAGTGGCGGCCTTGGAGGCACTGACCTCTAGGATCTTATTCTCTGATGTGGCAAAGTGCTATTTGCCAAACACACCGTGGAATTGGGCAAATTAACTCCTTGTGCTAGAATTTACTTGTAACACATTCATGCTAACTGATGACAATGCCTTATTGTAATTATTAGGAACTTTTGAGGAAACACCCTTGAGTTACTCATTCAAAACATGTTTATTTGGTCCTGCCTTTTCCTAACCCTAGAAATGTAATCAAGTTGCATAACTTTGTGTTTCCAAGTTTCCCCCCACCACAGTCTCAGGGGCCTGGTCTACACCTGTCCTCTGCCCCTGAGGAGTTTCACTTGCTGCTTTTCTGGACCTCTGATGCCTTCCTGAGTGGGGCAGCTCCTCGGCTGCAGAAAGCGGTGGTTGCATTGTGCTTCATGTGGGAGTTGTCTCTGTAGGGTTCCCACTGGGAGCATTTCCCGGAAGGAAGGGGTGTCAGGCCTTGTTTGGGCTCAGTGATTGTGGTGGTTGTGGTGAGCAGCTCACATTGTCTTCTTCAAGCTGTCATCACCACCAGGCCCTCAGGTGATAATTTGAGGACTGTGCTGTCTGAGCTCTGTTTTGGGTTCGGACTCTGATCATAGGGTTGAAGTTTCATAAACCTGAGCAGGAGGCGTTCCGTTCATTAGAAGGTCATGGTGCATTGTGGCAAGAAGATTCGAGTCCCTTGGTCCTTGAAGTGAATTATCTGCTAAGAGTCATTCAGGGGGCAGTTTCTAGGAGCTGGCACGGGCTGCGACTCCTCCCTGTCCGGGGTCCCCACATTGGCACCAGGCTTATGGATGGAGGGCCGATGCATTTGTTGTGCTGGGGGAGGGGGACAGTGGGGAAGGTTCCTTTCTTCCGAGCCCTGGCTTTCAAAAGGGATTCTTGAAATGACTCTGCAGTCTCTGCTACAAGTGAGTTTAATTACATAAAATTCGATTTTGTGCTTTTTTTTTTTTGCGTAAGTACAGATCAGTTTGATTTCCCTTTCTCACCAGTGATCCTTTTGCAGACTTAATACAGTTAAGGTTTTGGCACATGGCCGCCACGTCACCATGGATCAGAGTGTGGAGGCTGGGCTTTGGAGCCCCTCAGCTATGGATGCCCCAGCCTCCCCCTTGGTGGGCACTTGGTGAATGCAGCAGTGGTGGTGGTGGGGTCCTGTTCTCAGTGTTAGTGAGGGGGTTGCCAGGACACCCAAGGTGATTTCTAACCTGGGGTGGGTGCTGTTCCTGGCATTGATGTGGATGATTCGTTTGGCTAAAACAGCTTTGCAGAACCTGCCTCTGACACATCCAGATTTGGATACACAGGGGGACTGAGAGGGCTGGAAGGGAGTGGGGTGGCGCCCACTAGCGAGAGATCAGAGGTGACCATCTGGGCCTGAGGTGAAGCTCTAGGGCTGGGGAGGTTCCCCTCTGGGCAGCGTTCTTCTGGCCTAGTGCATGTTGAAGTCTTGTGGCCTCCAGGACAACTGTGCTAGCTCTAAGGCCTTGTTCTGAGATGCGTTGCTCAACCTTTGCACCAGCCCGAGCTCTCATCAGCGAGTTGGTTACGGACTAGCTGGCTGCTGTGTTCTCATCAGCGAGTTTATGGACTGGCCAGCTGCAGTGACTGGCATGGTCTGGCATGGAGCAGATCTTTTCCTTGGTTTTGTTGGTACCAGCAGAGAGGGCAAGCTAGGTCCCACCGAGAAGCTGCCCTCTTTGCTCAACCTCATGGCCCCAGTCCCTGGGGACTCAGACCCCTCCACATGGATGTCAGGGCGGCCCCTGTACTGCTGGCACCTCAAGCGCCCACATCTAGTTTCTGACTGTGATTCTAGTCTAAGTGCCTTGTGTAAATGGAATCACACAGCTTTAGTATTTGTCTTTTTGTCTCACTTACTTCACGCAGTGCAATGATGTTACAGGAACCAAGCGGCTATAAGACGGTTGCTGGTGCTTCTACTGTTTCCCAAGGAGGCATCAGAACAGAGGCGGGAAACCCATCTGGCTCCGGTAATTACCTCTCAGTTTATTTGCACTTTTTTCTGTATACGGCTCTGCATCTGCCAAGATTTCCGTAAAGAACAAGCATGAGGTTTACAATGAGGAAACCACTCTGGGTGGCAGATTCTTTAGGCAGGTGGGCAGCAGAGGGACAGGCCTCTGGGCGGGAGGCAGGTGGGGGAGGGGCCTGGCTGGCCATGTCCTGGGACGGGATCTGAGCTTTAGTGACTGTTTTCTCCCAGCTCTGCACTAAGCTGAGCCCACCTAACGGTTCTCCCAGATGATGGAAATGCGGGGGATGCAGGCAGCTCCCAACCTTCCGCCTCAGGTGGCGCCAGAAGGGACAGTGGGGGAGGGACAGTGCTGTTCTCAGAGGACTGTCCCCATTCACAGTGGCTTGCCCAGGGCACACTGAGTGGAGGGACCACTCAGAAGAGAGGGGCACTAACTTCTAGCAATTCTGGGCAAAAGCGCTGGCTGTGGAGGTGAAAGGATGTGGAGCCACAGGAACGCTCAGCATTGCTGGTGGGAAAGCAAAATGGTGAAGCCACTTTGGAAGAGGGTTTGGTGGTTTCTTGAAAAACTAAACATACTCTTACCAGACAATCCAGCAATCAAACTCCTTGGCATTTATCCAAGGGAACTGAAAGCTTATGTTCACACAAGGACCTGCACAGAAATGCTTTTAGCAGCTTTATTCATAATTGCCAAACTCAGATGCAATCAGGATGTCCTCCAGTCAATGATGGAGGGCAAATAATGTGCTATGGTACATTCAGGCAATGGAATATTATTCAAGGCTAAAAAAGAAATGAGCTAGGAGCCAGGAAAAAACACAGAGGAAACTTAAATGCATATTACTAAGAGAAAGAAACCAGTCTGAAAAGGATTCCAACTATGGGACATTCTGGAAAAGGCACAACTACTGAGCAAGTAGAAAGATCTGTGGTGCCAGGGGCTGGGAGAGGGAGAATTAATAGGGGGTACAGAGGACCTGGGAACAGAGGCTCCCAGGATCTCTGAAAACAGATCCTTGGATCATGAGGGCCCACCCTCCAGCCCGGGGGGTGGCTGTGCTGGCAGAGGCCGCTGAACACTTTGCATCTTTCCTTCCTCCTTTTAGTTCCACTGGGCCTGTGGCCACTGGGTCAGCACTGCCAGCCGCTCAAATGCACGTGATAATGGAACACAGAGGCCACAAATTGCCTTTCCATAGGCATCTGTCCTGCTGGGTGGGGACTGGAGCTCTTTGGGATGAAGCGGCGGTCATGTGCCAAAATGCCCAGTTGCCTGCCAGCCCCGGTGCCTATCCCTGGATGCTGTGCCATCATAGAAACGCTGCCCCCAAGAGCTGGGCAGAGAGGCCCAGGTCCCATGATCAGGGGTCCTTTGCCCATTTGTGCTGCTGTGGGAGCGGAAACAATTCCTCACAGCTCTGGAGCTAGACATCCAGGATCCAGGTGCCGATGGGCCCCCTGGTTCAGAGACGGCACCTCTCACCTTCCTCATGTGAAGGAAGGCATGGGGAGCCTGGGGTGAGGGTCTCGGTTATAAGGCCACTAATCCCATTGTGAGGGCTCATGCTCAGGACCTCAACACCCCAAAGAACCTGCTCCTAACACACTGGGGGTTAGGATTCAGCACCTGAATTGTAGGGACACAGCACTCAGATGGTAGCACTCTGTCCCCGGCCCCCTCCCCAAATGCATGTCCTCATGTGCAAAATACATTCACTCCAGCTAAAGTCACTCTAAAGTCACTCTAAAGTCGGTAACACTGTCTGAATCAGGTGTGGGTGGAACTCCGGGTCGACTCAACAGAGGCAAAGGCACTGCAGCTATGAAGCTGCAAGCAGACCGTTCCTGTGCATCCACACACCAGGCCCCACAGAGGAGGAAGGACAGACAGGCCACGGGTTGGCTCTGCCCATCTCCCTGGAAAACCTGCCTGCACAGCTCAGGAGGAGCCAAGCTCTTGCTCCAGTCCAAGCTGGCAAACTCAACGTGTGTGTCTGTGCCCACTTGCAGTGGAAGCTTTGTCACCAGCTTCCGATGCTGTTGCCAAATGTCTTTGTGAATTCGATACTTGAGATCCCAGTCATGAAATCCATAACTAATTATGTGGGTCTTGATTTAATCATATGAGCTTCAAGGAAAAAAATCGACTGGCAGAGCCAAACACCAGCCTCCGTGGAAAGGAAGCGATGGCTTTTGCGTACCCGGCCCCACCCGCACCCTCCCTGAGGACGCGCTGTTCTCCCACAGGCTGGCGCTTGCAGCCTGTCCCCACCACCAGCCGGGGCCCCTGCCTGGCTTAGCACTGTCTCCAAGCAACATGCGGCTGCCACCGCACAGAAGGACCCTGGAAGCTGTTTGCTAGAACCAACGCTTCCGCCCATCCTCCACGCGGTTCCAAAGGTCTCTCCTCCAGACAGCTGATGTCTGAGGCAGGCGAGGTGCGATGTCCAGCTTGAACGGGGGGAGGGGGGCGGCGTCTGCACACTCAGTCCCTGTGGTCACCTGACTCACTCCAGACACACTGCTCAGGAGAACCGATGATTCTGCAGTAATCAGGGGCTCTGCTCACACCTTTGTGCACCCAGGGCCTCCATCACAGTGTTGCGGTATCACAGTGTTGCAGTACCTTGCCCCAGGCCTGGCGTGCTGCCTGACAGCAGGGTTGGGGCGGCAAGGGAAGTGCTCTGTCTTCTTCACAGAGCCTCTGAAACCCTAAAAGTGAGGCCGGAGGCCTCCTGGAGACCCCAAAGAAGCAGGCAAGGGCTCCTACAGCCGCTTGCAGTTGGGAGGTTTGGGGTCAGCCCTGGAGCTGTAGCCACATTGCCATCTGTACTGACCCTCAGAGACCCTTCAGCACTGACCCCCTGGTCTCCTTTTAAATGGATGGCAGCACCACTCCTGGCTCTGACCCCACCTTGCTTTGTGGGCTCAGACACCTGTCCCTGAAATAAGAGTTTAACTAATAAACAACCCCCTCTTGGCTAAAAGACAGCTCCAAGCCTTTTCAGCTCTCCTTGCCTCATACTACCATCCTTGTAATAATGTAGCAACTATGCACCCTATGTTCAAGCCAGCAGCCCTTCTAATCCTGTTCCCAGCATTGCTTATCCATTCTGCTTCTGTAACCCTGCTTTCTCAGTGTCTTAGGGAGGAACACTGTCTGCTCCAGGAAGGGGGGAGGTCCAGGATGCTTACATGGAAAAACAAGACCCTGTAATGTGTAAAAGTTGTTGAAAACAAAGACCTGGTCCTCAGACTCTGGAGGTGACTCCTCTGAGCCTGCACCAGTGCTGAATAAACCTTGCTTTTCCATATCTCCTAGTGCTGTTTGTCTCCTTCTGCTGCTACATTTTTTTGTGGTTTCTGCAACATTTTTGTGCATTGGCCAGGAAGCTGACAACCAAGCTGGGCTCTTGTGCCACCATCGCTGGGGAGGCCATGGTTGCCGGCCTGGTTACAGGTGGATAGCGGATATCGAGCACTGGCCATTTGCCAGATCCAGACCCTCACTGGGGCCATGCTGGCCTTGGCTCACACCTCTTCCTGACCGGACTCAGAAGGAGAGTGGAAATAGGTTCCAGGATAGGATGTTGGACTGGTGAGTGCCCTGGGGACATCTGCCCAAGTCAGGACCTGACATATGGCGGAAGGAGAGACTGGTCACCTCTCAGTGACCAAAGGGTCACTCAGGTCAGGATTCGTTCCCTTGGGATCAGGAGGCTTGTCAATTCTGGTGTGTGTGTGTGTGTGTGTGTGGTGTGTGTGTGTGTGTGAGTGACTGGGGAGAATAAGCATCCATGTTCCACTGTCTTCAGACTACAGAGCCAGAGTGAGTCTGAACCTGCCATTCCATGGCGACCCTCATATGGCATATGGTGGCCCTCTTTGGAGGGATCCTGATGTTGGGGTTTATACAGTCCCACCAAAGCTAAGAGGCACCTGAAATATCCCCTCTGGGGGAACGGTCAGGCAAATGAAGTGACTCTTCCCTGAGGCCTTGTCCTTGCTGTTTGTCTTGCATCACCGGCACAGGGTGGGACTTCACACAATGGGTAAATCAGCTTCCAAGCCCACTATCTTAGAGTGTATGGTTAAGAATTTTAAGAAAGGATTTTCTAGAGATTATGGTGTTTAACTGAGTCCTGGAAAACTATGTACCCTCTGTACCCTAGAGTGGCCCTCCTTTGGTGTTGGATGGCCTCTGGAAGGGACCTTAGATGTGTTCACAGTTGGAGCAGTATATAATGTTATAACAGGAGACCCTGGACACCCAGACCAATTTCCACATATTGACAAATGGTTGCAAATTGCCCATTTGAGGCCCCCATGGTTTTGATTCTGTGTCACAGGCTAGGGGCAGTGTAGGGTGCTAGTGGCCCAGTCCAAGAAGAAAACCTTGTCTCGAGACAAGGTGCCACCTATTTTTCAAGGGGAAAACTATGCCACTTCCCGAGGTGCTGTTGGCCCCACCTCTGGGGGCTGAAAGTCCCCAGATGCCAGATATCCCACCACTTTTTTTTTCTCCTTTTTTTTCTCCTCCTCCACCTTCTCCTGAAGTTCCTGAGGCGATATCACCCCCACAGCCAGATTCACCAGAACCAATGAGCAGGCGGCCCCAGTCAGCTCAGGGAGCAGCCACTCCACCATTACAAATGCCCTTATGGGAGACATGGGCACCACAGCAAATCACCCCTGATGGCACCATACAAGAGGGGGGACCAATTTTTTTATTACCAGCCCTTTTCCACCACCAATCTCCTTAACTGGAAACACCATACTCCCTCGTATTCTGAAAAGCCCCAGGCGCTGATTGACCTCTTAGAATTCATTTTCCAGATACACTGTCCCATCTGGATAGTGCCAATGACTCCTTTTTTGCTCTGCTTGACACTGAAGAGCGCTGGAAAATTGTAACAGAAGCCCAGAAATGGCTTCAGGCCAGTGCCCCTGGGAGTTGTGTAGAATTGGCAAACTGGGTAAGGGAAGCCTTCCCAGAGGAAAACTCCCATTGGGACTACAACATTGAAAAAGGGAATTGTACCCTAGAGAGGTACCAGTAGGCCTTCCTACAGGGGGCAAAACCTGGGGCTAAAAGGCCTATTAATATGGGTAAGACCACTGAGATACTACAAGAGCCAACTGATAGCCTGGCCAAATTCTATGAGAGACTACATGAGGCTTTTCAAATCTACACCCCTTTTGATCCCAAGGCCCCTGAAAACCAACTGATGTTAAATGCTGCATTTGTGGGACAAGCCCAATCAGATATCCATAAAGAGCTACAGAAATTAGAAGGATCTGCAGGAAAGAATGCCACTGAACTGTTGGAAATAGCCAACAAGGTTTTTATTAACTGAGACCAGGTGGCCCGCCGTGATGCAGAAAAGAGAATGAAACAAAAAGCACACTTCTGGTGGCTGCCCTGACAAAATCGGTGCCCCCAGCGGGACCACCCTGTAGGGGACAAGGCCCAAGGCCAGGGAAAAGGAGCCCCCTGGAACATGGTCAATGTGCTTATTACAAAGAAAAGAGACATTGGAAAAATGAATGCCCCAACCATCCCAAGAAAAGGACCAAGGCCCCACCTAGCCATTCAGCACCAACCTGATCTGCCTAGCTGAGTCTGATTAGGGGGATCAGGCTCTCTCCAACTGGGCCCCCGAGAGCCTATGGTCAGAATTCAAGTAGGCGGCCACCCCATAGACTTTATGGTAGACACAGGTGCCAAACTTTCTGTGGTCATGCAACCTGTAGTTCCCCTCTTGGGGAAAGAAACCACCGCCACTGGGGCCACAGGCATCCAAACACACAGGCCCTTCTGTGGTTTGGCGATGCCAATTAGGAGGCCATGAAGTAATACATGAATTTCTTTACTTGCCTGGCTGCCCAGTTACCTTGATGGGAAGAGACCTGCTGGCTAAAATGAGGGCACACATTTCCTTTTCCACTAATGGGTCTGCCCTAATCCACTCGAATTAACAGAATCCCCCTCTCCGTTAATCATAGCTCTTGCTGTAAGAAGAGGACTGGTGCCTGTACTCTTCCCCCTCAGGAATGGGGACCATTTCCCCAGAACTAGAGACTAAATACCCATTGGTTTGGGCTGAAGGGAACCCACCAGGACTGGCAAAATGCCACACTCCTATCTTGATTGATCTAAAACCCGGAGCTCAACTGGTAAATCTATTGTGGTACTCAATTCCCAGAGAAGATTGACTGGGAATCCAGGTTCACCTGGACAGGTTGCCTCAGCAGGGACTGTTAATAAAATGTCAATTTCAGAGTTCCCATCGTGGCTCAGTGGTTAATGAATCTGACTAGGAACCATGAGGTTGGGGGTTTGATCCCTGGCCTCACTCAGTGGATTAAGCATCCGGTGTTGCCATGAGCTGTTGTGTAGATTGCAGATGCAGCTTGGATCCTGCAATGCTGTGGCTCTGGTGTAGGCTGGTGGCTACAGCTCTGATTAGACCCCTAGCTTGGGAACCTCCATATGCTGCAGGAAGGGCCCTAAAAATGGCAAAAAGACAAAAAGACAAAAAAAAGTCACCCCAAAACACCCCTTTACTGCCTGTAAGAGAACCAGGAACACAAGACTACTGCCCAGTTCAGGACTTGAGAGCCATAAATGAAGCAAAAGTCACGTTGCACCCGTCTGTCCCTAACTCTTATACCCTGCTGGGGCTGATCCCTTCCACTGCTGCGTCTACTTGCCTGGACCTAAAAGATGCCTTTTTCTGCCTCTGGGTGGCACCTTCCAGTCAGCCCTTGTTTACCTTTGAATGGGAAAATCCACCTCCAGGGACAAAGGAACAGCTCACCTGGAGGAGACTCCCACAAGGATTTAAAAACTCTCCCACTCTTTTTAGCCGTGCCCTAGCCACTGACCTGGCTGAATTTCCTGGGCAAAAACTGGCCTGTGTTTTGCTACAGTACATTGATGACCTCTTACTAGCTAACACCATGCAGGCTCAGTGCCTAGAGGGAACAAGAGCTCTCCTTTCCCTACTAATGGAGACAGGGTATTGGGTATCAAAAAAAAAAAAAAAAAAAAAAGAAAAAAGAAAAAAGAAAAAAAAGGCACAAATCTGTAAAAAGCAAGTCAAGTATCTGGGCTCTAACATCATTCAGGGCCAATGAGTGCTGGGGACTGAAAGAAAACAGGCAGTTTGTGCCATTCCTGTTCCTACCACCTGCCAGAAGGTTCATGAGTTCCTAGGGGTAGAAGGAATCTGCCAGATATGGATCCCTGGGTTTTCAGACTTGGCCAGGCCTCTGTATGAGGCTATAAAAGGGGAAGAAAAGGCTCCCCTTGAATGGGGACCAAGCCAGGAGGCAGCATTTCAGACCATTAAAACAAAACTCACTGAGGCTCCAGCCTTAGGGCTTCCTGATGTAACCAGACAATTAACCTCTTTGTTCATGAGAAAAATGGGATGGCTTTGGGAGTCCTAACTCAAGAGTTCAGGCCTTGGCAGAGGCCAGTGGCATATCTGTCTAAAGAAATTGACTCAGTTGCGGCCAGATGGCCTCCCTGCCTCTGAGTGCTGGCAACTACCACCTTGTTTGTTCATAAGAGAGACTGACAAGTTAACTCTGGGACAAAACCTCAATGTTAAAAGTCCTGCACTCAGCTGTAACCCTAATGGACACTAGGGGCCACCACTGGTTCACGCATACATGAATGACTCAGTATCAAGTGTTACTATGTAAAAATCCATGAGTAAAACTGGACGTTGTACAAACTCTGAACACAGCCACTTTTCTGCCAGATGAAGCAGGGCCCCCAGACCATAACTGCTTAGAGGTACTAGATGAAGTGTTTTCCAGAAGCCCTGACTTAACTGATAAACCACTCCAAAACCCTGACCTGGTTTTACAGACTGAAGGCAGCAGCTTTATGGAGAATGGAAAAAGATTTGGCAGAAGATGCTGTGGTATCTGACTTAAAAAGAAACAGAGGTGCCTCCTCAAGGCTGGCTAGAACAGAGAGCAGAATTATGGGCCTTGGTCAGAGTGTTGGAGCTCAGCCGAGACCAGCGAGTTAATATCTATACCGACTCATGGTATGCCTTTGCAACTTTACATGTCCATGGAGCCCTTATGTAAGGAAAGAGGACTCTAACTGATGAAGGAAAAGGGATTGAAAACCAGGCTGAAAGCTTAAAGCTCCTAGAGACAGTACAGGAGCCTAAAAAAGCTGCAGTCATCCACTGTAAAGGCCACCAAAATGGAGGCAACCCAGTGGTAAAAGGAAACCATAGCGCTGATGCAGCTGCCAGACAAGCAGCCCGGAGACAACAGCTAGACAAACCTAAGGTCTTTCTGGCCCCAGAAGTGCCAGATATCCCCAAATAGTCTCCAGAGGAGGAAAAATGGATACGGGAGGAAGGAGGAACCAAAACTAAAATGGGATGGTGGGTCACATGGGACCACCAGGCTTATATTCCAGAACAGCTAGTCTACAAACTAGTCCACTAACAATACAAGTTAACCCACATGGGCAAAACTACCTTAGAGGTCTTACTGGGCTGGTACTATCTCACTGCACATCTTCCCTCACTCTGCTCCTCTGTCTCCCAAAGATGCATAACCTGCTTGCAGAATAATGCTCGCCATGGGCCCAGCAGACCAGCTGGATGCAACACTGTGGACCACCCCCATTTGAAGATGTGGAAGTGAAATTTACTAAAGTCATCCCAAGGAAGGGGTACAAATACTTACTGGTTTTCAGGATGGGTAGAAGCCTTCCCTACCCAAACTGAAAAGGCAAGGGAAGTAATCAAGGCACTCCTGATAGACATCATTCCCAGATATGGAATGCCTCTGACCATCGGGTCAGATAATGAACTGGCATTTTGTGGCCAAGACAGTACAACAGGTGACAAAAGCCTTACAGATCCAATGGAAATTACATTCTACTTATTGCCCTCAAAGTTCAGGGAAAGTAGAATGCATGAACCGGACCCTTAAACAGACATTGGCAAAATTATGTCAGGAACCTGGCTTGCCCTGGATAGACATGTTGCCGGTGGCCCTCATAAAAGTGAGATGCTCACCCTGAGCGGGAATAGGATTCTCGCCATTTGAAATCTTATATGGGAGGTCACATCAGCTAATCAATCTAAGAGGAAACACCAGGGAGTTGGGAGACTTGGGATTACATAAATAATTACAAGGACTGGGGCTCACTATCTCTCAGATACACAGACAGAATACCTGTGTCTTTAGGCATAACAGTACACCCCCACAAGCCAGGGGACCAGGTGTGGATAAAGGACGGAAAAAGGAGCCTTTAAGGCTGGTATGGAAGGGCCTCTATACTATAATTCTAACCACCCCCACTGCTCTCAAAGTAACAGGAATAGATGCTTGTATCCATCATTCCAGAGTTAAACTGGCTGGCCCAGCTGATGACTGAGGAGAATGGGAGACTGCCCTTGATCCAGAGATACCTCTATGCCTGACAATACAGAGGAGGAGACAATGATCTCAAAGCCCTGCTCTGACCACACTGGAGGCTGGTCAGTCAATGCACAGCTGAAGCTTAAGGAATTGGCTGCCCAGTAAAATAAACTGCCTTATCTTCCACAAGAGACTCTCTTACTATTATATACGGTTATCTTATATCCAACATGTATGTTTGCTGCCTGTTGCTATTAATCTGGTCCCCTTGTCCCTGCCAGGATCCATTTCCTCATGTGACCCAGGCATTTGAGTGACCTGATCAGATCAGGGGGTTACATGGACTTTGCTTTACTCCTGTCCCAGAGAAATTCAAGCAAGTTGTACTCACAACAGGACCACTTAGTTTGTCTGTCAACAGGGGGACCAATATACTTGCTTTGATCCACGATACTCACCAACTGAGGAATGGTTCGAGGTCCGGCGCTCACACAAATCAGGGCAACTAATTAAGCAGACCCAAATTACCAACCCTGAGTTGCCTGTGAAGCTATGATTGGGTCATGGACTTCTACCAGACCATGTGGAAGCCCATCATGGGAAAAAGAATATAGGCCCCAAGATAAATATATGTGCTGGGGGACCACCTGGATTGGTTGCCAGGAATGCACTTACTGGAGCTGTGTAACCTGGGCAACCTGGGATAAAGGAGACACAACAGCTGTCCTTCAAAAGGGTACAGTCCCTCCAGACTGTCAGACTAAAATTTACAATTCCAGTGAGCCCAAATGGAAGGAGGGTTTCAAAATAAGCATTTGCATTAATGGAAGAGGCCTTGACCCTGGAGCTCTGTTACATTTCCAGAGAGTCAGGCTTATGCTCCAAGCTGCCTCTCATGGGGTATTTCATTCCTTTTATGAAGAGAAAAAGAACACCCCACCTCCCATTCTGGCCACATCTAAGAACTTGTTTTTGGCCCTGGCAGAAACTATTGCACAGACTCTCAAGGTCTCCTCTTATTATGCATGCAGGGGAACTAACACAGGAGACCACTGGCCTTGACAAGCCAGGGCACTGAATCCATTAGAGCCTCATAATGAGACTGCATACCCCCAACATGCCAGTAGGGTGTGGCTCCTTAGAACGGCTATTATAGGGAGAAATTGTCTTGTGAGGCAGGGAGGACAGTTCAATGTCTCAGTCAGAAGCATAACATGTTTAGCCCTAAGGTTTTATAACCTGACTGCCCCAAAGACTCATTGGTGGTCATCCTCTAACCTCTCAAAGCCCAAGCCTAATCCCTTGTCTAATTTTTCCCACCTCTGGCAGACATAGGATGATATCGGTGTTGATGTCCAATGGCGGGCACCAAAGGGATTATATTGGATTTGTGGAAAAATAGCATATTCTGTACCCCCACCCCCCCAATTGGGCCAGGGCATGTGTACTGGAAACAATCGGACCATCCTTCTTCCTGCTCCCACTGTCACTGGAAGAGCAACCGGTCATTCCTATATATAGGGCACAGGGCACTCAAAGAGACAGGAGGGCTCTCCAGATTGGAGGCTGGAAAGATGATGAATGGCCCCCAGGATGTATTCAATATAATGGGCCTGCCATCTGTTCAGAAGATGGCTTTGGGGGATATCACACCCCTATCTATATGCTGAACCACATCATCAGACTATAGGCAGTTTTGGAACTTATAACAAATGACACTGCCAGGGCCCTGATTTATTAGCCCAACAGCAAACTAAAATGCACAATGTCATCTACCCAAACCACTTGGCCTTGGATTATTTACTTGCTTCTGAAGGAGGGGTTTGTAAAAAATTTAACTTGAGTAATTGTTGTCTACAAATAGATGACACCACAAAAGTGATAGATGAAATTGCTGACCACATGACTGAAATTGCCCCTGTGCCTGTACAAACTTGGAAGAGATGGGACACAGACAGTCTCTTTGGTGGATGGTTCGGTTCTCTTGGTTGAGAGGAAGTAAGACAATGGTAGGAATAATCATGGTCATACTTTCAGGGTGCCTACTTATTCCCTACCTTATACCTCTCCTGGCAAATATTATAAAAGGTTTTATAAAAACCATGGTTAAAAAAATAGCCTCCCACCTGCTACTTATCAGAGGTTACCAACAGGTAATGACTGATGATGATCTCTGAAGGGTGGAGATGCACCCTCAACATCAATAGGGGGGAATGAAATAAGAGTTTTAATTAAGGAACAATCCCCTCTTGGCTAAAAGGCAGCTCCAAGCCTTTTCAGCTCTGCTTACCTGGTACTACCATTCTCGTTATAATGTAGCAACTATGCACCCTATGTCCAAGCCAGCCACCTGGCTAATGGTGTTCCCAGCATTGCTTATCCATTCTGCTACTGTAACCTCGCTTGCTTAGTTTCTTAGGGAGGTACACTGTCTGCTTGGAGAAGGGGGGAGGTCCGGGATGCTTACATGGAAAAACAAGACCCTGTAATGTGTAAAAGTTGCTGAGAACAAAGACCTGGTGCTCAGACTCTGGAGGTGACTCCTCTGAGCCTGCACCAGTGCTGAATAAACCTTGCTTTTCCATATCTCCTAGTACCATTTGTCTCCTTCTGCTGCCATGTTTTTTTTGTGGTTTCTGCAACAACCCCTCCCACAAGTGCCTGGCATTAAAACACACACTCATCTGCCAAGGGGAGACTGTCTAGGCCAGTGGATCAGCGGTGGGGTCTCTGGGCATTACTATGGCAATGGATTCTCAGGACCTGTGGGAGAGCAGGAGGTGTGCTAGGCAGCTTGGCTCAGAATGTGCTTTTGGGGGTCAGAGAATATAGCATAATTCTCTGTGGCCTTGGATGTTTAGGGCTGTGGTCTTACTAAGCCTTGTCTTCAGACAAGATGGTACCACTGACAGACAGCACTAAGTCCCATCACGAGGCCACCTGGGGTTGGGGATGGCAGGGAGATTTCCTGTGTGGATGGGCCTGCCACAGCACCTTGTGATCAGGGGCAATAATCTCCTGATGGCAATCTCACCATACCCAGAAAACAAGACACTGGAAGCTTCCTACTCACAAAGTATATTGTACTTGGTCAATGCACACCAGTCCCAATAGTGGTTTGCTGCAGAGGGCAACACTTGCCTTTTGCCCACCTGGGCTTGTATTATACCAAGGGCCAATGAGCCCCCAAACTGACAAATGCCCTGTGTGCATTGCCTGTGTCAGGGGGCTTCAGTAGCTTAAAAACCACTCAAAAGGCATTCTCCTTGTGCAGAAATCTGATTTGGCATGAAAATGCCTTCTTTTCACAACTGGGGAAGAGCAGCATCTAGCAGCAAAGGCCAAAGTCACCTGATGGCAATCTCACCAACTCCAAAAAATAAGATGCTGGAAGCTTCCTACTTGCAAAGTATATTGTACTCAGTGAATGGATACAAGCCTCAATGGTAGTTGCACTGGATAGCAAACCCTTGCCTTTTTCCCACCTGAGGGCAATCTCACAAACTCCACAAAACAAGAAGCTGGGAGCTTCCTTCAGGCACTGCAGACTGTATACTATATAAAAGAACAGCAGTCCTAATGTGCATTTGCTCTGGAAAGCAATCCTTGCCTTTTTCTCACCTAGGCCTATCCCACAATTATAGTGAAAGAGCAGCCGTATTGCCCAATGCTCCTTGTACTCTACTTGTTTGCAGGGGGCTTCCCTAGCTTTAAACCTTCTCCCCACATGTTCTCCTTTGTGGAGATGCCTGATTTCCCATGAAAATGCCTTCTAGTCACAAATGAGGAAATCAGCACTTAGTGAGCTATGGCACTCAGCCCTTGATGGCAATCTCACCTACTCCACAATGCAAGAAGCTGGGAGCTTCCTCCTTGCAATATAGATTCTACTCTGTGAAGGGACATGACCCCAATGTGCATTTGCTGTGGAGAGCAATCCTTGCCTTTTTCCCACCTAGGCCTCTCCTGACCAAGGGCCACAGTGCCCCGGTACTGTGTCAGGCTATCTGTGCCCTGGTTCTTTGCTGAGGGTTTCCCTAACTTGAAACCCACTCCCAACATGTTCCCTTTGTGGAGAATCCAGAATGGGCATAAAAATTCTTCTTTTTGCAAATCTTATTGTAGAGAGGAAGGCAGGATGTCAGAAGAGTAGGGGGATGCACTCAACCTCTCCCACAAACACAACAACCCCCCCCATATCTACATGTTAAATGACTCACACAGAACAGCAAGTAAACATTGGCAGAAGAACTTAAACTTCCAATAACTGCAAGAATCTTGTGACATAACTGGGTAAAACAAGAGAAAAGAGGAGAGTGAGAGAAGGGGAATTGGGACTGGACAGGTGCTCCCAAAAGGGAACTGTGAAGGAGAAAGGGAACTGACACCCTGAAAAGTCACTTAATTGACAGAAAGATCAACCGAGTTGGAGGGATCTCCAGATGCCAAGAAGAGCACAGCAGTAGGTCTGAGATATGAAAAGCAGAGTGAAAGCCAAACAAATCATCTGAACTACTGGCAGAGTCACCAAAAACTGAGATGCTCAGGTGGGAGCTGGGCACTGAGACCTTGGCTCTGGAGGTTAGTCCCTGGGAACTGGCTTGGGTTGACTGTGCGGAGACACTCTGAGGGATTAGGAAGCAGTGTGTTGCAGATGGAGTGAGCAATATGCTAAGGGATGGGGAGTGGAAAGCCACAACAGAGGGAACCTGGGAGAAGAGCTGGATCCACAGGAGAGATGAGGAGCCAGTGTTGAGGAGGGGAGAGGAGGAGTGGTAGGCCACAACAGAAAACTCCTTGGGCTACAGTGAGCATGCTTGCCTGCCAGCTAGCAGAGAGAAGTGCTTCTCAGTGCATCCCCCCCCCACAAGCCTGACCTGAGGCCACCTGCCATCCAGGAGGGCTGGCCTCACCACTTTCAGTAGCCAACCACCTCAGGGACTCTCCCTGCCCTTGCCTGCCTGTCCTCTGGAGGGGCTACACCCTCCTGGAGCAGCACCCAGCACTGCCAGCCCCCTGGAAGAACTCTGTAGCCCAGAAATGCCAGAGCAAGCTCTGCCTGGCTGAGGGAAATTTGCCTCCATTGTGGGGTGGTCCTGCCAGTTCTGGCTGCCCTGGGGAAGTGCCCCTTTGTCTCCCAGGGGCACATCCATCTGCTCCCACCCTTGGGAGGTGCTGCATTCACACAGAGCAGCCACCCAGAACCGCCTGCCCCCTGGAAGACCTCCACAGCCCAGAAATGCCAGAGCAAGCTCTACCTGGCCACAGGAAGTCTGCATCCATTGTGGTGTGGACCTGCCAGTCCTGCCTGCCCTCAGGAAGTCCTCCTTTGCTTCAGAGTGACCCTGCTAGCCCCTCCCACCCTCAGGAAATAACCCCCTGCCTCAAAGAAGACTGGCCAACACCACCAGCTCTCAGGAAACACTCCATAGCAGTGCCAGGGCAGACACTGCCTGGCCACAGGGAGAACACCCCCACTAAGAAAAAGAAAATAACAAGCAAGATGAATAAGCTCAGAAACCACTCCCAGTTAAACCAACAGGAGAACTCACCTAAAGCAGTCAACAATGAAACAGAACTCTGCAGCCTGACAGACGTGGAGTTCAAAGGGAGATAGTGAAAATACTGAAGGAATTAAGAGAAGATATGAACAGTAATGCAGACTCCCTCAGAAAGGAACTAGAAAATATGAGGAGGAATCAAGAAAAACTAGAAAATTCATTTGCAGAGATACAAACTGAACTGAGGGCAGTAAAATCCAGAATGAATAATGCAGAAGAACAAATTAGTGATATGGAAGATAGAATAATGAAAATCACCCAAACAGGACAGCAGACAGAAAATCAAATGAAAAAAACATGAAAGCAATATAAGAGACCTATGGGATAATACAAAGTAGGCCAATCTATGCATAATAGGAGTTCCAGAAGGAGTAGAAAAAGGTAAGGGGATGGAAAATATATTTTAAGAAATTATCATTGGAAACTTCCCAAATCTAAAGGATACTGATTTCAAGATACAGGAAGCACAGAGGGCCCCAAACAAGTTGAACCCCAGTAGACACACACCAAGACACACTATAATAAAAATGGAAAAAGTTAATGATAAAGAGAGGATCCTAAAGGCATCAAGAGAAAAGTAAAAAGTTGCTTATAAGGGAATCCCCATAAGGCTATCATCTGATTTCTCTACAGAAACACTACAGGTGAGGAGGGAATGGTAAGAGATAGTTAAAGCACTGAAAGGAAAAAAATTTGCAATCTAGAATACTCTATAAAGCAAGAATATCATTGGAAATAGAAGGGGAAATAAAATTTTTTTCCAACAAACAAGAGCTAAAAGAATACAGCAATACAAAACACATTCTAAAAGAAATATTGAAAGGGCTTCTCTAAATAAAAAAAAAATAAGAGGAAGAACTAGGATGGAGGAAACCACAATCAGAGAGCAGTCACTCAAATAAGCCAGCATACAGATCTAATCATGCACATGTTTAAAACAAAATAAAATTAAAAAGAAAAAAGAGACATCAAAATCACACAATGTGGACAAGGGAAGTAAGGAAATAAATAGATTCTTTTTTAAATTTTCTTTTTATTTTTTTAAAAATTTTAGTATGGTAATGAAGTGTTTGAACCTACAGGACTATCAAGCTAAAACACACAATTATAGGAAGAGTTAACATACGTAAAAACAGGACAACCAGAAATCAAATCCAAACATTATATTCACAAAAAATGAAAAGAAAAACACTCAAGCAGAAAATAATTGGAGACCATCCAACCAAAAAAAGAAAGAAAGAATGGAGAATCATAGAATCAACTGTAAATGAGGCTTAAAATGGCAATAAATAATCATCCATCAATTATCACCTTAAATGTCAATGGACTGAATGCTCCAATCAAAAGACACAGAGTGGCTGATTGGATAAAAAAGCAAAAACCTTCAATCTGCTGCCTACAAGAAACTCACCTTAGGACTAAGGACATATATAGCTTGAAAGTGAGTGGGTGAGAAAAAATATTTCATGCCAATGGACATGACAGGAAAGCAGGAGTTGCAATCCTCATATCAGACAAAATAGACTTTAAAACAAAAGACAATAAAGAAAAAGAAGGACGCTATTTAATGATTAAGGGATCTATTCAAGAAGAGGATATTACTATCATCAACATATATGTCCCAATATGGGAGCATCCAGATACATACAACAAATATTAACAGACATAAAGGGAGATATTGATGGGAATACCATCATAGTAGGAGACTTTAACACCCCCCTCACATCAATGGACAGATCCTCTAGACAGAAAACCAGTAAAGCAACAGAGGTCCTAAAGGAAACAATAGAAAAGTTAGACTTAATTGACATCTTCAGGACATTACATCCAAAAAAATCAGAGTACACATTCTTCTCAAATGCACATGGAACATTCTCAAGAATTGGGCACAAAGCTAACCTCAATAAATTTAGGTGCATAGAAATTATTTTAAGTATCTTTTCTGACCATAATGTTATGAAACTAGAAATAAACCACAGGGAAAGAAATGAGAAAAAAACCTACTACATGGAGACTAAACAACATGCTACTAAAAACCCAATGGGTCAATGAGGAAATCAAGAAGGAAATTAAAAAATAACTGGAGACAAATGATAATGAAGGCATAAATGCTCAAAATCTATGGGACGCTGCGAAAGCAGTGCTCAGAGGGAAATTCATAGTGATACAGGCCTTCCTCAAAAAAGAAGAAAGATCTCAAATTGACAACTTAACCCTCCACCTAAATGAATTAGAAAAAGAGGAGAAAAAGACCTAAAGTCATCAGAAGGAAGGAAATTATGAAGGTCAAAGAGGAAATCAATAAAACAGAGATTCAAAAAACAATAGAGAAAATTAATAAAATCAAGAGCTGGTTCTTTGAAAAGGTAAGCAAAATTGACTAACCCCTGGCTAGACTCACTAAGAAGAGGAGAGAAAGAACCCAAATAAACAAAATTAGAAATGAAAAAGGAGAAATCACAACAGATACTGCAGAAATTAAAAAAAAACCATAGGAGAATACTGTGAACAACTATGTGCCAACAAATTTGACAATATGGAAGAAATGGACAACTTTCTAGAATCTTACAGCCTGTCAAAACTTAATCAAGTAGAAACAGACCAACTGAACAGACCAATCACTAGAAATGAAATTGAATGTGTCATAAAAACACTCCCTGCAAATAAAATCCCAGGACCAGATGGCTTCACAGGTTTATTTACCAAACATACAAAGAGGATCTGGTGCCCATCCTCCTTAAACTTTTTCAAAAGGTTGAGGAAGAAAGAACACTCCCAAAGACATTCTATGATGCCACCATCACCCTAATTCCAAAACCAGGCAGAGATACCACCAAAAAAGAAAAATATCAGCCAATATCTTCGATGAATATAGACTCAAAAATTCTCAACAAAATTTTAGCCAACCGAATCCAACAACATATCAAAAAGATCATACACCATGACTAGGTGGGGTTCATCCAAGGTTCACAAGGATGGTTCAATGTATGCAAATCAATCAACATCATACACCACATTAATAAAAGAAAAGTCAAAAACTATATGATCATCTAGATAGATGCAGAAAAAGCATTTGACAAAGTCCAACATCCATTTATGATAAAAACTCTCACCAAAGTGGGTATAGAGGGAACATTCCTGAAAATAATCAAAGTCGTTTATGATAAACCCATAGCAAATATAATACTCAATGGGGAAGAACTCAAAGCCTTCTCACTCAAATCTGGAACAAGACAGGGATGCCCCCTCTAACCACTGCTATTCAACATATCTTTGGAAGTCCTAGCCACAGCAATTAGACAAACAAAAGAAATAAAAGGCATCCAAATAGGAAGAGAAGAGATAAAACTGTCACTGCATGCAGATGACATGATACTACACATAGAAAACCCTAAGGACTCAACCCCAAAACTCCTTGAACTGATTAATAAATTCAGCAAAGTAGCAGGATATAAGATTAACATTCAGAAGTCAGTCACATTTCTGTATACTAACAGTGAAATATTAGAAAAGGAATACAGAAATATAATACCTTTTAAAATTGCACCCCCAAAAAATCAAATACCTGGGAATACACCTGACCAAGGAGGTAAAGGACTTATATGCTGAGAACTATAAAACTTTAATCAAAGAAATTAAAGAAGATGTAAAGAAATGGAAAGATATTCCCTGTTTCTGGATTGGGAAAATCAATATTGTAAAAATGGCCATACTACCCAAAGCAGTCTACAGATTCAATGCAATCCCTATCAAATTACCCAGGACATTTTTCACAGAACTAGAACAAACAATCCAAACATTTATATGGAACCACAAAAGACCCAGAATCACCAAAGCAATCCTGAGAAACAAAAACCAAGCAGGAGGCATAACTCTCCCAGACTTCAAGAAATACTACAAATCCACAGTCATCAAAACAGTGTGGTACTGGTATCAAAACAGACAGACAGACCAATGGAACAGAATAGAGAACTCAGAAATAAACCCTGACACCTATGATCAATTAATCTTTGACAAGGGAGGCAAGAACATAAAATGGGAGAAAGAAAGTCTATTCAGCAAGAGTTGCTGGGAAACCTGGACAGCTGCACACAAAGCAATGAAACTAGAACACACCCTCATACCATGTGCAAAAATAAACTCAAAATTGCTGAAAGACTTAAACATAAGACAAGACACCATCAAACTCCTGGAAGAAAATATAGGCAAAACATTCTCTGACATTAACCTCATGAATAGTTTCTCAGGTCAGTCTCCCAAGGCAACAGAAATGAGAGCAAAAATAAACCAATGGGACTAATCAAACTGACAAGTTTTGCACAGCAAAGGAAACCAAAAAGAAACCAAAAAGATAACTTACAGAATGGGAGAAAATAGTTTCAAGTGATGCAACAGACAAGGGCTTAATCTCTAGGATATACAAGCAACATTTATAATGCAACAGCAAAAAAGCCAACAACCCAATGGAAAAATGGGCAGAAGACCTGAATAGGCATTTCTCCAAGGAAGATATATAGATGGCCAACAAGCACATGAAAAAATGCTCAAAATCCCTGATCATTAGAGAAATGCAAGTCAAAACTACCATGAGATACCACCTCACACCAGTCAGAATGGCCATCATTAATAAGTCCACAAAAAACAAGGGCTGGAGAGGGTGTGGAGAAAAGGGAACCCTCCTGCACTGTTGATGGGAATGTAAGCTGGTACAACCACTATGGAGAACAGTATGGAGGTACTTTAGAAAACTATACATAGAACTAACATATGACCCAGAAATCCCACCCCGGGCATATATACAGACAAAACCTTCCTCAAGGAAGACACATGCACCCACATGTTCATTGCAACACTATTTACAATAGCCAAGACATGGAATCAACCCAGATGTCCACTTATAGATGATTAGATTAGGAAGATGTGGTATATATACACAATGGAATACTACTCAGCCATAAAAAGAACAAAATAATGCCATTTGCAGCAACATGGGTGGAACTAGAGAATCTCATACTGAGTGAAATGAGCCAGAAAGACAAAGACAAATACCATATGATATCACTTATAACTGACACAAATTAACCTTTCCACAGAAAAGAAAATCATTGACTTTGAGAATAGACTTGTGGCTGCCCAGGGAGAGAGGGAGGGAGTGGGAGGAATCTGGAGCTTGGGTTTAATGGATGCAAACTATTGCTCTTGGAATGGATTTACAATGAGATCCTGCTGTGTAGCATTGAGAACTATGTCTAGATACTTATATCAAACACAACAATGGGAGGAAAAATATGTATACATGTATGTGTAACTTGGTCCCCATGCTGTACAGTGGAAAAAAATAATAATAAAATGAAAAAATAATAAATCCGATTGTACAGCACTTAGTGAGCTATGGTGATTAGTGCCTGAAGGCTATCTCACAAACTCCATCAAAGAAGAAGCTGGGAGCTTTCACCTTGCAATATATATTGTACTCAGGGAAGGAACACTACCCCAATGTGAGTTTGCTATGGAAAGCAATCCTTGCCCTTTCCCCACCTAGGCCTCTCCTAGACTTAAGATGAATGAGTCACTGTGCTGCCGAATGCTCCTGATGCTCTGATTGTATGCAGAGGTATCCGTAGTTTGAAAACTACCCCCAATATGTTCGTCTTTGTGTAGAAGCCTGATTTGGCATGAAAATGACTGCTTTTCTCAAAAATGTAAGTGCAGCACATAGCGAACTGGGGACCTCAGCACCCAATGGAAATTGCACAAACTCCACAAAACAAGAACCTGGGAACTTCCTCCAGGTACTGCATACTGTACACTCTAGATGAACAGCAGTCTTAATGCCCATTTGCTCTGGAGAGCAATCTTTGCCTTTTTCCCGCCTGGGGCTCTCCTAGACCTAAGGTGCATGAGCCACTGTGCTGCCCAGTGCTCCTCGTGCTCTGCTTGTGTGCATGGGGTTTCCATAGCTTCAAACCCACTCCAAATGTGTTCTCCGTAGAGGAGAAGTCTGATTTGGCATGAAAATGCCTTGATTTCACACAGCCCGACAATCAACCCTAAGTGAGCTAGGGTGATCAATGCCTGAGGGCCATCTTAGAAATGGCACAAAACTAGCCTCTGGGAACTGAATTCTTGAAAAGTAAACTCTATTCAGGGAATGAACACCAGCCCCAATGTATGCTTGCATACCTAGGGCAAATGAGGGTCTGGGCTGCCTGAAGCTCTGAGTGCACTTGTGGCTTGCTGGTGGTTTCTGTAGCTTGAAACACACTCAAAATGTGTTCTCCTAGGTGGAGAAGTTTGATTTGATATGAAAATGCCTTGTTTTCACATGCCCTGACAGCCAAAACTTAGCAAGCTAGGGCGATCAGCATATGAGGCCCATCTCAGAAACTGGGCAAAACTAGCCTCTGGGAGTTTGCTTCCTGCAAAGTAAACTCTACTTGGGGAACAAAGAGCAACCCCAATGTGTGTTTTCTCAGGAAAGCAACTCTTGTCTTTTTCCCAACTAGGCCTCTGCTATACCTGGGGCAGCTGTGGGTCTAGGCTGTCTGATGCTCTATGTGCACTGGTGTTTTCCTGGTGGATTCAGTTCTCCTTAGGGGATACGTGTGATATGGCATGAAAATGACTTGTTTTCACATGCCTCAACAATCAACACTTAGCCCTCTAGGGTGAAAAGAGCCTGAGGACCATCTCAGGAAATGGCACAAAACTAGTTTCTAGAGGCTGCATTCTTGACAAGTAAACTCTACTTACAGAATGAGTAGCAGCCCTAATGCATGCTTGTTCCAGAAAGCAACCCTTGCCTTTTCCCACTAAGCCTCTGCTATACCTAGGGTAAAGGAGGTTATGGGCTGCTTGATGCTCTGTGGGCACTGGTGGTTTGCAGGTGGTTCCCCTAGCTTGAAACCCACTCCAAATGTGTTATCCTTAGTGGAGAAGTGTGATGTGGCATGAAAATGACTTGTTTTCACAATGCCTGGACAATCAACCCTTAGCGAGGTAGGGCAATCAAAGCCTGAGGACCATCTAAGAAGGGCACAAAATTAGCCTTTTGGAGCTGCCTCCTTGAAAAGAAAACTCCACTCATCTAAAAAAGAGCAACCCCAATGCATATTTGTTCAGGAAAGCAACTCTTGCCTTTTTCCCATTTAGTCCTCTGCTATAACTAGGGCAAATGAGGGTCTGGGCTGCCTGATGCTCTGTGCAAACTGGTGGTTTGCTGGTGGTTTCCCCAGCATGAATCCCAATCCAAACATGTTTTCCTTAGTGGAGAAGTGTGATTTGGCATGAAAATGCCTTGTTTTCTAAAGCCTGAACAATCTGATATTAGTGAGCTTGGACGATTAGGGCCTCTCGGAAATTACACAAAACTAGCCTCTTGAGTTGCCGCCTTGTAAAGTAAACTCTACTTGAGGAATGAACACCAGCCCCAATGTGTGTTTGCTCAGGAAAGCAACCCTTGCTTTTTTCCCAACTATGCCTTTTGTATATTTTGGGCAGCTTTGGGTCTGGGCTGCTGGATGCTCTGAGCACGGGTGGTTGCTGGTGGTTTCCCTAGCTTGAATCAAAAGTGTCCTCCTTAGTGGAGAAGTGTGATTTGGCATGAAAATGCCTTGTTTTCATACACCCCGACAATCAACTCCTAGTGAGCTAGGGCAATCAAAGCCTGTGGACCATCTAAGAAATGCCACAAAACTAGCTTTTTGGAGCTGCCTCCTTGAAAAGAAAATTCTACTTGGGGACAATCCCTAGCCCCAATGTGTATTTGTACCACAAAGCAACCCTTGCCTTTTCCCCAGCTAGGCCTTTGCTATACATAGGGCAAATGAGCGTCTTGGCTGCTAGATGCTCTGAGGGCACTAGTGGTTTGCTGGTGGTTTCCCTAGCTTGAAACCTACTCTAAATATGTCCTCATTAGTGAAGAAGTATTATTTGGCATGAAAATGCCTTTTCTTCACATGTCTTGACCATCAACCCTTAGCAACCTAGGGTGACCAATGCCTGAGGACCATCTCAGCCACGGTACAAAACTAGCCTCTTGGTGCTGCCTCCTTGAAAAGTAAACTCTACTCAGGGAAAGAACTCTACCCCAATGTGTGATTATTCTAGGAACAACCCATGCCTTTTTCCCAATTAGGCCTTTGCTATACATAGGACAAATGAGGGTCTGGGCTGCTTGATGCTCTGTATGCACTGGTGGTTTGCTGGTGGTTTCCCTAGCTTGAATCCAGTCTAAACATGTTCTCCTTAGTGGAGAATTCTGATTTGGTGTGAAAATGCCTTGTTTTCACATGCCCCAACAATCGACCCTTAGCCAGCTAGGGCGATCAGAACCTAGTGGTAATCTCAGAAATGGCACAAAACTAGCCTCTGGGAGCTGCCTCCTTGAAAAATAAACTCTGCTCAGAGAAAAAACACAATCCCCAATGCGTGTTTGCTCAGGAAAGCAACTCTTGCCATTTTCCCAACTAGGCCTCTGCTATACCTAGGGCAAATGAGGGTCTGGGCTTCCTGATGCTCTGTGGGCATTGGTGGTTTGCTTGTGGTTTCCCTAGCTTGATACACACTCCAAACATAATGTCCTTAGTGGAGAAGTGTGATTTGGCATGCGATGCCTTGTTTTCTCAAGCCCAAACCCACAGCCCAAAGTGAGCTAGGGTGAGCAGCCCCTGAGTGCCACCTCAGAAACAGCATAAAACTAGCCTCTGGGAGTTGCCTCCTTGTAAAGTAAACTGTAGTCAGGGAATGAACACCAGCCACAATGTGAGTTTGCTCCATAAAGCAAGCCTTGCCTTTTTCCTATATATATAGAGGGCAGGTGTGGTCTAGGCTGCCCTACATTCTCTGGGCACCGGTGGTTTGCTGCAGTTTCTCTAGCTTGAAACACACACTGAAGGTGTTCTCCTTAGTAGAGAAGTGTGATTTGGCATGAAAATGCCTTGTTTTCACAGGCCCAATAATCACCCCTCAGCGAGGTAGGGCAGTCAAAGCCTGAGGACCATTTCAGAAACTGCAGAAAACTAGCCTCTGGGAGCTTCCTCTTTGAAAAATAAACACTAGTCAAGGAATGAACACAAGCCCCATTGCATGTTTGCTATGGAAAGACAAACTTGCCTTTTTCCCAACTAGGCCTTTGGTGTACTTAGTGCAGTTGTGGGTCTGGGCTGCCCAATGCTCTCTGTGCACTGGTGGTTTGCTCATGGTTTCCCTAGCTTGAAACCCACTCCAAAAATTTTCTCTTTAGTGATATATCTGATTTGTCAGGAAAATGACTTGTTTTCACATGCCCCAACAATCAACCCTTAGCAAGCTAGGGTGATTAGCACCTGAGAGCCATCTGAGAAATGGCACAAAACTAGCCTCTGGGAGTTGCCTTGTTGTAAACTCTCCTTGGGGAATGAACACCAACCACATTTCATGTTTGCTCCAGAAAACAAGCCTTGCCTTTTTCCCAACTATGCCTTTTCTATATCTAGGACTGCTGTGGTCTGGGCTGCCCTATGTTCTGTGGGCACTGGTGGTTTTTGGGTGGTTTCCCTAGCTTGCAACCCACTCTAAACATGTTCTCCTTAGAGGATAAATGTTATTTGGTAGGAAAATGCCTTGTTTTCACATGCCCCAACAATCAACCCTTATCAAACTATGAAAATCAGTGCCGTAGGACCATCTACATAACTGCAAAAAACTAGCCTCTGGGAGCTACCTCCTTGAAAAGTAAACTACTCATGGAAAGAACTTGAGCCAGAGTGCGAGGCTGTTCCAGAAAGAAACCCATGCCTTTTTCCCATCTAGGCCTCTGTGAAACCTAGGGCAAAAGAGGGTTTTTGCTGCCCAATGCTGTGTGTACTGGTGGCTTTCTGGTGGTTTCCCTAGCTTGAAACCCATTCCAAACATGTTCTCCTTAGCAGAGATGTGTGATTCGGCAGGAAAATGCCTTGTTTTCACATGCCCCAACAATCAAAACTTTGCTGGCTAGGGAACCAGTGCCTGAGGTCCATCTAATAAACAGCAAAAAACTGGCCTCTGGGAGCTGCCTCCTTGTAAGCTAAACTCTACTCAGGCAAAAAACACCAGCCCCATTGTGTTTTTGCTCCAGAAATAAAACCCTTGCCTTTTTCCCAACTAGGCATCTGCTAAACCTAGTGCAAATGATTCTCTGGGCTTCCCAATGCTTTGTGGGCACTGGTGGTTTGCTGGTGGTTTCCCTAGCTTGAAGCCCACTCCAAACATGATCTCCTTAGTGGAGAAGTGTGATTTGGCAGGCAAATAACTTGTTTTCTCAAACCTGAACAGGCAGACCATAGTGAGCTAGGGTGATAAGCCCCTGAGGCCCACCTGAGAAATGGCACAAAACTAGCCTTTGGAAGCTGCATTCTTGAAACCAAATTCTATTCTGGGAATGAACACCAGCCCCAATTTGTGTTTGCTCAGGATAACATCTCTTGCCCTTTTTCCAAGTAGGCCTCTGCTATACCTAGGGCGAAGGAGGGTCTGGGCTGCCTCATACTCTCTGTGCACTGGTGGGCTGATGGTGGTTACCCTAGCTTGACACCCACTCCAAATGTGTTATTCTTACTGGAGAAGTCTGGTTTTGGATGAAAATTCTTTGTTTTCACAAGCCCCAACTATCCACCCTTAGCCAGCTAGGGCAATCAGCACATGAGGCCCATCTCAGAAACCACACAAAACTAGGCTCTGTGAGCCTCCCTCTTGAAAGGGAAACTCAACTCAGGGATTGAACACCAACTGCAATGCGGGTTTGCTCAGGAAAGTACCTGTTTCCGTTTTCCCAACTAGGCTTCTGCTATACCTAGGCTAAGCATGGTCTGGGCTGCCTCATGCTCTGTGTGCTCTGGTGGGTTGATGGTGGTTTCCCTAGCATGAAACACACTCCAAACATGTTCTGCTTAGTGGAGAAGTCTGATTTAGCATGAAAATGCCTTGTTTTCACATGTCCCAACAATCAACACTTAGCCAGAGAGGGTGATCAGCACATGAGGCCCATCTCAGAATCAGAACAAAACTAGCCTGTGGGAGCTGCCTTCTTGAAAGGGAACCTCAACTCAGGGAACATAAACCAGCCATAATGCATGTTTACGCAGGAAAGCAACTCTTGCCTTTTTCCCAACCTGGCCTCTCCTATACCTAGGCTAAGGATGGTCTGGACTGCCTCATGCTCTGTGTGCACTGGTGGGTTGATGGTATTTTCCCTAGCTTGAAACACACTCCAAACATGTTCTGCTTAGTGGAGAAGTCTGATTTGGCCTGAAAATGCCTTGTTTTCAAACGCACCAACAATCGAACCTTAGCCAGCTAGGGCAGTCAGCATATGAGGCCCATCTCAGAAACAGCACAAAACTAGCCTCTGGGTCTGCCTTCTAGAAAGGGAAACTCAACTTAGGGAATGAACACCAGCCGCAAAGTGTGTTTGCTCAGGAAAGCAACTCTTGCCGTTTTCCCAACTAGGCCTCTGCTATACCTAGGGCAAAGGAGGAATTATGATCCCTCCTTGCACCTGGTGATGCAGGAGGACAAGAAATAGGGCAAGAACTAATCCACCTGCTGATTGAACCTACAACTTCTAATGCTCCTGTTCCTGCCCTTGTAGGATCCACTTAAGCACTCATTGAGCCCAGGGATACAACAGCTCTGCAACCACTCTCACTGTCATCTCCAGTGCCACACCATCAACTAACTCTCCCACCCATTCTTTACTTCTATTGCTGATTTGTACTTCCTGTATGTCTTTTTTAAATGTGTTTAAGCATTTATTTTTTCTGTCATTTATTTTTTCTAAGATTTTTGGTTCTATAGTTTTATGTTCAAAATAAAATGATAACACAATAATCATATAAGTTTAAAATAATAACATATAGGCACTGTCCATTTTAAATTGTGTAATCCAGAAGCATTTGCAATGTGTGTAAGCATTACCACTACCTATCTTAAAAGTATTTCGTTCCCCCCAAAAGAAAGTCTATTCAGCAAGCATTGCTGGGAAACCTGGACAGCTGCATGCAAAGCAATGAAACTAGAACACACCCTCACACCATGCACAAAAATACACTCAAAATGGCTGAAAGACTTAAATATATGACAGGACACCATCAAACTCCTAGAAGAAAACATAGGCAAAACACTCTCGGACATCAACATCATGAATATTTTCTCAGGTCAGTCTCCCAAGGCAACAGAAATTAGAGCAAAAATAAACCCATGGGACCTCATCAAACTGAAAAGCTTTGGCACAGCAAAGGAAACCAAAAAGAAAACAAAAAGATAACTTACAGAGTGGGAGAAAACAGTTTCAAATGATGCAACCGACAAGGGCTTAATCTCTAGAATATATAAACAACTTATACAACCCAACAGCAAAAAAGCCAATCAATCCATGGAAAAATGGGCAGAGGACCTGAATAGGCATTTCTCCAAAGAAGATATACAGATGGCCAACAAACACATGAAAAAATGCTCAATATCGCTGGTTATAAGAGAAATGCAAATCAAAACTACCATGAGATACCACCTCACACCAGTCAGAATGGCCATCATTAATAAATCCACAAATAACAAGTGCTGGAGGGGGTGTGGAGAAAAGGGAACCCTCCTGCACTGTTGGTGGGAATGTAAACTGGTACAGCCACTATGGAGAACAGTTTGGAGATACCTTAGAAATCTATACATAGAACTTCCATATGACCCCACAATCCCACTCTTGGGCATCTATCCAGACAAAACTCTCCTTAAAAGAGACACGTGCACCCGCATGTTCATTGCAGCACTATTCACAATAGACAGGACATGGAAACAACCCAAGTGTCCATCGACAGAGGATTGGATTCAGAAGAAGTGGTATATATACACAATGGAATACTACTCAGCCATAAAAAAGAATGACATAATGCCATTTGCAGCAACATGGATGGAGCTAGAGACTCTCATCCTGAGTGAAATGAACCAGAAAGACAAAGACAAATACCATATGATGTCACTCATAACTGGAATCGAATATCCAGCACAAATGAACATCTCCTTAGAAAAGAAAATCATGGACTTGGAGAAGAGACTTGTGGCTGCCTGATGGGAGGGGGAGGGAGTGGGAGGGATCGGGAGCTTGGGCTTATCAGACACAACTTAGAATAGATTTACAAGGAGATCCTGCTGAATAGCATTGAGAACTTTGTGTAGATACTCATGTTGCAACAGAAGAAAGGGTGGGGGAAAAATGTAATTGTAATGTATACATGTAAGGACAACCTGACCCCCTTGCTGTACAGTGGGAAAAAAAAAAGTATTTCATTCCCCCAAACAAAACCATAGCAGAGTCCACATTCCTCCCTACCCTAGCCTTGACAATCCCTAATCCTCTTTTTTTCTCTGCATCTTTACCTATTCTGGATGTTTCCTAGAAATGAAACCAAACAAACAGTGGATTTTGGCCTCTGCCCACAGAGTTTAAGAAGGTTTGAGGATTGTTTGTCTTCATGTTGATTGGAAATAATGAGTTTTATTCTTTGAAAGTGAAATCCAGGTGAATTCTAGATGACATGTACAAAATGAAGCTCTTGTAGTTAATATGTGCCTAATCTCAGGGTAGACACTGCTGTTGGAAGGTGACACAAGAGCCAGAAGACAGAAGGGAATTGCTTAGGTCTTCCAATGGAGTCATCACACAGTCACACATACACAAACCACACACACACACACACACACACACACACACACACACACACACACACCTGTGCATATACAACACACACAAAGGACAACAAACAAGGCAGCTGGAAAGGCAAACCACAAACTGGGAAATCATTCCACAAAACCCCAGGTCACAGAAAGGTTGAATATCCCTGTGGTCCAAAAACCTCTCAAAAACCAATGTTCTAACAAGAAACAGAGCAAACACAGGCAATTCCAACAAGAGGCCATGCCTATGGCCAGTCTATGTGAGAGACACTCAACCACTCAGATGAGGGCACACATGAACAGAAACATTATGGAGACAATATTGGCCATCAACACACTAGAAGGTTGTCAGTTGGTTGAGCACAAGCCCACATGACAACATGGGGAAGCAGAAGGTCCAGCAGATCTCTGAGAGGAAAACATGGATGTACAACCCTCTCTGGGAGAACAGTGTGCAGGACTCATCAAAATCTCTCAGGTGCATCCCTTTCCTAGCAGTGCTGATCCTTAGAGTTGATCCCACCAAGCTTTGTGCTCACATTCTCCAAGATGTCTCTTCAAGTGTACCTGTCACAGCATGAGTTGACACAGTAGGGAATTGGAAACAACATGAATGTTCCTGGACAGGGGGTGGGGTCCAGGAGTTCATGTCCACATGGACAGATGAAAGCTGTGCAGCTAAGAAAGTAGGTGCAGGATCTCAACCTTTCATCAGGGTAGACCTCAGGGTTTTATTGTGTGGGACACATGGGGACCAACTGTCTGTATCCTGGATCCCACTTGAAAAAACATATCTATGTAAAACCAGCATAGATATCAATGAACCTACTTATGTGTGAGGGTGAAAGACAAAGAAAGAAAAAGAATGAGAGACAGAGGCCGAGACATAGGCACCAAACCATTCATAAGAGTCATCACTATGGGTGGGATTTGCAAACCAATTCTCTTCTCCTTTAGGTGATATTTCCATTCTTGATGTTGGAGTATGGAATTCTCTAATTTAATAATTCTAGCATGATGAAATCACATGTGAAGTGTCACCCATTCATCACTAATCTAGGGAGCAAAGAATATTATTTTAATTTTGATAAGATTGTTGCAAGAACAACAAGCATTTATGAGAGTAAAATAATGAATTCTAAAGGAATTAAGAATCAAGAGAAGGGTATCCAGAATACTGAAAAAATTTGGCATGGCTGGATTGTCTGGGAGCACCTAAAAACAGGAGAGGGTGGAGGCTCATAGCAATTGAAGATATACACACCCCTAAATCCACCATAATTTCCCAGAGATAGTGCCCCACACAATCCTGCAGACAACACACAGACCTCAGCAGCCAGTGAAGATCTCAGCAACCGACCTGACTCTGAAGAATTGGGAGAAGAGGCAAAACCCTGAGATTTCTCCTTCATGAGGGTAGCTCAGAAAGCTCTGGGTCTGGCATCTCAGTGTACTGCCCCATGGCAAAAGGCAGAGGGTGAATCTCGGCACTCGACATGATTCTATAAGGTAGGAAAAATGCATAAATTCTATGAAAAATGCAAAATTCTCCTTTATGAAGGGAGAGAGCATAGTGATGCTTATACCCAATGCCCTGACATAGTATGGCACTGCCCTAGAGAAAAGAAACAGGCAGATCCTAGTAACATACACAGTTCTAAGGGATCAGAAGAATGCACACAATCCTAAGCCTATTTTCCCCTCCCTTAAGGAGGGATGAGAGGACTAAAGTGGGCACATCTATACAAAATTGTAGATTCCCAGAATCTCCAGCTGGGTTGTCTAGTGAAAGTCTTTCCTTCCCAAGTAAGTACTTCAAGAGTGGAAGGGGTGACTACGCCCTCACAGTTGCAGACATCAACACAGGCTAAAAGGATCACAAATAAGGAGGGAAACACGATATCACCAAAGGAACAAAACAAAGTCCCAGTAATGGATCCCAAAGAAATGGAGAAAGAAACTGTCCAACAAAGAATTCAAAATAATCATCCAAGAAGTTCAATGAGTTATGAGACTAGACAACTAGTCAGAAACAGAAAAAAAAAAACATGATCACAGTGAGAAATTCAACAAAGAGATAGAAATCCTAATGAACAAACAAAACAGAAATATTGAGCAAAGAAGAAAATGTCTACACTGAAAAATTCAATAGAGAAATATTCAACATCAGACTTCTGCACAAGGTGAAGAAAGAGTTGGTGAGCCTGAGGATCAACACTTTGAAATGCTCTACTCAGAGGAACAAAAGTAAAAAGGAACAACAACAACAAAAGCACACAGGACTTATAGCACAAAGTCAACACAACACAATGGGAATTCCAGAAGAAGGGCAAGGAGAAGAAAGAATATTTAAAGAAATATTGGCCAAATCCCCTCCAAATCTGGGGAAAGAAAAGGATATCTCAATCCATAAACACCAAAAGACCCCATATAGGGTGTAGCTCAAAATGTCTACAATGAGGCACATTTAAATTCAACTGTCCACTGTTAAAGAAGGAATTTGAAAACTGCAAAAGAAAAATGACTCATCCCATAGAGTGGAACTTTATTAAGATTATAAGCAGATTTTTTAGCAGAAATTGAAGGCCAGGTGAGCATGAGGTAATATATTCAAAATTCTGAAAGAGTAACAAATCTACCAAGAATGCTATATCTGGCAAATTGTCCTTTAAAAATGAAGGAAAGAGTGACTTCCAAAGACTAGCAAATATCGAGGGACTTTGTGATCACCTGACCAGCCTAACAAGAGAGTTCATCAAGGTGAAACAAAAGGACACTAAAGAACAACACAAAAGCATATATAGGAAAGTATAAATTTTACTGGTAAAGGGAAATATACAGACAAAGGATAATGCAATATTGTAATGATGGTACAGAAATCACTAGTTGAAAAGTTAAAAGGCAAAAGTAGTAAGAATAGTAATAACTGCAAAAAAAAATCAATCAACAATTACCTTAAATTTCAATGGATTAAACTTACTAATCAAAAGATACCTAATAACTGAATGGATGAAACTACAAACAACCACTTCAAGACCCAATTTTTTAAAATGTTAAGCATTGCATTTGTTCAACAAATAAGTACTGATGACATCTACATGCCAGGGACCAAGAACAGAGCAGATGATTGACATGGTGCTTGACCTCATACAGGTGACCTCGAACAAAATTCATACAATGATAAATTTACTATTGTGATAAATAGAAATGTGACACACTTCTTTTCTGCTTTAAACACAGGAAAATGGAAATACTGACTGCTGTCTGTATGACTCAAGGACATCACTAGGGAGGCCCAGTAGACCGATGCAAGCCCTTTATGGTTCTGCTTGCTGTTTGAACCCACAGCATATAGAAGAACCAGGCCAGGAACTGAATCTGAGCCATAGCTGGAGCAATGCTAGATAATTTAACCCACTGTGCCAGGCTGGGGATCCAACCTGTACCTCCTCAGTGGCCTCTACAGTTGCATTCTTAACCACTGAGTCACAATGGGAAGTCCTCTTTATTGTTTTTGTTCTCCTCTCAGATGCCAGGTTGTAGGACACCATGAGATCTACTTTCATCAAATAAGTCCTATTTCTCTGCTCACCCTCTCCAATCTTTCCAAGTACACTTTGGTGCTTCTAATTTGCTGTGGGCTAGGAAAATCAAGTAACAATTATTGCTAACAAACATAGATCAAGTAACAAAAATTGTTCAAGTGAGAACTAAAGATTTGGCAATAATATAGGCTTCCTGATTTACAGTAGATTCTCAGAGATATTTTATCCTGCAGAATTCTGTAACACAGAACAAAGGTAGAATGTTATTCTGTATAAACTAGGTGTTCCTGAATTATTTTATTACTTTCATATTAAATTGCCTGGAAAACCCTTGTTTTCTTTCAAAGGGACTACAGTACAAGGGTGCAATGTAAACAGCAACTTAGCCAAGAAATACTGTCCAAATTCAGAATTCCAGAGTGTATTGCCCAGTGTAAGTTATATTCTTATTTGATTGTGAATTATACCACCAAATAACAGGACCATGGGTTTATAAAGCATTACAACTGGAAAGCCCAGCCAAAACCTTCTGCAGTACAGAATAAACACCACCTACCTCTTCAGCAAATCTAACAATCATCTTTTTTGCATGTGTTTTGTAAGCTCTTCTTCAGTTACTTCAATTAACCTGCCTTTTAGTCTCTTAGATCCTTTCCACTTTTGGTCAGTCGAATCCAATCCATGAGATTTCTGCCCTGTTTCAGAGAGACCTCCAAAAGGAAAAGGAAAGAACTCAATGGGGCTTCTTTGAGTGAGCAGCTTTCCCTTACTCCTCCTGCTTCTGGTCTTCAGGGCACTCCACTATGCTGATTCCCACTCAAAAATTAAGATAAATCGGCATTACCATGGTAGCACAGTGGAAAGGAATCCAACTAGGAGCCATGAGGTTGCAGGTTGGATCCCTGGCCTCCCTCAGTGGGTTAAGGATCCTGCACTGCTGTGAGCTGTGGTGTAGTTTGCAGATGTGGCTGGGATTTGGCATTGCTCTGGCTGGGGCATAGTCCAGCAGCCATAGCTCTGATAAGACTCCTAGCCTGGGAATCTCCATATGCTGCAGGTGCGGCCTTAAAAAGTCAAAGACAAGAAAAAAAAAAAAAGTTCATAGAACTCAAATATAACAATTTCAGAAACCTTCTTATAGCTTTAGGAAGTTGTATTGGAATTATATATAGAACACTCTATAAAGTACCTGGACTATGAGGCAGGGCCTAGAAATGCTGGCACACAAATGTCTATCCAAATGGATCATGGTAGAATGAGGATAATACTGAACCCAGAGTCAGAAGACAAGTTTTAGTTCTGGATTGATCACTACATGTTCCTATCTCTCTGACTATCCTCTTTGTCTCCCTGAAAATGGGGAGTAAATCTCCCATGTGAAAGCTGCATATCTGGACTGGGAGGTAGAAAGACATCCTTCCTACCAGAGAGGGGAAATTCAGGGCCAAGAAGCCTGGATAAACAAACCCTATTACTTCTTTGCTAATTTACTACCCAAGCCCAAACTTTGTTACTTTACTAAATAAGTACCCCAAACTAAGTTTTTTTGTTAAATGAATTCCTCTCTAATTGAATGTTCTTCTAATAAATACCAAAAAAATAGTAGATCGTTCTGCAGAGTATTATGTCTCTGTGTACAAAAATTACATGAACTACAAAACCTATTTCACTTGCAATATTGATACCACTGATAGAGTGTGGAATGAAAAAGTTGATATGAGAATAAATAAATAAGTATAAAAACTTCCTGCTTTGGGTACTTCTAAGGTTCTATTTCTATCAGAACACTGTGTGGGTGAATTAAATTTCTTTTTCTCCTGCTAGTCTGTCTTGTGTCAATTTTGTTTTATTAGTCCAGCCACATGAACTGAAGAGGGATGTATAAAAGTGGAAAGTTTCTCCTCCCCAACAGAGACCACACCTCCAGGTTATGGGTATATTCTTAACAAATATTTACTAGTGTTCATATAAATAATAACAGTTATCATACTCTGCACCAGGCATTGTGCTTTTTTACACAACAATCTCACAATAATCCAGGAAGTCTGAATAAAAGGGCTAATAACATTTAAGGAATGCTTACCATATAATAAGACTGTGCCAAGAGAAACACTATCTCATTTAATCTTATGAACAACCCTATCAAATGGGTAGTATTATTCCCATTTACACACCTGAGGAAACAGACTCAAAGAGGTTGAATGGTGGATTGGAAAAAGAATGAGTCTTTCTCATCAAAAATCTATGCTTCTAAGTCCCCACTGTGGCACAATTGGATGGGTGGCCTCTCTTCAGTGCCAGGACAAGGGTTCAATCCCCAGCCTGGCACAGTGGATTAAAGGGGTCTGGCATTGCCACAGCAGAGGCATATGTCAAAACTGCCACTTAGCTCTGATCCCTAGCCCAGGGACTCCATAAGCCATGGTGCAGAAAAAAGAAAAAAATAGCTTATGCTTCTAAAATTATGTTAAATGACCTCCCAAATAAATTCTATTTTTCTCCACTTCTACCCATTTCATACAATCCTGACAGAGGTTCTCACATGTTCAAGATTAGCTTCTTTGGAAGTTAAGCAGGACCCTGCAGAGCCTCCCAGGCACAAAGCCCTCCTTGTCCCTGATTTTCATTTATAGAAAAAACTTGTAAGCCTTACAAGAGTTCCACACAACAGACTCAAATTGATAATGACTACAGAAATGAGAAAATTCAGAAACAAAGAAAAAGAGTCAAGCTAGAAAAGAACTAAAATCTTAAACAACAGAGTCACTGGAGAGTTCCCATTGTGGCTCAGCAGGTTAAGGACCTGACATAATGTCTGTCAGGACTGTCAGGATGAAGTTTTGATCCCTGCCTTCACCCAGTGGGTTAAGGATCCATCATTGCTGTGACCTGGGGTGTAGGTTGCAGACATGACTCAAATCCAGTGTTGCTGTTTCTGTGGCTCTGGAGAAGCCAGCAGCTGCAGCTCCAATTCAGCCTCTGGCCTGGGAACCTTCCTATGTTTCAGGTGCAGCCATAAAAAGAAAAAGAAGGAAAACAACAACTGAGTCACTGGACTCCTAATCTATCCTGCAGGGCTATAGATATCAATCTGATGCATAGCATTGAGCCGTGCTACAGAAACCAGGACCCTGCAGGACATAAGGTGTTAAGCACAAGCATGGAGACCTCAGACCGGTCAGAACCAGTTAAGGATTAAACAAATTTGACTTAATTAACTTAATTTCTGTACAGCAAAGGAAACCCTAAATGAAATGAAAAGACAACCCACAGAATGGGAGAAAATCTCTGCAAATGAATCGACTGACAAGGGATTAATCTCCAAAATTTATAAATACCTCTTACAGCTCAATACCAAAAAAACCCAAACAATCCCATAAAAAAATCGGCAGAAGATCTAAACAGACAATTCTCATAAGAAGACATACAGATGGCCAATAAACACATGAAAAGATGTTCAACATCACTCATTATTAGAGAAAAGCAAATCAAAACCACTATGAGGCACCACCTTACATCGGCCAGAATGGCTATCATCAAAAAGTCTCCAGACAATAAGTGCTGGAGAGGGTGTGGAGAAAAAGGAACCCCATTACACTGTTGGTGGGATTGCAAATTGGTGCAACCACTGTGAAAAACAGTATGGAGATTCCTCAGAAAACTAAAAATAAAACTACCATTTGGCCCAGCAATCCTACTCCTGGGCATCTATCTAGAGAAAACCGTGGCTTGACAAGACACATGTACTCTAATGTTCACTGCAACACTATTTGCAATAGTCAAAACATTGAAACAGCCTAAATGTCCATTGACAGAGGAGTGGATCAAGAAGATGTGGTACATATACACAGTGGAACATTACTCAGCCATTAAAAGGAAAGAAATAAGGGCATTTGTAACAACACAGATGGACCTAGAGATTATCATGCTAAGTGAAGTCAATCAGACAATGATATACCAACATCAAATGCTTTCACTGACATCTGGAATCTGAAAAAAGGACACAATGAATTTCCTTGCAGAACAATACTGACTCACAGACTTTGTTAAACTTATGGTTTCCAAATGTGACAGGTTGAGGGGTTGGGGGATGCACTGAGGGTTTGGGATGGACATGCTGTAGAATTTGGTAGTGATGATTGTTGTACACCTCTAAATGTAATCAAATTCATTAAGTATAAAAAAAGAGTTCCAAATATCACCTCGTTATCTTACCACCATCCAATAAGAAGAACTTCCATGAGCTGATCATGCACCCAATGACCCTCACCCTCGTGTTGCCTTTAAAACCCCTTGCTCAAAAGCCATCAGGGAGTTTGGGTCTTTAAAACACTGGCTGTCCATTTTCCTTCCTTGGTGTAATTATATGCTGTATTTTCCTTTACCACAATCCAGTATCAATGGATTGTCTCTGTTGTGGCTTGGGCATGCAACTCAAGTTTGGTTTGGTAACAATTTCACAAAGAGGGGAAAACAACTGTCAGAATTTTTTTCTCTGAATCATGCAACAATCTTATTATTATTATTATTTTTTATTTTATTTTCCCACTGTACAGCAAGGGGGTCAGGTTATCCTTACATGTATACATTACAATTACATTTTTCCCCCAGCCTTTCTTCTGTTGCAACATGAGTATCTACACAAAGTTCTCAATGCTATTCAGCAGGATCTCCTTGTAAATCTATTCTAAGTTGTGTCTGATAAGCCCAAGCTCCCGATCCCTCCCACTCCCTCCCCCTCCCATCAGGCAGCCACAAGTCTCTTCTCCAAGTCCATGATTTTCTTTTCTAAGGAGATGTTCATTTGTGCTGGATATTCGATTCCAGTTATGAGTGACATCATATGGTATTTGTCTTTGTCTTTCTGGTTCATTTCACTCAGGATGAGAGTCTCTAGCTCCATCCATGTTGCTGCAAATGGCATTATGTCATTCTTTTTTATGGCTGAGTAGTATTCCATTGTGTATATATACCACTTCTTCTGAATCCAATCCTCTGTCGATGGACACTTGGGTTGTTTCCATGTCCTGTCTATTGTGAATAGTGCTGCAATGAACATGCGGGTGCACGTGTCTCTTTTAAGGAGAGTTTTGTCTGGATAGATGCCCAAGAGTGGGATTGTGGGGTCATATGGAAGTTCTATGTATAGATTTCTAAGGTATCTCCAAACTGTTCTCCATAGTGGCTGTACCAGTTTACATTCCCACCAACAGTGCAGGAGGGTTCCCTTTTCTCCACACCCCCTCCAGCACTTGTTATTTGTGGATTTATTAATGATGGCCATTCTGACTGGTGTGAGGTGGTATCTCATGGTAGTTTTGATTTGCATTTCTCTTATAACCAGCGATATTGAGCATTTTTTCATGTGTTTGTTGGCCATCTGTATATCTTCTTTGGAGAAATGCCTATTCAGGTCCTCTGCCCATTTTTCCATGGATTGATTGGCTTTTTTGCTGTTGGGTTGTATAAGTTGTTTATATATTCTAGAGATTAAGCCCTTGTCGGTTGCATCATTTGAAACTGTTTTCTCCCACTCTGTAAGTTATCTTTTTGTTTTCTTTTTGGTTTCCTTTGCTGTGCCAAAGCTTTTCAGTTTGATGAGGTCCCATGGGTTTATTTTTGCTCTAATTTCTGTTGCCTTGGGAGACTGACCTGAGAAAATATTCATGATGTTGATGTCCGAGAGTGTTTTGCCTATGTTTTCTTCTAGGAGTTTGATGGTGTCCTGTCATATATTTAAGTCTTTCAGCCATTTTGAGTGTATTTTTGTGCATGGTGTGAGGGTGTGTTCTAGTTTCATTGCTTTGCATGCAGCTGTCCAGGTTTCCCAGCAATGCTTGCTGAATAGACTTTCTTTCTCCCATTTTATGTTCTTGCCTCCCTTGTCAAAGATTAATTGACCATAGGTGTCAGGGTTTATTTCTGGGTTCTCTATTCTGTTCCATTGGTCTGTCTGTCTGTTTTGATACCACACTGTTTGGATGACTGTGGCTTTGTAGTATTTCTTGAAGTCTGGGAGAGTTATGCCTCCTGCTTGGTTTTTGTTTCTCAGGATTGCTTTGGCAATTCTGGGTCTTTTGTGGTTCCATATAAATGTTTGGATTGTTTGTTCTAGTTCTGTGAAAAATGTCCTGGGTAATTTGATAGGGATTGCATTGAATCCGTAGATTGCTTTGGGTAGTATGGCCATTTTTACAATATTGATTTTCCCAATCCAGGAACATGGAATATCTTTCCATTTCTTTACATCTTCTTTGATTTCTTTGATTAAAGTTTTATAGTTCTCAGCATATAAGTCCTTTACCTCCTTGGTCAGGTGTATTCCCAGATATTTGATTTTTTGGGGGTGCAATTTTAAAAGGTATTATATTTTTGTATTCCTTTTCTAATATTTCATTGCTGGTATACAGAAATGTGACTGACTTCTGAATGTTAATCTTATATCCTGCTACTTTGCTGAATTTATTAATCCGTTCAAGGAGTTTTGGGGTTGAGTCCTTAGGGTTTTCTATGTATAGTATCATGTCATCTGCATACAGTGACAGTTTTATGTCTTCTCTTCCTATTTGGATGCCTTTTATTTCTTTTGTTTGTCTAATTGCTGTGGCTAGGACTTCCAAAGATATGTTGAATAGCAGTGGTTAGAGTGGGCATCCCTGTCTTGTTCCAGATTTGAGTGAGGCTTTGAGTTCTTCCCCATTGAGTATTATATTTGCTATGGGTTTATCATAAATGGCTTTGATTATGTTCAGGAATGTTCCCTCTATACCCACTTTGGCGAGGGTCTTGATCATGAATGGACGTTGGACTTTGTCAAATGCTTTTTCTGTGTCTATTGAGATGATCATATGATTTTTGACTTTTTTTTTGTTAATGTGGCGTATGATGCTGATTGATTTGTGAATGTTGAACCATCCTTGTGAACCTGGGATGAACCCCACCTGGTCATGGTATATAATTTTTTTGGTATGTTGTTGGATTCGGTTGGCTAAGATTTTGTTGAGAATTTTTGCATCTATATTCATCAATGATATTGGGCGATAGTTTTCTTTTTTGGTGGTATCTCTGTCTGGTTTTGGAATGAGGGTGATGGTGGCATCCTAGAATGTCTTTGGGAGTATTCCTTCTTCTTCAACCTTTTGAAAGAGTTTAAGGAGGATGGGCACCAATTCCTCTTTATATGTTTGATAGAATTCACCTGTGAAGCCATCTGGTCCTGGACTTTTATTTGTAGGGAGTGATTTTATGACCTCTTCAATTTCATTTCTAGTGATGGGTCTGTTCAGTTGGTCTGTTTCTACTTGATTCAGTTTTGGCAGGCTGTAAAATTCTAGAAAATTGTCCATTTCTTCCAGATTGTCAAACTTGTTGCCATATAGTTGTTCATAGTATTCCCTTATGGTTTTTTGTACTTCTGCTGTATCCGTTGTGATTTCTCCTTTTTCATTTATAATTTTGGTTATTTGGGTTCTTTCTCTCCTCTTTTTAGTGAGTCTGGCCAGGGGTTTGTCAATTTTGTTCACCTTTTCAGAGAACCAGCTCTTGGTTTTATTAATTTTCTCTATTGTTTTTTGAGTCTCTATTTTATTGATTTCTTCTTTGATCTTTATAATTTCCTTCCTTCTGCTGACTTTAGGCCTTTTTTGTTCTTCTTTTTCTAATTCATTTAGGTGGAGGGTTAAATTGTCAATTTGGGATCTTTCTTCTTTTTTGAGAAAGGCCTGTATTGCTATAAATTTCCCTCTGAGCACTGCTTTCGCAGCATCCCATAGATTTTGAGTGGTTGTGTCTTCATTATCATTTATTTCAAGGTAGTTTTTAATTTCCTTCTTGATTTCCTCATTGACCCATTGGTTTTTTAGTAGCATGTTGTTTAGTCTCCAGGTAGTAGGTTTTTTCTCTTTCCTTTTCCCATGGTTGGTTTCTAATTTCAGCATTGTGGTCAGAGAAGATACTTGAGATAATTTCTATGCTCCTAAATTTATTGAGGTTAGCTTTGTGTTCCAATATGTGGTTGATTCTTGAGAATGTTCCATGAGCATTTGAGAAGAATGTGTATTCTGCTGTTTTTGGATGTAGTGTCCTGAAGATATCAATGAAGTCTACCTTTTCTATTGTTTCCTTTAGGATCTCTGTTGCTTTATTGGTTTTCTGTCTAGAGGATCTGTCCATTGATGTGAGGGGGGTATTAAGGTCTCCTACTATGATTGTATTCCCATCAAGATCTCCCTTTATGTCTGTTAATATTTGTTGTATGTATCTGGGTGCTCCTGTATTTGGGGCATATATATTGACGATAGTAACATCCTCTCCTTGGATGGATCCCTTAATCATTAAGTAGTGTCCTTCTTTGTCTTTCTTTATGTCTTTTGTTTTAAAGTCTATTTTGTCTGATATGAGTGTTGCGACTCCTGCTTTTCTATCATGTCTATTGGCATGAAATATTTTTCCCCACCCTTTCACTTTCAATCTATATGTATCTTTTGTCCTAAGGTGAGTTTCTTGTAGGCAGCACATTGAAGGTTTTTGCCTTTTCATCCACTCAGCCACTCTGTGTCTTTTGATTGGGGCGTTCAGTCCATTGACATTTAAGGTGATAATTGATAGATGATTGTTTATTGCCATTTGAACCTCGTGTTCCAGTTGATTCTATGGTTCTCCAGTCTTCCTTTCTTTTTTTTTTTTTTTTTGGTTGGATGATCTCCTGTTATTATCTGCTTGAGTGTACCTTTTTTTTCATTTTTTATGAATGCAATATTTGCTTTTGGCTTGTGGTTGCCCTGTTTTTTAAGTATGCTAACCCCATCCCATAATTGTGTGTTTTAGCCTGATGGTCCTGTAAGTTCAAACACTTCATTACTATATTAAAATTAAGAAGAGAAACATACAAACAAAAAGGGTTATTTACTTCCTAACATCCCTTGCCCACATTTTATGGTTTTGATGACTCTTTTTTATTTTTTTCTTTTTAATTTTATTTTGTTTGAGGCCTGTTCATGATTAAATCTGTATGCTTGCTTATTTGAGTGACTGCTCTCTGATTGTGGTTTCCTCAGTCCTAGTTCTTCCTCTTCTTCTTCTTCTTTTTTTTCTTTTTTCTTCCCTTTCCTTCCTTTCTTTTTGGTTTAGAGAAGCCCTTTCAATATTTCCTTTAACCTGGGTTTTGTGTTGCAGTATTCTTTAAGTTTTTGTTTGTTGGAAAAATTTTTATTTCCCCTTCTATTTTAAATGATATTCTTGCTGGATAGAGTATTCTATGTTGCATATTTTTTCCTTTGAGCACTTTAAATATCTCTTGCCATTCCCTCCTGGCCTGTAGTGTTTCTGTAGAGAAGTCAGCTGATATTCTTATGGGGGTTCCCTTGTAGGTAACATTCTGTTTTTCTCTTGCTGCCTTTAGGATCCTCTCTTTATCACTAAATTTTGCCATTTTTATTATGATGTGTCTTGGTATGGGTCTGTTTGGGTTCAGTTTGTTTGGGGCCCTCTGTGCTTCTTGTATCTTGAACCCAGTATCCTTTAGATTTGGGAAGTTTCCATCGATAATTTCTTCAAGTATATTTTCCATCCCCTTATCTTTTTCTACTCCTTCTGGAATTCCTATTATGTGTAGATTGGCCCGCTTTATATTATCCCATAGGTCTCTTATATTGCTTTCCAGTTTTTTGATTCGGTTTTCTGTTGACCGGATTGAGTGATTTCCATTATTCTATCTTCCATATCACTGATTCGTTCTTCTGCAGTATTCATTCTGGTTTTTACTGCCCTTAGTTCAGTTTGCATCTCTGCAAATGAATGTTCTAGTTTTTCTTGGCTCCTCCTTATATGTTCTAGTTCCTTTCTGAGGGTATCTGCATTACTGTTCATATCTTCTCTTAATTCCTTCAGTATTTTCACTATTTCTCTTTTGAACTCCAGGTCTGTCAGACTGCAGAGATCTGTTTCATTGTTGACTGTTTTAGGTGAGTTCTCCTGTTGGTTTGACTGGGGGTGGTTTCTCAGCTTCTTCATCTTGCTTGTTGTTTTCTCTCTCCTGAGGGAGTTGTACTCTCCGTTATCGGGCAGTGTTTGCCTTGTCACTGCTGTGGAATATTTCCTGAGGGCTGGCGTTGTTGGTCAATGTTTTTTGAGGCAGTGTGGCTTTTCTGGAGTGTTGGTGGGGCTAACAGTGTTTCTTTGAAGCAAAGGAGGACTTCCTGAGGGCAGACAGGACTGGGAGGTCCACAGCACGATGGTAGCAGATTTCTCTTGGTCATGCAGAGCTTGCTCTGGTGTTTTTAGGCTGTGGGGTTCTTGCAGGGGGTTGGCGGTGTTGGGCAGCTGTTCCTCAGGAGTGTAGCACCCCCTGGGGGCTGCAGCAGCTATCTGGGTCACTGAGAACCTAAGAGGCTCTTCCCTAGGGCAGCCCAACTCAGAAGGCTGGCCTGAGAATGTAGGCGGATCTTTTCACAGTCTGGCCAAGCTTGTTGCAGCTTTTCTGGGCTGCAGGGGCTCTTCCAGGGGGCTGGTGTTGCTGAGCAGCTATTCCGCAGGAGTGGGGCACCCCCTGGGGGCTTGGGCGGGTAGCAGGGCCACTGGAAACCCAAGAGGCTCCTCCCCAGGGCAGCCCGACTCAGAAAGACTATCTGAGATCTTTTCCTGGCTCGGCCAAGCTTGTTGCAGCTTTTCTGGGCTGCAGGGGGTCCTGCCTGGAGCTGGCAGTCCTATGCAGCTGGTCCACTAGGTCTCAGCACCCCCTGGGGGCTTGGGCAGGTAGCAGGGCCGCTGGAAACCCAAGAGGCTCCTCCCCGGGGCAGCCCGACTCAGAAAAACCGTCTGAGATCTTTTCCCGACTTGGCCAGGCTTGTTGCAGCTTTTCTGGGCTGTAGGGGGTCCTGCCTGGAGCTGGCAGTCCTATGTAGCTGATCCACTAGGGCACTCCCTGGGGGCTTGGGTGGGTAGCAGGGCTGCTGGAAATCCAAGAGGCTCCTCCCCGGGGCAGCCCGACTCAGAAAAACCATCCGAGAATTAGGCAGATCTATTCACGGCCTGGCTAGGCTTGTTCTAGCTTTTCTGGGCTGCAGGCCTTTTCTTGGGGGCTGGTGGTGTTTGGTGCTACTCTGCAGAAGTGTAGCCCCTCCAAAGGGCAAGCAGGCCTGTGCAGGGACAGCCCCTGCGGTGGTAGGCTTCAGGCAATTGTTGAGGCCAACCCTCCTGGATGGCAGGCAGCCCCAGGTTCGGGAGAGCGTAGGGGGTGGCAGGGGTGGGGGGAGGGGATGCACTGGGAAGCACAGCTTTCAGCTAGCTAGCGGGCCTGTAAGCTTGCTGTGGCGTGGGGGGTATTCTATGGGGACCCACCCATTCTTCTCTCCCCTCCCCAGCACGGGCGCAGACCAGGCTCTTCTCCCAGATTCCCTCTGATGGGGCTTTCCACTTCCCCGCCCCTAGAGTATTGCTCCCTTCCTCTGCGACAGCTTTGTTTTCTAGTCTCCCAGGCAGTCTCTGCCCCGACAAATGGTTTCTAGACCTCCCAAGCAGTTTCCGCTCTGCCCCGCCCCCCCAGCCCGGGGACTAACCTCTGGAGCTGAGGTCTTGGTGCCCAGCCCCCACCCAGGCGTCCCTGGGCCCTTTCCCGGGGACTAACCTTCAGAGGCGAGGACTCGGTGCCCAGCCCCCACCCAGGCGTCTCAATTTTTGGTGACTGTGCCCTTAGTTCAGATGGTACGTTCGGTTCTTGATCGGCTTTTCCGTACTCCAACTTACTGCTACACTCTTCTCTGCATCTGGAGATTCCTCCGGTTCGTTTGATCTTCCCCCCGTGTAGGTGACTTTCCAGGGTGCGGGATCCCTTTCTCCTCCGCAGTTCCCTTTCGGGAGCGCCCATCCCGCTCGGATTCACCTTCTCTCACTCTCCTCTTTTCTCCCGTTCTGCCCAGTAATGTCACGAACTTCTTGCCGTTATTGAAGTTTAGGTTCCTCTGCCAGTGATTGGTTGCTGTTCTGTGTGAGTCATTTATTCTGTAGATGTGCTTTTTTTTGTTGTGTTTGTGGGAGAGGGCGAGCGTGTCCCCCTACTCCTCCGCCATCTTGTCCTCTCTCAATTCCCCTCCACAACAATCTTATTTTATTCTCTTTCTGGACACAAAAACTCACCTTTGTCATCACCACCTCTGGACCTTTTGTCTTTGACTCTTAAGTTTTCTCCTTTAAATGATACTGGAGCTTTAATGGATAAGGACAGCAACTTTCATATTCTAGTCCAGAGATTCTTTCTTTGAAATTGCTGTACTATTCAGCCATGCACTTAGCTGAAGGAAAGAAAAAATTCAAACACAATGGAGAAAAAGATACATGATTGGATGGCTGGATGATACATGGATCAATACATGAAATATCACAGTCATAGTACATCAAGCCTATGGGGTCTAAGGCAGCAGTGTTTAACCAGTTTCCTTTTCTGTGAAATAGAGTTTAAAAAATTATAAAATATCCACTTTATAGGACAACTGGAAAAGTTAAACAGGTTAATACATGGAAAGCACTCAAGCTGTCAGTAAGCTCTGAATAATCTCATCTATACTATCATTAGAGTTGAGGTTATAGACTTCTGAAAAGCTAATGAAAACTACAAATCCTGAACCCATAATAACTGATCTAGAGACAAATTCCAGGTCCATGTGGAGAAAATAAGGAAAGTTGTGGAGGGACTTCCTGTTTGTGGCTCTGGAGTAACAAACCTGACTAGTATCCATAAGGATGCAGGTTTGATCCCTGGCCTCAGTGGGTTAAGGATTTGGGATTGCCACGAGCAGATGGCAGATGTATTGCTGTGGGGAACTTCCACATGCCACAGGTTCAGCCCTAAAAAGCAAATAAATAAATAAGCAAAGTTGGGGATTTGGGGAGGTCCCTTATGGAACAGCAGATCCAGCATTGTCACTGCAGTGGCCTGGGTTGCTGCTGTAGCAAGGGTTCCATCCCTGGCCTATGAAACTTAAACATGCCACAAGACAAGCCAAAAGAAAAAAAAGAAAGTTGGTGAGGTTCCCAAATGATGTTAATGCTAAGATTCAGGAGTTCTGAAATAAAAAGGAGTGGCCCAAGTAAGTGAAATCCTTGAAACAAAACATGACAATGTGGTTTTGTAATGAGACTCTAACAAAGCAGGAGCAAGCAGAATTCATGTTGCAATGAACATAGGGGATAACTGTATTAAATTCTATAAATATAAAACACATTACGGGAGTTAACATGGTGGCTTGGTGGGTTGAGGAGCCAATGTTTTCTCTGTGAGAATTCGGGTTCAATCCTGGGCCTTGTGCAGTGGGTTAAGGATCCGAGCTTGTCCCAAGTTGTGTGGTAGGTAGCAGATGTAGCTCAGATCCAGTCTTGCCCTGGATGCAGCTGTGATACCACCCATTGCTTGAGAACTTTTATATACTGCAGGTGCAGCCATAAAAAGAAAAAACCAAAAACCAAACAAAAACAAAAAACACATTTGCATTCTTCCTGTTGGTAATAACTATGTTCCAAAATCAGTAAGTGTTATCAGTAGAAAAGGCAGAGAGGAAACAAACAGATACCAGAGGAAGAGAGAAAGCCAGTGTGACTTGGAAAAGTGTCCATAAACCTAAGTGGAGGTTTGTACACATTTGTTTTCATTTCTCCAGTCTTTCAGAGCTCTCAGAGTCCCTACCTTTGGTGGAATGATCATAGGTCACTGTCCCTACTGTCCAACATTTCCCCTCTTCTGGGAAACCCCTATCTCTCACACCTCCTTTGGAAAGTGAAGAACAAAAGAATGGAGAGGAGGTTATGTTGAGGGAAGTAAGCTAATACTGAGTGCCTACAATATGGGTAGCATGGTTCCTGGTTTTATCATACATTTGAATTTAACTAGAGGGAAAGGATTTGGAAGAAGATAACTAAGAGAACAGGAAAAAGGGATGGGAATGAAAAGGGGCCAGTGGATAACAGGGAGGGAGGATAGGACATTTCAGGACTGCAAACACATGGGATCTGAGAGAGATCTCCAGTAACACGGAGAGGGAATGAAGGCTAGAGGAGGGGACAGGAAATGGGAGAGGGCAGTAGGAGAGGGTGGCTGTACAAGACTGATGGAGTCCACTTGCAGAAGGGAGAGAGTGGATCAACCCCTCTCACCTAACACCTCCCTATCTGGATCTGAAGCAGATGGCAAGCAAGACCCCAATCCACTTCCGAGGTGGCCAGGAGTGAGGTGTACCAGGATGCAGCATGTCCAGGCAACTGGGCAGGGGAGCAACAGAGGCAATGGAAAGCCACAGGGGGTGGAACCAGGGCAAAGCACACATGCCCTGCTTGTCCTGTACCCTGAACTTCAGCACTACAAGAAGGTATACAGCTACCCCCTAGAAAGAGTAAAAAATGAAGTTGTTCCCTAGCATCTGTGCTGGCCAAACTGAAAATAAATTCTTCTGTTAACCCAGAACCCAAGAGCCTGCCCATCATTACTACTCACAATATGGAATAAAGTAACACTATTAAGGCATCATGATTTCTCAGAAACTCTCCCTTTGAAGGCACCAGGCTATACAGGAAAGAGAAACTTAAGAGTTAAAGATGTCAAATGGAAACAGTCCCTCCTGTGAGGTGAATAGAATGCTTCACCTTCAAAGGGCAGCAGTTGTAGCTCCCATTTGACCCCTAGCCTGGGAATTTCCATATTCCATGGGTGTGGCCCAAAAGAGCCTCTGCTTCTTTATATAAATAACGATAACACTTTGATTTGGGTCCAAAAAGTCTGAAAGCAGCAGACAACATAATATACTACATTTTTGTTTCCATACTCAGAATCCTTATCCTCATGAAATGTTCAAATTTCAAGAGCTCCATATATTTCACAACTGATTTACACATTTGGATAGACAGTTTAATAGTTTACAGCTTTCATGGAGTCTCCTTAGCAAAGTATAAAGAACTAGTTACTTATTTTAAATCTTCAGCCAAGTTGTAAGTTATATCAAATTCACTCTAAGCCCTTTGCAAGCATATGATCAATATTTAGCTTTCTTCAGGCATTATTGATATGTTTATTCTTATGAAATAAGAAGACAAGTTTGTTTTCCAATTTCCAAATTCCTTTAGGGGAAAAAATGAATCCTACCATGACATCATATTAGAAAAGGTATACAGAATTACAATACCTTTTAAAATTGAACCCCCAAAAAATCAAATATCAGGGAATACACCTGACCAATGAGGTAAAGGATTATATGCTGAGAATTATAAAACTTTAATCAAGGAAATTAAAGAATATGTAAAGAAATGGAAAGATATTCCATGCTCCTGGGTTGGGAAAATTAATATTGTAAAAATGGCCATCCTACACAAAGCAATCTACATATACAATGCAATCCCTATCAAATTACCCATGACGTTTTTCATGGAACTAGAACAAATAATCCAAAAGACCCAGAATTGCCAAAGCAACCCTGAGGAACAAAAACCAAGCAGGAGGCATTTGTCTCCCAGACTTCAGGCAATGTTACAAAGCCACAGTCATCAAAACAGTGTTGTACTGGTACCAAAACAGACAGACAGACAAATGGAACAGAATAGAGAACCCAGAAATAAACCCTGACACCTATGATCAATTAATCTTTTACAAAGGAAGCAAGAATATAAAATGGGACAAAGAAAGTCTTTTCAGCAAGTATTGCTGGGAAATCTGGACTACTGCATGTAAATCAATGAAACTAGAACACACCCTCACACCAAGCACCAAAATATACTCAAAATGGCTGAAAGATTTAAATGTAAGATAAGACACAATCAAACTCTTGGAAGAGAATATAGGCAAAACATTCTCTGACATCAACCTCATGAATATTTTCTCAGGTCAGTCTCCCAAAGCCACAGAAATGAAAGCAAAAATAAACCCATGGGACCTAATCAAATTGACAAGCTTTTGCACAGCAAAGGAAACCAAAAAGAAACCAAAAAGACAACTCACAGAATGGGAGAAAATCAGTTTCAAATGATGCAACTGACAAGAGCTTAATCTCTAAAATATACAAACAACTTATACAACTCAACAGCAAAAAAGCCAACAACCCAATTAAAAAATGGGCAAAGGACCTGAATAGACATTTCTCCAAGGAAGATGTACATATGGCCAACAAACACACGAAAAAATGCTCAAAATCCCTGATTATTAGAGAAATGCAAGTCAAAACTACCATGAGATACCACCTCACACCAGTCAGAATGGCCATCATTAATAAGTCCACAAAAAACAAATGCTGGAAGGGGTGTGGAGAAAAGGGAACCCTCCTGCACTGTTGGTGGGAATGTAAGCTGGTACAACCACTATGGAGAACAGTATGGAGGTACCTTAGAAAACTATACATAGAACTACCATATGACCCAGCAATCCCACTCTTGGGCATATATACAGACAAAACTCTCCTTAAAAAAGACACATGCACCCACATGTTCATTGCAGCACTATTCGCAATAGCCAAGACATGGAATCAAGCCAGATGTCCACTTATAGATGATTAGATTAGGAAGATGTGGTATATATACACAATGGAATACTATTCAGCCATAAAAAAGAACAAAATAATGCCATTTGCAGCAACATGGGTGGAACTAGAGACTCTCATCCTGAGTGAAGTAAGTCAGAAAGATAAGGACAAATACTATATGATATCATTTACATCTGGAATCTAGTATATGGTACAAATGAACCTTCCCACAGAAAAGAAAATCATGGACTTGGAGAATAGACTTGTGGTTGCCAAGGTGGAAGGGGACGGAGTGGGAGGGACTGGGAGCTTGTGGTAAATAGATGCAGAATGTTGCCTTCAGGATGGATTAGCAATGGCATCCTTTTGTGTAGCAATGGAACTCTGTCTAGTCACTTATGATGGAACACGTAATGTGAGAAAAAAGTTTGTATACATGTATGTGTAACTGGGTCACCATGCTGTACAGTAGAAAAATATATATATAAGCAAATGATTAAAAAAAACCCCACATAGTTTGGCAAATTGCCTTGGCAGATTATGTACGACCAATAAATAATCATTATCCAAAATACCCTATTCTACAATTTATAAAATGATCTCAATGGATTCTTCCCCAAAACATAAAGGATTCACCCATCATTGAAGCCCCTGTGATCTATACTGATGGGACTAGTAAAGGGAAGGCTGGATATTTGACTAATCAATCTAAACTTATAGAGACTCCTGGCTTTTCTGCCCAACAGGCTGTACTAACTGCTGTAATCCATGCCTTGAGGGACTAACCTGAGCTAATCAATATTCTTTCTGATTTGGCATATGTAGTTCATACTGCCAAAATTATTGAAACCACTACAATTAAACAAAATTTACCTGTCTTGTTATTTGACTTGTTTACAGAATTACAAACTGTAGAAAGGGAAAGAAGATATCCATTTTATATTACTCGTATCAGAGCACATACTAATTTACTTGGGCCTCTAGTTGCAGGAAATAAAGAAATTGACCCTTTGGTGACACCCTTTTTACAAAAAGCTCAACATTTTCATGATTTAACACATTAAATGCTCAAGGCCTTAAAGAGAGATTTGGAATAACATGGACTAAAGCTAAGACAACAGTCCATCAATGTCCTGCATGTCAAATTATTAACAATCCTTCTCAATCTGAGCCTGGAGTTAATCCTAGGGGACTTGTTCCAAGTGCTCTCTGGCAAATGGATGTTACTCATTATTCGTCTTGTGGAAAATCATCATTTGTTCATGTGTGTACTGACACTTTCTCTAAATTTATTTGGGCTACTGCTCAATCTGGTAAATCTGCTAAACATGTTATTCATCATTTATATGCCTATTTTGCAGTTGTGGGCCTGCCTCAAGCAATTAAAACTGATAATGGTCCAGCTTATATCAACTTAAAATATCCCTGGATATATAGCATATTGCTCACTCCACTGGTCTCCCTTACAACCCCCAAAGACAAGGCTATTGAGAAATGAGCCAATTTATATGGAAAACAGACTTTTCAGAAACAAAAAAGAGAGACACAGGAATCCTTCTGTCACAACAAACACTTTTAAATAAAACCTTATTCACTTTAAATTTTTTAAATTTGGCCTCAGATGAAAAAAGGGCTGCAGAAAGACATTTTAATACAGAATGAAGTAAGATTAACTTTCCTCAGGCTGAACAGCCCTTGATTTTGTGGCAGGATCCATTAACAGAATTCTGGTCCTCAGGAAAAATTATTACATGGCATAGGGGATATGCTTGTCATGGATTACAACCTGCCACCTACACCGCAGCTCACGGCAATGCCGGATCATCAACCCACTGAGCAAGGCCAGGGATTGAACCCCCCAACCTCATGGTTTCTAATTGGATTTGTTAACCACTGTGCCACGACGAGAACTCCTGTTCGTAGACTTTTTGATGACATCCATTCTGGTCAGTGTAAGGGGGTACCTCATAGTAGTTTTGATTTGCATTTCTATAATGAGTGATGTTAAACATCCTTTCATGTGTTTTCCTCCATCTGAAAGCAGTGATTTTAAAAGGGTGTGCAAGCACTTCCAATCGCTATTTGTCCTATCTCAGCACTGAGCAAACAGGCCAAACACCCAGCTCCCAGTTGCTCCCTGGCAGGGTGTAGACTGCACATCCAACTTTCCCAAATTAGCCTGTATCTAGGAGCTCATGGGGTCCTCTGGGAGCCTGAATGGGCATGCAGCACTCCTTCTTGTTCCTTCCTCCCAAGTGCTCCAGGTTTTGCCTGGAAGGAGGTGGACTGCATATCTAGTACCCTGACTTCTCTGACTGCTGATAGATTCCCAGAAGAATGGTGACAGACCCCCATACCCAAAATGTGGCTGTTCACCTTGGAGACCTGCAGACATGGGTATGGCCTGTTGTAAGATTTGCAGCCTCTCCTGGAATGTGGATGCTCAAGTTGGCAGCAAGAAACAATGACCTGGGGAAAACACCTGCCTGTAGAGATGAAAAACCTGCAGTGATTAACTGCCCTCTGTCATGGGACTTGACCCCCCCCACCCCTCCCCTGACCTTCCTCTCCTCCTGAATCATTGTTCCTACATGTTCCCACCATAAGGTCCCACCACAGACCCTTTATAAGCCTACCACCTAGCAGTCAGTGCTGGTGCCTCTTGAGCTCAGCCCATCCATTTTGGATGCCATATTAAATATCTCTTGCTTTACCAACTTAGCCTTGCACATTCCTCTCTCAGCAAACCTAACAGCTGCTTCCTGAGTTTCTGGCTTCTAACTTGTCTGTTCCCTGGGAACTTATGCAACCTCCCATTCACTAGGTCCCTCAGGGTCTACAGAGAACAAACAGTGCTCTTATCAGTCCTGTACACTCTCCTATGACCCCTCTCCCTGGCTCAGCCCAGAGTAAATCCAGGGAGTTAAGGATCCAGCATTGCTGCAGCTGTGGCCTAGGTCATAGCTATAGCTCAGATTTGATTCCTGGCCTGGGAACTTCCATATGCTGCATGTGTAGTCAAAAAAAAAAAAAAAACAAGAAAATTTCTAATGGAAGAAGCAATTTAACCAATTACATTTTGTAAGAGTAATCACTTCTATTGGGACACTTGTAGGATGTTCCCACTGCATGAAAAACATTCTCAGTGTCATAAGGGAAGGAAAGACTTTGGTGATCACTCAAATCTCATGCAACATTAGTGAACCCCAGGTCATCAAGATCACAGCCACAGATCTGATAATTCTGAATAATTATTTAAGAAATTACACAGCCGTTATAGCACCACTTAACACATTTCTCCCTATGATTAACACACTTCACGACACTAACTATATAGCTCTATTAATAAAAAAGATTAAAATGGCAATTTGAGAAAATGAAATGGGCAACCCTTTTATCACTACTAAATGCATCATGGACATTACTTCTTCCCTTAAAATCAACTTTATCAGTACTATTCTAGGAATTTTAATTAGTATATTTCAAGAGACTTCAAAGCTCTAAACAAATATAATTGACTGAATTCCTGGAAAATAAAGATTGCAAGACTTTATTTTGCATCAATTGAATGCAAATCAAACACTTTTATTAAGCTAAATCCTTACTAGGTGGGTTTCCATTCCACAAGATTTTAGTTAACAGTCAATAACCCTCATCAACTGGTTTCAAGAGGAGAGAGGCAGGCCACCCTGAATTTGCAATTCAATGTCATTCACTACCAGGCAGGGCAAAAAGAAGGCATGGTTGGTAAACTAGCTCATGTGGGATCTTGAACTTGACCTAACCATTTCCCCTACATTTAGCAGGTATGTCCTCAATTAATGTTGTGATCAATTTAATCACAACAGTTATTAATATGAAACCACCAGCCTTATCTCAAACACCACTATTTGTTTAATCAAATCTACTTACAGACATATCATTACTACTATCATTCCCAGGCTTAGCAGCTGGAATTAATATATTATTAACATGCGAGAAAAAGAATGTATGCATATATGTGTGAATGGTTCACCTTGATGTACAGTAGAAAATTGAGAGATCACTGCAAACCAGCTATAATGGAAAAAATAAAAATCATTATTAAAAAAACGATATTATTAACAGACCACAATCTAAATACTACTTTCCTTCACAGAAGAATCAATTTTATATCAACACTAATTCTGATTCATTGGTCATCCCCAAGTTTATATTCTTTTGGGCAGGGCACACCCAGGGCCTATGGAAGTTCCCAGGCAAATGCTCTAATTGGAGCTTCTCCTGTTGGTCTATGCCACAGCCACAGTAATGCTGGATCCAAGCCCTGTCTCTGACCTACACCACAGCTTATGGCAACACCAGATCCCTCACCCACTGAGCAAGGCCAGGGATCAAATCCACATCCTCATGGATACTAGCCAGATTTGTTTCCACAACAGGAACTCTGAAATTTGTATTCTTATTCTTCCATGTTCAGAATAATTTCACATATGTTTACATATTACTCAGGAGAAAAGGAATATTTTGGATATACAGAAATAGTTTGAGTTATAATAGCCATTATCTTTAGGTTTTATTGTAAGAGTTACTCATACTTTCACAGTGGGTATAGATGTTGACACAAGGAGCATTTTTTAGTATCAGCTACCATAATTATTGCCACTTCCACAGAAGTAAAAGCATTTAGTTGACTTGCAACCCTCCATGGAAGTGATACTAAAAGATCACTTGCCAAATAATGAGAATTAGGCTTATTATTTTTTCTGTCTTTCTTTCTTTATCTTCTGTTTTTTTGTTTGTTTTTGTTTTTGTTTGCTTTTTAGGGCCATTCCCATGGCATATGGAAAATTCCAGGCCGGGGTCAATTCAGAGTCATGGCTGCCGGCCTATGCCAGAGCCATATCAACACTGGATCTGAGCCATGTCTGCAACCCACACCACAGCTCATGGCAATGCTAGATAACTGACCACTGAGCCAGGTTAGGGATTGAACCCACATTCTCTTGGATACTAGTCAGATTCATTTCTGTGGAGCCACAACAGGAACTCCTATTTTCCTATTCAGAGTAGAATATCTGACAGGAATTGTTCTAGCTAATTCACCCATGGACATTATTCTCCACAATACATATTAAGTCAACTCATAGTTTTTATATCCATGAATCTTGAATTGGCCCCAATAAAATAATTTGAAAAATCTATACTGTGTAGTCATTAAGAGCTAAATAACATAAGCTTTTAAGTTAAAGACTGAAAGTTAAAACCTTTCCTTAATGATACACCACAACTAAATACATCAACATGCTTCATTAGTAATCAATAATTATGATACAATTTATTTCAATAAAACATTTAAAAATAATTCTACCATGCAAATACAGAATTATAAATAATTAAAACATCAAAACATTTCACCCCTTGAAGAACCAAATGAAAAAAAATATATTTGCCTCTTTCACTAACTCAACAATGATAGGACTACCTGTTGTTATTATAACTATTATATTCCCAAGAATTCTGGTACCCACACTTAACTGACTCATTAATAACTGTCTAACTTCTATTTAGCAGTGACTAAGTCAACTTTCATCAAAATAAATAAAAACTATTTGCAATAATAAAGGACACACTTGACCCCTAATACTTGCATCACTTGTTGTATTTACTGGCTCCACAAATCTATTAGACCTTTCTTTCCTTTTTTTTTTGTCTTTTGTCTTTTTAGGGCCACACCCATTGCATATGGAAGTTCCCAGGCTAGGGATCTAATCAGAACTGTTGCTGCCAGCCTATGCCAGAGCCATAGCAATGCCAGATCTGAGCCACATCTGTGACCTACACCACAGCTCATGGCAACACTGGATCCTTAAACCACTGAGCAAGGCCAGGGATCAAACCCACAACCTCATAGTTCCGAGTCAGATTTGTTTCTGCTGCACCATGACGGGAACTCCTTTCCTTCATTTCTTTTTATGGCTGCACCTGTGGCATATGGAAGTTCTTGGGCCAGGGGTCAAATTGGAGCTGTAGCTGTGGCCTCTTCTACAGCCACAGCAACAGGGATTGGAGCAGCATCTGTGACCTACTTGTGGCAATGCCAGATACTTAACCAATTGTAAGAGGCCAAGGATCGAACCCATATCCTCACAGAAACAGTGTCAGGATCTTAACCCACTGAACCACAATGGGAATTCCTCTATGAGATCTTTTATCATACTCATTTGCACCCACTACACAACTCTCAATAAACCCAGCAATATCTTCACATCTATGAGCAGGAACAGTAACTGTCATAAAACAAAAGCATCCTTGCCCCTTTCCTGCTCCAAGGAACACCTATACCTCTAATTCCTATACTAGTAACTCTAAAACCATCAGTCTCATTATTCAACCAATAACCATAGCCTTATGACTAACACCTAAGATTACTGCCAGCCACCTATGAATTCCCCTAATTGGAGGAGAAATCCTAGCCCTAGTAAGCATTAGTCCTACCATAGCTTTGTATCACCCTTATTATTCTTACTTTACTTGCTATTCAAATTCACAGCACTTATAATTCAAGCTTACTTGCTCACTCTACAAGTGAGTCTTTACTTCCATGTTAATACTTAATGACCCACCAAACTCATGCATACCCTATAGTAATCCCCAGTCCCTGACCACTTACAGGAGGCTTAACAGCCCACTTTATAACATCTAGTCTGGTAAAATGTCACTTTAACTCCACTTTTCTATTATCCTAAAACTTTTTTTTTTTTGTTTCTTTGTTTGGCCACCCCATGGCATATAGAGTTCCTGGGCCAGGGATCAGATCAGGGCTGCATTTGCAACCTACCTGCAGCAAAGCTGGATCCTTTAACCCACAGTGCCAGGCCTGAGATTGAACATGCATCCTGTGCCACAGAGAGGGCACTGATCCCATTGTGCCACAGCAGGAGCTCCTTCCTTAGGCTTATTAACCAATGTATTAATTACATACCAATGAAATGGGACATCATTTGAGAAGGTACATTTCAAGGTCACCGTGAATTAATTGTCCAAAAAGGACTCTGATATGGAATAGCCTATCTGCTATATAATAAGAGAAATTTTTTTATTTCACTAGTTTCTTCAGAGCCTTTTACCATTCAAGCCTAGTTCCAACACCTGATTTAGGTGGCTGCTGGCCAACTGGAGACATTCATCCTCTAAACCTGAGAAGTACAACCTATTTTTGTTTTCTTTTTAGGGCCACCCCTTCAGTATATGGAAATTCCCAGGCTAGGAGTCTAATCAGATTTGCAGCTGCTGGCCTACACCACAGCCACAGCAATTTCAGATTTAAGCCATATCTGTGACCTATGCCAGAGCTTGTGGCAATGGTGGATCCTTAACACACTAAGCAAGGCCAGGGATGGAACCTGCATCCCCACAGCCAATATATTGGGTTCTTAACCACTGAGCCACAGTGGGAAGTCCAGAAGTACCTCTTCTTAATTCTTTAGTTCTATGAGCTTCTGACATTTCCATCACTTGAGCTCACTATCATTTAATAGAAGGCAGTCATAAATAATGCAACAAACTTTATTCATTATAGGTTTCATATGAATTTATTTTTTTTGTAATTTAAGCCCTCAAAAAATATCAAATGCTTGAGAGGGTTGTGAAGAAAAGGAAACATTCCTACACTGTTGGTGGGAATGTAAATTGGTACAACCACTGTGGAAAACAGTATGGAGGTATATCAGACAACTAAATATAGAACTACCATATGATCCAGCAATCCCAATCTTGGGTATATATCCAGTCAAGACTTTCATTGAAAAAGATACCTGTACCTATATGTTCATTGCACCATTATATACAATAGCCAAGACATGGAAACAACCTAAATATTTATCAACAGTTGAATGGATTAAAAAGATGTGGTATGTATACACAATGGAATACTCCTCAGCCATAAAAAATAAGATAATGCCATTTGCAGCAACATGGATGGAACTAGAAATTTTCACACTAAGTGAAATAAATCAGAAAGAGGAAGACAAAGATGATATGATATTGATTGTATCTGGAATATAATATATGGCACAAAGGAAATTTTCTGCAGAAAAGAAACACAAAGACTTGGAGAACAGACTTGTGGTTGCCAAGGGGGAGGGGGAGGAAGTGGGATGGACTAGGAGTTGGTGGTTAATAGATGCAAACTCTTGCCTTTGGAGTGGATAAGTAATGAGATCCTGCTGTAAAGCACAGGGAACTGTATCTAGACACTTGTGATGGAACATAATGGAGGATTCATTTTGCTAAAAAGTAGAAATTGACAGAACACTGTAAATCAACTATAATGAAAAATAAAAATAATAAAATTAAAAAAAGAAAGACTCATTATTGAAACTTTACTCTTTCAGATGGAGTTTATGGTCCAGTACTTCTCACAGATAAAGGCTTCCATCAACTACACAAATTACTGGCTCTACTTTTCTCTTTGTTTGCCTTCTACACCATCTAAAATTTCACTAGACATCTAATCACTTTGGATTTGAATCAGCTGCCTGATACTGATATTCCGTAGATAAAGTCTGATTATCCCTGGATTACTCTAGCTACTGATGAGGATCATATTATTTTAGTATTAAAGAGCACAACTGACATCTAATCTATTACTTTCACTTTACCTGGAGAAAGAGTAAAGCACCTTATAGTGACATTATTTATCAATACACTTCTAGGGTCATTACTTGTGCTTATCACTTTTTGACTTCCTCCATTAAATATCTATACAGAAAACTCAAGCCTATGCAAATGAGGATTTGATTCTATAGAGTCAGCACACCTACCTTTCTCCATTTATTTATTCTTTTTTTTTTTTGTCTTTTTGCCATTTCTTTGGTCGCTCCCATGGCATATGGAGGTTCCCAGGCTAGGGGTCTAATCCGAGCTGTAGCTGCTGGCCTATGCCACAGCTACAGCAACGTGGGGATCTGAGCCGTGTCTGCAACCTACACCACAGCTCACAGCAATGCCGGATCCCTAACCCACTGAGCAAGGCCAGGGATTGAACCTGCAACCTCATGGTTCCTAGTTGGATTCATTAACCACTGCGCCATGATGGGAACTCCTATTTATTCTTAATACATTACTTTTCTATTTTACCTAGAAACTACCCTCCTCCAACCCCTACCCTAAGCATCTCAAACAAGTAACCTAAAAACTAAACTTTTTTTGGCAGACACCCTCATCTCATTACTAGTGGTCATAAGTTTAGCCTATGACTGAATTTAAAAGGATTAGAATGAATGTATAAGGTAATTAGTTTAAACTAAAACAAATTATTTTGCCATAGAATTAGGATTAACTTCATAATCATCAAATGTCCTTGGTCTATATTAATATCTTTTTTAGTATTTACAGTACCCTTTCTGGGACTACTATACATAAATCTCATTTAATATCCTGGTTAATATCCTTAGAGGACATAATATCATCACTATTCACCAAACCAACTGCAATGATGCTAAACATCTACTTTATATTAACTAGCATCATACCCATTCTCCTATTAGCATACAGAGCCTGTAGGGAGGCACTAGAGTTGTCATTACTAGTTAGAGTAGACATACCTGTGGTATAGTTTATGTACAAAATCTTAACCTTCTTCAATGATAAAACCCATTACTCCAAACATTATATTAATATCATTAACATGACTATCAAAAAATACATCATCTGAGTTAATGCTACATCTCAGAGGTCAGCTTTATCCTCCTGAATCAAGGTAATGACACCAGCCTTCACTTTTATCTTCTTTTCTATCTACCAGCACCTCTGCTTACACTAACAAAATATTTCCACTAATACTCAGAGCCACCCCATTTCATCCATCCAAAGAATTATTAACCCTACAAACTATATATCACAATAATAATTTTATTACAAATATTCTTAAATTTTCCATACTTCACAATAGATCACATTCTATATACTTCTTTTCTTTTCTTTCTTTCTTTTCTTTTTCCTTGTTAGGGCCTCACCCATGGCATATGGATGTTCCCAGGCTAATCAAAGCTATAGCTGCCTGCCTAAGCCACAGCCACAGAAACTTGGGATCCAAACTGTGTTTGTGAACTACATCACAGGTCAGAGCAATGATGAATCCCCTACACACTGAGCAAGGCCAGGGATTGATCCTGCATCCTCCTGGATACTATTTGGACTCATTTCTGATGCACCACAATGGGAACTCCATTTTTCTTTAAGGCCACATGTGCAGCATATGGAAGTTCCCCAACTAGGGGTTGAATCAGAGCTGGATCTGTCAGCCTACACCATAGCCACAGCAAAAACATATTCAAACTGCGTCTGTGACCTACACCACATCTTGTGGCAATGCGGGATCTTAACCCACTGAGCAAGGCCAGGGATCAAGCCCAAATGCTTAAGGACATCATATTGGGTTCTTAACCCACTGAGCCACAACAGCAGCTCATCTATATATTATTTAAAGTAATGTGAGTCTAAAAACTAGTAGTTTATTACCCAGTGGGAAAATCAGAAAAGATGATTAAACTCAGGACTCATATTTCTTATTGTACACACATTGGATCACTTCCTACTTCTTGCACTAATTTTTATCAAAATCTTATAGGTTCATTACATTTTCTAATAATTCAATACTGAACTCAAACAATAACCAATTCTTAATCTCATATTTTCCTATGATTAGTAATTACAATACTAAATCCCTTGGTGGATTTGATGGAACATCCTTTCCTTACTCTATCATTATGAGGACTAATCAAAACCAGGTCCATTTGTCACTGCCAAGCTAAAACTAAAAACACTCATCTTATAGTCCTCCATCAGCCACATAGCACTAGTAATTGCAGCCATTCTTACTCAAACATCATGAGGTCATTTAGGCACTACAGCCTGAATAATCACCTATAGCCTTACATTATCCATACTATTTTGATGAACATATTCCAACTATGATCAGCATTACACATGAACTATAATTCTAGCTCATGGACTACAAATAATAGCATTAGGATAGCTCCTAGCAAGCCTCAGACACTAGCTTTACTTCCATCAATCAATCTTTGGAGAATCAGTTGCATTGATATCATCCTCCTTGCCTAATATTACAGTTATTCTAATAGGAATTAATATATAGGTATTACTGCTCTATAGTCACTTATATATCAATTATAAAAAATGAGGCAAAAATATTATGATATTAATTACATTAAACCATCATTTACAGAAAGTGCTCTCATAATTTTAAATTAACTACCCCTTCTAATTCATCACTTGGCTTCAAAATTATCAGGGGGTCTATATACTGTAAACATGGTTTAATGAAAACATTCCATTGTGGAGTAGAGAGGTCAAAATGTCCAAGTAGGAGGATGGTGGGCTCACCTTCTCTCATGAACACATCAAAACTACAACATATAGAGTGACTCTCATTGAACTCGACCTGGGGACAAGCAGAATAGCTCTTCTAAAACCAGGGCTGTAAAGAAAGATCCACACAGAGTCTGGTAGGAAAGGAGGAGGAGTGATCTGCTGGGACCCAAACACATGGCAGGGGATCTAGAAGAGGAGGGGATACCAAAGTCTGAGGAAAGAGGGCTGTGAACCATGTTTTAGGCACCCCAGGCTTGGTGACTAATATGTGGAGGTCTAGAAGCATGAGTGCCCTTGGTGGCTTAGAAAACCAGTGGGGATTACTGGAGTGCTGTAAGAAACACGACTCTGCTCTCACCCGGAGGGCATGTGCAGAGACACACTTGTGCCCAGTCACAGCAGGGAGACAGCAGATTGAAACCACGTGGGACTCTGGCCAGTTTGCAAGGATGGCTTCTGTGAGCCTCCCAGTCCACACCAGGTGCCTTCTCCAGCCCTCCTTGTTCTGGTGCTGCTGCTCACAAGGTGGAGACTGTCATTGCCAATGAGAGTGCACACACTTGGAGAAAATGATGCTGGTTTGGGTGTTGGCCCTGCCTCTGACAAAGCTGTAGGAAACCACTTCCAACTCAACTGCAGACACTCTGAAGGGAACAATGCTAGCTCCAGGATGGAGACAGACATCACCAGAGTACAGGTTTATATACACTCTTGGAAGGGGAAAGGCCAGCTCTCTGGACTTGAGTCAGCCTCTAACCAAGGTGGGCACACTGGGGAAATGTAAGGCAAGCACAGACTTGAGCAGCCATAAGCCCTCAGACTCCAGCCACATCTTCCTCACAACCAGCAGAAACCGAAGGGATCTTGCTTCAGCTCCTTGGGCCCCCATTCCACCCCTGATAGGGCTGTAACCATCAGTGAACATATGAGAAACCCCTGCTGGAAGTGGGATATGGATCTATCCCCTCCCAACTCCAACCCTACTGCCCATGATTGAGGGGGCTGACAGAAACACCCAGGGGAAGAGGAAGCCCATGCTCACTGCAGATCTAGCTCTCCCAAGAAATCCTCTGGGCACAGCAGACTGCACAGGGACACTCTCACACAAGGACACACCTTTAGGTATGGGAGAGATAACTTTCTCACTTAATATCATAGAGGTAGGGAAACAAATAAAATGAGAAGAATGAGAAATATGTTCAAAATGAAAGAATAAGAAAATAACTGTAATGAAAAAGAGATAATAATTTATTGGATAAAGAGGGCAAAGCAATTGTGGTAAGAATGATTACTGAATTGAGATAAAGAATAGATGAATACAAGGAGAATTTTTGAAGAACCAGAAAGCAAAATTTAAAAAAGCAGCACAAGTGTAGGCAATACAGAAGATTAGGAAATATAGAAAATCCATCAGCAATACGGAGGACATAATAAGAAATACCAATTAGAACAACCAAGAGAAAGGAAACTAATGAGAAGAATTCAAAGGACCCTGAGACAGCATCAAGCATACTACCTTTCACATTACAGAGGTCCCTGAAGGAGAAGAGATAAAGGGTTAGAAATAGTTGATAAAATCATGGCTGAAAACCTCCCTACTCTGAACATGGAAACAGATATCTGGGTATAGGAAATAGAGAAAGTACTAAAGAAGATGAGTTCAAAAGACTCACACAAGTCATAATTAAAAAAGCAAAGTGAAAGTTAAAGAGACAACTCTAAAGGCAGCAAGAGAACAGCAAAGTGTCACATAGATGGGACTCATCCATAATGTTACCAGCTTATTTTTTAGGAGTTTTGCAGATCAGAAGCAAGTGCCATGATAAATTTAAAGTGTTGAATGACTCAAAACATAGGATACTCTATCCAGAAAGTCTGTCATTTAGAACTGAAGAAGTGAGAATTTCTCAGAGGAGCAAAAACTAAGAGCTTATCAATTCTAAACTAAACTTACAAGAAATATTCAAAGGTCTTCTTTAAGCAAAAAAGAAAAGCCTACAAGAAACAACAGTAGTTCCTATTGTGGCTCAGTGGTTACAAACATATCTAGTATCCATGAAGATGTGAGTTTGATCCCTGCTCTCACTCAGTGGGTTAAGGATACAGCATTGCTGTAAGTTGTGGTGTAGGCTGGCAGCTACAGCTCCACTTCTTCCCCTAGCTTGGGAATTGGCATAAGCCACAGGTGCAGCCCTAAAAGAGACAAAAAGAAAAATAAATAAGAACTTATAAGAAGGGGAAAAATCCCACATTAAAGGCAAAAATGGAAGCTTCCATTTTGGTTCAGCAGGTTAAGAAACCTACTAGTATCATGAGGATGTGGGTTCAATCCCTGGCCTCACTGGGTTAAGGTTCTGGCATTGTGGAAAGCTGTAGCACAGATCACAGGTCTGACACAGATCTACCCCAGCTCTGGTGTCAAATCATATGCTGTGGGTGCAGCCTTAAAAAGAAAAATAAAAGAAAAAAACCTATTAAAGGCTGTGAATCAAACCACTTAAATAAGCTACTATGATTGTTTGAAAACAAAAATTATAAAATCAATTATAACTAAGATAAGTAGTTATGGGACAGATATGAAGATGGAAAACAGGACACAACACAGTGAGGGAGTAAAAAAGTAGATCTTTAGAACTTATTTGAACTTGAATGAGTATTGGTTTAAAACAATTACATATTGTTATATATCAGCATATATGAAGCCCATGGTAACTATACATCAAAATCCTATAATAAATATGTAAAAACAAGAGAAAGGAACATAAGCATAACATGAAAAAATGTCATGCCTGTAACCATAATGGAAGAAACTGACAGCAGAAGAAAACAACTCAATAGAGAAAAACTACAAAAACAACTGTCAAACAAATAACAAAAATAGCAATAAGTACGTACCTATCAATAATCACTTTAAATGTCAATGAACTAAATGCTGTACTCAAAAGTCACAGGGTCGCTGACTAGATGTTAAGCTTTTAGCCAGGCTCAAAAAACACATACAAACTATTGCCTTTGCAATGGATTAGCAATGAGATCCTGCTGTGTAGCACTGGGGACTATGTCTAGTCACTTATAATGGAGCATGATAATGTGAGAAAAAAGAAAGTATACATGTATGTGTAACTGGGTCACCATGCTGTACAGTAGAAAAAAATTACATTGGGGAAATAACAACTAAAAAAAAAAAACCAAAAACCTTCCCCCAAACAAAAGTCTAGGAACACATGGCTTCACTGGGGAATTTTACCAAACATATAAAGAAGTAATACCTCTCATTCTCAAACTATTCCAAAGAAATAAAGAAAGGGTAACTCCCTATATTCACTCTACAAGGACACCATTACTCTGATACCAAAGGTGGACATTACAACAAAAGAAAATTACAGATGACTATCTTGAATGAATATACATGTAGCAATCCTCAAAAAATATTAGAAAACCAAATTCAATAATTTATACAAAGAATCTTACATCATGACAAAGTGCAATTTATGCCAAGGATGCGAGGAGATTTTATAGTCACAAATCAATGTGACACATCACACTAACAAAACAAAGGAGAAAAAATTTCGTGAGCGTCTTAACAGTCACCAAAAAGCCTTTGACAAAATTCAACACCCATTCACAGTAAAAACTCTCAACAAAATTGCTGTAGAGGGGACATGAGGTACGAGGTACCAGGTAGATGGACCCTTGGGTTGAGAACAGCTGGGACTTGTTAGGCTGAGTAAATTGGGATGGCTTCTCTTGAACACATCAAGGAGAAAGGTAATGGCAGGAGCTGAGCTGTGCTGGAATAGAAAGATAAGAGGACCACTTCAATCACTCCTGGGGTCAAAGAGAGCTCCCCAGTTACAGAATAGGAGGAAGACTCCTCAGGGTCAAGAAAGGAGGGGGTGCCAGGCCATAACAAGTCTTGGTACCATCCTAACACCCTTTGCTGTGGAGTCCATCTTTGCCAAAATGTGTGAGCACATAGTAGGGAAGGTCTTGCGTCTAATCAGGTGTAAGAAATAAAATCAGATAATTGGCTAAAGATAAACAAAGACTTGGAAGAACTGCCCTTTTTTAGTTAGTTAAAGCACCTTCCTGGTGTGCTCCTCACTCAGTGAGTCGCCCACACCTGCACTCCTCTTTAGGCTGCGTATTATGTCTTTGCTTCTAACTTAAACTCCTTCTCTGTGCACTCTCCCACATGTTGTACTAGGACTCTAACAATAAAGTTTATACCTGTTTCACAGTCTTTGCCTCCTTAAACATTCTTGCTTTTGACAGGGGGAAAATACGAGGCAATTCTACTTCTATCCTCTAGTTAGTCTAGCGGCTAGGATTCCTGGTTTTCACCCAGGCTGCCCAGGTTCTATACCTGAGCAGAGAATCAAGATCTCACTTCAAGCCATCACTCACTGCTGTTTCTCAGGGATCAGACATATCTCAACATAATAAAAACCGTTTATGACAAACCAGAATAACCAAATTTTAAAAGGGCGAAGACCTGATACATATTATCCCCAAACCATATTCAATGGGCAACAAATATATGAAAAGATACTAATATCACTCATATCATCAAGAAAATGCATATCAAAAATGCACTGAAGGAGTTCCTGTCATGGCACACTGGTTAACAAAGACAACCAGCAGCCATGAGGATTTGGGATCGAACCCTAGCCTCATTCAGTGGGTTAAAGGATCCGGCATTGCCATGATCTGTGGTGTAGGTTGCAGACATGGCTCAGATCTGGTATTGCTGTGGCTATGGCATTGGCTAGAGCTGTAGCTCCAATTTGACCCCTAGCCTGGGAACCTCCATATGCCTTGAGTGCAGCCCTAAAAAGACACACAAAAAAGCAATGAAATATTTACCTCAGAAAGAGGAAAGGGAAAGGCTTGGGCAGCAGGGAGATAGTCCACAATCCAAAACCACCCAAGCATCCCGAAAAAAGGCAGTCTTAGTAAAGATGCAGAATATAAGAAAATCTCATACATAACTCACTGGTACAGGCACTTGGCATCTTGTTCAGGCCCCTACTAAGTCAAGTACGTTAACACATGATGCCCTTATTAACAAACATGCCTTTATACATTAACCCAACTAGTGTGAAAATTTAGGTACACACACACATACACACGGCAAGAAAATGTGTGTATCTGCCTTATTTATCCAAAACCTGGAAGAAGTCAAGATGCCATTCAACAGGTGAACAGAGAACAAAAGTGTGGCACAGTAGCTTGGGTTTCTTGAGGCATACATGGGCTGCAGACACAGGGGAAGGAGGTAAATCACAGGCTAGAGAAACAGGAGGTGAAAATACTGGATACAGACAGGTGCTGAAGCACAGACAATGTAGACACACATGAGCTCCCATGAACAGAAGCACAGGGAATAGACAGACACAAGGATGGAGGGGGATATAGACTTGTGGGGTTAGACATTGTAGGGATCCTATCAGATGAAGGAGCAGGAAATGGAAACACTCAAGGCAAGACAGCACTGGAGAGACTTTCATAGGTACTGTGGGCTGAGGCCCAGCAATGAAAACCACAAGCTGTGGTAGCTGCAGATAGAGGGAAAAGAAAATCTTGACAACAGGAGGACATAGTAGTTGCATGAGTTGGTGATAGTACAGAGAAGCTATGTGTGGCTGTAGACAGGCAGGGTGGAGACACCGAAGGTGCACAAGATCTGCAGACATACAGTTTGAAAACAAAAGAGGGAAGACGTTGACTGTCAGGTTCATCAATGCTTTGAGGACATTATACCCTAAGTGAATTTGTCATAATGGAAGAGTGAAAGTCAATGATCTCACGTTCCTTGCCAAAACCTAAAAAGAAAAATCAAACGGGAAAAATACAAATGAACACATTAACAAAGATAAGAGCAGACATAAATGAAATATGAGAATAAACCAGGAAGTAATTTGCAAGAGTTAAATATTTTTAAATATTAAAAAATTAGTGAACCACTGGAAAACTGATTAAGAAAGATGGGGTGTACACCCAGAATTAGTATCAGGAATCACACAGAGTCATCATCTACAGGGGCTACAGACCTCGACCAGGTATTAAGAGGATTTTATGAAATACTAAGTACTAAACATATCATCACAACCAAGATCAAAATGCACCACTTTTCAAAAATTTAGGGAAACTAACACAAAAATAACATATGTAGGAAAACTACTTAAATAAATAAATTAATTAATTAATAGAATCAATATTTAAAAAATCAACCAACGATCCAAATCAACAAACTTACCACAAGGTACACTCTGGGCACAAACTTATTAAATGCTCAAATGTTCAAACACTTAACAAACAAACAAATAAACTGAAAACCTAAGTTTTCCAGACTTTCCCAAATTGGAAGAAACACCAGGAATGAATGTTTTTAAAATACTTTTGGGAAGCCAGCCTAACATGGATAATGCCATCTGACCAAGATATCAGCTAATAAGAAAAGCGTAGACCATCTGTTTCATTAACAGATATGCAGATAAGTCAAACAGAATATTAATTGACCAACACAAGGCCAGGAAACTAGTGTCCATAGGAGAAAACGATCAAGGATTATCTCATTACACATTTGAAAACAATTCTTCAGGCCCTAGTGGGGCCACCTGCCTATCCCGCAGACAGCCCTGGGAACTCAGGGGAACTTAAGGTCTCCCCCAGCCAGGTTAGGTCCAGCCCGGGCTGCTGAGATGCCCTGTGTCACCCTGCGGGGGCCTCCTGATGAGCAGGCACGGCCCTGACCCAGGTCAGCAACCAGTGCAGCTCTGCTGAGCTCAGAGACTCCAGCTAACCAAAATGTAAAAACAAATCTTACAATCAGTCTAAGAAAAAGCACAAAGACCAAAGAGAAAAAGGAGCAAAGAGATGAGGCAAAAGAAAGGCCAGGGGGCTGACCGCTCTACTGAAAGGTCACTCACCAGATCCAGGTCCAGGTGAGAGGATCCCAGGGGGGCCCTTGAGGACAGGATGCCAAAAGGCAGACCCACCAGGGAGGTGACAGCACCGCCAATTGTGGCATGATGGGGCCCAGTACTTGCAAAAGTGGCTCCAGGTCTTCTGCTTCAGCCTAGGCCCAGATGGTGCATAGTCTCCACCCCACATCGTAGCCCTCAATCCAGGGGATTTAGATTGGCTGTATCTTGTCTGATGTCACGTGTGGGGCCTGGGCCCTGTGGACTGCCTGAAGGTCTGCAGATCCTCTGATTGGCCACCTCCCTGTCAGCCAAGGTCATTCTAGGCATTCCTTTTACCATTCACCTTCGCCCTCCTGGGATCCCAGCCCAAGGATCCTTGCTTTACCCTGGAGAGAGGAGCATGTTGAATTCTATCCTATGCCTTTCTTGCAAATATTGGGGTAGTAGTATTAATATTTATTTATTTTTTTATTCATTCATTCATTCATTTTTGTCTTTTTAAGGCCACACCTGCAGCATATGGTGGTTCCCAGGCTAGGGGTCCAATCAGAGCTGTAGCTGCCAGTCACAAAGAGAATGTTTTTAAAGATAATTCAACAGTATACGGTTTGTGCATGTGCTCATGAATTGTGAATTCTTCAGCCATTCATTAGATGGAATATATGTGGCCCAAGGGAACCTTTGTGCACTGTTGGCAGAGTAAATTAGTGCGTCTGCTACAGACAGCATTATGGCAATTCCTCAAAAAACTAAATATAGAACTACCGTATGAACCAAAATTCCACTTCTGAGTATTTATTCAAGTAAGCGAAATCACTCACTGGAATATATAGATGCACCTTGTGTTCAGCCGAGCATTACCTACAATAGCCATGGTATGATACTGCCTATGTCTCCATTGATAGGTGAATAGATAAAGAAACTGTGGTACACCTATGCAGTGGGATACACTTCAGCCACACAAAGATGAAATATTGCCACTTGTGACAAATGGATGGACCTTGGGGATATTATGCTAAGTGAAATAAATCAGAGAAAGGCAAATATCAGGGCTTCTCTCTTATACAGTAGATCTAAAAAACAAACAAAAAAACCAAAACACATTCATACTTACAAAAGACAAATGGGTGTTTTCCAGAGGCAGGGTGAAGGCATAGGAGAAACTGATTAAGGTGGCCAAAAGGAAAAACTGAATCAATTAAATAAAATAACACTGACATTAGTATCAGCAGGCAAGAACATTAGTATAGCTTTTATAACTATGCTCCACATATTTAAAAATATTGTACTGACACTCAAACAAAAATAACAGACTGCTCTAGAAGCCCAAAATCCAGTCTGCCTCTTCCATAAGATTGCTCAGCAAGAGCAAATACAAACCTTAAAATTATTCTCTACAAATATCAGAAAAAGATTTAGCAATTTGGGTAAATAAACTTGTTTTGTCTGGTAGAGACACAATTTGAATTCAACTATTATTTTTAAACTAATGGATTTTATATTGCTGTACCTAATCCATGGTAAACTTTTGAAATTTAAGAAAAAGATAATGTAGGCAATTTCCTCACCACAAGTATCATTTTACAACATCATAACCATGATCCTCTATCTACATAGTCCTTCATTTTTGGCAAGCATCTCTTTTCTATTTGTGTGAATTCTCATTTCAAGAATGCTATACAAATGATACAACATTGTAAATCAATTATAAATTACTAACAATGGGGTTCTTGTGGCCCAGCAGTAACAAATCCGACTAGTATAGATGGAGGACTCGGGTTCCATTCCTGGCCTTGCCCAGTGGGTTAAGAATTCCACATTGCTGTGGCCATGGCAAAAGCTGGTGGCAATAGAAATAAAAACAAAAATCAACCAATGGGACCTAATCAAGCTGACAAGCTTTTGCACAGCAAAGGAAACTATTAAAAAAAAAAAAAACCAACCAAAAAGGCAACTTAAGGAAAGGTAGAAAATAGTTTCAAACTATGCAACTGACAAGGTCTTCAACTGCAAAATATACAAACAACACACAACTCGACAGCAAAAAAACAGCAACCCAACTGAAAAACAGGCAGGAGACCTACATCTACGTTTCTCCAAGAAGTTATACAGATGACCAACAGGCACATGAATATATGCTCACCATCACTAATTATTGGAAAACTGCAAATCAAAACTACAATGAGGTACCACCTCACACCAGTCAGGCTTATATCATTTATAAGTTTACAAATCACAAATGCTGGAGAGGGAGTGGAGAAGAGAGAATGCTCCTACATTCTTGCTGGGAATGTAAACTGGCACAACCACCATGGAAAATGGTATGGAGGTACCTCAGAAAACTAATTATGGAACTACCATATGACCCAGGAGTACCACTCCTGGGCCTATGTGGACCAAGCTTTCATTCAAAAAGATACATGCACCACTGTGTTCACTGCAGAACCAGTCACAATAGCCAAGACAAGTAAACAACCTAAATGTCCATCAACAGATCAAAGGATTAAGAAGATGTGGTACATGTACACAATGGAATACCAGTCAGCCACAAAAAAAGAACAAAATTATCCCATTGGCAGTAACAGGGATGGAACTAGAGACTCTCATACTAAGTTAAGTAAGTCAGAAAGAGAAGACAAACACCGTATGATATTACTCATATCTAGAATCTAACATATTGCACAAATGAACCTATCCATAGAAAATAAACAAACTCATGGACATAGAGAACAGACTTGTGGTTGCCAAGGAGGTGGTGGAGGGAGGGGGATGGACTGAACATTTGAGGTTAGTAGATGCAAACTCTTGCCTTTGGAGTGGATAAGCAATGAGATTCTATTACATGAAACAGGGAACTACATCCAATCACTTGGGATGGAATGTGAGAAAAGGAATTTTTCTGTAAGTATAACTGAGACACTTTCCTGTACAGCAGAAATTGACAGGATATTGTAAATCAACTAGAATATGTCATTTTTTTTGTCACTCTCATGGCATATGGAGGTTCCCAGGCTAGGGGTTGAATCGGAGTCGTAGCCCCTGGCCTATGCCAGAGCCACAGCAATGCGGGATCTGAGTTGCGTCTGCAACCTACACCACAGCTCACGGCAATGCAGGATCCTTAACCCACTGAGCAAGGCCAGGGATAGAACCCACAACCTCACGGCTCCTAGTCAGACTCATTAAACACTGAGCCATGATGGGAACGCCAGGAATATAGGTTTAAAAAATAAAAAATTATATGCAACCCTAAGTTCATGACAGCTTCATCGACAATATCTAACATATGGAAGTCACAAAAATGTCCACTCTTGGAAATAAAGAAATGAAGAAGAATTTCTGCAATATACCTTGTCATTGTATACTATAGTCACAGGAAATATATTAAAACAGTATGAATTTTGTTACTACTTGATTTAAATCCTCCATTTTAGCTCTTTCCAAAAGCATAACTCTCAATTTCAAAGATATTGATTATGTGCTGGAACATAAAATACTTTTTAGAATTTAGATTCATTTTACTGAGACTTTTAATGATTTAATGTAGTCTATAAAATATTAAAGCCACTGATAAAAGGATTGAATAAAACAGGACTAAAATTTGTTTGAAAATATCTAAGAACCTATGAAATTTCCACATCTAACTATATAATCAACTTGCATTTTTGTTTTATTTCTAACAATATCATACAATTTCTTATTGAATGTTTTGGTGAATTTAACAAAATCAGCATGCTGAAATGAAATGAGATGTGGAATTAGACAAATTTGTGTTACTGCATTTACCATCAGTATGACTTTTAGCACAATATTAACTTTTTCAAAAACTGTACATTTCCTGTCTACAAATGGGAATTGACCTGACCTGGACCTGTGACTTGCTGTAGCCAATAGAAAGTTGACTCTAGGCTCACCATAGATAGATAGAAGGGACTCTGGGCCAGATCTGGCCTTAGCTTTCAGAAGGCCTGGAAACTGCTATTTTGCAACCCAAGTATCTGATTTTCCAATTATAACACCGTGCATTTCTCTTTAGCCCCCAAGTCTTGAGTGTAAACCCTTTTGATCACACAAAAAAATCATTTAAACTGTTCTATCCTGGTTTTTATGGGAAGCACTCTGATATTCCCAAGAGATTCTCTCTCTGATGTTGCATATCAAATCTGCTATATCAAATCCTGTTCTGTGAAACCTACAAACCGTTAGCCACATGTTCCCCATAAGCCACTCCAGTTAAGAAAAAAAAAGGAAATTCTATCTATATTGCTTTACGAGAATAATAACCCTGAAAAATACATAATATCCCTCCTCTCTCACTCCAACTCATTGAGGGAAATCAGACACATTTAACTTTTATCTTCCTGATTCATATCAAAATTCTTATGAGGTCCTATGCATGTGTTGCAGGCAGACTTCCCATTATTCATGTCAAGTTAGATAAGTCTTGTTACCATGGCTCTCACAAGGTGTCAAGGTGTCATTAACCTTCCCCTCTCAAAAACACAAGGATAAGGAGGTGGCAAAAAGGATGGAATTGCTCTCTCTAGACATAATTTCCAAAATTGGCAGATTTAAAAAAAAAATTGAAGGCATTTTCTGGACAAAAGAATTATTAAATATGTGACAAAACATTCAGGGAAGCAATCTGAAAGAAATGTCTCATCATTAAATGAGTGAAACATTACTGGTCAAACCTTGAAATGCATAAAAAAGTCAGAGGTGCTTCTTTTCTCTTGTAAATTTTTCCATTGGTCCACATTCTGGCCATGCACTCCTACACCCACCCCCATTAGAGCCTGACTCTGCTTCCTTCTGCTGTTGGTTTGGATTTGGAGGATTGTTTTTGTTTTGTTAAGTGGAGCTTTTTATTAGAATATTCTCTTTCCCCTCTAGACTATTTACTCACTAAGAGTTGTATCTCTGCAGAAAACCTACTGTGCTGGGAAAAATCTTTGTGTAATTTATATGATTTTCAATGTGTACAGATTCTGTTCTTTTGATTTTATTTTGTTTCTTCCTTATAAACATTTTTCTTAAACTAATTTTAATTAACTACACTCCAAAGGATTTCTTCTCCCCCCCCCCCCATTAGGAACTATAGAGCTTAAAGGCAACCTAGAAATCACTCAAGCTTTCTCATTTTGAAGAAACTGAAGAGTAGGAAAGTTAAATAAATTGCCCAAATCACCCAGTGAATTAGTAGAAATTTGATAAGAACCTATGCATGATGTTGACTCAGGGCTCACCATACTTTAACTATTAGATGATGCTTTATGGTTATTTTATAAAAACACTAAAAAACCATTTACTTCCTAATTCACAGAGGATAAAGGAGTAATCATAAAAACTTCTCATTTTAGAGCTGCTCAAAATTATTGGCTAGTTTGGAAAAAAAATCAAAACCACCACCACCAAATACTAATAATCACATGGACTGAAGAAAATTTGCTCACAGTATACATTCCTTCAATCTAGAGAAAAACTGAAATAATGTAGACCAAAGCAAAACATTAATGTGGGCCTATATATGCTCAACAGATCTTTCTGAAAACTGAGCAGAGGGAATCCTTGGGAGGGATATTCTTGGTGACCCTGCTTATAGTCCTCATCTCTCTCTCTCTCTTTGTGTTTGTGTGTGTTCATTTCTATTCTTTTCCTAGGAGTGGCAGTAATTAACCAATAATTTGTACACACCTGGTAGAACTTCCAGCTTCTTTCAGCAAATATCACAACTTTTGCATTAAATATCTACATAATCTGCTCTTTCCTTTCACAGTTGGCAAGTCTCTGTACTTAGTTTGGGAGAAACCCATTACTTCTCAATGGGTATCATATACCTTCTATACATATATGTATATGTATATACATACACACTCCTCTATTTGTGATAGTTTTATTCCTTTGTGGTGAATTTGTATGATTTTCACGTAGTATAGGATCATGGACAGTGGTTTTCAGAAATTTCCTATTCTTATGTCAAAAATTGTGTTGAATCCTTCACTTAGCACATAGTTTTTGAGTACATATTGCCACAGCCTGTGAGAGATGCTGGAGAAAAGAAAAATGTTCTGCAAGACTTAAAATTCCCCTGACTTTCTGTAAGTTTCAATATCTCACAGAAGTAAATATTTTAGGGTGTCCTAAGTAGTATAATATGAGAAATAAAAAGTACTAATGAGAATAGATTGGTGGCAATTTATCTGATTCCAAAAAAGTCCCCTAGGGTGGCGTGGCTTCTAAGCCAAGACTTAGGATGAAGCTAGCCAAAGAGGCAACCATATAATTTTCAGAGAACAGTATAAAATGAAAATGTGGATCCCCTGATTCAAAAATTATGGTGATTTCAAGAAAGCAATAGGAGAGCATTAAGCAAAGTATTTGTTCTTGGTGACTCATTGAAGCTGGCCCTAGGAGCCAGAAAAGAGTAGGGTTAGAAAGACTGTTAGGAGGTGAGAACTTCCCCAGGAGATGTGTGAAAGCCTGGTGCTTAGAGGTCATTGGATGTAAAGAACTCAACAAAGGCTGTATGTTGTAGAAAGAGTGCTGTAGATGAGGCAATATGAATACCTTGATATCTTCCATCCACCAGCCTCAGTAAATTTACATTTCCCTGTGTTCTAAGTATTTCCTATGAACTAACCATGTAATTGTCACAATGATCCTATAAGACAGACTTTCCCATCATTCCCATTTTAAAGATTAAGACATTGAGGCAAAAAAATTGTGTTCCATTGGCAAGTTCAAGTTAAGTACTACATGGATATACTGTGCTTCAATCCAAGATAATATAGTTCCCAGTCTAGATGTACTTAGTAAACATACTCCATCCCTGAAGTCAGACCCCATATAAATTCCTTTTTTTTTTTTTTTTTGCTATTTCTTTGGGCCGCTCCCACGGCATATGGAGGTTCCCAGGCTAGGGGTCGAATCGGAGCTGTAGCCACTGGCCTACGCCAGAGCCACAGCAACACGGGATCCGAGCCGCGTCTGCAACCTACACCACAGCTCACGGCAACGCCGGATCCTTAACCCACTGAGGAAGGGCAGGGATCGAACCCGCAACTCATGGTTCCTAGTCGGATTTGTTAACCACTGCGCCACGACGGGAACTCCCCCATATAAATTCTATAAATCCACTTTCAGTTCAAATAATCTGCTGACTTTCCCTTTACTTATATGAACATATATTTATAAACTCTTTGAAAATTTTTTTTTCTTCTATAGATTAATATTCTCTGTATCCTGACTCTTCTCTCTTGGGATTTCTCTTTCTTTTCTTCCTTTCTTTCTTTTTGTTTAATTCCCTGCCCCTTTTGCCTCCCCACTCTGCCTCTCAGAAGCTCACTCTGGAGGCTGCCATCCTTCTTTCTCTTTCTTTTTGCAGTGTATCCTGTGTTCCCCCACAGTTTCTGAAGTTGATGGCCCCCTGCATTGCTCAAGGCGACTCCATCTTAATCTTAACCATTTTTTCCCCAGTCACCAGGTTTGGCTTCTTTCCTTCAGACCTCAAGGGAAACCCATGGGAAATGGTGGGTGGGCACTGTCACTTTGTAGCTTGGTACCTGGGAATTCCGACCTGATACACTAGCCATTCATTTTTCTGTAAACATTTATCTAGTTTCTTCTAGTCTCCATCCAAGAAAGATTCTTCTTCTGCAATTCTGCCTGTGATGAAAACAGTAGTGATAAGAACCACCTTTCTTTCTGGAGTATATATCATTTCAATTTCTTTGTGTTCTTAGATCTCTATTAAGTTTTAGAAAAACATGATTTATCACTTATCTGTATTATTTTGGGTGTTAGAATGGAAGAAATGGGCTCTTGAAACTTTGTACCTATGAACTAGCAGAGAAAAGCCACATATTTATATCCTAAAGAAATATTTTAAAATGCCTAGAGGCATTTCTCATTTCATATAGAGAAAAATTGAATTTGGAGTTTTGACCTAGATTCAAACTTTATACTATTCGGAAACTACACAGTCAATGGATTCATTTTTATATCTCTTTTCTTCATATGTGAAAGGGTTGTAATAACACATGTTATAAGTCCATTATAACAATTAAATTATGTTATTTCACATGTGATAGGCCTTCAAATAATGTTAGTTTCTGTCTTAGTCTTCTCAGGATGCTGGAAAACGATGCCCCAGCATGAGTGACTTAAACAACAGATATTTACTTACCACAGTTCTGAAGGCTGGGAAGTCCAAGATCAAGGTGCCAATCAATATGGTTCCTGGTGAGGGCTCTCTTCTTTGCTTGCAACAGTGGTCTTCTTGCTGTGTCCTCACATTTGGGGGGAGCAGAAGAGCAGAGGGAGAGAAAGAGACAGAGACAAGTAAAAGCCAAATCACCCTTTATGACCTAGGCTCTGAAGTCATAAAGCATCATCATTTCACCACATAAGTCAAGGCACTTACACTTAAGCAGGAGGCAACAAAGATCTTACCCTTTGATGGAGGAGGGAATATGTGTCATCGTAAGGAAAACAATTTGTGAGTGCATATTTGGAAGTATACAACATCGGTGGAAGAAATACTGTGTATTCTATAAAAAATAACATGGTTATCAAATGATCTAATTCGTCTTTTTCCCTTTTAATACATTCCATGTATGCTGGGATCTGAAAAGAGTAGAACTCAACCATTACTACCTAGCTTTTATTTTTGGTATGTACAAAATGATATCTCTTTTTTTTTCTTCCTAGCCACCCCACAGCTTGGAGGATAATCATACAGGAAATGCAGAAGATTATTCCCCATGGACTGCTACCGGGCCATCTCCTACCACCTCTATTCCTGTATATTAGCAGGTCATTTTAGAATTGAGAGCATTGGTTGCATCTTGTCTTTGGTCATTAGATTCATTCCATTTCTTTAGATCCTGAAATTCCATTCAGACTTATACATAAAAATATGTCTACCCTATAACTCATATATGAGGAATATTAAAAAAAAATCTTTTATGAAAACACAAAGGTCAAGGCTCTCACTTGACACAAAGCCTTTGAAGAGATCTCGTTCCAGGTTACTTTAAGCTTTTCATTGATCAGACACTAAAACGTGAATACAAGCAGTGATTAATCCACATAGTTTTCTTTTAAAATAACCCATTTTTCTTAATCTTAACCAGGGTATTATGAAAAACCATTTTAAATGCTTCTCTGTCATCTGTGTGTACTATGCTTAACAGCATGTTCCTTGTTTTACTAACATTGCAATCACGGAACCTAGGAAAACATTTTATATTTTCTCATTAAGTTGATGATGAGTTTGATGAAAACCACTTAGTTACATTCTTCAGCCAACACCCAACAGACCACATATAAAATTGTTTCCCCTTGTATTTTGTTTGGTTAACTTTGTTATTTGTGTAATCGCTGTTTTCGCCTGCCTGGGTAAGAGATGGCATTTGTCAAATACAAACATCTAGAACATATCCCGTCCTCAAACACTGCTCCACAGTGACCAGAAAGAGATATGAAAATTCCACTTCTGTTCCTTACTGTAATTTATTTACAGAAGTAGACTTGGATTAAATTTTAATAGCCCATATTTTCTTTTACAACTTCACCAATTTCCACTGTTTTCATCCTACAAATATTTATGATTATTTCATTTTCCCTTACTAATAGCTGGTCTCCTGAGCATCTTAGCATCTGGGCTTGAATGAGAAAGCTATGGGCTAGAAAAATCTCAAAGATATATTATTAAATTTCCCCCATTGGCACAGTGTTGATGTGCATGTGTTTGGCCATGCCTGAGGCATGCAGAAGTCCCCAGGCCAGGGATCAAATCCATGTCACAGATATAACCAGAGCCACAGCAGTGACAATGTCAGATCTGTAACTTGCTGAGCCACAAGGAAATTCTTAGCAACTTTTAAAATTTTGGAAAATTGAATCCACATGGGCAAACATTTAAGATTGGCTCAAACAGAGTCGATTGTATAATTTGATATTCTAAATATCTACTTAACATGTAATAAGTCAAGATTCAAAGTCAAAAAACTTACTTGTGGTTAAAGAAGAAGAAAACAAACTCCTTATTTTTGGAGTTAGTAATCCAACTGAGATCTTTGATCTCAACTCTTGTGTTCTTTCCAATATCTCCTGCAAATCTTACAACCATAGTTTAGAGATGATACTTCTAAGATTTTCAAAAAATCTGTAATTGCTCCACATCACACAGCTACTAAGTGACAAATCCAGAAGCAATTACACATAAAAATACTTTCTCTGATAAAACTCAAACCCCTATCATTTCTGGGTAAACTTTTTTCCTTAGCCAAGGGTCCAATCTTCCTGCTTATTGAGCTGTGGTCCAACCAACTCTATCCTTCTAATGGGTATGAATTCTATAGCTCACCACCACTTCCCAGTTTGTCCTTCCAGTTCTGATGTTTTCTTGTGTTTATGAAATTCCATAACAATCCTCATCTCATGCCAGAATCATGTCCCAAGAGAAAAGCACCCTTCCTAATTAACCTCCTATATACTGTTTAAAAGGGGTGGTTGTGGTAAAGATTGGATTCTTCTAATAGTATTTACATTCATCCATTATTTCTCAAATAATTTATGTAGTGTACATCAGGAAACATGCCAGGCACTGGGGAAATAGTGATGGACAGAGAATATTTCTGCTCTAAAGGAGTTTACTTTATAGCAGGGGAAGGGAAAGGGTAAAGAGATAAGGCAGAGATTGTTGAAAGAAAATATGTTCTTGCAGTAAAGAAGCCAAGATGAAGGGCAAGAACATGATGGCAAGGATGAATGATGGAACTGGTAGTGGGATACTTATGGGTGGCCAGAAGAGGACTCCTAACTTGGTACTTTGTGATCTGAGACCTGAGACCTGAATATAAAAGAAGTTGCTATCTGTGGTTGCTGGCCCAACGGTCCTGTTTCTCTTCTTCCATGCCTTGCTTGTGTTTACCTGCTAGATCATGTGTGACAAAATTTCAGTCTGTCACCAGGGGAATAATATTTAGTTTAAACAAATCCTGAAAAGTTAGACATTCTCATATACCATCCTCGGCTTTTGACTATGAGATGGAAAGGGACATCTACTGAGGGCTTTTTCAGAAAGCTTCCATTTCTGAAAAGAGAGTCGTGCTCAGACACTTAACTGTGGGAACAGGTCATATCTGGAATAGTTGCCTCCGCCCTTGCCCACCAGAGGGGCTGTTTAGAGACTGGGTGGAACAGTGGACAGTGAAGAAAAAACAAAAACAAAAACACCAGTCTTGATGACATCACCAAGTACTGAATTTATCCAAGAGGATTCTTTGTATGAGCTTTTTGCTATAGAAGAAACAGCCTCTTTCTGTTCAAAACTCCACAGCCTAAAGCATCCTAACTGATACAGAATTGATGCAATGATGTGAGTTTGTGTGTGGGTGTGCATTTTTATGAGCACATGCCAAGGGATGTTCCTCAAGGAGGCCGTTTGACTATTATCTATTGAGTTATAAACATTTCTAAGGATAGGTAGATAGCATGATATGAGAGAGTTGGAATTAGAGAAATACTAGAGGAAGTTTGGAATATTTAAATGATGTGGAGTGACTGAAGCTACATGACTAAGGGAAACATTAGTAGATGAGGATGGCTAAATTAATTATGTCATCTGGTTTAAAATTTCTTATGTAAGAAACTATCATGAATCTGGCCAATCTCTTTCAGCCAAACAGGGATTCTATCTCCATATTATCTAAATTATTTAATTAATGGTTATTTCCAAAACTTCAAGCAATTAATTTCCATGAGCTTAGTGAGACAAGGTCAGATTCTTAATTCTATTTCTTTAAAATATATGTGCATTTAAAATAATTAATTTTGTTTAAGATATATGCTATTGGGACACCAATGACTCTAATTCCACTCCTATAAAATCTCTGAAGTCATTAATTACAAAGGGATCCAGGCAGTCATTTCTGTTTGCAAAAGCTGAGGCCTTTTTCCAAGTCAAAACCTATGTCGGTTTTTTCTGCAGCCTCTGAGAATGTTCCCTCCACCTCCTCTTTCTGTCTGGAGAGTACTGCCTACTTCTTATGATTACTAATGATAACCAATACCTGGAAAATAAGGGTATTTATGCCACCTATTGGATATTTTAGAAAAATGCATTTTCAAATACCCAGCTGCTGTCTTTCAAAATTTCAGAAATGTAGGCTATTTTGATTTGCATCCACAGTGCTGAGAAAATCTTTTAAGTTCTCTGAAAATTTGAGAAATGTCACATCGTTATTAAATTTTGGATGCACAGCTCAGCTTTCTCTTTGTGGCAATGGAACTAGATATTATAAGATGGCAAAGAGCAATCATCATATCATTTGCAAGAGTAGGGAAATGCCTAATTTAGTTCGGGTATTATTTGGTGCTTTTCTGTGATAATGGTTACTCATGGAGTCATGTAACTTTTAATTTGCATCACGTTTTGCTCAAAGAGGTCAACATGTTTACTCTGATTAAACAGAATGTCAATTCCTCTGCTTCTAGGTCTGACTCATCATATATACGATCTTTATTGCTATATAATCATCAATTATATCCTCTTAGTTTGCAGATTGCTGGTCTAGTACCGAAATTTTTATCAAACTTTATACGAAAAAAGAAATTTCCTTTCCATCAACCTAGAATAATAATAATAATAATGGTCTTTTTTTTTTTCATTGAAGTTTACTAAAAAGACATTTAGATGAGAGAGTCTAGATATTACATGCCACCATTTTAGGTAAAGACAGTATGGATATATACTGATATATATGCATATATATTTGTACAAAGGACATGGGTAAAAGAATGAAAAGACAATCCATTGACTGAGATTTTCAAGTCACTTTTCTCACAAAGGATTTGGATGCAGAACAGAGAATACCCACACTCAACAAGAAGAATACAAATAACCCATAATTCCCTGGTGGTCTAGTGGTTAGGGATCCAGCATTACCACTGTTTACTGTGGCTCAGTTTGCTACCATGGCACAGATTTGATCCCTGACCTAAGAACTCCCACATGTTGTAGATGTAGTCAGAAAAAAAAAAAAAAAACAAAACAACCCCAACAAAATGAATGAAAAACTATCTAAAGGAACGCTTCATCAAAGAAGGCCTAGTGATGGCAAAAGTATATGAACAATTCTCAAAATAATTAGTCATTGGGTAAATGCAAGTGAAAACCACAGTGATGTTCCAATACACACTTAATAGAAGGTTTAATTTATTTATTTTTTTATTTATATATTTTTAATTGTTATTTCCCCAATACAATTTTTTTTCCTACTGTACAGCATGGTGAACCCAGTCACACATACATGTATACATTTTTTTCTTAGAATGTTTAATTTAAAAAAATTACTGACAATAATAAAGCAGCAGTGGAGGTATGTGCCACCTGAACCATTGTCATATATCAATGCTGTGAATCCCAAATGGCACAGTCATTTTGTGGAAAACAATATGGTAATTTATCACATAGTTAAATATACACTTTCATATGACCTAGCAACCTCACTCATTGCTATTTTCCCAAGAGACATGCAAACTCATGTCCACACAAAAACTGTATGTGTATGTTTATAGCTATGTTATTCATAATCAACAAACACTGAATGAGACCCATATGTTTTTCATTTGGTGTATAAATGAACAAAATTTAATTCATTCATACAATGAAATATTATTCAGCAATAAAAAGGACTGTTATTGACTCATCAAAGGATTAATTTTTTTTTTTTTGCTTTTTAGGGCCACAGTAGGGGGATCAATCAGAGCTACAGCAGCCAGCCTACACACAGCCACAGCAACTCAAGATCCAAGCCACATCTGCAACCTACACCAAAGCTCACGACAATGCTGCATCCTTAACCCAATGAATGAGGGGCCGCGGGGTCGACCAGCTGTACCCGCCGACTCGGATCCCGGGTCCAAGGAGCCGCGGGGTCGACAAGCTGTACTGGCCGACTCGGTCCAGAGTCCGAGGGGGGCGTGGTCGACCAGCTGTACCGGCCCACTCTGTCCCGGTTCCGAGGGGCCGCGGAGTCGACCAGCTGTCCCGGCCGACCTGGTCCCGGGTCTGAGATGACGCGGGATCGACCAGCTGTACCGGCCGACACGGACCCCGGGTCCGAGGGGCCCCGGGGTCGACCAGGTATAACGGGTGACTCGGTCCCGGGTCCGAGCTGATGCAGACTCGACCAGCTGTCACGGCCGACACGGAGTCTGGGTCCGAGGGGCCTCAGGGTCGATGAGCTGTCACGGCTGACTTGGACCCGGGTCCGAGGAGCTGTGGGGTCGACCAGCTAATCCCGGCCAACTTGGTCCCTGGTCCGAGCTGACGCAGGGTCGACCAGCTATACCGGCACACTCGGTCCCAGGTCCAAGCTGACGCGGGGTCGACCAGCTGTACCAGCCGACTCAGACCCGGGTCCGAGGAGTTTTGGGGTCGACCAAATATCCCTGCAGACTCGGTTCTGGGTCTGAGCTGAGGCAGGGTCGACCAGCTATCATGGCTGACTTGGTCCCGGGTCCGAGCTGATGCGGGGTCGACCAGCTCTCCCAGGCCGACTCGGACACGGGTCTGAGGAGGTGTGGGGTCGACCAGCTATCACGGCCGATTCTGTACCGGGTACGAGCTGACGCGGGGTCGACCAGCTATCCTGGCCCACTCGGTCCTGTGTGCGAGGAGCCGTGGGGTCAACCAGCTATCCCGGCCTACTCGGTCCCGTGTGCGAACAGCTGCGGGGTCGACCAGCTGTCCCGGCCGACTCGGACCCTGGTCCGAGGAGCTGTGGGGACGACCAGTTATCCCGGGCGTCTCGGTCCTGGGTCAGAGCTGCCTCGGGGTCGACCAGCTGTGCACACCAACAAGCACCCTTTGTTCGAGGGGCCTCGGGGTCGACCAGTTGTCCCGGCCGACTCGGACCCGTGTCCGAGGAGCTGTGTGGTCGACCAGCTATCCCGGCCGGCTCGGTCCCGGGTCGGAGCTGACGCGGGGTCGACCAGCCATCCCCGCCGACTCGGACCCAGGTCCGAAGAATTGTGGGGTCGACCAGCTATCCCAACCGTCTCAGTCCCGGGTCGGTGATGACCGGGGTTGACCAGCTGTCCCGGCCCACACGGACCCTGTTTCTGAGGGGCCTCGGGGTCAACCAGATCTCACGGCCGACTCGGACCAGGGTCCGAGAAACTGAGGTGTCGACCAGCTATCCCGGCCCACTCGGTTTCGAGTCCGAGTGGCCGCGGGGTCGACCAGTTGTCCTGGCTGACTCGGACCCGGGTCTGAGGAGTCGTGAGACGGACCAGCTATCCCGGACCACTCGTCCCGGGTTCGAGCTGACGCAGCTATCCCGGCCCTCTTAGTCCCGATTCCGAGATGACGCGGGGTTGAGCAGTTGTTCCCGCCGTCTTGGACCCGGGTCCGAGGAGCTGTGGGGTTGACCAGTTATCCCGGGCGTCTCGGTCCTGGGTCAGAGCTGCAGCGGGGTCGACCAGCTGGGCTCGCCGACACGGACCCTTTGTCCGAGGGGCCTTGGGGTCGGCCAGCTGTCCCGGCCGACAAGGACCCGGGTCCGAGGAGCCGTTGTGCCGACCAGCTATACCTGCCCACTCGGTCCCGGGTCCGAGCGGCCGCGGGGTCGACCAGCTGTCCCAGCCGACTCGGTCCCGGGTCCGAGCTGACGCGTGGTCGACCAGATGTCCCGGCCGGCACGGACCCGGGTGCCAGGAGCCGTGGTGTCGACCAGCTCTCCCGGCCGACTCTGAACCGGGTCCGAGGAGCTGTGGGGTCGACCAGCTATCCCGGTCGACTCTGACCCAGGTCCGAGCCTACTCGGACACCGGTCTGAGGAGCCGTGGTGTCGACCAGCTATCCTGGCCCACACGGTCCCGGGTCTGAGGAGCCGTGGGGTCGATCAGCTATCCCAGCCGACTCGGTCCGGGTCCTGCCGCCAGGTCGACCAGCTGTCCCGGCCGACACGGACCCCTTGTCCGAGGGGCCTCGGTGTCGACCATCTATCCCGGCCGACTCGGACACGGGTCCGAGGAGCCGTTGTGCGGACTAGCTATACTAGCCCACTCGTTTCCGGGTCCGAGCGGACGTGGGGTCGACCAGCTACTCCGGCCCACTCGGTCCCGGTTACGAGCAGACGCGGGGTCGACCAGCTGTCCCCGCCGACTCAGACCCTGGTCCGAGGAGTTGTGGGGTCGACCAGCTGTCCCGGCCAACTCGGAACCGGGTCCACGGAGCTGTGGGGTTGACCAGCTATCCCAAGCGTCTCAGTCCAGGGTCCGAGCTGACGCAGGGTCGACCAGATGTCCTGGACGACACGGACCCCGGGTCTGAGGGGCCTCGGGGTCGATCAGCTATCCTGGCCGACTTGGGCCCGGATCCGAGGAGCCGCTGTGCGGCCCAGCTGTCCCGGCCGACACGGACCACGGGTCGAGGGGCCGTGGTGTCGACGAGCTATCTCGGCCGACTCGGACCCTGGTCCTAGGAGCTGTGGGGTCGACCAGCTATCCCGGCCCACTAGGTCTCTGGTCTGAGGGGTCGCGTGGTGTACCAGTTGTCCCGGGCGACTCGGATCCGGTTCCGAGGAGTCGTGAGATGGACCAGCTATCCCGGACCATTCGTCCCAGGTTCGAGCTGACGCGGGGTCGACCAGCTGTCTCGGCCGACTCGGACCCGGGTCCGAGGAGCTGTGGGGTCGACCAGCTATCTCTGCCGTTTCTTTTGGCTTAATTAACTTCTTCCCAAAGAATCAGTCTTTGACGTGTTCTCACACAGGTTTATGAACTAAGGGTAGTATAGGTTTTTTGGATGATGTTCCCACAACATATGCTAAAGTAAGATGATAATTTTATGCTTTTTTTTTAACTTTCATAAAAAGAAAACATTTTCCTAGTAAACAGAACCCTTTTATAGTGGGCTAACTTCATAGGTATTCTAACAGTGTACTTCTGTAAAGGGAGATCTATATGTTGGCCAGGATTCTGCTGACAATGTTGTTTTTCAGCAAGAATGTTGCACCTCTGTTTTGCAGCCTAAAATCTGCTATCTCAAACCATGTAACAGAGATTTGCTTTTGTACTCATGGATCAACATTTCTTTTCTTAGGAGTATACTTTAATATTGTTCTACAGTCTAGGTGAACCCACCTTGATACATTGTTCTTTCAACCTACAGGAAATAACTGTTGTCCCACTCAATAAATATCTTCTTTTTGGCTAGCTGGGTGAAAGTGTTGTTGACCCAAGAGTTTTCCTTTACTTAATTAACATCCTCACAAAGGCTCAAACAGTGGTGTTCTCACACAGACATATAAACCAAGACTGATATATTCTTGTATTCTCTTTTCACAATGTGCACTCAACTGAGATGAGTATCCCAGTACTCTTTCACTCACATACAAAGAAGACTATCCCAAATTAACTAGAATCCCTCTTAAGGAAGCTAACACTATAAGTTTTATAAAAGTGTGCCTCATGTTGTTGTTCTATAAAGTGTGCCCAAAGGTAGGCTGAGACAGTTGTTCTCCAACAGAAATGCACACTTTGTGTTTTGCAGCTGACATTGAGCTAAACTCAGAGTGCTCAAATTTATTGCCCTGGAAGCTAAGAAAGCATTTTTACACATGATATTTTTCTAACAAAATGCCAGTTGTTTCTAGTCGGAAGAAAAAAACACTAAATCTTACATTCTGTGACTGACACATGTGGGGTAGGAAGCACCTAGTTTGTTGTATCAGACAACTGTTTTAGTGCTCAAATGAGCATCAAGGCAGACATTAGCTAAATTCTGCTTTTTATAGCAGAATAACAGAGACTACCTTTGTTTTTTGGGATCAGGAATTTTTTTCCCTTTGTATAACAAGTTTTTTCTATTCTACAGGCTAGGGGAACCCACTTTGATACAGATGTTTATTTGATCCTGTAGAAAATAACTGGTTCCTACTCACTCAGTGACTGCTTTATAGCTAACTGGGAGAAGGTATGCTAGACCCAAGGGTTTTCCTTACTTAATTCCTTCCCTAAACAGTGAGGTGTTCTCACAAAGATTTATAAACCAAGACTACTATAATCTTGCTGGATGATCTCCCCACAATATATGCTCAACTGAAATGAGAATCCAAAGCCTCTTTCACCTGCATACAAATAAGACATTCTCAGTGTTACCAGAAGCCCTCTGGAGTAAGTTCACAACCCAGGTTTTCTAACACTGTAATTCTATACTCTATGCCAGATTTTGCTGGGACTGGTTTTAGATAAATGGTTTTATTCTGATGGTTCATTCAGTGTATAAAACTTGTTCCTAGGACTTGGAGCAATTAGTTACATGTGGTGTGTGAGAGATCATAATTCCTACTAATGTCAAATAGAAGGAGAAGTGAAACTTTGTGTTCAATAGCCAAATAGGAATGAGTGTTAAGTATGTTATGAAAGCCTTGTTTCTCACATGATAAATGCTGGTGCTTCTTACAAGCTGCATGAGAGAACACAGATGTTCCATGTTCTTCCAAAGTGTATGGGAAAAAAAAATCCTAAAGGCTCAAGCAAATAGGGATTTTAGTGCATGGACCCATTTTATCAGTGTTTGTGTAGGTCACTTTGGATCTCTCCACAAAAGAGGTCAGTAATGGAGCACTGAAGCAAAGCTTATTATGCTTTTATCCAAGGAAGGGTTCCCCACACAAAGTTTTCCCCAGAGTGTTCTTTTTTTCTGAAAGGAAGTTTCTAATGTGTGCATCATATGTTGGGCTTGGTTTCTTAAAGTAGTAAGTCTAGCATTTGTCATTTCTATATCCTGAAGAGCTAAACTAAGTGTGCACAAAATAGTTGGAAGGCAAAACTTTCAGACAGGAGAATTAATCATCTTTCTTAAGGAATGAATGGAGATTACTGTTTCTTCTCATGAGAAAGATCTTTCATGCTCTATGTGCTTGCACTGAGTGGAAGGCAATTTTGTAGTGCAAAGCTGGTAGTGTATTGCTTTAAGAGGTCTGTAACACCCCTCAATTTAGAAACATCCTCTTACTGCACTTGTTGCAGAAACCATAGCAGTGGAAAGAGAGAAATGGTGCTCAGAGATGCAGAATAGCCAGGTTTATCCAGCACTGGTGTGGGCTCAGAGGAGTCACCTCCAGATTCTGAGCACCAGGTCTTTGTTCTGGGTAACTTTTATACAATACAGACTTCTGGGTCTTAAGGTTTTCCCATGCAAGCAGCCCCAGCCCTCCCCCTTCCCTGAGAAGACAGAATTCCTAAGAAGCTGAGCAAATAAGATTAGAAAAATAAAACTGACAAGCAAAGCTTGGTACATGGTTAGCAGGAATGCTAGCAAGGACAGAAGGCACATAGTTAGTGCAAGATTACAAGAAGGGTGGTATGTGGTAAGCAAAGTTGCTGACAGGAATGTAGCTGCCTCTTCAGCCAGGGTGTTGTTTCTCTAGTTAAAACTACACTTTACACTAAGCTCTTTCTTCTAAAGGCAAATAGGAGTAAAGACCTTTAAACCCTAAGAGATGTCTTTGTCCCCATACCAAAAGTATTTTTAGGGCCTGGAAAAACACATATTATAAAGATTGTTCTTTCAGCCTATGGAAATTGTATCCTGGATGTGGAGTAGTTTTGTACATGTATGAGAAAACTGCATCCCTATGCTTTCTAACATTTAATAGAAATCTGTGGAAATCTTTGCATTCAAATATCAAATAGGAATACACAGCTAACAGAATGTTGGAAAAGTCTTGTTTCTCACTTGGTAAACAGCGTTTCCACCAATCTACATGGAGAGGATCTCCTTGTTCTTTCAGTGTATTGACTCTAAGGCAAGTGAGGCATTTGTTGCACAGACTCATCACTAGTGCTTGAATCTCTCCTCAAAACAGGATACTTACTGATAATAGAAGAAAAAGCCTATTTTAAACGTATAGAGGGAAGTATTTCCCATTGCAGCAGATGATCATTTCAACTGGCACTAAGTTTGAAGTGTTGTTAATACATGTTTTTGTATATATTTAGGGATTTGTTCCTTAATTCTGTAAGCTTAGAATTTGTAAAATTTTATTGATTTGAGCTACACTAAGTGTAAACAAGGCAATGGGAAAGCTAGAGTTTTATATGGCATAATTAAAAATATTTGTTAGAAAAGGAATAGAAATCACTGTTTCTTCTCCCGAGAAAAATCTATCATGCTCTTCTTGCTTCCACTGAGTGGAATATATATTTAAAGTTTGAAATATATAGTACATTAAGAGCACTGTCACATCACTTGACTTACAGGTACCTTCAAAATGTGCTAAGGTCTTTTTCCAATAGCATGAGATATGGCTTGTTATCTATAGGGAATTTTTTTTTTTTTTTTTACTTTTTAAGGCTGCACTTATGACATATGGAAGTTCCCAGGCTAGGGGTCTAATCAGAGCTGAAGCTCCCAGCCTATGCCCCAGCAATGTGGGATCCCAGCCACATCTGCAACCACCTACCTACACCATGGTTCATGGCAGCACTGGATCCTTAACACACTGAGCGAGGCCAGGGATTGAATCTGTGTCCTTATAGATACCAGTTGTGTTGTTAATGCTGAACCACAAGAGGAACTCCCAGAAATAGATTTTTTTTAACAGGCTGGAAGAACAAAATTTTTCATAGGTTTTTCTTTCAGTGTGTGGAACTTGCACCCAGGATCAGGAGTCATTAGAAAGACGTGTGAGAACTCCATTCCTAACCTTCCTAACATTTAATGGAATGCTACAAGAAGTTTGTGTTCAAAGGACAAATAAGAGTGATGGCCTTCCAAATGAGATAAGACTTCTTTCCCCTATACAAAAACTATATATCCTACAACCTGTATGAACAAAAATATTAATATATTCTTTCCATGTTTGGACCTTGCACCCATATTTCAAGCAGCTAGTAATCTGTGAGAGAGCAGCTAACCTACCATTCCAAATGTTTACTAAAATCTGCATGAAACTTTGCATTCAACGTCAAAATTCAAAGTGCAAGATTTTCTGAGAACAGAGAGTTTTTTTCCCTTTTAGTAAATGTATGTGTTCCTTACAAGCTAGATGAGAGAATAGTGATGCTCCGTGATCTTTCATTATATAGAACTAAAGCCAAGAGGTTCAAGCACTTAGGGTTTTACTTCTCAGGCTCATAACTTTGGTGTCTAGGCCACTTGGAGTATCTCTTTCAAAGAAGTGATTAATTGAGAACAGAAGTCCAGGGCTTTTGTCTGAAACAGATAAAAACATTTCCAATAATAGCCACACTTTTCTAATAAGATGCAAGCACAAAGTTGGATAAACAGTGTTTCCTTTTTAAAATACATTGTTATATAATATGTGTAATATACATAGTAATTTGCCCTATAAATGGGTAATGATCATTTGTAATTGCTATGTACTTTTGAATTAAACAAAATGCACTTATTGCAATTGGAATGACAGCTTTTCAGATGGCATTCATGAAAATATTTCTCATAAAAAGAATATGGCACATCATTTCTCCCTATAGGAAAAAAAAAAACCAATAATGCTTGGTGTTCTTTCACTAAGTTGGTATATTTGAACTGTGAAACATTGTAGTATATCATGTAAGATATCTGCAATACTGCTCAATGTATTGAAATCTACCCAAGGCTCTATGTTTTAAAGGCAAAAAATTTGAAGAACTTTCAGCTATGTTTTGACTCCCATACAGAAAATGCATTTTATAAAACTGTATGAAGTTGTTTTTTTTCTTTTCCCAATGTACAGCGAGGGGATCAAGTTATCCTTACATGTATACATTACAATTACATTTTTTCCCCACCCTTTGTTCTGTTGCAACATGAGTATCTAGACAAAATTCTCAATGCTATTCAGAAGGATGTCCTTGTAAATCTATTCTAAGTTGTGTCTGATAAGCTCAAGCTCCTGATCCCTCCCACTCCCTCCCTCTCCCATCAGGCAGCCACAAGTCTTTTCTCCAAGTCCATGATTTTCTTTTCTGAGGAGATGTTCATTTGTGCTGGATATTAGATTCCACTTATAAGTGATATCATATGGTATTTGTCTTTGTCTTTCTGGCTCATTTCACTCAGGATGAGAGTCTCTAGTTCCATCCATGTTGCTGCAGATGGAATTATGTCATTCTTTTTTATGGCTGAGTAGTATTCCATTGTGTATATATACCACATCTTCCGAATCCAATCCTCTGTCAATGGACATTTGGGTTGTTTCCATGTCTTGGCTATTGTGAATAGTGCTGCAATGAACATGCGGGTGTATGGGTTTCTTTTAAGTAGAGTTTTGTCTGGATAGATGCCCAAGAGTGGGATTGTGGGGTCATATGGAAGTTCTATGTATAGATTTCTAAGGTATCTCCAAACTGTTCTCCATAGTGGCTGTACCAGTTTCCATTCCCACCAGCAGTGCAGGAGGGTTCCCTTTTCTCCACAGCCCCTCCAGCACTTGTTATTTGTGGACTTGCTAATGATGGCCATTCTGACTGGTGTGAGGTGGTATCTCATGGTAGTTTTGATTTGCATTTCTCTAATAATCAGGGATGTTGAGCATTTTTTCATGTGTTTGTTGGCCATCTGTATATCTTCCTTGGAGAAATGTCTATTCAGAAATGTCTATTGCCCATTTTTCATTTGGGTTGTTGGCTTTTTTGCTGTTGAGTTGTATAAGTTGCTTGTATATATTTTTTCTTTTTTTTTGTCTTTTTGCTATTTCTTCGGGCCGCTCCCATGGCGTATGGAGGTTCCCAGGCTAGGGGTCGAATCGGAGCTGTAGCCACCGGCCTACGCCAGAGCCACAGCAATGCAGGATCCGAGCTGCGTCTGCAATCTACACCACAGCTCACGGCAACGCCAGATCGTTAACCCACTGAGCAAGGGCAGGGACCGAACCTGCAACCTCATGGTTCCTAGTCGGATTCGTTAACCACTGCGCCACGACGGGAACTCCTGCTTGTATATTTTAGAGATTAAGCCCTTGCCTGTTGCATCTATTGAAACTATTTTCTCCCATTCTGTAAGTTGTCTTTTTGGTTTCCTTTGCTGTGCAAAAGCTTTTCAGTTTGATTAGGTCCCATGGGTTTATTTTTGCTCTAATTTCTATTGCTTTGGGAGACTGACCTGAGACAATATTCATGATGTTGATGTCAGAGAATGTTTTGCCTATGTTCCTTTCTAGGAGTTTCATGAAAAGATCTGCCTAATTCTTGATTTTTATTTTTCAATTTGATTATGTGGTGTATCACACTGATGGGTTCATGGATATTGAGGAATACTTGCATCACTGGGATAAATCCTACTCTGCCCTTGTATATAATGGTTTTAATATATATTTGGATGTGGTTTTCTAACACTTTTTTTTTTGTCTTTTCTAGAGTGTCTCACCCATGGCATATGGAGGTTCACTGGCTAGGGGTCTAATCGGAGCTGTAGCCACCAGCCTACACCAGAGTCACAGCAATGTGGGATCTGAGCCACATCTGTGACATACACCACAGCTCATGGCAATGCTGGATCCTTAACCCACTGAGCAAGGTCAGGGATCAAACCTGCAACCTCATGGCTCCTAGTCAGATTTGTTAACCACTGAGCCATGGTGGAAACTCCTGCTAACACTTTTTGAGGATTTTTACACCTGTATTCATCAGTGGTATTGACCATTTTTTGTGGTATCTTTATTATTTATTTATTTTCATTTATTTTCCTGTGGTAGATTCTTAGTTTCATGTCACTGTGGTCTGAGAAGATGTTTGAAGTAATTTCTGTATTCTTAATTTTGCTTAGGCTAGTTTTGTGCCCCAGTACATTGTTAGTCCTAGAGACTACTCTGTGTACCCTTGAAATTAATGCATATTCTTTTTTTTTGATATAATGTCTTAAAAATATCAAGCCTATGTGTTCCATTGTGGCATTTAGGATCTCTCTTGCCTTATTGATTTTCTATCTAAAAGACTTGTCTGATACTCTGAATTTGTTTTAGTTGGTGAAATATGTGAGACCTACAGTGTTTCCTTTATAATAGTTTTCAGAAAGCTCTTTGAAATTTTGTGTCAAAAGGCAAAATAGGAATGGAAGTTTTTCAGAGTAAGGGAAAGGCTTGTTTCCTATTTAAGTAAAAATCAGTGTTTCTTATAAGCTACAAGAGAGAACTCTGATTCTCTGAGTTCTTTCTATTTTAGAACTTGAGCTAAAGAGGCTCAAGCAGGTAGAGCTTTATTTAAGACTTGTCATATTAATGTGTGTATCAGCTACTTTAGGTTATCCTCAAAAGAGGTCAGCACTGAGAATTCAAACAAAGGCCTGTTGTACTTGTATACAACAGCATATTTCCCATAATAACCTGAAGATTATTTTAAAAAGGCAGAGGCTCCAATTTTTCCTAAAATTGTTTTTTATCTTAAAGTATGTTACACCTAATGTGTGATAGACATTGTGCTCTCTTTCATAAAGTTTTAAATTCAGCACCTGTAATTTCTACATGCTCTTGAGTAAAGCTAAGTGGGTTCGATATAATTAGAAGGCTATCCTTTCAGATGTTGTACTTAATCATGTTTCTTATAAAGAAATTATATAATCCACTTTTTTCCCCAAAGAATGATCTATCACATTCTATGTTCTTCAGTTGATTGGAAAAGGTATTTGAAGTGAGAAGTACATAGTGCACAGTTTAAGAAATCTTGAATAGTCCTCAATCTAGAGGTACCTTTAAAGGTGCTACACCCCATGTTCTAAAGACAAATAATAGTAAACTCCTGCTAACTATAATAACACTTCTTTCACATACACAAAATAAGTGTTTATGAAATCTGTATGAATGAAGTTTTAGACGGATTGTTCTATGTATAGAGTTTACACTCGGATTTGTAAAACTGAAATGTGTGAGACTTGGATTACTACATTTTCTAATATGGCAAGATGTGTGAAATTTTGTGTTTGATGGCCAAATAAGAGTAATGGCCTTTCAGAGTGAGGCAAAAATTTACTTCCCATTAAGTAAATATAGGTGTTTATTACAAGCTAAATGAAAGAATTTTTCTGCTCCATGTCCTTTCAATGTGTGGAACTTAAGCCATACATTGCAGTTAAAAGCTTATTTCACAGACTAGTAATACTAGTGTTTGTATAAGACACTTTCATTTCTCCTGAAAGCAGGTCAGTAACATAATAGAAGCAAAGGCCTGTTATTCCCTATACAATGAAGAATTTTCAAAGTTGATTTTTTTTTTTTACCAAGTACAAGCACAATTTTTTCCTAAGAGTGTTCCTTCTCTAAAGAAAAGCTTTACATTGTGTGTGGTATATTTAGGAATTTTTTTCCATAAACATATAAATAAAGCAATTGTAATTCTTATTCATTGTTGCACTAAACTAAATATGCTCAGTGTGTGAGGAATAGTTAATTATCTTCTCACAAAATGAATATAGCCAATTTTTTCTTCCCATAAGAAATAACATATGCACTGTATTCTACCACTGACTGGAAGCTCTATTTGAATTTTGAAACATAGTATATTTTTACAGAAATCTAATACTGCTCAAATAAAGGTACCTAAAAACAGCACTAACATTTGTGGGATTTTTGTATTATTATTTTTATTTTTTTGATTACAGCTGGTTTACAGTGTTCTGTCAGTCTTCTACTGTACAGCATGGTGACCCAGTTATACATACATGTACACATTCTTTTTTCTCACATTATCATGCTCCATAATAAGTGACCAGACATAGTTCCCAATGCTACATGGCAGGGTCTCATTGCTAATCTATTCCAAAGACAATAGTCTGCATCTATTAACCCCAAGCACCCCTTCCTCCCACTCCCTCCCCTTCCCCCTTGGCAACCACAAATCTATTCTCCAAGTCCATGATTTTCTTTTCTGTGGAAAGTTTCTTTTGTGCCATATATTAGATTCCAGATATGTGATATCATACAGTATGTCTTTCCTTTCTGACTCACTTCTCTCAGTATGAGAGTCTCTAGTTCCATCCATGTTGCTGCAAATGACATTATTTAGTTCTTTTTTATGGCTGAGTAGTATTCCATTGTGTATATATACCACATCTTCCTAATCCAATCATCTTTTGATGGACATTTGTGTTTTAAAGTCAAATTAGTGTGAAGGTCTTTCAAATGTGGGCTATATCTTGTTTCCCAAGAGAAAATGTGTGTTTATTACAAGCTAAATTAATATACTTTATCCAAGATATTCATTCAGGCTGTGGATTTTGTACTCAGGATTTGTATAGATAGTGAAATATGTGAGGGACCTGGAATCCTATCCCCCACCCATTTTTTTGTACACCACAAGCAGAAGCTTATTGTGGGAACTTATTTCCCAGATAAGGGATTGAACCCAGGGCTGCAGCAATGAAAGTACCAAATCCTAATTACTAAACCACCAGGAAACCAAATCCTACCATTTCTAATGGAATATGTGTGAAGCTTTTTTCAAGTGCCAAATAGGAGGAAAAGCCTTTCAGAGCACAGGGGAAAAGTTCAGATTTCAAAACATGAATTTGAGAAAGATACTTACATTCAGTATGTAGTATTTATAACAAATGCTTTCACTGTATATAGAGTTTTAAGTTCTCAGCTTTTTAATTTTTCATACTTTATATATTTCCATTTTCTTCTTTCCATTATTTTCAAAAAAAATCTGCTTTATCTTTCCTGTATTTTCTTCTTATGCTGTACCTAAGATTTTTCTCTTTATTTCTAATTTTGAACAAATTTAATATGATGTGCTTCTTTGTAATTTTGTTCATGTTTTCTCTGTGTAGGCTTAATTTAGATTTCTGGGTCTATAGATTTATATTTTAACTGTTTTTATTATAGTTGATTACAGCGTTCTGCCCATTTCTGCTGTACAGAGAAGTCACCCAGTTTTATATATATATATATATATATATATATATATATATATATATATATATACACATCTTTTTTCACATTATCTTCCATCATGTTCTGTCACAACTGATCAGACATACTTCCTTGAGCTATACAGTAGAATAGCATTGCTTATACATTCCAAATTTGAGACTTTCTGGTCTTTATTTCTTCAATCATTTTTTTCTTCCCTTTCCTTTAGGGAGTATGATTACATATATATTAAAGTGCTTGAAGTTTTTGCCAAACTCACAGATTCTCTGCTCTCTGTTTTTCAGGGTTATTTACTTTCTATGTCTAATTTTATTAGTTTCTATTGCTACACCACTGTGGAAAATGTCCCAGGCAAAAGACCCAGTTTGGTTGTAAAACTCATCTCATGTGTACCTTTTAATAATATGATGTTTTAAAATCTATACATCAATATGAACTGAATGACTACCAATGGGAAAGACCTTCAGAATCATTCAAACTATAATGTCCTTGGAAAATGTGCTTCTAAGACCACACCCTTTTTTTCAATTTCAGAGATGGATTGTCCAAAGTATACACACACAGATTCTAGTTTCAATATTTTTCTGAACCAAAGTCATTGGTTCCCTACAATATTATGAAGTTTAAAAATAAAGATATTGGAGTTCCTGTCATGGTGCAGTGGAAATGAATCTGACTAGGTACCATGAGGTTGTGGGTTTGATCCCTGACCTCACTCAGCAGGTTAAGGATCTGGTGTGGTGAGCTGTGGTGTAGGTTGCAGACATGGCTTGGATCTGGCATTGCTGTGGCTCTGGTGTAGGTCAGTGGCAACAGCTCTAATTAGACCCCTATCCTGGGAACCTCCATATACCATGGGTGCAGCCCTAAAAAGACAAAGACAAAATAAAATACAAAGTAAAGATAGTGAGTAAGGCTATGCTTGCCTAGATAAAAGTCATGTCAACTTGAAAATATGCACAATCTAAAAGTTGAGAATTAAGTTTTATTTGGAGCAAAGTTAGAACTATAGCCTTGGAGGCAGCATTTTAGATAACTCTGAAAAACCACTCCAAATAGGTGGGGATGAATATCAGTGTGTGTGTGATATATATGTATATATATATGATTTTGGGAAAGGGGGTACATATAATCAAACACATATTGTTATATGTATTGCTGCCAGTCATGAAGAACAGAAGTCGCCATGAAAAATTATAGAGCTTTTTCAGATACAAGGAGATGCAAGAATTGGGCTCATGAAATTTTCTCCTGAAAATATTTATCTGAAGACCTGTTCTGCCAGTTTTCCAGAGCACAGGGTGACTAACTCCTTATCTCCACCTGAACTCCTTTCAATCCATATAGAGTCAGATGGCAAGTGACAATCTCCAGTTCACAGTTGTCTATCACTCTGAGTGTATAGTTCTAACAGAGTAACTGATGTAAAAGGCAGGGAAGAGGAATGATGTTAACTACAGGGGAAGTTCAAAGGGCAGAGGAATGAGAAAGGCAATATTTGAAAATGTGGATATACATTTATCAATTTGAGTCCATTGGAGAAAGAATCCTTGGTTAACCAAATCCAGATAATTTTCTCTAATGTTTTTCATCATAGAAATATTTTTTATAAGAAATCTGTAACTTTGTGTATTGTTGTAGTTATTTTTGGGCAGTGACAATTCTCTTCAGTTTCAGTTCCATTTTCTGATAGCATTGCTGGCATATTCCACTAGATGGTGATATGTACCTATTCAGTGTCTTTAAACACACCACACTTCCACACCTGAATCTTGGAGTCCTGTGAGTAGGAGGGCCACTTCATTCATGCATTTACTCATTCAGTACTTTCAGAGCATTTACTACAGCCCAGCGTGAATATTAGCAATATCCAGATTAATAAGATCCAGTTGTCATGAAGGTTCTCACAGAATTCTAATGGGAATGACAAATATGCAAATTGCTAACTAAAATTCAAAATTATAAGTACTGTGATGGAGAGAAGCTCTGAGAGGTCCTGACTTGAGAAGCATCTGAAACATCTATCAACATATTTGGCCTATTTCTCATGTTGTACTTCTTTAAAACTCAGGCTAATTTTATAATAGGAGGTTTTATGTTTAAAAATTAATCTAATGCAATGAATATATATTGTTTTTGGTTATGCAAATGTGCAAAAGATATTTTGTGTTACCACAGAATTCAAATGACTCTTTTTTTCATTCATACACTCCTTACAGAAACAGAAACTTACATCTGATAGAGGAATTGAAAAAAATACACAGATAACTATGACATGGGAAATATTGTAAGATGAAGACAAAGTTCCTGAAGAGAGTTAATTTCTAGCTAGAGGAATCAAGAATGTCTCAATATGAGAAATTACATGTAAGAAATATGTTTTAAATAAATTCAGTTTCAATCAGTAAAAATGACTTGGAAATCTCATTTCAGCCAGAGGAATAATTGAGACAACATTACCATTGGTATAAAGTCCCCAGCATATTTCAAGGGCTTTATCCAATTCTAACAGTGCTACTGATTGACCATCTCTGAGTCCTTAGATAGGTTACTTTTTCTTTTCAGAAATCTCCAAGTTTCCTCTCTATTAATGACTGACTGGACATATGTAATCCCTATCTCTTCTCTCAAACATAGGTAAAAAAAAAATAGGCCATGGGGAAATATGTACAGGTTTTATTTAGGTAATGGGAATTTCTGCTAAAGTGTAAGGTGTGGTCAGAGGCTGTTACAGGCTGAAATGTTTGCCTTTTAAAATTCGTATGTTGAAGCCCTAATACTGAATACCTCAGAATACAACTGTTTGGAGATGGGGTCTTTAAAGTGGTAGTTAAAGCCAAATTAGGCCATTAGAGTGGGATTTAATTCAATCTAACTGGTGTCCTTAAAAGGGTACCATGAGTTATTTAGGAACACAAAGGGGATGCATGTGCACAGGAGAAAGACCATGTGAAGACACAGTAAGAAGACAGAAATTTATAAACCAAGGAGAGAGGCCTCAGGGAAAAACAAAAGCAAAAACAAAACAAAACACCCTGCTAACACCTTGATCTTTGACATCTAGCTTCCAAACTGTGAGAAAATAAATCTTATTGTTTAATCCAACCAACCTTAGTATTTTGTTATGGGAACGCAATAAAACTAACGTAGAGACTATTATTAAATAAGCCTGGAAAAATAATCTGGGCTGAGTCTATAGAATTCTATAAAAAGAGATTTTACATTTAATTTGGTATTCAATAAGAGACTATCACATGTTATGAACTTGAGAAAATGGCACTCTAGCTAGCAGCCAAGCCTGAATCCTTGAAAGTAAAGATATGGAAGGAAAATCAAGGTTAAGAGGATATTTAGTTAAAAAAAAAAAAACAAAAACAGAATTAAAATGTCAAAGTATTTAAGAAAAAATTCTAGATCAGCAGCCATGAGGTCATATCCAGTGTGGGCTCTATAACTCAAGTTCTTGCTGATTTTTCAAAAGGTTCTTGACGTTGTGGAGCTGCTGTTTCATTGTAATGAAGAAGTGTTAGTTCTGGACATTCTCCTTTCACACAATGTTTAGGTCAAATAAGAAAACTGTTAACAAAGTGCTTAAAAAGTATAAAGCACTAGATTGAGAATTTACATGTTCTTAGTGTTAGAAAAGACTATAAGATCATGGAATCTAATCTTAAATGACACCATCATTGGCTACCCTTGTATTTTTCAGTGAACTAAAATCTATAGTTAAAGATTTTTGCTAAAATAGTGTGAAAATTATGACCACACACACAAAAAATAAAAAATGTTGAGTCTTATCAGTTCTCCTTGGGGATTAATGGAAAAAACAAGGCTGATTTATGAGGCATGGCTATAATTTTAATAATAATTTATAATGATTATGTTTTACATCATTTAGAGGATACAAATATTTTCATGTGGCACAGCACAAGATTATGTTGACTTGAAGTGCAGCTGTGACAAATCAAGTGATGTCTTATTTACCTGTGTGTACTTACATGTGTGTATTTACATTACATTCACACTTTTACTAGTGATGAATAAATATTCACAGAAAAATAGTGTGGGGAAGGATCCAAAAACCAAAGAACTTGCTTCTTCTGCACCCTCTCCTCAGCTTTTCTCAGAGATATCCTGGTTTCCCTTCTTTGTGTGTGAATCTGTCAATAACCAAACTGGGTGTTCTTGGGGTTGAGATGCCACTCCAAATTGACATTGTACAAGTAAAACTGCCACTCAAAATAGTTGCCTGGAAAATGGAGCTGTCATTCTTTTGAACAATTCAGTCTGTCTCATTGCCAATGAGATGGACTAGAGTGTACTGAAATCTGCCTCATCAGATTTAATAGAGCTTAAAATCTTGATTAACCCACTAGACTTCAGTTCACCAAACTTTTTTTTCAAAGAAAAGATATTTTTTTAAAATTATTTTCCAAAGCTGTAGTGACCATCAAGTAAAAGTGAAGGTGGCAGTGAGAAGAATATACTTAGTGTACAAATCACTAATGAAAGAGGATAAATTATTAGACTGGCAGTCTACTCAATTTGTCATCAGAAGCCAAAGAAAGTGGTGTATATTTTGTGATAAACATCATTGACATTCATTGATTCACTTATTCACTCCATAAATCTTAATTTGTATGCCAAAAGTTAATGTCTTTTGAAGTAAGACATTAATGTATTCATATGAAAGCAGAACATCAGTTTTTCCATGGGCTCTCAGAATGAAAATGCACTATCCTCTGGTGCTCCAAATTTGTCTGCTTGGCATAACCATCTTTAGCACAGTTTTACACATTTGATGGAATCTCTTTTCTATCTACCAGCTGGGATATTATAGGTGGTTCTTCTCTCTTAGTCATTAATTAGTATCTACAATTCAGCAAAGTTATTTTTGTCTTAAAAATTTATGGTAAAAGTATTGAATTTGGGAGTATTATTTGAAGCTATTTCTACAAATTGTCAATAATAAAAATAGTTTAAGCTGACACAGTTAATATATGATTTTCCATCAATACTTACTAGAAGACTATTAATATATTAACCTGTAGTCTTGTCTAGCTCATCCTGTAGCTACATCTAGTTTTCAAGGAAGTTTGATTATTCCATGTTGGCAGAATACACATTTTTTTTAAATTATTTTGTTAGAAACCAACACTTTGCTCAATACAAGGAAGGCTCTCACTATACAGTATTAAACGATGACTCTTAGAGCCATATATGAAATAGGAGGATTCTCTCTAATGTAAGATATCTATAGAACTCTTGCTAGCCCAAAGAAATCCAATATTTGAAATGCTAGGTCAAATTCCCTGGCTCCTGTGTGCTCAGAGTGACTCACCCTGGTTCTAAGCAATTTTGTGTTGTCCTACACTGAAATATTGACCCTCTTATTTCATTTGGAGTGTGGAAAAATTTACACTCGGGATGCAAATTTACCACTCCATCAAAAAAAAAAAATGAGATCCTAACATACTGATATCCTAATTCTTCCCAGTAGTCCCTCTCCAAGAGTAGAGGCAACTCTGCCATTCAAGCTCCAATTATAAACCTGATATATCCTTACCTTATTAGGTTTATTACTTACCAACTCATTTCTGATATATAAAATCTCACCAAACTGGAACTATTTGGATATTTGGTATTACACTAATTTATGACTTCTTTCAACTCTGAGTAGTGGACCCCTACAATTCTCCACAATGCAGTCTCTCTTGAGCACCCTTATTCCTTTTTTGGTTCTTTTCCAAATGATAACATGGCCCTTAGTCAAGTTCCACTAAATTATGATAAACAAACCCTGCCGTATATTTGTTCTGATCAACTTAGTAAATAAGCATATATTTATAAAAATAAAGTTTATTTTAAGATACAGAAACTATAAAAAGTGTCACATTGTCCTTCATAGATTTTATAGCATTTTATTTCTTTTACTATGCTTGTTGGTTATTTCTGTTAGATTTGACTTTCTTTAATTGATCATAAACTCTATAAGTTATGGCAAACATAATGTCAGAAACATTTTATTGGGAGGATAGAGACCTGTGTTCTTTTGATGAAACTGATAATAGCTTCTTGGATCAATTTTATAAGAAGTTTGCGTTTGATTATTTTGAGGTCTTCCCTAGCTCTAGAAGTTTATGATCTTATATCAATGACAAGAGAAGTGAGGAAATCAGGGAAAAAATTTTTCTAGGAAATGGGGAATTAATGTGAATGAGGAGAAATAAATTCCTGTCTAGGCTGATGCTAAGATTTCTCAGTGCTGAGATTCAAATGAGGGACAACATGTCATCATGGAGAGATGTAGCATATGAATAAAATAAATAATATTAACCTCAGGAAATTTGGATATGTCCTTTTAATTTTGTTGATGATCCAGGTTAAATATTTCTGACTATATTTTCCTTTATAGATGCCAGGTGGAATAAATATTTGATTTTCTAAAATGAAGATAAGTGTATATCTTGTCAAAAACATGCATACATCCTTCAGGCTAACTTAAGCAATAAGGCTTTGTTTTAAGAATTATGTAGACTGTTCCATCAGTTTGATTAGCACTAAAATGATCTACTTTGTGAAATACAGAATATTTATGAGGTAAAACCTCTCAAATGTGGGTACTTGATATGAAAAACCAGAAAAAGGCATTATAGAACCGAAAAGAAAAATTGGGAAAACAATTTAATGAAAGGAAGATGGATGCAAATAAAGAAAAAGAATGTCTACCAAAGCAGAAATGATACAAGTAGGAGTTCCCGTCGTGGCGCAGTGGTTAACAAATCCGACTAGGAACCATGAGGTTGCTGGTTCGGTCCCTGCCCTTGCTCAGTGAGTTAATGATCCGGTGTTGCCGTGAGCTGTGGTGTAGGTTGCAGACGCGGCTTGGATCCCATGTTGCTGTGGCTCTGGCGTAGGCCGTTGGCTACAGCTCTGATTCAACCCCTAGCCAGGGAACCTCCATATGCCGTGGGAGCGGCCCAAGAAATAGCAAAGAGACCAAAAAAAAAAAAAAAGAAATGATACAAGTAGATTTGAATAAAATAATCAAAGACTGTTACTAGAATTTTAGAGATGAATTACTCTATTTCCAGACAGGGAAATGAACAATCCAAATGTAACATAAAGTGCTTGAGTACATAAAAAAGAATAAGAACAGAGCTTTTTATACATCTAACTATGCAAATATACCCAACAAGTTTCATCGCTTGGGTCAATTTTCTTTTACTGACACATTGATAGAAAAATTAGAGGAAAATAGACTATTTCTGAGCAGTCAATCATATCCCCCTTTTAGTCAATATATAAAGAGAGGTTGACTTTGTGGCAGAGCTAGCCATTTCAGCCATGAATAATCTGATAATTTCTTATGATTTTTGCGTACTAAAGGAATACATCATTTTTTTTCTACTGTGCATCATGGTTACCCAGTTATACATGCATGTATACATTCTTTCTTTCTCACATTATCATGCTCTTTTCTAGATGGATTTTTTTCTTCTTATCCATCTAATCTCTTGCCTTTTTTACAGAATTTTTAAACCAAGAAAAATTCCTTTGGCATGTGCTTGGTAGGATAACAATACAGTTTAAAAAAATAGCTTTATTGAAGTTGAATTCACATATGATAAACTACATATATTTATTTATTAAAAATTTAAAAACAATTTCAAATGTTCTTCCACTTTTACTGAGAAGAAATTAAAATATGGCACTGTAGAAATGGGAGGCACACAACATAAAAATTTGTTTTTTCTTAATTTTTTATTAAAGTAGGTTTTATTTACAATGTTCCTTCTATATCTACTTTGCAGCAAAGTGACCCATATATATATACATACAAACTTTTTTATTTGCATTTTATCTTCCATCATTTTATAACCCAAGAGACTGAACACAGTTCACTGAACATAGTTCTCTGAGACTGAACAAAGTTCCCTTTACTTATCCATTCTAAATGTAATAGTTTGTATTTTCTAACCCCAAACTCCCTGTCCATTCAACACCCTCCAGTGTCCTCCCTGGCAGACACAAATCTCCTCTCCATGTCCCTAACCTGTTTCCCTTTTGTAGATAGGATTGTTTGTGCCGTGTTTTAGATTCCACATAAGTGATATTACATGGTTTCTGTCTTTATCTTTCTGACTTACTTCACTTAGTAAGGGGATATGTTGTTGCCTCTGCAAATGACATTATTTTGTGTTTTTAGGGCTGCGTAATATTCCATTGTATATATGTATAACATCTTCTTAATCCAGTCATCAATCAATGGACATTTGGGCTGTTTCCAAGCCTTGCCTAGCCTTTTTAAATGAAAGTTTTGTCCAGACATATGCCCATAGCTGGGATTGCTGAATCTATTGATATTTCTGTATTTAATTTTCTGAGGTATGTCCATACTGTTTTCCCTGGTGGTTTTACCCACTTAAATTCCCCCCAACAGTGTAGGAACATTCCTTTTTCTCCATATCCTCTCCAGCATTTGTTATTTTTTGACATTAATGATGGCCATTCTGGCTGGTGTGAGGTGGTACATCATTGTAGTTTTGATTTGCATTTCTCTAATAGCGATGTTGAACATTTTTTCACCTGCCTGTTGGACACCCATATGTCTTCTTTTGAGAACTGTCTAATTAGATTTCTGTCCATTTTTCAATTTTTTTAAGCTTTAAAATTGTTTTAAGCTTATATTTTGGAGATTGGGTCCTTGTCAGTTGTATCATTTGCAAAGATTTTCTCCCATCCATGTGTTACCTTTTTTTTTAATGTTTTGCTTTGCTTTGCAAAATATTTTGAGTTCAATTAAGTCCCTTTGGTTTTTCTTTATAGTCATTATTCTATGAATTTGATCAAATAAGATGTTGCTGTGGTTTATGTTAAAGAGTGTTTTGCTTATGTTTTCCTCTAGGAGCTTTATAGGATCTGGCTTTACATTTAGGTCTTTAATACGTTTGAGTTTATTTTTGTGTATGGTGTTAGAGAATATTCTATTTTCATTCTTTTACAGGTAGATATTCAGTTTTCCCAGCACCACTTATTGAAGAGGTATTCTTCCAACACTGTATGTTTTTGCCTACTTTGTTATAAATTAGTTGACCTTAGGTGCTTATGTCTATTTCTGGGCTTTATCTCCTGTTCCATTGATCTATATTTCTGTTTTTGTGCAACTACCACACTGTTTTGATGACTATAGCTTTATAATATAGCCTGAAATCAGGATGCCTGATTCCTCCAGTTCTGTTCTTTCAATATTTGTCTATTTCAGGCCTTTTTTGTTTTTATGCACATTTTAAAATATTTTGTTCTAGTTCTGTGCAGAATGTCATTGGTAATTTGACAGATATTGCACTGAATCTGTAGATAGCCTTGAGTAGTATAGTCTTTTTCACAATATTGATTCTTCCAATCCAAGAGCATGTTATACCTTTCCAACTGCTTATGCCATCTTTGATTTCTTTCATCAGATTCTTACCATTTTCAGAGTACAGGTATTTTGTTTCCTTAGGTTAATTACTAGGTATTACATTATTTTTAATGCAACAGTAAATGTGGATGGTTTTCCCAATTTCTCTTTCTGATCTTACATTGTTAGTATATAGAAATACAGTCAATTTCTGTGTATTAATTTTGTATCCTGCAACATTATCAAATTTAATGATGAGTTCTGTTTTCTGGTAGTGTCTTTAGGATTTTCTAGGTATAGTATCATGTCATCTCAAACAGCAGATGGTTTTACTTCTTCTCTTCCAATTTTGACTCATTTCTTTTACTTCTCTGACTTCCATGGCTGGGACTTCCAAAACTATGTTGAATAACAGTGGTGAAAATAGATATTCTTATCTTAGTGGAAATGTTTTCAGTTTTTCACCATTGAGAATTATGTTAGCTGTGGGTTTGTCATATATGGCTTTTATTATGTTGATATAGATTGCCTCTATGCCCACTTTCTGGAGAGGTTTTTTTTTGGGGGAACGGGTGTTGAATTTTGTCAAAAGATTTTTCTGCATCTATTGAGATGGTCATATTTTTTTTTTCTAGTTCTTTGATTTGGTGTATCACAAAGATTGATATGCAGATATTGAAGAATCCTTTCATCTCTGTGATAAATCCTACTTGATCATGGTATATGATCTTTTAAATATATATTTCCATGTGGTTGGCTCATACTTTGTTGAGGATTTTTGCACCTATTATATTCATAAGCGATATTGGCCTGGAATTCTATTTCTTTGTAGTACCTTTGGTTTTGATATCAGGGTGTAGGTGGCTTCATAGAATGATCTTGGTAGGGTTCCTTCCTCTGCAATATTTTTTGGAAGTTTTAGAAGAATAGATGTTAACTCTTTTCTGAATTTTTGGTAGAAGTCACCTGTGAAACCATCAGGTCCTTATCTTTTGTCTTTTAGAAGTTTTTAAATCACATTTTCAATTTCAGTGCCTGTCATCAGTCTGTTCATATTTTCTATTTCTTCCTGGTTCAGTCTTAGTATACCTTTAAAAGAATCTGTCCATTTCTTATAAGTTCTTCATTTTATTGACATACATTAGCTCATAGTAGTCTGTTATGATTCTTTATATTTCTATGGTGTCAGTTGTTAACTATTTTTCATTTCTATTTTATTGATTTGAATGCTTTACCTTTTTATTTCTTTCTTTTTTGTCTTTTTAGGGCCACACCCATGGCATTTGGAGTTTCTTAGGCTAGGAACCCATTCAGAGCTATAGCTGCCAGTCTACACCACAGCCATGGCAATGCAGGATCTGAGACACATCTGTGACCTACACCACAACTCATGGCAATGCTGGATCCATAACCCACTGAGCAAAGGCAAAGGTCAAGCCCACATCCTCATGGATACTAGTTGGGTTTGTTAACACTGAGCCATGATGGAAACTGCTCCCTTTATTTCTTGATGAGCCTTTAATGGACAGATAATCTAGATAGAAAATCAGCCAACCAATTACACCCTAGACCAGGCCAATAAATTACACCCTAGATGAGGTAGACAGCTGCTATTTATAGAACACCTCATCCAAAAGTGAAAGAATATACATTATTCTCAAGTGTACATGGAATATTCTCCAGAATAGATCACATTTTGGAACACAGCAAGCCTTGGTAATTTTTTTAAATTAAAATTATTTCAAGCATTTTCTCCTACCACAATCCCATGAGACTACAAATCTACTACAAGAAAAAAAAATGCAAAAACCCCACAAATGCTGGAAGCTATACAACATGCTACTAAACAACCAATGGATCATTGAAGAACTCAAAGAGGAAATAAAAAATTTACTTAGAGACAAATGGCAATGAAGATACAACAATGGGACACAGCAAAAGCAGTTCTGAGAGTGAAGTTTATAGCAATACATCCTTACCTCAAGAAAGAAGAAAAATGTCAAATAACCTAAACTTACGCTTAAAACATCTAAAGAAGGAAGAACAAAGTCCAAAATTAGTAGAGGGAAACAAATTATAAATATTAGAGCAGAAATTAATGACATAGAGAGAAAGAAAACAATGGAGAAGATCAATGAAACAAAAAATTTGTTCTCAAGATCAACGAAGTTGACAAACATTTAGACAGATGCATACAGTGTAAAAATTGACTTGCATATACAATAATTTTAGTGAATATCTATCATTTAAACACAAAATAAAATAAAATAAATTCCTTGTGATGTGAACTCTTGGAATTTACTCCTGTAATAAATTTCATTTATAATATACAATAACATTAATTTTTTAAACCATGTGAACATTACACCTCTAGTACTTATTTGTCTTAAACTGGCATTTTTTCACCTTTTGGCTACATTCATTCAATTCCCCCTTACTTGTCCCCCACTTCTGGTAACCACCAATATGATTTTGTTTTTGTTTTCTTTTTGATATTTGTTCCTGGTACATAGCATTGTGATTCAATATTTATACACATTACAAAATTATCACCAAAATCAATCTAGATAATATCTGTCAGACTACAAAGATATAAGATTATTACTGACTACATTCACCACCCTGTGCATTTCACCCCTGTGACTCATATATTTTGTAACTGGAAGTTTGTACTTAATCACTCTCACCTATTTCTCTCATACCTTCCCCACCAGCTGTTTGTTCTCTGAATCTGTTTCTCTTTAGAGTTTGTTTTGTTTTTTAGAGTCTACGTAGAAGTGAAGTCATATGGTGTTTGTCTTTCTCTTTCTGACTTATTTCATTTAGCATAATATCCCTAGGTCCATCCATCCATGCATGTTGTTATAAATGATAAGATTTCATTCATTTGGGGGGCTAATATTCCTTTGTGTGTGTCTATATAAATCACATCTTTATCCATTTGTCCATTTGCTTTCATATCTTGTCTATTGTAAATAATACTCTAATGAAGGGCACATATATTTTTAAATTAGTGTTTTTATTTCCTTTGGGAAAAATACTCACAAAGTAGCTGAATCATGCAATGGTTCTATTTTTATATTTTTGAAGAAATTTCATACTGTCTTCCAAAGTGACTGTACCAATTTACATTCCCAGAGATAGTACATAATTTTTATTGAGATATAATTGACATACAGCACTGTATATATAAAAGTCTAAAGTATACAACATAATGGTTTGACTTACATGTTATCATTAAATGATTACCATATAAGTTTAGTGAGCATCCATCATATAGACACAAAATTAAAGGAATATAATATTTCCTTAATATAAAAACTATTAAGATTTAATATCAACTTTAATATATATCATACAATGTTATTAATTATATTTATGGTGTTGCACACTACATGCCTAGTACTTTTTTATTTATTTTGCTTATTTTCTTAAACTATAAATTTGTACCTATTACACAACATAGTGATTTGGTATTTATAAATATTACAAAATGATCACCATGACTAGTCTAGTTCCAATCAGTCACAATGCAATGTTAGTTCATTGTTATTAACTATTTTCCCCATATAGGTTTTGTCATCCTTTTGACTCATTTTGCAAATGGAAATTTATACCTCTTTATCTCTTTTATTTATTTTCTCTCCTACCCCTCTTTTTCTACTAATTACCTGTTTTCTGTAATTGACAGTTTCTGTTTGAATTTTAGATTCTACATATAAGTGAAATCATCCAGTATTTTTCTTTGTATATCTCAGTTATTTTATGTAGTATAATACCCCATAGATACTTCCATGGTTTCACAAATTTCAAGATTTCATGTTTTTTGAAACTGTATTTAGACTATTTACTAGGTATTTTATTATTTTGTTGCAGTTGTAAATGGGATTGTTTTCATAATTTTTCTGACAGTTCATTTTTAGTTACAGAAATATAGCAGATTTCTGTACACTAATTTTGTATCTTGCAACTTTAAATTGATTTACTATTGCTTATAACATTATGCTGGTGTCTTTAAGAACTTCTCTATATGACATTATGTTACATGCAAATGGTGACACTTTCATTTATCCTTTTAAGTTTGGATGTCTTTCATTTCTTTTTATAATCTGATTTCTGTGGCTGTCTTCCAATAGTTAGTTGAGTGAAACTACTGAGAGTGGCCATTTCTTGTCCTGTTCCTGATCTTAGAAGAAATACTTTCAGGTTTTTATCTTTGAGAATGATGTTGGCTGGAAGTTTGCCATATATGGCCTTTATTATTTTTGGGTATGTTCCATCTATATGACATTTGCTGAGGTTTTTATCATAAATGGTTGCTGAATTTTTTCAGAAAGTTTTTCTACATCTCAAGATGATCATATCACTGATTCATATGATTCAGTTGGTTAATGTGGTATATCATGTTGATTGTTTTGTAACTATTTAATGATTCCTGCATTTTGGGATAATTCTCACTTGGGTCATGTTGCATGATCCTTTTAAAACATGGTTTATTTAGTTTAATAATATTTTTAAAAGATTTCTTTGCACTTATTTTAGAGATATTTGTATGCAGTTTTCTTTTCTTCATGGTGTTTTTGTCTGGTTTTAGTATCAGGATTATACTGGCTTCCTAGATCCACTTTGGAAATGTAACTTCCACTTAATTTTTTTTGGAATAGGAAAAATGTGTAGATACTAACTTTTCTTCAAATGTTTGGTACAATTTCCCTGTTAATCCATCTAGACCTGGACATTTAGTTTGTTGGGAAGTTTTTTAAAAAATGGATTCAAATTCAGTACTGGTAATTGGTATTTTCAGGTTCTCTCTTTATTCATGATTTAGCCTTGGGAATTTGTACATTTCTAAAATATATTCATTTCTTCTGCATTGTACAATTTATTGACATAATTTTTTTGTGGTAATTTCTTATTACCCTTTGTATTTCTGTGGTGCCAGTTGTAATTCTGTGATGTCAGTTTTCTTTTTTCACTTACGATTTTATTGATGTGGGCTTTATCTCTTTTCATTGGTGAGTTTGACTAAAGCTGTATCAATTTTTGTTTACCTTATCAAGAATTAGTTCTTACTCATATTAATCTTCTCAATTGTGTCTGTAGTCTCTATTGAATTTATATCTGCTCTGGTTTTTATTGTTATTTTCTTCTACTATGGATTTTGTTCTTTTCTCTTTCTGTAGCTCCTTTTGGTGCAAAATTAGGATGAAATGTTTCTCCTTTCCTAGTGTAGGATTGTAGTAATGTAAATGTTTCCTCTTAAAACTTATTTTAGTGTGTCAACTGGTTTTAGATCATTTTTATAATTTTCATTTGTCTTGAGGTAATTTTTTATTTCCTGTTTGATTTTTTCAGTTACTTAGTAGTTGCTTATGTTACATGCTTTTGTTTCTGCATGAATTTTTTGTTTCTGCATGCTTTTTTGAGTATTTTACTTATAATTTTGTGTAAGAAAATGACAAGAAAAGATACTTGTAATGATTTTAATTTAAAATTTTTGAGAGTTTTTGTGACCTAGTATGTGATTTATCCTATAGAATGTTTCATGTGCACTTGAAAGAATGTGAATTCCATTGGTTTTGGATGGAATGTCCTATGTGTATGTGATAAGTACATCTGATCTAAGATGTCATTTAAGACCAGTGTTTCCTTACAGATTTTCTGCTAAATGATATATCTATTGATGTAAGTGGTGTATTAAAATCCTCTATTAATATTTTAATGTCAATTTCTCCCTATATGTATTTTAATATTTGCTTTATGTACATATATATGCCCTGATATATGCATATTGATGCATATATATGTACAATTGTTACATCACTTTATTGGATTGAATTCTTTATTATTGTCTCATGTCCTTCTTTGCCTCTTGTTATAACTATGTTTTAAGGTATATTTTTTCTGCTATATGTATTGCTATGCCACCTTTATTTTCATTTCCCTTTGCATGGAATAACTTTTCCCATTTCCTTATTTTCATTCTGTGTCTTTAATTCTTTTTGTTTTTTATATCTTTATTGAAATATAGTTCATTTATAATGTGTTAATTTTTGCTATATAGCAAACACACACACATTCTATATATATATACATTCTATTTTTTTCTTTTTAAGGCTGCACTTGTGGCATATGGAAGTTCCAGGGCTAGGGGTCATATCAGAGCTGCAGCTACTGGCTTATGCCACAGCCACATGAATGAAGGATCTGAGGCACATCTGTGACCTCTGCCATAGTTTGCAACAAAGCAGGATCCTTTGAACAAGGCCAGGGATCAAACCCTCATGCTCATGGACATTATATCATGTTCTTAATCAACTGAGCCTCAATGGGAACTCCTAAAGACACATTAATTTTTTTAAAAAAACTTTTCCATTATGTTTGACATTTTTAACCTAAGCATAGTTGATTTACAGTGCTGTTCCAATTTCTGCTGAACAATAAAATGTCATTTATATTTACACACTCCCTTTTTATATACATCCTTCCATTATGGTCCATCCCAAGAAGCTGAATATTGTTCCCTGTGCCATAGTGTAGGACCTCACTGTTTATCCATTCTAAATGCAAGAGTTTTTACTTACTAACTGCAAATTCCCAGTCCACCATACACCCTCCTCCTTCCACCTTGGCATTCACAAGTCTGTTCTCTATGTCTGTGAGTGCATTTCTATTTCATAGATAGGTTCACTTGTGCCATATTTTAGATTCTATATATGTGATATCATATGCTATTAGTCTTTATCTTTGACATACTTCACTTATTATGAGAATCTCTAGTTACATCCACATTGCTGCAAATGGCATTATTTCATTCTTTTTTATGACTGATAAATTTTCCATTGAATACATGTACCACATATTCTTAATTCATTCATTGTTGATGGACATTTAGGTTGTTTCCATGTCTTGGTTACTAGGAATAGTGCTGCTGTGAACTATACAATGAATTCATACAATGGGTATATGTATATTTTTCAGTGAAAGTTTTTTCTAGATATATGCCCAGGAGTAGGATTACTGGATCATATGGTAGTTCTATATTTAGTTTTCTGAGGAACATCCATTCTATTTTCCATAGCAGTAGTACCTATTTACATTCCCACCAACAGTGAAGGTGGAATTCTTTTTTCTCCATATCCTCTCCTGTATTTGTTATTTGTAGAATTATTATTGATGGCCATTCTGACCCTGTGAAGTGGCCCCTCATTGTAGTTTTGATTTGCACTTCTCTAATAATTAATAATGTTGAGGATTTTTTCATGTGTCTACTGGCTATCTTTATATATTCTTTAGAGAAATGTCTACTTAAGTCTTCTGCCCATTTTTTGAATTTTTTATTGTTGTTTTTAAGTTGTATAAGTTGATTGTATATTTGGAGATTAAGCCATTATCTGTTGCATTGTTTGCAACTATTTCCTCCCATTCTCTAGGTTGTCTTTTTTGGAGGGGGGGATGTGTCCTTTGTTGTGTAAAAACTTTGACATTTGATTAAGTCCCATTGGTTTGTTTTTATTTCTATTGTCATGCGAGACTGACCAAAATTTGTATGAATTATGTCAGAGAATGTTATGCCTATAAGATATAGGATTTTCATGGTATCATGTCTTACATTTAAGTGGTTAAGCCTTTTTAACTTATTTTTGTTCATGGCATAAGGGTGTGTTCTAGTTATATTGATTTACATGCAGGTTTCCAGTTTTGCCAACTCCACTTGCTGAAGAGATTATCTTTTTCCCATTTCATATTTTTCCACTTTTTTCAAAAATTAATTGACTGTTGGTATCTGGGTTTATTTCTGGGCTGTCTATTCTGTTCCATTGATCCATATGTCTCTTTTGGTACCAATACCATACTGTCTTGATTACTATAGCTCTGTAACTCTCTGGGAGAGTTATGCTACATGTTTTATTTTTGTTTTTGTTATTTTCCCGAGGATTGCTTTGGCAATCCTGGGTCTTTTATGGTTCCATATAAATTTTTGGATTATTTATTCTAATTCTCTGAAAAATGTCATGGATAATTTGATAGGGATCATATTAAAGCTGTAGATTGTTTTGTGGAGTATGGCCATTTTAACAATATTAATTCTTTAATCCAGAAGCATGGGATATCACTACATTTCTTTAAATACTTTTAAATTTATTTGATTTTTGTTTTATAATTCTCAGCATATAAATCTTTCACCTCCTTGGTCAGCTTCATTCCTAGTATTTTATTTTTTGGGTTGTGATTTTAAAGGTTTTTTAATATTCCTTTTCTAATATTTCATTTTTAGTATATATAAATGCAACTGATTTCTGAATGTTAATTTTGTATCCTGCTACTTAGCTGAATTAATTAAGCAAATTGAGTAGTTTTTGTGTGAAATCCTTAGGATTTACTATATATATTATCACATCATCTGCATATAATGAAAATTTTACCTCTTCCAGTTTGGATACCTTTTCCCTTTCTTCCTTCCTTCCTTCCTTCCTTCCTTCCTTCCTTCCTTCCTTCCTTCCTCCTTCCTTCCTTCCTTTCTTTCTTTCTTTCTTTCTTTCTTTCTTTCTTTCTTTCTTTCTTTCTTTCTTTCTTTCTTTCTTTCTTTCTTTCTTTCTTTCTTTCTCTTTCTTTCTCTGATTGCTTTGGCTAGGATTTCCAATGCTATGTTGAATAAAAGTGTTTAAAGTAGTCATTTTTGTCTTGTTCTGCATTTTAGTGGGAAGGCTTTCAGCTTTTCCCCATTGAGTATTGAGTATTCTGAAGTGAGTCCTTGTAAACAGCATATATATGTATCTTGTTTTTCTATCCATTTATTCCCTCTATCTCTTTTGATTGGAGTACTTTGTGCATTTACATTTGAAGTAATTTTTGAGAGTTGTATACTTATTGACATTTTATTGAAGTTGGTTTTGTAGCTCTTGTTCCTTTCTTCTTTTCTCTCTTTCTTGGGAATTAATGATTGTCTTTAGTGTTTGGATTCCTTTCTCTTTGTGTGTGTGTGCCTGTAACATTTTGGTTTGTAGTTACCATGAGGTTTATATATAGAAATTTCTTTACATATTGTTTTATTTTTCTGACTTCTTAAGTTCAAACACACTGTAACTATCCTGCACTTTCATCCCTCCATATTTAACAATTTGGCTATTGCATTTTATACTTTCTCTTTTGTATATCCCTTAATTACTTGTTATGTATATAGTTAATATTACTACTTATAATAAAAACTCTAAATTTAAAATGGTTGGTCTACTATTTTAGTGTATATATTTGTCTTTACTATTTAGATTTTTTTATCTAAATTTTTATATTTCCATTTTCAGCTTTTTTTCATTTAAAGAAGTTCCTTTAATATTTCTCATAAAATTGGTTTAGAAGCACTGACCTCTTTTATGTTTTACATCTTTGTAATTTTTTTATATCTATTTAAATCTGAATGATAGACTCATTGGATAAATTATTATTTTTTGATTAATTAATTTATTTTTTGGTGTTTTGTCTTTTTGGGGCCGCACCCGCAGCATATGGAGGTTCCCAGGCTAGGAGTACAGTCAGAGGTACACCTCCCAGCCTACACAATATCCACAGCAATGCCAGGTCCAAGCTACTTATGTTACCTACATCAAGCTCATGGCAATGCTGGCTCCTTAACCCACTTAGCGAGGCCAGGGATCAAGCCCACAACCTCATGGTTCTGAGTCAGATTCATTTCCGCTGCGCCATGATGGGAACTCTGATAAATCATTTTTATTTCTACTTTTTTTCTTTGTCAGCTCTGTAAATATATTGAGTCACTCCCTTCTCGCATGCAGGGGTTACACTGAAAAGACAGCTTAAAGGCTTATGGCAGTTCCTTTATACATAATCAATTGCTCTCCTCTTGCCGCTTTTAAGATTCTCTATTTTTTTCCATTTAAATTATGATGTGTCTTGGTGTTGATATCTTTGGGTTCATATTGTTTGTGATTCTCTGTGCTTCCTAGACCTAGATGTCTGTTTCCTTTTCCAGATCAGGAAAAGTCACCTCAAATTAGTTTCATTCTCCTTTCTTCTCCTCCTGCGACCTTTATAATTCAAAAGTTAGTATGCTTAATGTTGTACCAGAGGTCTCTTAAACACTCTTCATTTTTTTTTTCTCATTTCTATTCAATTTGTGTCATTTCCATTGTTCTGTTTTCCATTTCAGTGATCCATTCCTCCATATTATCTAACTACTATTTATTACTTAGAGTGAAGTTTTTATTTTAGTTATTATAATATTCAGGTCTGTGATTTTATCTTTATATTTTCTAAATCTTTGTTAAATGTCTCACTATGTTTGCCCATTCTTCTCTGAGTGCTTTGAGCATCTTTATCATTACCTTAATGTCTTTACTAGGTAGATTGCTTATGTCCACTTTGCTTAGTTTTTCTTAAGGATTTGACCTTTTTTATTCATCTGGGACATATTTCTTTGTCACTTCATCTCACCTAATTCTCTGTGATTATTTCAATGTATTATTAGGATGTTTATATTTCCAGAACTTTATGAAAGGCCTTATATGAGTTGTTCTATGTGCCCCACTGACACACTCTCTTTTGATTAGCTTTAGATCTATATGCTTTAGATTTGCTCCTTCTGTAGGCTGAGCAAGCAGTGATGATTACTGTTTGTGCACAGGGAAGCAGGGCTGGATCCTTGCCCATTTGGCTGCTTGCATAGAGTCTGTCAGCTGCTGTTGTGTTGCTCAGTGTCCTAGCCTGACTGTTTCTAGGGTCTCATAATCTCAGGTCTGGTGTGAGTCTGCAGGTAAGTATCATTTCCTAGGGCACCTGGCTGCAAGATCTGAAGTTCATGGGGCTTTTGCTGGCCACTGGTGGATAAGATCAGTTATAGGTTGCTACTGGGTGAGGATCCTGGGAGTTTCAGGGCTACTGTCTTCCCATTAGTGCTAGAACTTGACCCTTGATCCTTGGTAGGTGGGACCCTAACCTGAGGCAACTTGCTCAAGACATGGAGGTGTTCAAGTTTGGTATGGTCCATTGAAGGGTAGAGCATGTGTGTCTTCTTGGACTTTTGCTTCACTACCTTGTGTTGAGTAAACCCCCCAATACTAATAGGCTAGAGAGGACTCTGAAAAGGCATTTTTCAGCATTAACATTCTCCTCCGAATTTCTCCTGCCAGTGTCTATCTCTCCATAAATTATCCTAATTGTTTCCTTCCTCTCCATGAGGGTCTCTAAGATGAGCAAATGGGTCTGACCCAGGCTCTTTTCAAATTACTGTCTTTGTGCTGGCTCTAAGAGATTTCATGTGAGTATTTAAAAGTGGAGTTTCTGCTTCCTATAGTTCTCTGGCTTTCTTATACATAAGCCTGACTGGCCTTCAATTCCAGAGTGCTGACTCATCTTTATTTTGTAGGACCCCATGCTGGGGAGCCCTATGTGAGTTTCTAATCCTTGCTCCTTGTACAGACCCTCTGAAAGTGTGATTGTCCTCTCATTTTTAAGTGGCCTTCCCAGGGCATGTGCTTTTTCTTTACCACATCTTTGCATCTCCAACTCATTTCATTGTGGTTCTGTCTTTATATCTTTAGTTGTAGAGAATCTTTTATGGTAGTCTTCAGCTCATTCGATTTTTTGCTCATTCAATTCAATAATTCAGATAATTTCCCTGTGAGTAGTTGTAATTTTGGTGTGCCTATGGGAGGAGGTGAGCTCTGGATCTTCCTACTGTACCCTTAGTCATTCTCAACTCTGAACTCTACATTTTTCAATTGTAAAATTTCACCACAATCAAAATAGTAAACATGTTAACATCAAAATCTCCTCATGCACCTTTGTAATCCATAGCTCCTGCTTTTATTCCCCTCCAACTCCCTCATATTTCCACTAATCTGTTTCTGTCACTATAAATTAGTCTGCATTTTCTAGAGTTTTAGGTAAATGGAATAAAATATATTGTTTTTGTTATTTCACTCAGTCAGTATAATCAATACTAGAGTGTTATAGGCAGAAAGCCAGATATGATCAGGTCCCACCTCATCCTGGACAGGGCCATTTTCCCCTCCTCTCTCACCCCACTTGACATTGACTACAACAGGCCCAGATAGCCTCCATTTTGTGGTTAAGAACCACTAGGTTCCCACCTTTATTAGGCCCACATAAAAGATCAAAAACACAGCTAGGATTTCCAAACTGCCAGCACAAGTTGATGGGTGCGAACCAAGACCTAAAAAGTGGCCCCAAATGACCCAGATTCATTATGTCATCTTTATAATAAATTAGCATTGTGGTGTTTGCATGCCTCCCCCATGAGTTTTCACTTAGGTGCTACTATGTGAGCTCATGTGCACAAGGAGAAATATTATATAACATAAAGCTGTAAATCACCAAGTCAATTTTGATGCAGTATTCAGGGAGGGACTTTAATCTACTCTGAAACACCAGCCCTGCACTCACTGCTCGGTTGCTTCTGGTTTCCAGCCAGACAGCCCACTCTCTTCTCTTTTTTAGTATATGTACTTGCTTGCTTTGCTTAATAAAATTTCTGCTGCTTCAAAGTATTTCTATGTCTCTCATTTTAATTATTTTCTTTGGGGCACAAAAAGACCAGGGAATTGTAACAAGCTGATCAAGTTGTTATGTTTAATCAATAGTTTCCTATTTATTATTAATGAGAAATATTCCATTGTATGGAATCATTTATTTATTCTCCTGTTTATATGCATTTGCATTTTTCAAGTATTTAAGTGTTACATATAAAGCCTACTCCCTCCCCACCTCTCTCCCTGAAAGAATTCACAAGGGACTGTGGAGTGGCATATACCCCCCACCTCTTAATATCAATTTTTCAATAAACCCAGGCTTTTAAAAAGTAGAGAAGAATATGACTTTGAATTTTTTTCTGTTTTCAGCTTAGCCAAATTCCTGAAGAAAGGAAATACTAAGAGTCTAACTCAAAGTTTCTCCATCTCAACAGCATTGACATTCAGGACTTGATAATCACTTGCTATGTGAGGATGTCCTGCGCACTCCATGTTTAGCAGCATCCATTCACTCTATTCATTATATGCTCATGAAATCCTTCCTCACAAATTGTGACAATAAGACTTTACCATATACTAAATATTCCCTCGATAGCAAATGTTATCTCTTTTGAAAATTTTCCATATAATGTCTTAAAATGGAAGAAAGAGCAAAGATTGGCCAAAAAAGTGATGAATTTGATTTTAATAAATTGGCTGCAAAGTCATTTATACAATGCTTAAAATCTACTAGGGAAGTGTCTTAAGTATGTTATCTCATTTTAATTCTCACATGAAATGTGGTATAATTTTTAAAATGTTCTTCATTAATCAAGGAAATTAAAGAAGATGTAAAGAAATGGAAAGCTATTCCATGCTCCTGGGTTGGAATAATTAATATTGTAAAAATGGCTATACTACTCAAAGCAATCTACAGATTCAATGTAATCCCCATCAAATTACCCATGACATTTTTCACAGAACTAGAGCAAACAATCCAAACATTTATATGGAACCACAAAAGACCTAGAATTGCCAAAGCAATTCTGAAGGACAAAAACCAGACAGGAGGCATAACTCTCCTGGATTTCAGGCAATGTTACAAAGCCATAGTCATCAAGACAGTGTGGTACTTGTACCAAAACAGACAGACAAATGGAACAGAAGAGAGAACCCAGAAATAAACCCAGACACTGATGGTCAATTAATCTTTGACAAGGGAGGTAAGAACATAAAATGGGAAAAAGACAGTCTTTTCAACAAGGATTGCTAGGAAACCTGGACAGCTGCATGCAAATCTATGAAACTAGAACACATCCTCACACCAGGCACCAAAATAACCTTAAAATGGCTGAAAGACTTAAATATAAGTCAAGACACCATCAAACTCCTGGAAGAGAACATAGGCAAAATGTTCTCTGAAATCAACCTTACAAATGTTTCCTCAGGTCAGTCTCCCAAAACAACAGAAGTAAGAGCAAAAATATATCGATGGGACTTAATCAAACTGACAAACTTTTGCACAGCAAAGGAAACCACAAAGAAACCAAAAAGACAACTTACAGAATGGGAGAAAATAGTTTCAAATGATGCAATGGACAAGGACTTAATCTCTAGAATATACAAGCAACTTATACAACTCAACAGAGAAAAAGCCAACAACCCAATTGAAAAATGGACAAAGGACCTGAATAGACATTTCTCCAAGGAAGATATACAGATGGCCAACAAGAACATGAAAAAATGATCAACATCCCTAATTATTAGAGAAATGCAAATCAAAACTACCAAGAGATACCACCTCACAGTGGTCAGAATGGCCATACTTAATAAGTCTACACATAGAAAATGCTGGATGGGGTGTGGAGAAAAAGGGAACCCTTCTGTGCTGTTGGTGGGAATGTAAGCTGGTACAACCACTATGGAGAACAGTATGGAGATACTTTAGAAATCTATATACAGAACTACCATATGACCCAGCAATCCCACTCTTGGGTATATATCCAGACAAAACTTTCCTTAAAAAAGACACATGCACCCGCAGTTTCATTGCAGCTCTATTCACGATAGCCAAGACATGGAAATAACCCAAATGTCCATAGGCAGATGATTGGGTTAGGAAGATGAGGTACATATACACAATGGAATACTACTCAGCCATAAAAAAGAACTCAATAATGCTATTTGCAGCAACATGGATGGAACTAGAGACTCTCATACTGAGTGAAGTAAGTCAGAAAGACAAGGACAAATACCATATGATATCACTTGTATCTGGAATCTAATATAAGGCACAAATGAATCTTTCCACAGAAAAAAAAAATCATGGACTTGCAGAATAGACTTATGGCTGCTGAGGCAGAAGGGAGCTTGGGGGTTATAGATACAAACTATTGCCCTTGGAATGGATTAGCAATGAGATCCTGCTGTGTAGCACTGGGAACTATGTCTTGTCACTTATGATATAGCATGATAATGTGCAAAAATAGAACGTGTACATGTATGTGTAAGTGGGTCACCATGCTGTACAGTAGAAAAAACTTATATTGGAGAAATAACTATTAAAAATAATAATTGATAAAAAATTAATTACAAAAAATATTCATTTTACAGTTAAAAATGATACTGGATCATTTATGATTCAATCAAAATCAGAATCTTTATTAATTATTTGAACATATAGATTTTAACTTGAAGACATCTCAACTAGGAATTATTTTTAACTATATAACTAAAAAGATTAAAAGTGGGTTCTATAGTATGTAGGCCAGGTAAACTTGCTCTGTGATGTGAGTATAGAAGTAGCCACACCTTGTGTGTTTGCTGATATCAGTTATGTACATACTTTCACCATGGCTGATGTGAATCTGCTGACTTGACACCACTGAATGCAAAGTTGGGGAGAGAAGAGCATATTTAGCTTATACAAGCTGTTTGAGGAGCTCCAGCACATCTCACATGCTAAGGTATCACCAAAGTAGCAACTGAAGGAAACAGTTACCAAACGTATGACTTAAAAAAAAAAAAAGAGATGGGATTGGAATTATGAACACTTTTCTAAGTTAAAGGAGCAATGCTGGAGTCTTTCATTTTGGAGGAGGGATCCTACAGGACCAAAATCTCTGAAAAGTGGAAATAAGCACTAAATGAGTGGTGCTGGTATCTCTAAGAGGGTATATTAAAGCTGGCTCTACTACAAACCACAAATTAGATCCAGCAGCTTCCACAGGAGGGGATGCTGATGGAATGAAGAATTATTGCTATGGTGATATCAACAAGAAAACAGACATAAAGGGGGAATATTTTCCTTCCTCCAGATTCACAATCTTACTAAAATGCAGGGAAAAAAAGGGAACCACTGGCAAAGCAAAAGTATGGTTTGTAAGGTCTAGGTCAACCATTGCAAAGTATAATGTAGAAGGATGGATTTGGAACTGATAGAGGATGGCACAGCTTTCTATTTAGATAAAGGTCACAGGTAATTATTAATAAATAAAATATCTAAGGCTAGTTAATACATTCCAGTAAATCAAACTGTTTACAACATTTTTTTTTAATGGCTACAACTAAGGTTTATGGAAGTACCCAGGCCAGAGATTGAACTGGAGCTGCATCTGTGGCCTATACCACAATCATAGCAACACTAGATCTGAGCCACATCTGCAACATATGCCACAGCTTATGGCAGTGTTGAATCCTTAACCTGCTGAGCCAGGCCAGGAATCTAACCTGCATCATCACAGAGACAACACTGGGTCCTTAACCCATTGAGCCACAATGGGAAATCCTATTCACTCCATTACATTAATTAGTGTCAAAAAATTTCTTCTTTTCTCTCTTGATATTGATTTCATTTGCATATCAATATATTATACTAAAATATTGAGCTATGTTGGTGATTTTTTAAAATATTCTAACATAATCTTTGTTTCTGGAAAGCAAATGCACCAAAAAAAAGGCAATTGAGGACTTGACTTAATGAAAATAGATGGATGCCACTTAAATTATGACATGGCTATACTTATAATATACATCAAAAATATGTTAAAATGTGAAAACTTTTACCATAGAATCAATAAAATATGGTAGAAATAAAGGATGTGATAAAAAATATATGGGTTAATAAGTCCATATAGTTACATGGGCACTACACTGAAGAGAAGACAGAATATTCCAACATAGTTCAAATCTTTAGATATAGGCATACTTTTTTCTACGGCTTTTATTCATCTCATGCAACCAACAAACTGGAGAGGTAAATTTTTTGAAACATGTAGAGTTATAATTGAACTTAGAGAAAGTTTTTCTAATAGTCAGTTGTATTATTTATTTGATTGAAATTGTGTCCTTCAAGAAGCAGACATCAAATTGGATTAGAAATGACAGAGGCATATTGGGGGACCGAGCAGGGAAGAAAAGAAGAGCCCTAAGACTGCGTGTAGATATATCACCTATAGAAGAAGAGAGGGGAAAAAAAAATGGATTGGAGTAGAAAGGGTCTCTGACTACAGCACATTTCCAACATGGTTTGAGAAAGGCTAATGGGAGGCCCCAATCCACCTTTTGGAAGAGTAACATGTCTTGAATAGGTTTGATTTAAGCCCCAACTGTGCTCAGCAGGAATCATGACCTTGGTGAAAATGTGGTGGATTCAGTAGGATAGAAGCTGCAACTGTAGTCAACAGGGGAACTAAGAAGAGCATCTTCCTATTTGAAATATAAGGACCAAAAATCACTAGAGGAAGCCTGAGAATTTTTCTCAATAATATGTGAAAATAAGATGAAATCTCATCCTTTAAAAGGAGATTTATTCTAAAGAGAGGGGACAAAATATATAAACTTTTTCTCGAAGCTGCAATTTCATTAGTATACTATACAAATCAATATTATGACCTACAATTGATGACATTTTAAGAGCAAAAATCACCACTGGAAATGAAAGACATTGAAATGGCAAGAACATTATTGAACATGTACAAGATGATTGTGTAGAAGCAATATTCAAAAGTCTATCTGTATATGATGCTGACTGGTGATAATAAACATAGTGTATTCATATACAGAACAATTTCAACCACTTAATTACTACACTAGGCTAACATGATAAATACACCTGGACACAAATAAATTTTGAATGCTTCCCAGAACAAAGCATTCAAGAAAGACTTGTATAATAAATAAAATAGTGTTTGCAGTAAACAGCCACAAATAATTATGACACTAGAGCACAGAGTAGAGGCAGCAGAATTCTAATTATGTATTAAAATTGGCTCCAGTAGATGATCCATTTTCTGTTTAAAAATGTCCCATTTTGCCCAATTAGAATCAGAAATACTATTTATTACACAAATTGACTATGTCCTGAAGTAAAAGAATAAGTGCCTACACCTCTATTGAAGTCTCAACTCAAACCAAACACCTAGATTAATGTAGTCAGAAATTCTAATGAGTAAGACCATGTGCCTCTCCCAAGCTCTTTCACAGAAGGAAATATGGATGATTTCAGGGGAAAAAAAAATCACTCATAAACTGAGGACACTGCACATGGTCCATGTCTTTTACAGTGAGCTAAGTCAATGACAATTTCTCTCTCTCTCTTTTTTTTTTTTTACTACTTCTAAGATGGAGATTTGTAGGTGGGAATTCACTTTTATTTTTCAAACAATTCAACAAAAATTTCTATAGTGGGGGATGATAAACCTATATACCTATTACTTACAAATGTATTAAGTTAATATACATTACTTTGTTAAAATACCACTTAACAAAAAAACAGATATTGAATTTTGGAATTCTGTTCTTGTCTGTTTAGGACTTTCCACCTCCCTCCCTTATTCTCAGGATACATAGTTCCTAGAAAGTTGACTCTAACCCAGACCCAGGAGTGGAACATGTGAGCAATGATTATGAACCAATCATTTCAATCCATTCCCAGACACTAGATGGCATATGGATGCATACATACCTCTACAAGATAATTTAGAGTACAAAAGCCTCAATGCAAGTACTTAAATTTTTATTGAGGTATATTTGATTTACAACATTATATTAGTTTCAGGTGTACAGCACGGTGATTAAAATTTTTATAGATTTTAATCCTTTTATATTATTATAAGGATTGAATATATCACTAAGCTACAGTGTATCCTTGTAGCTTAATCATTTTTTATGTAGTAGTTTGTATCTATTAATACCATACCTTTGGATTTCCTGCTATGGTGCAGTGGGTTAAGAGTCTGACTGCAGTGGCTCAAGTCACCTCAGAGGTGCTAGTTCAATCCCCAGCCTGGCACAGTGGGTTAAATTATCTAGTGTTGCCTCAGCTGCAGCTTGGATTCAATCTCAGGCCAAGGCAGTTCCATATGCCATGGGTATAGCCATAAATTTTTAAAAGTACCTTCCCCTTAACTTGATCTTCTCCCTTTCTCTCTATACATTTGTAGCCACTATTTTTTACTCTAAATCTGTATGTTTCCTTTTCTTTATATTAATTAGTTTGTTTTAATTTTTAGATTCTACATATATGGTAGTATATAGTATTTGTTTTTCTCTGTCTGATTTTTTTCACTAAGCATCCAGGTCCATCCACATTACTACAAATGGCAAAATTCCATTTATTTTTATGGCTGAGTAGTATTCTATTATATATATATATATATATATATATATATATATATATATATAGACACAAACACATGTGTGTTTGTGTGTGTGAATGCCACTTTTTCAACAGATGATTTGTTTATGCACACAAGTTGCTTATATGTCTTTCCTATTATAAATAATGCTATTATAAAGATTACCTACTTAATTTATTCCCAGGAATTTTATTCTTTTGGATGTGATAATAGACAGAATATTTTCCTAAATTTCTTTCTGATATTTTGATGTTAGTATATAGAAATGAAATAGGAGTTCCCATCCTTGTGCAGCAGAAGTGAATCTGACTAGGAACCACGTGGGTTCTGGCCTCTCTCAGTGGGTTACAGAACCAGCATTGCTGTGAGCTGTGGTATAGGTTGCAGATGTGGCTTGTATCTGACATTGCTGTGGCTGTGGTGTAGGCCGGTGGCTGTAGCTCTGATTAGACCCCTGGCTTGGGAACATCCATATGCAACAAATACAGCCCTAAAAAAACAAAAGACAAAAAAAGAGAAAGAAATAGAACACATTTATGTACATTAATTTTGTATCCTTCCACTTTAAAAAGTTCACCAATAAGGTCTAGTAGTTTTCTGATGGTGTCTTTAGGATTTTCTATGTATATCTTCTGCAGTGACTGCTTTACTTCTTCCTAATTGGACTTCTCTTTTTGATTGTTATTGCTAGGACTTAAATAACTATGTTGAATAGAAGTGACAAGACAGAACACCCTGTCTTGCTTCTGATCTTAGGAGAAATGCTTTCAGGTTTTCATAAGGTTATCCATATATGATGGTAGCTGTAGGCTTACCATACATGGACTTTATCACATTGAAGTTTGTTCCCTCTTATGCCCTTTGTGCAGAATATTTCTTTTTTAAACATAAATGGATGTAAAATTTTGTCACGAGATATGTTTTCCCAATCTTCTTGCTTGATCATCCACCCATAGCCCCTCCTCACATGATCTCATCAAAAGAGTAGTATAAAAGCAATGTGGTTTCTTGAGGCAGGGCTCTTGGTTCCAGAGACCTTGAGTCCCCTGGTTCCCACCCTTACTGTCTCTGTGTTTTACTTCATGTTAACTTTTTTTCTTAAGTTCCACAGCACCTGTTCTTCAGCCCCATCCTGCTGAGCTGGTCTTGGCAAGTGGCACCCAATGTGGGGTGGACAAAGAGGCAGGCACAAGGAACAAAGGACTGCAACAACAGTGGAATTTTTATTCACTGGAAGTGCTATGGAGCCCTGAGAAGGGAGGAATTTTATGTGGCCACACTAAAGAAAACCTGAGGATACCTTCCCTCTCTCAGGAATTTACGGGGTAATGTGGGAAATAAGGTAATTGCAGGAAACCATAGTCCTTACATTTGTTTGTTAGGACAACTCCTTAAAAAAGGGGGTGCAAAAATAAGTGAAAGTAAGCTTTTGGAACTTTTTCAGACTATTGAGAAACATTGTGATTGGTTTCTTACATTAGAAACATTAGATTTAAAGATATGGGAAAGATAGGAATGGAACTTAGGATATTGCATGATGAGGGCATTCCAATTCCTGTGTCTATTTGGAGTACTTGGAGCTTAATTAAATCAGTTTTAGAACCTCTACAGACCATGGAGGACTTAGAGGAGGAAGAAGAAGGGGAGTTTACACCTTTGTTGGAGGAACCTAAATATGCAGTCCCTGAACAAAAGTATCATAGAGACTATTTGGCTCCTGAGCCTTTGGCTCCAATTTTTTATTCTGATATTCAAGCCTATCAATATTCTTTCTGATTCAGCATATGTAGTTCATGCTGCCAAATGATTGAAACTGCTACCATTAAACAAAATTTACCTATCTTATTATTTGACTTGTTTACAGAATTACAAACTGTTGTAAGGGAAAGAAGATATCCATTTTATATTACTCATATCAGAGCACATACTGACTTATGTGGGCCCCTACTTGCAGGAAATAAAGAAATTGATTGGTTGGTAACACCTGGGTCACAAGAAGCTCAACATTTTCATGATTTAACACATGTAAATGTTGGAGGCCTTTTAAAGAGATTTGGAATAACATGGGCTAAAGCTAGGATGATTGTCTGTCAATGTCCTGCATGTACAATTATTAACAACCCTTCTTAATCTGAGCCTGGAGTTAACCCTAGGGGACTTGTCCCAAATGCTCTCTGGCAAACGGATGTTACTCATTATTCATCTTTTGGAAAACTGTCATTTATTCATTTATGTATTGACACATGCTCTAAATTTCTTTGGGCTGCTGCTCAATCTGGTGAATCTGCTAAACATGTTGTTTGTCATTTATATGCTTGTTTTGCAGTTATGGGCCTGCCACAAGCAATTAAAACTGCTAATGGTCCAGTTTATACCAGTTCTCAACTTAAAACATTCCGGGATACATGGCATATTGTTCACTCCACTGGTCTCCCTTACAACCCCCAAGGACAGGCTATTGTGGAATGAGCCAATTTATATGTAAAACAGGCTCTTCAAAAACAAAAAGGGGGAGACACGGAAATAGTTAGTTGCAACAAACACTTTTAAATAAAACCTTATTCACTTTAAATTTTTTAAAATTTGGCCTCTGACGAAAAAACAGCTGCAGAGAGACATTTTAATACAGAACAAAATAAGATTAACTTTCCTCAGGCTGAACAGCCCTTGATTTGGTGGCAGGATTCATGAACAAACTTCTGGTCCCCGGGAAAACTTATTATGTGGGGTGGGGGATATGCTTGTATTTTACCAGGTCATGGATTACAACCTGTTTGGATTCCATCAAGAAGAATCAAGCCATATCATGAGTGAGCCTGTGAAGCATCCCTCAACTCCAGACCCCAGAGGGAGGATGATAAGGGCTCATCTTCCCACTTGGAGTCAGTTCAAACATCTAACCCAAGAAGCTGAAAACCTGCTGAGGAGAGAAGGAAAGCCTCTCACTCCAAATAATTACAGGCTGGAGTTTTGCTTACTGTCAGGTGAAACCGGTTAATATGGGGATGCCTGACAGGACTTTATGTACCTTCAAGAGAATGAAAAATCAAATTCATTGGAATATATGCAGGGCTACGGAGGGGGTCATACTGCTTAATGGTTCCTATGGAACTGTATGGGATTGGTCCCCTAAGGGGAAGCTGATTCCTGTTTGTATGGGCCATCAACTTCTGTGTTCTGTTAATGAATTACTCTCTTGGACAGTCTCCAGCCAATCAGACCAACAACAACAACAAAAATAATAACTAAAGCCAAAAGCCCCATAAGTTGGAAGGATTCAGGCCTTATGATGCTATAAATGCCAGAGGCAAATTAGAAGAGAGAACAAGATTCCCCGCAGGGTGTCAGGTGGTTTCTATGAGTGATCCCAGTTGGTCTGTTGATGAGGGAGATAACCACAATTGGCATAGAAATCATTTTGTTACTTGTATAGTAGAGGGATTAAAAGCCTCATGAGTAAAGCCCATTAAAAAGTATTGGAGGTTTACTAGGGGAACAAGAGAGTCCATCAACTTTCTTAGAAAGACTCAGAAAGGCATTGAGAAAACACATACCAAGGAACCCAGAAACAATGGAGGGCCAAATAATACTTAAGGATAAGTTCATAGCTCAATTGGTGCCAGATGCATGGAGAAAGCTCCAAAAAAATTGGCTTTTGGCCCTGATCAGGACCTGGAGCACCTCCTCAGAGTAGCAACTCAGATATGTTATAATCAGGGCCAGGAAGAATGAAGGGAGAACAAGAAGAGAGACAGAGAAAAGGCTGAGGCTCTAGTTATGGCACTACAGGCAGTCAACGTGGGAGTTTCCAAGGTGAGAGGACTAGGCAGAGACCTCTGCCCGGAGCCTGTTTCCTCTGTGGAAAAGATGGATCCTTTAACTGGGAATGCCCTTAGACTCAGCTGTGCCCCATATGTTGCGGAGCTCACTGGAAGAGGGACTGCCCCTGAAGACAAAGGTCTCTGTGGTTGACCCCTCAGGCCCAGGATCAAGACTGATGGGACATTTCCATAGTCCTTATCACCACTCAGGAGCCCAGAGTGACTCTAAATGTAGGAAGACAGCCTATTGACTTCCTCCTGAATACGGGAGCCACTTTTCAGTCCTCCTCTCCAATCCTGGGCCCCTCCCTCATGAATCTGCCACATTCATATTTCTGGCAAGCCAGCTACAAAATTTTTACACAACCTTTGAGTTGTGACTGGGAATCCATTTTCTTTTCTCAATGCCTTTCTGATTGTTTCAGAGCCCAACTCCTCTTTTAGAAAGATATTTTGTAAGAGGTTAAAGCTTCAATTCACATGGCAGTGGAGGACTTCCCATGTGGCTCACAACATAACTACTTGGCAATCCCTCACATTTTATTTTTGTGCAGTATGTTAACTATGAGCAAAATGATAGTATATGTCAGTCAAATGTAAAGCTTCAGAGTTCCCGTCGTGGCGCAGTGGTTAATGAATCCGACTAGGAACCATGAGGTTGCGGGTTCGATCCCTGCCCTTGCTCAGTGGGTTAACGATCCCGTGTTGCCATGAGCTGTGGTGTAGGTTGCAGACGCGGCTCAGATCCCGCGTTGCTGTGGCTCTGGCGTAGGCAGTGGCTACAGCTCCGATTCAACCCCTAGCCTGGGAACCTCCATATGCCGCAGGAGTGGCCCAAGAAATAGCAACAACAACAACAACAAAAAGACAAAAGACCAAAAAAAAAAATATAAAGCTTCTCTTCTATTAGTATTAAAACCTGGTAATTAATGCAGAAGCTCATGGAAAGTATCAGGTTAATCTGAACAATATATCATTTCCTTAACAAGGGGAGGGTATATGCCAATGGAGCCAAATCAAGGTTTTTGCCTGCCTTTGATGGATTAGATTTTAAAAGTGCCTTTTTTTCCCCCTGCATTTCCTTAACTAAGGCTTTGCTATTATAAAATCTAAATATTGTATTCCTGATTGTTCACAGAATGTGTCTCATTCCCTGCTAGATCTTCAACAGTAGATTCATGAGCTGTCCTATCCAGCTCCAGCTTTTGGAGCTGCCCTGTGGAACCAGCTGACTTCCTCCTCCTGGTGAAAATATTTCTTTTGCCATATTCATTGTGGTCTTGATCCTTTTATTCAGACCCTGTATAAATAATTGTATTTCTTGCTTCATTACATCTTGATTAAGAGCTATCAATGTTCAAATGTTGATAGAAGGGGTATCCGAAGTAATGTATCAAGGCGCACTTGAACGTCCCATGAGTGGAGACCTAACTGCTTTCCCTAACGATGCCCCTTTTCAGCAGGAAGAAGTTAGAGCCGTTGTCGCCCCTTTTCCCACAGTTAGAGTCTCCAACTTGGGGGTAGGGATTGAGAATATGGGCTTCGATGCATTCTTTGATGTGTCTATTGATTAACATCTGTAAGTTAAGGGTCACATAGAACCCCAACTGCTATGAAGGTTACAGTTATTACCCCATGGAACCATCCTCTGCTACCACATCGTACTCAAGATGTCTGCATCCATGGCTGACATGGACACCTGGGAAGCTGTACAGCACCTCAAGAATACCCTCATGATCAAGTTCCAGAGACTTCCTTTGCCATCGTCAAGGAGCTCTGAGCCCTGCTCTGGCCACCCCTGGAAACTGGTCAGTCTAAGCATGGCTGAAGCCCGAGGAGTTCCATGTGAGTCTTAACTTGGACTCTTGTTCTGTCTGCAGATGCACGAAGCAAGAGATTTAAGAAGTAATAAAGAAAAGAAGTTGCAAGATCTATTTTTGTCCTCCTGCAAAAAGAAAAGGGGGAGATGTCACGAGACAAGTTTTTCCAATCTTCTTGCTTGATCATCCACCCATAGCTCCTCCTCACGTGATCTCATCAAAAGAGTAGTACAAAAGCAGTGTGGTTTCTTGAGTTCCAGAGACCTTGAGTCCCCTGGTTCCCACCTCTACTGTCTCTGTGTTTTACTTTATGTTAACTTTTTTCCATAAGTTCCACAGCACCTGTTCTTCAGCCCCATCCTGCTGAGCTGGTCTTGGCAGAATTTTGTCAAAAGACTTTTCTACATCTATTGAAATGATAATACACTTTTCATTTTTCAAATTTTAATATGATGTAATATATCAATTGATTTGTGAATATTGACCCATCCTTGCATCCCTTGGATAACCCTCTCAATCATGGTGTATGATCCTTTTAATGTATTGTTATTTTGGTTTCCAAGTATTTTTTTCAGGAAATTTTTTCTTCTATGTTCATTAGTAATATTGGCCTTTAATTTTGTTTTTATGTTATATATTTTTCTGGTTTTGGCATCAGGGTTATGCTGGTCTTATAGAATGATTTTCAAAGCATTCTTTTTAAGAATAGGTGTTACTTCTCAAAATATTTGATAGGTTCCACCTGTGAAGCCATCTGGTTCTGGACTTTTGTTTATTGGGAGTTTTTTTAAATTATCAATTCAATTTCAGTACTGGTAATTAATCTATTCATATCTTCTATTTCTTCCTGGTTCAATTTTGGGAGATTGTACATTTCTAGGATTCATCTAGGTCATCATTTTTTTGGGCATATAATTTCTCTTAGTAATATTTTATGATCCTTTGTTTTTCTGTGGTGTCAGTTTTAACTTCTTTTTTATTTCTGATTTTATTTTTGCCTTCATTCTGTAGTCCTTTGTGATTCTGACTAAAATTTTATCAATTTTGTTTATCTTGTTAAAGAATGAGCTCCTTCTTTATCTTTTCTAATTTTTTTTGGTCTGTATTTCATTTCTTTATGCTCTGATTTCTTTTTTTTTTTCTTTTCTTCTTTTCTTGTTTTTCTTCTTTTTCTAGTTCCTTTATAGATAAGGTTGTTTGTGTTTTTTCCTTGTTTTGTGTGTTAGGATTGTATGGCTCTGAACTTCCCTCACAGAACTTCATTTTCCACCTCTCATAGATTTGGGATCATAGTGTTTTTGTTTGTTTGTTTGTTTTCATTTGGCTCCAGGTATTTTTTTTATTTCTTCTTTTACTTTTTCATTGATCTGTTTCTTGTTTAGTAGCATATTGTTTAGACTACATGTGTTTTTTTTAATTTATTTTTTCTAGTTTCTTTTTGTCTTTTTGCCTTTTCTAGGGCTGTACCCATGGCATATGGAGGTTCCCAGGCTAGGGGTCTAATCGGAGTTACAGCTGCTGGC